>NC_136855.1:32011127-32750627 GCF_951799975.1 Gobius niger | reverse complement strand
ACAATTAGATATGTTTTTCCTAAATCCAGCAGCCGTAATGTACGGTCACGTGCGCATATGTAAACTGATTGAAACCGCTCGCCGGGGCCTATACTGAATGGCGCTTTTTAAATGTTAAATGGGGGTTGAAGCCTGCCTGAGCTAATTTGTAGGGCTTTGCACCATGTTGACATTTAAATGTGATAAGAATAGCAAACTGTACCGCCGACCTATTTTGAAGATGCTTTCGGATTGCATTCACATCAGCTGCGGCCCGTAATTAATAAAAAAAGACAGGCCTCCCTCGCGCAAGATTTGATTATAATACAACCTTATAAACACGCCGGGGACGGGCGAGAGTGCGATTCGGAAAGGAGACGGAGAGCAAAGGAACAAGGGATGGAAAGGAGGGGTGGGGGGGTGTGAGAAAAAAAAAAAAAAATGAAACAAGTGCAATGATGGGGGCAGGAATTAACAGGGAGGTGGATTGCGCACACCTGGTCTTTGAGGCAGATTGCGTTGGCTGGCTGCTGCGCGATCACATTACTCCTGATCCTGCCTCTCTTGTTTGTCAGAGAGAGCGGAGGATCGGGCGAGCGACACTGAGGGGTAAAGGGGGGAAGAGGCGAGAGAGAGAGAGAGAGAGAGAGAGAGAGGGTGGAGGGGAAAAGAGGCGGGGTGGGGGTCTGCAAAAATCAGCATGCAAATAACAGCACATTGTTAACTTAATCAGATGCAGGGGGAGAAAAATATGGAGAGGGATTGGGGGAGGAGTGTGGTAGTGGGGTGGGTGTGGGGGGGGGGGGGTTGAGGGGAGAGGGGGCAAAGATGGGGATTGCAGTGGGCACAGTAGTTATGCTCACCCATGTCTGGAGCGAAAACTGGACACAGATTATATAGCCAGTCGGACCAGCATGAAACATGGTGCTGGGAGTTCAAATGTTGAAATTGTATTGGCTAACATTGCATTTTTTATTTATTTATTTAGAAATGTTGAAACCACTTCTTTATTTAGATATTGATTGACTTGTTGCCAGGCTGATGTTTTCTACTGATGCATGAAATGGAAGGAATAAGTCACCTATAGGTTTGTTCATTTCAGAATATAGATATGAGTAAATGTGTGGTTGATGAAAAAAAAAAAAATGGAAGTGAAGTTGCTGAATTGATGATTGGTGTTCGTTCATTCGAAAAACGTGGCTGCCAGTCCGCGCCACCTTAACCTTATCCACTTCAACCTTAAGTAGCTAGAGTCACAAACTTGAGGTACATGAAGGTGAGTGGAAGTGGATGCGGTCCCTCCAGCGCTCATGCACAGTTAGCAGCAGCCGGGCGAGGTGGTTTTGTTTTGGCTCATCTGCCAGTGTTGGACATTTTCATAATGCTACTGTAAATGTCAAGATATTTTGGTTATGAACAATGAAAGTCCAAGCAACCTTTAGCAACCCGCTTGATTTTAATGGCAACAGCTGCGTCGTCCTGTAAAGCTAAGCCACACTTTTTTTTTAATTGTGTTTCATTAAACTAATAGGCGGGTCCATATTATGCAAAACATTATGGCTTTCCTACAGTCTACAATCCTCGGCCTTTCACGCTTTCACCTTGTATTTTATTTATTTATTGCAGTTTCTTTACATAATGCGCTCACTCACTGTGTAAGTTTATCCACAGAAGGTGCTTGTACTTGTCTCCGGGGAGAAGTTCAGCCCTTGTACTACACAGAGGTCATTTTTCATTATAAAACACCCAGTGCCTTAATGAACTTGGCGACCTCACAGGCGCAACGCACACGCACACTCTCCATATAGTAAAATGTGTGTCTTTTTTAATGAGTTGTGTAGCCGCTGTAGCTTTTGTTGTGCCGGATAACTCGGTGATGATGCGGAAGGTCAGGGAGGGCAGAGACGAATGAGAGAAATGCACAGATCTACGCACTTCAGAGTGGGCTATGTGAAATTAAACACCCCAGACTGAGTGAGACTTGTATATTTTGGGTATTAGCGCAGAAAGAATAAGAAACAGAAAGGTGGCAATATGGAGTAATGAACGCAAGAAGGTCCTGGTTTGATTCCGGGAACCGAATTTTCCCTACAACAACAACAAGTATTAATCATAGAGAGATTTGGATAAGTTTAAAACAAGCTCTTTATCTGACATCACTGTTTCCTAACTGCAAACCCCATGAGCATTATGCCCAAAGCAGCTTTAGTCTTGTTAAATAGCCAGGCCATGCCTGATACTTTGACGGTACGGGGCACTTTATGACTAATGCTCATAAGAAATGACATTGTGATGATACAAAATTACTTTCCAGGCAAGTACGAGCGGGACGTGATGCACTGAGAAAAGGTTGTTATATTGTTGGAGACGTTGATAATGTTTGCTTGGGACTCATCAAAAAGAGTCAAATCTTCATATAATCTAAAACAGTGGCCGTCAATTAGTGAGGTGGGGGTCCAAAAGTGGGTCGCACCACCAAAAAAGTAATTGTAGACACAGTGAGAGGAAAAAGTGAGTACACCGTTTGGAATTTCTGCCTAAAGTGACCATAAAATGTGGTCTGATCTTTATTAAAATCACAAGAATGAGAAAACAGTGTCTCCTTAAACAAACACAACCCAAACATTTACATTTTATCATATTTTTATTGGGCACAACATGCAAACATTCACAGGACAGCGTGGAATAAGTAAGTGAACCCGGGAATCTCGCTGAACTGCCGCAGTTGTGAATGTTTACATGTTACCGCCATTTTATGATAAAATGTAAATGTTTGGGTGGTATTAGTTTAAGCAGACACTGTTTACTCATTCGTGTGATTTTAATAAAGATAACAACATATTTTATAAGCAATTTAGGCAGAAATGTAAGAAATTCACTTTGTCCTCCCACTGTATGTCCTTATATTGTATTATATTGTATATCCAGTTTGAAGTGAATGTGTTTATTTGGGTCACAGCTTGTCGCGATAGAAGGAAAAGTGGCTGCTGAAGCTTCACTCTGTGCAAACCAATGGCCTTAAACATTCTTAGGCTATATCAGTGGTTCTTAAACTTTTGACACCAAGTGATTTCCATTGTCAAACTTAAGGCTCAAACCCAAACCGACTTCCACTTCGCTCATTAGATCAGCACGTTCACTCAACACGATTCACAGTGTTCTTTGATGTCCGTTTCCCCAAACCCTGTTTTAAAAAACGACCAAAGCGCACACGTACGAGGTCTCACCCAACTTTCTTCCTGCTTTAATCACTGCTGCTCTTTTGGCACGAGTACAAACGCCCTCCCACTGTCCCGCACCTCCCCACCCCATCCCATCCCATCTGTGGAGTTAAGAGCAGCGCCCTGGTGTTGTTCTGATGATGGCTGATATAGACAAACATGCTTTCTGCTCTCCCCAGTGTCCCCCCCCCCCCCCCCCCTTTTCCACCACCACCACCACCACCAACACTCCGCCCTTTCTCCAGGGAGCTCACCCTCTCAAGCACTTCCTCCACTACAATTAGTCCGTAATAAATACACCCTGGCCTTTAAAGTAGATAATGCTTTTTGGCTCCGATAAACACTTTTAAGAAGCGTTACATTGGAATAGAATCGTGTTTTTTATCCAGTCATGTGAAAAAGCTTAAAAAAAGAAGACAATAGCTTTTTTTTTAATGCATTGTTGTGAGAGAATTGTTAGCATTCCAACTGGAGTTTTCAACTTCCTTTTGCTTTTGATAAGATTAGTTTGTGTGTTTTTTTTAAACAGGAAGTAAGATCACTGCTTAAGGGAGAATGGAAAAAAAAAAGTGTTGAAGTTATTGTGCAACTATCTTGTGTTTAAAGCAACGTGAGTTGTGTACATTGAAATAGATTAACATTTGAGAATAATTTAAAGGTTCTGCGCTCATTTTCTCGAGTAGCGAAAGGAAATTTGTTTTTGTAAGTTACTGTACAAAAACAACTTTTAGGAACTGTGCATCTGGTTATAACAGAGTTTTATCTATTTTGAAGTAGCAGGCTTGTTTTGATAAGCTCCACTTTGCTCTCTTAAAGTTGCGTAATGTGCCTATGATCTCATTCTTGTGCAGAACTGAGGTGTTAGAGATGCGTCAGGAAAGTTAAGAATGAGTTTATAGACTACAACTAACAATATAAACCTCCTTAGATACATATTACTTGTTTATAGTAGTTTTAGTTTAGTTTAGTTTATTTCTTATTTGGTGTCTTGCACCCAAAGGTGCCCAGCCCGCATGGGCTTATAAGACACAAAAATGCAGGCAGACGTCGGAAAAACATTAAACAAAGAGTGTCCTCTTCCGCGTAAGCCAAGCGCTTAACAAAAACTTAGACAAATGAAATGGCTTATACTTGAACAAGAACTTAAGCCTTTCCTCATCGGAGATTTCAAACAAATGTACAGCAACATCAGACAGTTTACAAAATAATTGCCTTCTCGGTTCATAATACAAAGGACAATAAAACACAAAATGTAATTCATTTTCAATATCCTTTAACTGACACAAACAACAAGTCCGCTCCTCCTCTGGGACCGAGTGAAATCGTCCCGTCTCCAGTGCCAGGGGCAGAGTCCCGGACCTCAGCTGAGCACAGACTTTATAAAAAAAAAACATGCATAGAGTCTTTAATTCCGCACTTATGGTTTGTTCACATTGATGGCACATATTCAGGCTTCTTGTTTTATCTGGTCAGGAAATCCCATTTAGATCGAAATCTCAAACATCACATTCCTAACAGTGAAAATGTATTGCCATGTTGAAATTAAGGCTAGTTTGTTGTAAAAGACACTGCAGGTGAATAGGGAAACTTTTCAAATTTGGAGATATCAATTTGAAACTTCTGCTGTATATTACAGGCATGAATATGAGGGGAAATTGTATTGCAATTTTTCTGTCATTTTCTGTTTTCATATAAGAATAAGGCCTTTTATGCCTAAAAATACACACAATTTCCCATATTTCCATTGACGAAATTGTTTAGTCCAAGGCTGGAAAATGTGAAGTCTGTAGGAGGTGCTACTTCTGTGGAGATACAGTGAGAGGATAAAGTATGTGAACCCTTTGGAATTTCTCCTCTGAATGTTTAGAAAAAAAAACAAAACGTGTGTTTGGGTGGTAATAGTTTAAGCAGACACTGTTCACTCATTCTTGTGGTTTTAATAAAGATCAGACCACATTTTATGATCAATTTAGGCAGAAATGTATTGTAAGAAGTTCCAAAGGGTTCACATACTTTTTCCTCCCACTGTATTGTTGCACCAATGCGAGAAAAATGCATTTTGAAATTTAATCTATGGGGAAACATTGAATCAGTACAATCATTAAACATGTTATTGTGAAGATTAGGTATTTTTTTGTATGAAAGAGACCAATTTGGCTCAAGCCCTGAAAATGAAAAAAAAAAAGTAGTGTCTCCCCTTAAAATATACATAAACATGTGCAGTCAAAATAACAAGCAATAATCCAAATATAAGTGGTTTATTTTTTTGCAGTGAACTTATCACGGTTGCATAACAACTTTGACTACTTCTCCAAAAAAAAAAAAAGAGCTAAAGTTCCCTTCAAAAAGTCCTCAGATTAGTGAGCTGCCGAGCGACGGAGACAGAACGGAGGGGGAGTTTATCAAAGTGATAGAATAAAGAGAGATTTAACACGGTCATATTAAAAAGACATGGCGCGGTTTCAATATTTAAAAATCCCATTTGCTTCGACAGGAGCGCTTTTTCATTCAAGAGCATATGGCAGCGCTACCTGTATCCAGCCCCGTGTCTTATCTGCCTCAAAGACAAAGCGGGAGGACAGGCGAGGGAGGGGGGGGGCGGGGGGGGGGAGTGTATAAGGAGAAGAAGAAGAGATAGTTTCAAACCGACAGTCAGACATTGAAGAATCATTCAATTATCGGCGGCGTGATGTAAAATAATTACCTGACTCGCTTCCTGTAATGAGCGCCGCTAATTAGCCATAGACTTTTGTTTTAGTTGAAGAAAAAAAAAAAAGAAAGCACAAAGTCCCAAACTCCCCACAGCGGAGGAGCCGTGAAGCTGGAGCTAACACCGCATATACATGTTAGAAATAAAAAAAAGTTGAATACGTGAAGGTGCAATTTGAGGTACAGGGTGGGCTACACAAGTTAAAATTGCGTAATTGTTTTGAGCGACAAGTTGCGTTTGTGTGATTACAAGACAAGATAATCCTTTATTGATCTCACAGCAGAGAAATTCACTTGTTACATTCGGCATTCAATAAGATCACTCAGAGCGTGCAAAACAGACAGGAAATGTGCAAACAGTTAAATAGTAGAAACAAAGAGGTATCTTATGTACAATAAGTAAAAGCAAACATCTTAAGGGGCGGAATTATAACAATAAGGAAATAAGAATAAATAAAAATAGGATAAAAATTAGAACAGATCATAAAGTTTACAGTCCAAGAGCAGGTTGTCAATAAGTGGCGCTGATACAAAGATTATTGCACGTAGTTTCACAAAGGGGTTATTGCACATGTTACTTTACAGTTATTGTACAGTCTAGCAGCAGTGGGGATGAAGGACCTGCTCCTTCTTGCACTGAGGGCGTCTCAGTCTGCCACTGAAAGAGCTGCTCAGCTCCTCTACAGGAGGGATGAGAGATGATTCAATGTTAACCCTTTTCTATTTCTTCTACTCCAAAAAGAGGGCAGTACCTTTGCAAGTTAACTTATTAACTACCGCCTAAAAACAGTGACAAAATCGAGATGAAAATGCAACAAAAAATTATTAAAAACATGACAACAAAAGTGAGGAAAAAGCAACAAAAATGCAAGGAAAAAGATCTGTTTAGATCAGATTTGCGGGTCTTTCAAATGAGGAATAAACTGTGCTTGGTTAAGGCGCTGGTTAAGAGGTTAAACCCCGCCACAGACGAGTATATATTTGGCCTGCTTGCCCAATAAAGCTTGTTAGTTGCTGACGAAGCTTCTTGGATGAGAGACAAACTCTTCGCAACACTTTAACAACCAAAGACAGATGATGACGGCTTAAGAATGTTTGTCTACCGTCAGAGACTCCTGTAGTGAGAGCTTAGGAAAACAATAATCTAAGTTTGTGTTCAACCCCCAAAACAGCAAGGGCCAAAACTTAAAACTGTAGCCCAAATGAAAGAAATGTTTTCTTTAAATGCCAGTGTTGAACATCATGAATCAGAAACCACAACAACTACATTTGTTTCAGCAGCGTTCCTACTTCGCTACAAGGCACGACTCGATCCATGCGCTCTCAGCTCTCGCCAACTCGCGGTGTGTGAAAAAAAAAAAAGAAAAACGTATCCTTCTTCTTCTTCTCTTAATTAGCCGTGTAACAATTAAAGTCTCCTCTTAGTAAATTGAACCTTTGTCTTCCCCTCTCCCTCCACCTTGGTTTGATTTCGGCACCTGTCACAACAACCACCCCCACCCCCCCGTCCCACCCCACACCGTAGTCATTATGCAAAACTCCGGCAGAACGGGCCCAGCGTGAGCGGAAGAAAACAGCAATTATTTCTGATATTCTGCTATTTAGGCCGTATTGACATTCAACTGTTTTCTCCTCCCCGCGCCACCTGAGCAGATTGAACTCGGCATTGTCTTAGCTTCGGCGCGCGAGACGGCCCTTTGTGCATTTTGATTCGGGGATTAAGACTAGTGGTTCTCAATCACGTGGTGCCCGTTATGGTTAAGGTCCTGTTTTTTCTCATGGTTAGAGTCTGATTTTGTTTGGTTTGGTAGACGGGCAAGAAATTAAAGGGCCTGTACCAGTTTTTTTGTGTTGTTTACAAACAGTGATAGATGGCGCAAGTTTACACAAGTTAGCATGTGGTACAAACTCCAACACTTTTCTAACATTTCAAAGTCCCAATTCTCCACAGGGATGAATTCATGAGCATATTTCACTAACGGTAACTGATGCTAACTATGCTAATGCTAACTAGTTTTACGAGAGATACAAATGCTTTATAATTTGATACACTAGATTTCAACCCGGATAGACTCAGACTGACAAAAGCAGCAATTAGGAAGATTTATTAACATGAATGTTTTTTGGTGATCAGACCCCGGCGGTAGACATCGATGTAAGAACTGAAGTCAGTATGGTGGGACAGGTTGAAGTTAGGGATGTCTTCCCACGGAGCCTGGACACTAGAGGTGGTACAGGAGACCCGTGAAGATGCAGCAGGTAGAGGTGGGGGGTGGAGGTGGGTCACAGCGCAGCTGGGAAGCGAACGAACAATGATTGATAGAGGCTTAAAAGCAGGGCCGAGGTAGATGATTGGCTGTCACGGAGGTGCGGCTCTTACGCTGATGGGCTGAGGTGGAGGCGTGGCCCTCTCGGAAGCGATCATTGGCTGGAGGTAGGTTATGCTGAAATTGGTCACCCAGGTTGAATTAACGCCAAGGCTTTGTCTTTTTCGCAAATATCTGCTAGGCTTTATTGAAAGAGAACACTGTTCAAGAATAAACAAAATGGGTGTAGGGCCATTCGTGCAATGTGCCCTTGATTTGTGAGAACCCTAAACATTTCTGTAATGACGACTATAAATATTTGTCATATTTGTAATACTCTATCGGTGGTATTATGGGAACAATCCGTGGCTAGTCCTGAGGTCACAGTATATACCTGATATTTTACCCAGGTAGTGCAATTCACATTCCCTCCTAAATTGTTGCTGGCATTGTTGTGACAGTGAGCCTGAAAAAGTGGCCCTGAAAGTTGTGAAACAAGCTCATCCCTTCACAGTCGTCCCTGTGAAGAATTTGGATGCTATGAATGTGTCAGGAATGTTGGGAATGAGTTTAGACACAACTAAATGTTAAAATTTTACAAACAATGACATACCAACAACATTGAAATCAGGTATAGGGCCTTCACGTCTGATTTTCCAACTCAAACTCCAACTAAAAACCTCATGCCAAAGTGTAAATCTTTATTGTGACTTTGGCTGATGCATTTTCGGTGACTCGACACTAACTGGATGACGTCTTGACTTTTGTTTGGTGCGTCCATTGCTGTTTTTGTGCGTCGGCCGCGCTGACATGCAGGTCGAAGGGTGACGCTGATGTAAGCGGTGGCACATACACAGTGGTCATTCTCTTTCTCCCTCTCTCTCTCTGTGAGGACTGGCCATGCGTGATGAGAGAGACTGTAGCCATAACACATACCCTCTCCACACTGTGCCCATTGTGCTCGGCTTGTACAATGTGTTTGACAGCGGCTCACGCAGGTGGACCTTGCAGAGTGGCGAGCCGAAGCACTAGCAGGGGCAGGCAGTTGATATTATTGACTTATTTGTTTGATCTCTCAGTCAACTTTAAACGTCGAGCCAGTTGTGCTTTCTTTCTCACCAAGATTTAGTTAAAGCAATTTGGTGAAGGAGTATGGACTCTCATTCCAACACTTTTCTAACATTTTAACGTCCCAATTCATAAGCATATTTCACTAATGTTACTTACGCTAACTATGCTAATGCTAATTATGCTAATTCTATACTAAAAATGACCAAAAAAGAGGCAATAAAACTAACACTTTTCTAACATTTTAACGTCCCAATTCGCCACAGGGATGAATTCATAAACATATTTCACTAATGGTAACTGATGCTAACTATGTTAATGCTAGCTCAGTATGACGTTGAAATGGTTTTATATACAGATATACTTATCCGTTTAACACCGACTTGAACCAATAAAATTTTCTCCGCTTTACCCAAATCTAAAAGCGGCAAAATAGCGATGAAAAAGGAGGATGAAAAACTCCACAAAAAAAGCAGCAAAAGAGCGACAAAAACGTGCCGGAAAAGCACCAATCACACTTTCAAAAAAAGTGAGAAAAGCATGATTAAGAGCAATGAAAAAGCAACAAAAAAGCCACAAAAGAGCGACAAAAACATGACGAAAAAAGCACAAAAAAGAGCAAAACGTGATTAAAAAAAAAGCAGCAACAACTCGACAAAAAGATATGATCATTCTTGTAGGTCTTATTTTTCAAATGAGGCGCTACGCTGGCCTACAGGCTGTAAACTCCAGTCGAGAAGCTTTTTAGATTTGGGTAAAGCTGAACTAAAAGTCAAAGAGGGGGTAAAAAAAGGTTCCTGTTTCAAACCTCAAAATGGATCTGATTCATTCTGAATTCTTAGTTGTCGTCTGAACTTATGCCTAACTTCCCCAACACATTCCTACAATCCCAATTCCTAACGGGGATGAGTTTTTAAGCATTATTCACAGCGTCCAGGGAGCGGTGCGACACACAGATAAGCCCCCACCAGGCTATTTGTTTCCCGCATTTGGTGCTTCTAGGTTTACCATTGCTAACAATATGCTGCAGACACCATGCAGCGGTACCACACAATATACTAAAAGGGTAAAAAATGGATTTCCCTCTCACCAAGTATAAAAAGTAGGTATCACCCATTGGATTTGATTTATAATTGAAGATAATACTTTAATCGTTCGACATTACAAGTGGTCCGTATTACCAAATGTTGCCAAAATCGACCACTTTTCTCCTCAGACATGTGCAGAATCCCATCGAGTGCCCTTTCAATCAACCTCCCATCTCCACCAGCCGCTTTGTTACCACAGGTGGACCCTTCCCCTTGACCCGCCATCATTACCCCGTGAATCCCCCTTTTTTTTTCTCTCTCCTCCCTTTGTATTTGATTTGTTGTCCGGGCCCCGGTCGGGCGCTCTTTACCCAAACAGAGGCAGCCGCTTAACAAATGCTTGGCGCTATTAATCCCGCGTCCGTTGCCGGGGCTTTATTCGCCTGCGGTGGGGGTCGGTCAGCGCTGACTGTGACTTCCATTGTACCCGCGTTTCGCTCATACACGCACACACGCATAACTGACATCGGCAGGTCATCATCATCGTGGTGGGGGGAATAATACCAGGGATGGCTATCATAAAGGGCTGAAGCCCGGAGCCCCCGCCTGTCTTGGGAAGATGATTTCGGATGGCCCCGGAACAATGAACTGTGGGAATCCGCTTGTCCGGCATTGATCTTCGTCCCATGGCATCCCCCTTCGCAAAGGCTGTCAGAGCGACGGGCAGATAAAAAGGAGCGAGGCATTTCTCTCTCCTCTCCCTTACAGCGTCTTTCTTTCCTCGCCGTCAGGAGGGCTCCCGGCAGATCAGCGGGGATGAGCTGAAAGTTGAACTACCTGTTGACAGAGGTTCTTAAACAGCCCCTCAATGACATATTGTGCAAAAAAAAAAAAAAAAAAAAAAAGGAAGGGAGGGAGGGGGATGAAAAAAGAAAAGAAAAGAGAAAAAGAAAGGGGAGAGGCACACACACAGGCTCCTGTCCATTCATATTCGGCGCTGATGTATTGAGCCCATGTTTTCATCCGATTCTTTTGATTCTCGGGCTTGTAGAAAGAACGGGGATTTATCTTAATCTGGAGTTATTCATGTCTTTGAATGTGGGGATCATATTTTACAGTAGTTTTTAAAGAAAGGTCCTCCATGGGTATTTGTTGCATAGGCAGGCCCGGGTCTCCAGGGAGGCAGAGGTGCCCTAATTTGCTGTTACCAGGCGCTTTTTAGAGGGGGGGGGGGGTTAGATCTAAGTTCGCAGGAGTTTTAGGATGTAATCCCAATAGGAAAGTTGGCCGGTTTGAGACACCGCTTCAGCTGACCCAATGTGTCGGCAGGCCATTTAACATTGGGGTCGCAGTGAAATCAGTGCAGTATATTCAAATCCTTACAAACACTGCCCTAAAAGTACCTTGCCTATTTGGTCATACTGTCAAATAAGTAGTCCTGTTGTTTCGCTGCGGAGCAAGGGCTTAAAAAGTGGAGCGAGCTCATATTTGAATGGATTCGAGTGGACAATACTTCTTAGCAAGGCAAAAAGAAAAATTTCTTTGTTTTACTCAAATGAATCAAGCCTTTGTTTTATGATAGCCCTACGCCAAGAAAGTTGAATGCCGTTCGTCCTGAAACAAAGCTGCCATTTACAAGCAGCTTCTGGTTTATAGTTTTAGGTAGGGCATTTTGTGGATGCAAATTACTGCACCCACTGATCCCAACCGGGGCACTGTAGGGCAGTTATGTATTGATTTTATCATTTTTATTTTTTTATACCAGACACTCACTTTCGTAAATAATAGATACAGTAAAGATGTTTAGTTTAAATGAAATATAACACTAAATGCTTCAGAGTGAAAGGAATAGTGCGATCCATGTTAGACAATTTGAAAATAGAGCATTTGACCCATCCTTGAACAAGTATAATAATCAAGCCAAATTTGTACCTGAGCATCCTTAGTTGAGGTTAATGTTTGTCAAGTGAACATCTTAAAGAGACTATATGGAGTTTAAAAATGTTAAAATTAAGTATCCCCCCTACATGTTCCAGCAATGTCCTAAGGTGTGGAATGAGCCCAGACCTATTAACCACAACTGCACTGTCACTAAAAAAGTTGTTAATTTGGGTCCGAATTTCCGTCATGCACAAGCTTAATATAGAAGGTGCAGTTACACGTATGACCTGAGGTGGCAGTAGTGAGCATAAAATGGCTAACTTGCATCTAGCCCCTTGAACAAAGGTTCAAAAGTGTGAAAAGAAAATGCTGAAAAGGGGCAAAAAAAGCATCGAAAAAACCCTCAAAAAGTGGCGGCAACAAGGAAACAAGTCAATATATAATCAGTTTTGTAGGTCTTAGCTTTCAAATGAGGCGTTACACTGGCCAATAGGCTGTAAGCTCCAATTGAGACGCTGGAGAAAATGCACTCGATAAAAGGAACAGGCCACCGTTTTTCCAAACTGAGATATGTTCTTACCTGAGCTTAGACGAGTTGATCCCGCCCCCCTGTTTGGAGCTATAGGAATATGCTGGGAGAGGCCAAATGCTAACAACATCTTTGGTCATTTTGCGTGACTGAGCGCACGCACAAAGACTGGTACGCATCAACTCGTCTAAGCTCAGGTAAGAACATATTTGAGTATGGAAAAACGGTGGCCTGTTCCTGTATGCGAAAATCCACCCAAAAATGAAGTGTACCAGCAAATTCCCCACATAAATGACAGTAGCATGCGGCGCACGGTAATCGAGCCTTATAGGATCCTCTTGCTTTGCGACGAAAGTGCTGCCCAGAGCACACAGAACCTGCAGCACTCTCTCTCTCTCAAAAAAAAAGAAAAACATCTGTGTATTGCCACCGCCGCTCACATTTCCCAAGTACTTCTCAACATTAGCCAGGAAAGTTACTCCGAGTGATCCCTTCGCCAGGCTTCTGTCTCATACTTTCTCCTCCTTTATTTTTTTGTATTTTTTTTTTTGTAAAAGAAACAGCACAATCCATTCTTGAAGCCTCATCTCTTTTTGATAGTGCCGAGTTATGAGTTTTGATCAAGAGGCTCTAGGCATGCGATGGAGTCGGGATTGAGTCTGGCAGGGATCGCGCGACTGTCTTCCATGTGCAGTTCACTGTGTTTTCGCCTCATTACAGAAAGTAATAATGCATCGAAGTCAAAAGAGCGGCGGAGTGAAGGGGGGAAAAGCAAAACAAGGCGGCTTTTTTATTGGATTAATTAGACGCCTCGCAAAGACCACCTGCAATAGAGGCAAAAACACGAGCCAGGCAGGAGGAAAAAAAAAAAAAAACACACACCCCTCATATCTTGGGCTGTTCTTCCAAAACTAAAACATTTTTTTTTTTTTCCTCTCTTTTTAGCCAGAGGTAATTGATCTTTGAAATAACGGAGGAAGCTCTGTTTGTACTTTGAAAAACACACTGAAGGCGTTTGATTGCAGCTCGATGTCCCTGCCTGCTTGTGTAATCACTAAATATTTAGCATTCAAATCTCAGCGCGTGTAACATATGGTAAATATCCAAATTGTCCCTTCCAATATCAGATCGCTGCCTGTGTGGTGGCGCCTTTCATCTCGGTAATGATTCGCCGGCAAATATGATGGAATTCAGCGCATTGTGAATAATGATTGATTTGTTAATGCTATGAATTTGTTCATTAGGACTTAATGAGCTATTGCATTGTGATTAGTCGATGGGTTCGGTGTCGATACACGCCAAAATAACAAAGGAAAGTCCAACTAATGGCTTTTCGATTCTCGACTTTCTCGTATTAAATGTCAGGGCAAAGTTTGGCGACACGGAACTTCAGCGGCAAACAGGCCAAACGCGCAGTGGGTTTAAGAAGCTTTCCTTATGAATTTATTATTAGTGGCAATCCCTAATATTGAAACTGTCTTTCATACACTTTAATAATTTATAAGGTTACAATTAGAGCGCAGCACATATAAATCCCTTATGCATTTATGATGCAGGCTAATATTGATAAGACCAAAATGAACTGAGCACATTCAAATGCCGACTGAAATACATTTCCATTGTGTTACAGATACCACTTATAATTAAGCTGAGGCTCGAGGAGAATAGGAATGGAGAGGAAAAATGCATTAAGAGTAACAGAGAGGACTCACTTGTGCGAATGCGTGCGTTACTGTGTGTTTATGGGGGTGCACGTGGAGCTTTACTGAATATTAAAAGCGGCAACGATAAAGACAACAGCTGAGGCTTCATGAGAAAATGCTAAAGGAAGTCTTTGTGGTTTTAGAGGTATCCGAGGAGCCAATAGTTTTTAATGAGACAGCAGAGTGTTCATGCCAGGAAATGATAAGGTTATACAGGTTCGAGTAACAGCACATAGCTACCACACAGACAAGTTTTCGCAATACTCCGGCATGGCAGACGCACTGAGCTCCGTGACAGACAAAAAGACTTCTCCAAACAGTGGTAAGAAAGCAATTTACCGTTTTGTTAGAATGCGAGTCTTTGGGTGTTTGTGTACTGTATGTACATATGATTTGGCAGTGCAGTGGTAACAGCACGGATGTTAGCAGTCTAACAGTATAACAGAATAGATAGACTTGTTAAGCCTTCTGTGGGCAGCCGTCTGATGACAACACACCCCCTGTGTCTTTTAGAGGACATTCTGCTGTGGAACTGTTGTGGGGAGTTGGATGTGTGTGCATTGTTCACTACACCGCCCTCAAATTCCCCTGCATTTGTGTGTTGATATGAGCAGAGGGGGATGTCACATAAGAAATGTCCTTTTTAATCAGGGGAAAAAAATATAAAATGACTTGGGAGCAAGGCGAGCATATTAATGTGCCTCATTTGCATACGCTCGTCAGCCAGGATACGTTTATAAAAAACACAAACTGGATTCGTCAGTTCATTTCACATTATTCCATTGTCTATCTGCCTTTGTTATATGTTAAAGATAAAGGCAGAAATCAAATTGAAGAAAAGGGCAAGCTGCTATCTCCCCAAATGAGCAACAGCTCATCAGCCTAGTTTAAATCACAGATTTCTATTCCAAAAGGCAGCCGCTCTGTAAAAAGAGCCTTTTCAAATAAGGTCTCTCCCGATATAAGCACGCCTGCTGATAAAACTACTGTCACATAAATACAATTTAGAACCTTGCGTCATTTCAAGCAGTCCCACAAAGTTTTATCCTTTTCTCCAAACGAAAATGTACACAGTATACTCTTTTATTATCAAGCTCTATTAAAATGAGGACAGAATTATTCAAGTCACATGAGAATAAGATCATAAGATAAGCCATACATTTAAGTAGGCTTTGACTGAGGCACGTCTCACTGTAAGTCAGTGCCTGTGTGAACATAGCATGGCCATTATATTTGAGATGAATTCACTTCAACTGCTTTACGAGACTTGCGACAAATTCAAAGGGCAGCCCACCAGTGTCACATTCCTTTAAACAGAAGTGGAAGCTTGTTACAGTGTCTAATTCATGACCAAGAGATAAGAATCCACCATGGAGCGTGTGTTGGAGGGGACAAGGTCTAAAAGAACAGGCACTCCTTATGTCGACTAACTTCCCACTGACGAGAGAGAGAGGGAGAGAAACGAGAGAAAAATGTCAAATGAATGTGCAAACAAATGAACTGGACACATTGACCAAGAAGTGAAGACACACTGGGGGAGGAAGACGAGGGGCAAGAGACGTTACAGACACTCTATTGCCCCTCTCTGTCTTTGATACAAAATGGTACACAGTATAGTTCTTTAAAGAGAGAACCACCTTCCTCACATGCATTTATATTGCCCTGCTATAAACGATTTTTTTTGTTCACTGTAATCATGCATTAAAGCAGAGAGCCTGCCACTGTTACCAGGCAGCATACTAATCAGCTTAATGAGATATTATACAATATTTTGTTGACCAAAGCAGAACTGTGGTTATTATTTCTGTGGACTTGACCCCTGCCAGCAGCCAGAGGAAGTGTGCACATACATGTTTACCTCTCCATCTGGAGAGCAGATGGAACAGTATTAAGGCCGTTGTTCTTTTTATTTAAGCACTGATGTTACACATATGAAAGAAAGCTTGTTTGTAGATGCTAAGCTCTTCTCATTACACATTTGTGCTGTGTGTGTGTGTGTGTGGTGGGGCTTGTACATCTGCCGGTCCCTCAAATTTTACTTGACTTTGTTGCTCAAACAAAACACATTTCTTGCACCTGTTTCCCCACAGAATAAAGAACTAAATAAAATCAATCAACCTAGGATGCACATCAAATGTAGTTTTGCTCTCGGAGAGTGTTGCACCGTTACAAGTGTCATGGCAGCGAGATAAGAGTGTTTACCAGAGTAACCCCTTGGTTTTAAGTGCTATTGTTGATATCATAATTGTAGTATTGCAGTGCGTCCCTGACAATGCGGTTGCTTCCTTTCATTAAGGCGTGTAATTGGAGGAATTCAGATAGGATGGGCACAAGTAGCTTAATTATACACTGCTCACCGTGTTTACAGAGTAATTATTATATCTAAAATGGCGCCACATTTTGTAAGTTTTGTTAATACCTGATATATAGTCCTTCAAGTCCATCAATCTACAGACATCCAGTCTAACCTGTCTCCATATTTTCTGTCAATGGATTGTTTATCTCATATACTCAGTAACCTTTTGTTTTTGTTGTGTGCTTGCTGTTGCAGGATGGAAGACTCGAGTTTGTGCCTTGGTGTGTCATCAGGAGTGCCTGATGCAGAAGCCCATCTCAACAGTGCAGTTCTAAATGGACGCTATCCCATCAGTCAGAAGCTTCATCAGCTTACTGCCCAGTTAGGCCACGCTTTCCCCAACCTGCACCGCCCACAGCCTATCCCTGAGGAGAAGGCAGCCACCCCGCTGGATGAGAAGACCCACCACACAGCCCTGGCCAATCAACCGATCAGCAGTCAGATGGCACTTTTGGCCAATCAGCTCAACCGCGACCTGGATGCAGCAGCCCTAAGTGGGCTAAATGGCCGTGTTGATCTGCAGCAGTTCCTTAATGGTCAGAATCTGGGTATCATGTCCCAAATGAATGATATTGAAGATGATGCCCGTAAGAACAGAAAGTATCCTTGTCCACTGTGTGGCAAACGCTTCCGGTTCAACAGCATCTTGTCCCTGCACATGCGCACACATACCGGCGAGAAGCCCTTCAAATGCCCCTACTGTGACCACCGAGCAGCTCAGAAGGGCAACCTGAAGATTCATCTCCGCACCCACAAACTGGGCAACTTAGGCAAGGGCCGCGGCCGTGTCCGCGAGGAGAACAGACTCCTTCATGAGCTGGAGGAAAGGGCCATTCTCCGAGACAAACAAATGAGAGGAAGTGGCAGTATCATCCCCACTCCCCCCTTACCTCACATGGGCCTCAGCAATAGCACCACCCTTCAGCCACAGCTCGGCTCAGCCTGTGGCCTGCTCCCACCGTCGGGCATGGGCACTCCGGAGACCCTCTCCCAGCCCTCCTCTTCACCAAAGCCTGCTGGTGCCCAGGATGATCAGCTGAACCCAGCCACAGGTTTCCGCTGCACCTTCTGCAAAGGCAAATTCAAGAAGAAAGAAGAGCTTGACCGCCACATCCGCATACTGCACAAGCCCTACAAATGCACTCTGTGTGAATTTGCCGCCTCTCAAGAAGAGGACCTGATAAGTCACGTTGAGAAGGCCCACATCACCGCTGAATCCACACAGGGCGGGGGCTCCGGTGGGTCTGGTGGAACACAGGCCGCCACAGAATTCCGCTGTGAGGTGTGCGGCCAGGTCTTCAGCCAGGCCTGGTTCCTCAAGGGTCACATGCGCAAGCACAAGGACTCCTTCGAGCACTGCTGTCAGATCTGTGGCCGCCGATTCAAGGAGCCATGGTTTCTCAAGAACCACATGAAGGTGCATCTCAACAAGCTCGCCATCAAGAACAAGCCCCCGCAGGCCAGTGACCAAGACATCGCCTCAGTCAACAGCATGAGCAGTCTCGCTCAGGAAGCCCATGCTAGCCTGTACTCTCGCTACATCTCCTGCCTGCAAGGAGGCTTTCTTTCACCAGACAAGCAGGGCCTCAGTGAACAGCATCAAATGCTGGCTAAAGCAGGCATCGCTATGAAAGAAAAAGAGATGCTAGGAAAGCTCTTGGGGCCAATGGCAGCCGGCATGGGCCATGGTCTGGATGAGAATGAAAAGCGTTCACTTCTGGGGTGCCTTAACCTCGTGCCCCCACTCAAGTCCAGCTGCATGGAGCGACTTCAAGCCGCGGCAAAGGTGGCTGAGATGGATTCTCTCAATAACTATCAGGCCTGGCAGTTGATGGCTCGTGGCATGGCTATGGACAGAGCTTTCATGCCAAAGGAGCAGCAGCTTCCGCACCAAATGCACACTGGGCAGGATGATGAGAACGGTGGTTCCATGACACCCTATTCTAAAGACAAGCTCGACTATTCCATGATGACTTCCACTGATAGCTCCAAACACAAACTCTCTGAAGCCTTGCAGGGCTCCAAGCTCGGCACTGGCGCTCTGATGTCAATGAAGGAAGATGGACGGGGCTTTGACGGTCACCGTGATCTTTTGCCCCACCACGGCGTTGGGGAGGCACCTGCAGGCCTCACCGGTTTAGGAGGTCCCAACATGGACTTTGGCATCTCCAACATGAAGGAGAAGCCCTCTGAGTGCCCTGACTGCGGCCGCGTCTTCCGCACCTACCACCAGATGATTGTCCACTCGCGCATCCACGGCAAGGACCGGAGGAGCATGGAGGAGGCCCTGGAGGAGCGCCGCGGGTCCGCCAGCGACCCGGAGTCCCAGTCCATCAGCCGCTCCACCACCCCTGGCTCGTCCAACGTGACTGAGGAGAGCGCCATGGGAGGGGCACACTCGCAGACAGGCAGCGTCCAGGACGACAGCCCACACCCATCTTCCCCATCCTCAGGTAAGAAAGTCAATATTACATTTCTATAGAACTTTTCTCTATCACTAAACCTTTCTGTCTTGTTTTTATATTAAGTCACAAATCCATAAAATCATGATCCATTGCAGTAACATATTGGTTATATTGGGAATTACTGCATTTTTTAATTAATAATGCAACTGTCTATGGAATTGGGTTTCAGGCCATTTCCCCTACTAGGATTTTTGTCGAGTGGACCAGAGTGGGGTGGCCCAGTTAGGGTGGCCCAGAGTTTTGACTTTGGCCAAGCTTTAAAATGCATTTGAATGCATAAATTCAAACTAAATTTCTACACACTGGTTACCTTGCATACACAAATTCATGCTTATTCAAGGAAATTTCCATATTTGTTATATTGGTCAGAATCCAGGGGTGGCCTACTACCCCCTGGCCACCCCTTAGACCCGCCCCTGGACTCAAGCGAATATTCATACTTATATCTTTGAATAGTTGTCCCATTTTTTTTTTTTTTCAATTACACATATGATTTTCTCCCAAAGTTACCCTCTAAATTGTAAGTAAAGAAAACACCAATTCCCATACCACTCTTGAGCCTTATCAAATTAAACGGAAAAACCTCAAGTCTCGCTCAAAGATACCTGTTTTGGCATCGCATTCCACATTGCAGGTTAGCCGGCTTACGTCCCCCCCGGAACATGAGTAAAGACTAGGAGCGCAGGGACCGACTCATTTTTAAGCAGAGTGATTAATAAATGCCTTTAATAAACGCGTTGGAGAAGACAGCCGCGCCCCCCCCCCCCACCCCCCACCTCCCTCTCCCTCTCTCTCCCCGGCAAACACGGGGGCCGGCTGGGGCTAGATAAGTATATGTTTAGTGGGATTAAGGGAGGCTCGTTGCTAATGATTACACAAGTTTTTAAAGGTAACTTTCGCTGGCTCCTCAGGGCACCGCGCCGGCGTTAAGAAGCGCGAGCCGTAATTGGGTCACGACTGCGCGATAATCAGCCGGTTTAAGCTAAACAAGACACTAATTAAAGATATACATATAAAGCAGGTCAAAAACGAGAAATCGGCGAACTTCATTTGCCAAAGCGGCTATGTGCTTTTAAGTCTTTTGAGAGAAGGGAGGGGGGGGAAAATATATAAATAATATAAATATAAATCAGTGGCTTAGCTTAAGGCGGTAAGCAACTTAATTCCACCAGTGGAGACGGGATTGTTTATTTATTCACAGAGGCATGAAGTCCTTATCGTGCCCGTGTAGTGCGATGGGTTTGAACATAGGACGGGCTATGTTTATTTTAATCTAAGAAATAATAACAGACAACCCCCCACCCCAATTAGGAATTAATGAAAATGAGAACGAGATAAAAACCTATTTTCTTTATAGAGACTATTAAACATAACACTTTCTCAACAGGGTGGGGGTGTAGCGGATGTAATTATCTTCTGAATTTTAATGCTGCAACTTTCCCTCTTTCTCTCTCCCCCCTCTGTCTCTCTTTCCCTCATTCTCTCTCTGCCTGTCTGCCTTTCTCCATCCTTTCTCCCCCTCTCTGTTTGTCTCTTTATTTCTCTCTCCATCGCGGTTTCTCTCCCCCCTTGCATTCTCGTTTTCTCTCTCTGCTTTGCACGTCTTTCTCCCTCTCCATGTCTGTTTGTCTCTCTTCATCTCCCTCTCCCCCCTCTCTCTCTCTCTTAATGTCTGTCTTTCTCACTCCCTCTCTCACTGCTTCTTTCTCTCCAGCTCTCTTTTTCCTTCTTTCTTTCTTTCGGCCTCTCTCCATCTCTCTCTCCCCCCTCCTCTCTCTCTATGTCTCTTTTGACTTAAGCGCTTTGAATCTGATGAGTACAGCTTGTGGCGTTTCAACAACTTCAGAAGTGCTGTGTTAACACCCAGTTTAATAAATACTAAGGGAGAGAAATAAGAGGGTTAAAATAATCAGAGACAAATAAAAAAAAAGCAATGGGTTTTTTTTCTTTCTTTTTTTTTTAAAGCAAATGTTAGCAAAGTATAATGAGGCGTGTTTGATTTAGCTGTAAGTGGTTAAATCCTCTCCCCGAGGCGATGTCTTTAAAGGAAGGAGGGAAGGATTAAAAACAACAACACTCGGTGAAAAATATGTCTAAATTGTCTTTTCACAGTGTTGGGAGTCTATCTTGCTGCATGTAGTCTGCATGGGGTATCCGTCTTCCTATAGCATGGCTCTAATGCAACCCCGTGTTAAGAAAGATGAGTTGTTGATTGAGTTTTTGACAGTGAGTGTGCAGAGAACTCTTGCGTTGAAATTATTATTAAAACTGCAAATTTCGACTTAATTTATAGCTCCAGAGTTAGGGAATGAAGTTATATTCAAGCTATCATCAATTCTAATAAGGACTGAGCACATTAGTATCCACCTTTCACCAGATGGCATTTTCTCAAGTGAAACCATGCACACGCACACACAAAAAAAAACCTGTATTGGCGGTTTATTGCAACTTCTTGAGTAACTGTTTATGAGCAAAGTCAAGGATATCCCCCTCAAGGACAGATGTGTCAGAAGTAAGGAATGGATAGTCTTTTTTTCAACCTCATCCTGTGATATGTGGAACAAATTGGCAGTAAAAGGAGAATATCAGATACAAAGTAACTGCTTTGTTATACATGCCACAGCCACTTGTTGTATGTTCTTCTTCTACTTTAAATGTATGAATGCTACAGTCTTAAGCTGCCACTTTATAGATGAGATACATTTTACTTCACTAAAAAAGATTTGGTTACCAAGGTATAGTATAGTTAAAGGGGAGACATTGCAAGTAACACATTGATTTGTCTCTGAACATGCCAGCTTTCACCTGGGGAAAAAAAAGGCCAATCTGCACAATAGTCTGTTTTATTATTACATGGAACAGACTTTTTTCTTTATCTTTATATGAAAAATCACAAGGCTCTTTTCCTCAAAACGAATAATAACAATTGTTTCCTCTCCTTCTATGGGGGCAATATCTACACTTAAAGTAGCACCCACACCCGCCGAATGCATCCAGTCTGAAAATGAACTACATTAAGCTGAAATAAACAACATGTCTGTCTTCTGTGAGAACGTTCCCAAAGCATCTTCTTCCTACACATTTGAAACAGCTTAAGTGTCTTTCATTTTAATATCGTACTCATACCCATCCCACTGCCCAAATCTCTGCAAACAATCTTTAGAAGACAGTTTTTTTGATCTGACAAATTGCACCAAATAATTAGACGCCGTGCAGCTCTCGTACCGACTGAGTTGCGGTTTTTGTGACAAAAAAGAAAAAAAAGAAGAAGTGAGAAGTAAACAGATACGAAAATGAATCTTCAATATGCTTGTTTCTTTGCTACTTCCTGTTTTTTTTTGTTTTTTTTTCATCAAGTAGCAACGATGAAGAAAGGAAGGAAAAAAAAAAAACTTGTCTTTTCTTCACAACTTAGACGCAGTGATTTTCATTGGGAGCTCAGGGACTCTCAAATTAGAAAGCTTTGATGTGTGAGAAAAATGTGTTTGAATATCATGCAGAGAAAAGGTGCCGGAGTTCTGCCTGCTTATTTTCTTGTGCGTCTTTGGTTTATCTTTCGCGAGCGTATGCCGTGCTATAGGCTTTATAAAAGTGTGCACGCCTTCTCTAGCTTACAGGATGTGGCTACTGTACCATTGTTTTTATCTTAATATCACAACTCTCTTTCTTTCTCTTCCTCTTCCACTCTCTCTCTCTCTCTCTCTCTTGCTGAAAAAGATAGCAATTCTACCAAAAGCGTGAGCATGTGTGTTACCCGCGCACACGCACCTCCCGCTCTGCCATGCCACCTACCCACGGCGATTCTGAGTTAAACTTAAATTATAGTAATCAACAATAACATCTCAACCGTGAAAGAAGGTCAAGTCCGCCGCTTTTGTCTTTGAGACGGCACTTGTTTAAAAGCGATGAGTGAGAGAAAGAGAAAGAAAAACACGCACAAAAAAAAAAAAAAAAAATAGGGTGGGGAAAAAGAAGAAAAAAAAAACGCAAAGAGATGGGGGGAAAATGGGCAGCCCTGTGTCAGCGATGTCCTCCACAGACCTCTCTTATTATAGCGTAGCTCGGCGGCTAACCTTGAGCATGTTCCTTATTCTTTTTTGGAGCGAAAACAAAGAGATAATTACATTTATGCGCGCCGTCATCTGTCTTTTTGTTTGCTATCCTCAGATCAACCCGCCATTGTCGCGCGTTACAGTGTTGTGATCGGAGCAAATGAAATCACGGCGCACACTTTTGGGTTCGCAGGATTCCGTTTTTTTTTAAATAGGTGCGAGCTAAATCCGGCGCTTTTTCTGTTTGATATTGTGATCCCGGGGCACGAATACTGAGTGTGCAGCCGTAGCAGGTAATTTGTTTGTTGAAATCGGCGAAATAAGTTGATTTTTGTGTGTGTGTGTGTTTTTAATCAAAGACATGTTCAGTTGAATCAAGCGCTCAATCACTTTTGATAGAATAAGTGAGTTACCTTTCAGAATTCACTAATATGAAAAGAGTGCTCCTTATATCCCATTAGCGCACCCTTATTCCTTTTGAACAGTTTTCCAAACATGGGTACAGGGACCCCCGGGGGTGAGTGAGGACATAGCAGGGGGTGCTTGGAATTATTTCAAATTTAAAAATAAGTGAAACTGAATCATCTTTGAACATTATTTTTCAAAAGCAAAGGTGTTTTGATTGTACCGAAGCAAAAATACAAGAATGTATGAATATTCGCGATCATTTCTTTTGAATTGTTTGTCTATTAGATTTAACTTTCAACATAATCAGCAACACCCTTTACAAGGAAGACAGAAAATTCCAACAAATTCACACACACACTCAAAAGTGTGGTATCCGCTAAACCGACTGACTGGTCCAAACAGTGACACAGTATTGAAAAACGTCAGGGAATTTTGACAATCACATCTCAACAGAGCAAGACAGTATACTGTACAGCAGAAAGAGTGTGCTCTACATTCTGATGTACTCACACATTGCATAGATCTCACACAAAAGGTCCCCACTTGAAAGGCTCTATAAACGGGCTGTTTGCAAGTTTTCTAACCAGAGTGTTGCATGCACCACCGTCAGGCTGAGAGAAAGAAAAAACAAAGAAGACACAGTTCCATATTCATTACTTAGTGGTACAGTCAACCTCATACTCATTTGACTTAGAGAAGAAAAAAAATGTATGTATCTATGTTACATTCATGCATCTCAATTTAGAGCTTTATCAAACTCATTACTGTAAGCGTCCTGACATTTACATACGCATCACAGAAAACAAGACAAACATACATTTAAAATAGCTTAAGTGATCGTTTGGCACCAGTCATGCCCCTCTAGTCAATGCTTACATATACAAATGTTACTAATTGTGTAGAAAGAGGTTTTGCTCACACGCGTGTAAGGCCTAAAGGAATACATACTAGTCTGCTTAAACCCACTCCTACCTCTGCTCCCGGTTGTAAAGGGCTCTCCCTCTGGCTTTCTCTCTTTTCAGTCTCTACTGAGAATCCCCCCTTGTCTACATTTATTTAAAGAAAAAAAAAAAAAAAAAAAAAAAGCGAGGAGGAAGAGCGTTTAACATGGCGGGGATTAGCCTGTATATCCTTGGGTCTTTACCGCGGCTCAAACAAGCAGGCAAAATGCTCACTCCATACAAATTGAAATTGGATTTGCCGACTTGCCGCCTAAGGTTATAAAGCGCGGATATTCATCTAATTGCGTCGTTACGATGGGGGCGTAATTACACATGCGGACAAACTGTTACACTTGTAATTACTATGTCATTAAGAAATAAAGTGGCGCCAAACGAGATCCGCAAAACGCAGGGTGACAAACCTGATCCGAGAGGCTATTAACGAGTCACTCCGCCGGCGCCGTTTTCAACAGGTTATGAACGCCGGCGAGCATGGACGTGCCTCCAGATCCAATAGAAGTATCAGTGAATGCTGAAACACGTGCAGTTATCATGCTATATCGAAAATACCAGAGGCCAGGATTGCTGTAGGGAGAAGTTTTTTTACTGTTTGAAAAAAAAGAGAAACATCTTCAAACACACAAACAGAAAGACCTGCGAAATTTGACTTCCTGGCTCTCATTCGTCCAGGAAGTCTTCATTGACATCTTAAAGGAACAGGCCACCATTTTTCCATACTGAGATATGTTCTTACCTGAGCTTAGATGAGTTGATATGTACCTGTCTGGTCTTTGTCGGTGCCCATAGAAGAGCTTGGTCGCTTCTAACTTCACCCCCGTTTGGAGCTATAGGAATAAACTAGGAGAGGCCAAATGCTAGCAACATCTTTGGTCGTTTTGCATGACTGAGGGCACACAGTTCTTCCACACTGTGATATGTTCTTACCTGAGCTTAGACGAGTTGATACGTACCTGTCTGGTTTTTGTGCGTGCCCGTGGAAGAGCATGGTGGCTTCCAACTTCACCCCCATTTGGAGCTATAGGAATGTGCTAGGAGAGGCCAAATGCTAACAACATCTTTGCTCTTTTTGCGTGACTGAGCGCACGCACAAAGACCAGACAGGTTCGCATCAACTCGTCTCAGCTCAGGTAAGAACATATCTCAGTATGGAAAAACGGTGGCCTGATCCTTTAAGCTTGTTTTTGTCTCGAAATGTATATTCTGTAGTCAATGCAGTTTGATTGCTGAGATAATCAGAAGGTCAGGGTGAAACTGTCTTTACTTGACAACACCTTGTGACATCAACAGGTGGGACTGAGCATCCCAAACACAAAACTCTTGGTATGTTTATGTAGGCCGTGACAGCTCTTTTGTGGGGAGCAGCTTCATCCGTAGTAAAAGCTGCAAAAAGTTAATTAAGCTTGAAGAGTGCCCTTTAAATATTTGATTTGAATAGTTTTAGAAATGATACAAGAACCCATGAACACAGAGGAAGATTTCACTGTTGGCTGAGGACCTTATACTGTATGTTGCTCAAAACAGCCACTTCGATTCAAACGCCTCGTGACACATCCCACCGCGCGGCGTAAAACACAACGTATACTGCACGCCTCGCACTCTCTCTCTCCACCGATGTCTCTCTCTCTTCTGCATAAATTACTCTTGCTTTTGTAATTGACATCCGTTTGCTCTTCCACTTCCCCCCTATTCGGCCCATTCTTCTCCCCTCTATAATCACCCAACTGACTGGTTACAAAACCTGCTCCTGCCTACCCCTTCCCCACCACCACCACCACCGCCGCCGCTCATCCTCCGGAGCCTGGCATGTCATATCTCTATTTTTTATGTGTCACCAAACTTAAATAGACAGTCATTGTGTTTTTCGGGCACATTCGTTCTCTCACCCCCCCCACCCCCACCCCTTTTTCCCTCGCCTCGCCGTATTTTCCCGTACAGTAGGTCAGGACTCTGGTGTCTGCTAAAACGATAAAAAGTTCCATTCAAATGCACTAATTGTCAGTGTGCGCCGCTGATTGACACGTCGCGGATAAATGCAGACTTAGTATTTTTGTACACGCTTGCACAATATAAAAGACCAATTTATTTCTGTGTTCTTTCTTTCTCTCCTCTGTTCATTTGATTTCGCTCGTCCCCTTTTTTTTTTTTTCTTCTTCTTCCTTCCTCTCCAACACCCCCCCGCACCCACCCCTCGCCTCTCTCGCTCTCTTTCAGACTCAATTTGTAAATATTACCCATGGCGGGAATTAGCCAAGGCCCATTTTTAGTTATATATTTTTTCAAGAATTCCGATTGTCTTGCGAGGAAGTGCCTTTGATCGAGGAAAAAGAACCTCGAGGCCTCCCGGCGTTCGCGCTCCGCGGTATTCCTGGGTGGCTATCAGCGGCTAGCTTTGTCTCTTATGAAACATTTATCAGTCCCGTTTTATATGTCCTAATGATCGCGTTAGGATCCCTCGGTCGGTTATGAAGCCCCGGCACGAAAAGAAAAGAGGGGGAAAAATGCACTGTTGAGAGACCGGGGAGATGAGAAAATGCCACAGACGGCGCAGCGGAGTGAAAGATGACAGGGCAATGCATTCCTTAGTAAACAGTATTGAAGCACCCTATCTATCTGCGCTTTGCCAAAACACAGCTGAGCGTTTCCTGCATTAACCATAGCCCTTTTTTTTATTTTTTATCTATCGACACTGGCATTTTATGTTGTATAACTTAGAACAATGTATGGAAAATCTAAATGTTCATCATCAGCTTTAATTGCAGGGCATTAAGTGCATTGTTGACAGCAAATGCAGTTTGCAAACTGGGGTAAAAAACAGCACCGCAGTAAGGAGGCAGCACATGGTCACACTGTACAGGACAAAAAATGAACGGCTAAATAAACTAGTTGTTATGTATGAAACGACATCCAGGTAGTTCAATTATAAATCCAATGATAAAACAAAACTACTGGATTTTAAAGGAACAGGCCACTGTTTTTCCATACTGAGCTATGTTCTTACCTGAGTTTAGACGAGTTGATACGTACCTGTCTGGTCTTTGTGTGTGCCCGTGGAAGAACTCGGCCACTTCTAGCTTCACCCCGTTTGGAGCTATAGGAATACATTGTGAGAGGCCAAATGCTAACTACATTTTTAGTCGCTTTGTGTGACTGAGGGCATGCACAAAGACCAGACAGGTACGTATCAACTCGTCTAAGCTCAGGCAAGAACATATCCCAGTATGTAAAAACAGTGGCCTGTTCCTTTATGATGCATAGCTATGTTTCGCAACTGAATATCTATCACCCTTAGATGACAACCCGCCACCCAAATAAATGTAACCTATTATATATAATGTAAAATATGGTACTTTTCCTCCACAAATCATTGTTATTAATCATTAAAAAGCTTTAAAAGCCAAAATTATGATAAGAACAACTCTGAAGCAGAGCGTTTGTCAGACACAGGTGGTGTTTCTATACTTTTTCAGTGATTATTATAGAAAAGCTTTTGGGGGAAAAGCTTGTGACCCACTGAAAACGGTTCCATGACCCACTTTTGTAACCACTGATCTGATTGTTTATAGAGAATGTCGGATCATCTTCTCATCTTTATTTATTTATAAGACTCTAGGTCCCATGAAGACAACACAAACAAAACAATACAATACAACACAGCAACACAGCCATCCTAGTACTGAAATGATTCAAATCCGCAGTTCTTCAGACCAAGTATCGCCTCGTAAAACAATTGACCTTCCAAGTACCACCTGGCCTATAACCACTCCAATCAAATCAGAATCAAAGTAGGCAAAACTGGACAAAATTAAGTCTAAACAGGCTGAAAACATTTTTAAAACCAATATTGTGTACCTTTGGGTCGGATTATGGGTTAGTAAAATGAGAGACTGACACTTTTAAGAGAAGAAGGGCCCCCCCGTGATGACAGCCGGTGCAACAGAATCAAAGTGTGTTTAAAAGCTCCGAAAAGTCCCACATTGCGATCCTCTCTTCGACTTTCTCCTGGAACCAGCCCCTGTTTTGCATGCTTCCCTTCCCATCACCTTCATCCCTTCTCTCTTTTTCTGTTTTATGTTTTTATAATTAAAACATAATATTTATCTTTCCACAACAGAAGGCTGCCGTACTCCGTCAGGTAGACTGTTTGCATATTAATATTCCTAATACATCAACAAGCTATCTGCTCCGGTGTCATTGCTTAAAGTCGGAAAGGGAGCGAAGGTGACTTGTCTTTTGCGGGAGGCTTTACGTTGAGTTTTGAAATGCAACAAAAAAAAAAAAGAAGATTGGAATTGTAGAGGAGAAAGGCTTAAAAAGAGAGACGTAAAATTAGCATCGGAGTCAAGACACACTGGAGAGTGCGGTTTCAAGTGGCAACCTTTAAGATGCACATAGAAATGACGGTTTACGGAAGTATTTCACGCACAATCTGTCGGAATCATCTGGCTTAAAGGTGTGACGTTTGTTATGTTCTCCCAAATTTTGCAAATGTCGGTCTTCAGAGCACCCGCAACCTGCGCGTAGATGGTTTTAAGTGGTGGAAATTCTGTAGCTCAAAGTGACAAGTTTGCTTTGAAATGTCCGTTAGCGGTTGAGCGGTCGACTTTGTTGTTTATTCGCATCTTGACTTCAGAATTCAGGTGCAGTTTCCCTAAAAAAAAAAGAAAAAAAAAGTTAAAGCCATGTCCTGTCGTGTCTGCGTCCAAGCCACACGCATCACTAATTTGTCAAGCGATCAAACAACAACGTCGGATTATGGATTTGAAACACTTGTTTGATGTCGTGAGCGAAATCTGTGCGTTGTCAACATGTGCATGGTATTTATTTCTCTTGCCCCTTTGTTTCTGCTTTTGTAAAACCGTTGTCTTTGCACATATTCCCATCAAACATGAATTTCTTGGAAGTGGGCGCCTGCGATGACTATGTTGTTTGGAGCAGGCTGGCGTAAGTTTGCACATGAAGGAAGCCGGGGGGAAAAAGGCCTGTAAAAGTTGCGGTGGTTGTTTATGTGTACTTAGGAGAGGGTTCAGATGGAGCGATCGAGGGCCGGCGGGAGGGGGTGGCGGTGGTGGTGGGGGGCCAGGCGGGAGAATGCCAAGTTCCTTTTCTGTGTCTGCTGACAGCTGTCTGCCTCCGTCAATGCTGTGGATTCCTGTGAAATGAGGCAGGGCTGTGGTCAGGGGAATGCAAATGGATGGAAGAGGATGGTTGGGTAAGGCGTTTAGGGTCAGGGCAGCGGAGGGGGGGTGGGCGGGGCATCAAAGAGTGTTATTTGGGGATAAGTATAGTCAAAGCGTCGATATCATGCAAAACTTTAACCAAACCTGTTATTGATGATGTTTGTTTCATGCGTGACCCTCTTCTGCTAGCCCACACTCGGAGATAAAAGTCCAGACACTTGTTCTGATTCTGTGATTCTGTGGCCAAGCTATTTTCCCTGCACAGATTAGCAGACTGCTTGCCAAAGTATAGGGTCTGGGTGGCCTCATAGGCTCTGTTAGGGGGCCCTTAATGCTTTCCTACCAAATAATAACAATGACAATAATTGGAGTTTGAAAGAGTTTAAAATGTACCGCTTTAAGATCAGTATTTTGATACCAAAGTCAACACTATAGTTATATTTGTATGTATTTTTAAGCTGCAAAGCCACTTATGACTGTTTGTTCTTTTGGTAAGACAGAAAGGTTTGTTTACTTCCTGTGATCTTCCTCAGAAGGAAGTGATCGAAACTAGTAAAGCAGGTAAACAAACCTTTCTGTCAAATAGTCATAGTTTCATCAAAGAAGACAGAATGAACCTTTTACAAAGTGCAAAACCGCTTATTCTGAAAAAAGGTGAGTTATTATTGGTAGTAGGGGACCCCAGGGGATCTTCAGATCAGTAAGGGGGGCACGAACCCCCAGACTCCAGACCAATTCGACGCCAGTGTGCTGGATCAAAAAGCAAGTGTAATGGAAAAATTAGGAAAGATCCGTACTACTGTAATTGCTCACCAGCTCACCAGTGGATCCTCCCTAATGTTGTCCATGGATTAGCATATTTGCCTGCCTCTAAGGTCAATCATTCTTTCTATTTGATTCACTTCCTCTAGCAACAGAGGCCCTTTGAGCCCCCTCTGCTGGTGTTGATTATAACTACAGTACATTAAAGGAATAGGCCACCATTTTTCCATACTGAGATATGTTCTTACCTGAGCTTAGACGAGTTGATGCGTACCTGTCTGGTCTTTGTGCGTGCCCGTGGAACTTCACCCCGTTTGGAGCCATAGGAATATACTGGGAGAGGTCAAATGCTAACAACATCTTTGGTCGTTGTGCGTGACTGAGCGCACGCACAAAGACCAGACAGGTACGCATCAACTCGTCTAAGCTCAGGTAAGAACATATCTCAGTATGGAAAAAAGTTGGCCTGTTCCTTTAAGTAATGTCTCCAAGAGTAGGGATGCTTTTTTTTTAAATTACACACCAGTACCAAGGCTAAGGAGTCCAAAAAGCAAAAATCAAGAAGAATTCTGTAACTTTCTATTGAATGATTAGTGCTTTCCATTCAGAATAGATTGCAATAAAACTATCCCAAGAAATTTAGATGCATTGAGAGCAGACACGGTTTGATTTCGTAACATTTGGGCCATTTTTAGTGCTAAAAAGGGGCACAAAAAAGTGCATTCCGCAACTTCCGCAACTTAATTTCAATACATGGTGAAAGTTTTCCCAATGATTGTATCAATTTTAGCCACTGCTAAGTTTTTTTTATCCTCTACAAAGTCTTATAGGCAAGCAAGCTATTGACAAATTTCAAGGCAGTGGCGGAAAAGGCAAGTGCAGTGAAGTCGACGTTGGATTGGCTTTCGGGGGTTCACGGCCGGCGGAGGGAGGGCGAGAGTCGGCGAAACGGGAGGGAGCGGAGGGGGGGGTTAGTGCTCTGTTTGAACAAGTTAACTTGGGCATGATTGGGGTTCGTCCTGCGCGTGAAAGAGCAAGAGAATACATTGACCTTTGCCTCATTAAAAATGGAGGGCCAGACATGTGATACCATGACTGTGGAATCTGCCTTTTCTCCTCCTCATCCACCCCGCGTTCTTTTGCCGTTTTTTTTTTTTTTTCTCGCCGCCTCCGCTGCTCCGTCATCCTCTGCCCCCCACCCCCTCCTCTCACCCTTCAACCCTCCCCGCTCCATCGCCTCCTCTTAACCCTTCTGACAGGTCACATAAAAAGGCTTTTGTGTCAACATCAGGGCGCTGACAGTGAGCAGAAAGCCACATGAGAAATGCCGCCTCTCTTCCCCTCTTACTCGTTTGCTATCTCTTCATCGCTAAAACACGGCTCCACTAGAAGGAGAAAAAAAAAAAAAAAAAAACTAAAACACTACGGGAGGAATTAAGTCCGAGGATTAAGATCTCTAAGCTTTTTTTTTTTTTTTTTCTTCCCCCTTCCCGTCTTTTCTGCCCTCTCGCCCTGCCACATTCCAATTGTTCTTAAAATATTTGGCAATGTCAATTAGTAAGTGAGCAGAGCTAGCTGATGAACACAATTTTCCAGGCGACTGAGCACCCTATTGTTGTGGAGCGGAGAGCAGATTTGGGAGGTCATTATCATTCGCTGTTAGCCGTGCCCAGCTGCTCCCCTCTTGGCTCCGGCTCCGGCCCCTCTCTCCCCTTTTGCTCTGTTCCCCCCCCCCCCCCCTCTGTCTGTCTCTCTCTCTCTTCCTCCTCGTATCCACGGCTATAGCTACATCATTTCTCCTCCATGTTCACCAGTTAAGAGCTGGTTGATAGCAGCCAGCAACAGGGGGCCCGCGCTCAACAGGACCAAAGGAGGAGGAGGAGGAGGGAGGAGGAGGAGGAGGAGGGGGCGCAGGAAGGAGGCAAGACAGTCAGATGGATGTAGTGGGGAGAGAGGGGGGGGGGGGTTACTGTATGAGGAGGGAGGGGGGAAAGGAAGCACGAGAAGGGCACTAGGGCAAGTGGTGTGGGAGGGATGCGCTGATCGCTGCGAACGCGAGAGGGAGCATTGAGGGAATTGGGTTTCGTGACAAAAGCGGTGGAGTTAATTCGGTCGAGTTAGCGTCATTGTCAAGTCTACTGCACGTAAAGAAACACGATGCACAAGGCAAAAACCATAAACATGTACACAAAAGAGGGCAGCAGAGGGACGGGAGAGGAGAGTTCAGCGTCTTGACAGCCTGTTTAGTCTTCGGAGATAACCTTGGTGGCTCTGGTGCAGAAATGCCGCTCAAAGGGGCCCTGTCCTGATCATTGTTGTTGAGCCAAAACAGTCTTAAAGGGACTATACGTTTAAAAATGTTACAGTTATTTATTTTCCTCCCCCTACATGCTCCAACAATGTCCTAATGTGTAGAATGAGCCCAGATCCTGCCTCTAAAATCCACGGTGTTACTTCGGGTCCGAATCGCCGTCATGCACGAGCTTAATATAGAAGGTGCAGTTACACGTATGACCTGAGGTGGCAGTAGTGAGTCCAAAATGAGGCTGACTTGCAACTATCCCCTTTAAACAGTTTTTTTTTCTGATGGATTCTTCTGTTTTTCTTCTGGTAACTCTTTAGGTCACGACATTTTAGTTACACATATATCGTTACTATTATTTTGTTACTGTTATATTCTTACTTCAGCAAAGTAGTAGTTGTATTTTGGTCGCCAGCCACCTTTGATAACCAAACCTCTATTGCACAATACTAATTACTTTGACATGCAACTGTAGCAGTGACTCAGCTTCTCTTTAACAACTTCATCCACTTTCTACACGCCCATTTCGTCACACGTCTCTCACATGTAATGCATTTTTTGGGAGAATAATACTTAATTTAACAAATGGCCACGGAACTATAAACTGCGCTGGATTTGCTCCCAGCTGACCTTTAGCTGGAATCTGTCAGGCCTCAAATAGTTGGACATGTGGTCGTGCAGATGTCTGGTTCGCATGACTCCTTGTAAAAATCTGCCATTATTTAGACTGTATTATTTGTGGTCAGTGCTAAGTATGTTGCCTGAAATCCATCAAGTGCACAACCCTCCTGAACTTGCAGTCCACCCCTTTGTTTGCAGCTAAGCCTAAGCTGTTTTGTAATAAGCACGATTTAAAACACTTTGGCAGCAGTGCAGAGGAATGACTGCGAAAGGTCATTTGGGCGAAGAAAGCCGTTATTGTTTAGAACAGGCTCAAGCATAATGTATGTGTCATAAGGGTGTATGGATTGTACTAGAGGAGTTTGGAAAAGGGTTCAAGGAAGGTTTTGGATGTGTTGAGGTGTCTGTCTGTAAACATCAGGGGATGCATTATTTTTATCACACAAAATGAGAAAATACTGCAAGACAAAAGACTTGGGGAAGAGTTGAAATCAGGCTGACTGTTTTTGTACTTCCCAGATGTACATCTTAATATGGTCCCAGAGGCGTTTCACCCCGCTCCCTTCGCTTCTTCAAACTGCACCCGACCAACACCTCCCACCCATGGGTGCCCTCCCTTCTATCTCACATCGTCATCCCTCTGACAGAGCATTCACACGTCTCAAGAGCAAGCACTTTGCAATTATTAAAAAATCACATGTCACCCAAATGTCATGGACTTAAGAAAGAACTGCTAACGTTCCCAAATAAGGTAACAGCTAACCAAAGATCAGGCCGTTTTCTCCCTTGTCCACCCTGTAAAAGTTTGAATAAGTTGACACTGGCTGCTGGGTGTGTAGTAGCAGGTCTTCCAAAAGTGTGTGTGAGTGAGAGAGATAGAGAGTAGGAGGAGGACTGGAGAGAGAGCAGTGAAAAAGGGTGAGCGGCATCAAAGCGTTGCTCTCAGCTGCAGCTGCCAAGCCTCCTCGTCCCCAGTTAGCAGCCATCCAGCTGTCAGGCTGCGCGAAGAGGAAGAGAGGGGGGAAATCTCTCACCAGCCATATGGTCCCCAGCTCTGTCGGAGACACTCCACGCTCCGTGGGCAAATGGCAAACTCATATATCTAATCAACACTCTTAATATCCAGACCTGAGACCTGGATAGTGCAGAGCTTTGCCTTTCATCGACCTGGCAAAGAGGGCAGAGGGGAAATGACCAGCCACTTAGTGCAGTTAGGTTCCATGCCAGCTATGTGCATGACTGAGGTCATGTGAGACTGTGAAAAGAGGAGGTGTATGTCTTGTTGTTTGCTGTAACAATGAGGTTCCAACAACGTCACAGGCTGAGTAATATGTGTTCGATTCATAATGCAATGACAGCGTTGGTGCATAGATTAACTTGAAATGGTCACAACTTCAGTCATGACCGACAATGTAGGTCTATTACTCTAGGGTAGTGTCTTCTCATCATGAAACTGTGGAATCATATTTGCCCATTTTCATTTGTACCTAGTAATTGAAATCAACCCCAGTGCAGACCACACTCCAGACACCTGATGTTCCTCCATCTGAAACATGATTTTGACAGTAATATGTGCTGTGGATTGACTCGAAACCCCTTTTAGTTGAACAGAAGCTGTTAGCTTTAGCACAGCTAGCCCCAGAGAGAATAGGCTTGAATATGGCTTTGTGTTGTATCTGTTAGCGGGATGCTACACCTGCTCATCTAATCCTGGCAGGCCTGTGCCTTCAGTCTCTCCCGCTGCAGAGTAACGGACGCCTTATGGCACGGCAAGCCGTGCTGAATCACGGGGAGGTTTGTCGGTATTACAGCGACATCGCTGTGCAAAGCTTGAAAACAACTATCACCCCCTCCTCACTGGGGCAAATCCCTCCCCAGTTTCTTTTCAGTAAACACTTATTAGAGTACGGATGGGGCCCAGAGCATGGATGGGGTGGTGGGGCAGCTTAGAAAAAGGGGAAATGGTAATCAAAAGTTAAAGACTGGTCTGTCAGGGCACAAAAGGTAAAATGGGTGTCATCCAAGTCTAGCTAATCTTTGCTCAAGCCAACAACCTGAAGCAAAGGCTATTAAGAGGAGAGAGAAGGGAGCTAAGTGCAGGGGAGATGGATACGGCAGTAGTGACGGTTTGGAGGGACGCTAACTTTAATGGCCCCACTGGGTTTTTAATGAGTGTTGTGCCCCAAACAAAACGAGCTAATTAGTGTTATCATCCATATATCAGGCCTACACAGAGCCATGCGTGCACCCACAGACACACAGTTTCTGCCTCACCCGGCTCTATACGCTGTTCAAAGGCATATACTTTTATAAGCCTGTTACATGTTTATCTCTAAAACATAAAGTAAATAAATGGACTTGTCCGCTTTGATCAGAAATTACAAGAAAACCCGGGCATATTCACTGCATTCCTTTTTAAATTGACGGTTTCGATGTATGCGGCCACACTCACTTAAGGAGCTTTTGATTCCTTTTTTCCACTCACACACAAGTACACACTTTAAGACGCAGAGGGCCGTGCCCTGTTTGTGAGCCGAGCGATTATGTCTACACTGGTTTAAAGGCAGGATAACAATTCCACAATCGGGCATTTGGAGAAAAAAAACTGCAAGGGCTCAAACCAATATATCCAAGCATTTGGACTTGCGCCGCTGTTACCTGCTCGTAAGCCTAGTGTTTGTCACGCCATCGCCTCTGGTTGACCACGCCGCCCCACCAGCCCCCACTTTATTTCTCTTGCACTAAGCCTATTATAAAATCAATAAACAATTGAGCTTTTTTCCAGTCCTTTTAAATCTTTTTTCTCCTCTATATATCCTCTGAGATGAAGGGGAGGCGTGCAGGCGGCTGTGTGCACAGCATAAGGGAAAAAGAGCAGGCTTAGAAAAATACATAGAGCTTAGTTACTGCTTGTTTTTTATGGCGCTGCAGTCAGTTGCTGTTATCAATGCGCTATTGAAGTGAGCAATATAGACTTGGTTAGGTCGCAGATTTTTAAGAAGATAAACAATAAATATATTTAAAAAAAGGTTTAGTGTAGGTATAGATAGATAGATAGATAGATAGATAGATAGATAGATAGATAGATAGATAGATAGATAGATAGATAGATAGATAGATAGATAGATAGATAGATAGATGGATGGATGGATGGATGGATGGATGGATGGATGGATGGATGGATGGATGGATGGATGGATGGATGGATGGATGGATGGATGGATGGATGGATGGATGGATGGATGGATGGATGGATGGATGGATGGATGGATGGATGGATGGATGGATGGATGGATGGATGGATGGATGGATGGATGGATGGATGGATGGATGGATGGATAGATAGATAGATAGATAGATAGATAGATAGATAGATAGATAGATAGATAGATAGATAGATAGATAGATAGATAGATAGATAGATAGATAGATAGATAGATAGATAGATTTTAAGACTTTAAGGTATTTCAACTAACAAACTATCATAGTAAACATCCTTCTACTTGCCTGAAGTGGTCATAATAACGATGATGAAACAATGTTTTCTCACACGGCAGTTTTACATCACTTCCTATTGGGCTTGCATGCCAAACAGCGAAAGCTCACGCAAATGATTGAGGGATTTTTAATTGTCACATTCTTGAAATGCAATAACCCTTGAGTTGATAAAAATCAACAAACACCAACATTGACAGCTGATTTCCAAATTAGGCATCAAGAAAAAAAGAAATGAAAAGGAGAAGAGCGTTTACAGATTTTAATTCCCTGTGTCAGTTTAAACTCATATTTCAAACTCAGCAGTAGGGAGATGACAATGTAAACCTCTTTATTCCACAAGTCGCACAAAAGTTGGAAATTAGATCGTCGGCTACAAAGCTCCCTCCGTCCCCCCCCTCTTTTGTCTCCCCCATTTTTCTTCCAACACGTCTGTTTGTTTACTGCTCAAGTCTTCTTGGAGTGCAGATACGGTAATTATCGGTGATCAAAAACCTCCAGGTTTTTCAACAGATGCTTTTGATGTATGGATGACACTGTCTGTTGCCGCCATCAGTTGCACAGAATGCTAGCAATTTGTGTGTTTCTCCGCATGCTTCATGTTGCATACCCCGTCGATACAGTAAAAGTAACTCTAACATTGTTTCACAAAGTTTCACATCACCAAATGATTCTTTTGGTCTCTCTCATGCATACATTTTTTGGCCATGCACACAGTGGCCGAACTTTGACTGCGACAGATTTCGCCAAGCTGTTGGTAGCGTCATCTTGGACGTTACTCTTTTTGCTAGCCTCCAATTTTGGCCCACCCTTCTTTCAACATGCCCGCTATTGGCTAACCCCGTCACCAACCGAGTCCTCATTGACCAGCAACCTCCGCCCCGCACGCCTTTAGCCAAGCCTTGATTGGACGACTCGAAAGGATCCCTGGAAAGCTCTTGTCAGGGATGGCCTTAAATGTGGACAGAGATGTAGACTATCACGGTCAACCGTCCCTGCCTCCCCCCTGGCTGCCCGCTCGGTCCGTTGAGACAAGGCCCGCCGCGCGCCCCGGGTGGAGAAAATGCCGGACTAGCATTTGGCGGACTCTGCGCTATATTCCCTGGGTTTTCCCCCCATTGAGACCCCGTGTGGGCCGCTGGTGGTGACTGGGCTTGAGGCAGCTTGGTGTGGGCATGTGTGTGTCACGTCCCCCCTCCCGTCATCCACCAGACGGAGGGCTGTATGGTGGCCCTGGTCCTGTCACACTTGGATGATGCCTCCTCGCCTCGCTCTGACAGTGACTTGCCTTAGTGACAATTACCATGAGAAGCAGTTCTGTCGTGCACCTGGATCAAAAGGTCGGTGTAGCAAAGATTGGCAGGCGCTCCGCTCTCCCTCTCCGACTTCTGTCGAGCGCCAGCTTTGGTTTCGGTGGTCGCTTTCACGGTACACTCGCTATTCAATTCTTCATAATGTTTTTGATGCAGCTTGATAGATTGGAGTCTGGTCCCCAAGTGGAGTCACACAAATTCAAGTTTTTGGACACATATTGATGGACCTAACCTAACACTGCAATCAAAAACAAAATCGCAACAGCCTCAATTAGCATATCGCCAAGACTGCTGTGTTTTGGCTGAACGTTATCCTTATTACATTGTCTCCATGGATTCTTATTTTGTGTAAAATGTGCCCAGAAGATTAGACCCCTACAAAGTTCTAAAATGCAGAATATGAGACCTGTATTAGTTCAGCTGTTCAGAATTCAACCAGTTAAGGGAAACTTCCACACTCCTTCCGCAGTCCTTTCTCTTTGACTACTTGACCCCGGTGTCCTGTTGCCCTGATCTGTCGCCGTGGCCTACTGCCCCTCGCTTTCGCCTCCATTCACAGAAGGAGAAGGCCTACACGGGCATTTGCAGTCTCTCCTTTAACTCCCCGTGTTTCGCGTCTACCCCTTATTTCCACTGGGAGGAACACTGACCTCATTTGCGAGGACAATAACCCCCTTGACTTTGGGGATTAAGACATGAAACCTTTGTGGATTAATTAGGTTCCGAGCAGAATTCATTTTGTGGCCATACAGAAAAGCAAAGAGAAACGGCGAGAATACCGGTTGTAAGGGTTTATTATGGAAATGCTGTTTGCCCAGATAGATATATTAAAAAAACAAATGCTGTGGCTGATCGCATTTAAATCCTCCAATTGAATAGCGCCGCAATTGCCGGCTGGCTGCGCTCGGAGGCATTAGCATTGGATGTGACAGTAACACAAACTGTCAAATTGCAAAAAATGCATTATGGAGTCTTTAACATTGCTGCTGACTTCAAACTGGGGGTTTTTGTCGGAAAGCGTGGAGACAACATTAGCCCGCTAAAGCTTAAGTCTTTGGCAAGGTTACGCATGCAAATACGGTTCGCCGGACTATCTTGGAGCCACAATGGGACCGCAGCCGGAATCTGTGCGTTCACGCCTCTAGATCTACTCTTAAGCTTGTCACACATAGCGTAGCAAGTAGCAGTTCTGACAATGCCGCCGGAATCGCATTGTCTCAGTTGTCTTGGTAACAAAAGCCAAGTGTTTGTTTTCCAAGATGCGGCGCAATCGCAATTTAGACGCTTTACACCTATTGCGTGTTTTTTTTTACCCTCTTTTCTCTTTTTTTCCCCGTCAAGAGCATATGTTATTTTGAATGTATCTTCAGCTCGGCGAAAAGGGGCTGTTAGTTGGATGTTTTGTTTACAAAATAACAAAGGTGTCTGTTTCACCAAAGGCACAACGGAAGATGTGTTAATGCATGTTTGATGTCATCTCGTGCTCGCTGTAAATAAAAGCGACTGTTGTCTTATTAGAGTAACACCTCAGAACGCGACAGCCCCAGGTACAGCTCCCTTATGGACGCGGCGGCGAACATGTGCTTGATGAGCTTCTTTGCAACACTTTGGTTTACAACTCTCCTAATGAACGCTCCCCTCATCAGCCGCACTCGTTCCCTTTATATTTTTTTGATCTGCCCTCCAGTTACCATTGCCCGACGGCCCACACAGCGAGCATATGTTTGCGCTCATGATAAGGTTGTTTTAGCAAGTAAATGTCTTTCTTATCGTCTCTCGCATAAAGCGTAAACCTTCATGGGAAGATCTTAAGAGTCGTTCTCAGACTCAGATTAAGCTTTGGGTTTCTGCGCATAAATCACTCAAAGATTTAAGATCTTCTTGAAAGAGTCTGCGGTCTATTGTCTGTGGAAGCAATACTTCGAGGATTTCCAGGTTTCCACGGAATTATTTTGGGTGCCCAGAAAAGGCATTAAAAATGAATCGTCATTGCAGCAATTCTATTAATAAGCACTCTTCTTTCTTTGGAGAATATATAGATGTTTAATATAGATGTTTCAAATTCAGAAAACTTTCTTGATCCCAATTCAGTTGTAGTTAACCTCAGGACATGGAGTAGAGGTTCAAGAAAACAATACTCCTCAACAATAAAAATAGAGCACATTTCAAAAGGTCTGTGTTACTTAATAAACACACTCCCTTCAACAGTTCAGTACAGTGTATACTGTGTATATTTTTGTCCATTTGCAACTCATTAGGAGTTAAATCTCAACTCTTACACCACAATGCATGATACATGAAAGAGATATTCAACGTCAAGGTACAGAATAGAGGTTCACAAAATAATTTGGTTCATTTGACACATTTTTTGTTAGATAACACTAAATATTGCTCAATTAAAATGTGACAAACTCTGTATGTAAAGCAACTGCATTTACCTCACCAAAGAACATGCTATAATATTTCTTTGGCCCACCTTAAACTTTGATTACATTCCCTGTGCCATTGTTTGAAATCAAAAGACCCAGTGTGGCATTACTTTTTCACCAATATCTTGTATCGATGATGGGAGAGTGTCACCACTGTGCAAAGCCTTCTCCAGCACATCTCAAAGATTCTTAATGGGGTTAAGATCTGGACTCAGCGGTGCCCGATCCATGTGTGAAAATTATGTCTCATGCTCCCTGAACCACTCTTTCATTGAGCTCAATGAATCCTGGCCATTGTCATCTTGGAATATGCCCGTGCCATCAGGGAAGAAGAAATCCATTGACAGAATAACCTGGTCATTCAGGATGTCCAGGTAGTCAGGTGATCTCATTCTTTGGGCACATAGTTTTGCGGAACCTAGACCTGACGAACTGCAGCAACCCCAGATCAGAACAGTCAGGAAGTTAAATCCAGTTGGCAAAGTCTTCTCCATTTTCAGCATGATAAAAAACAAGCAGTGATATAAAGGAAACAAACAAAGGCTAGCAAGTAAAAGTGTGGAACAACTTCAAAAACATATAAAAGAACACGAGTTTGAATAACTTTCAGCCACAGTTGCTCCAGTTGTCTTTACCAAAGCCACCGTTCAAGGTATCCTATTCTCACCCTGGGCACCCATCCAGCTGCTACACCAGTCAGCTCCTTCCCTCTTCCCTCCTGAGGACACAGGTTTATCCGGGGCTTTTCACGGAGACTGCTCCCTGCATCTGTCCCCTGTGGTCCTCCTCATTCCCAGTCTTTCCCCCCTTCTTAAGACATGCTAAGGCTAAGTCGAGAGCTAAGCCACCAGCCACCCTCATGGGGGGACGGATCGGCCAAAAAAATGCCACCTCCCCTGGCGCGGGTTGTAGCTGTAAGGTGTAATCATGCCGACACAGTCCTCTCCGGGCCAGAATCAGGTATTTCATATTAGACACAGAGATGAACGCTGGATTTTCCTAAAGCTGTTTTGGACAATCCCTTCCCTTTTTTCCCCCCGGAATCCTAGCTTCTCTTAACACCTTGTGATCTTTCTGCTTCCTCTCCTCATACCTGTTTTGCTAATACTTGACACAGAATTTACTCTTTGTCTTCCCTAAAATTGGCACCTTTTAGTTTGGATAGACGGGGCACAAAAAGAGGATAAGGGATTGGAAGTTTGCGGAGGAAAAAGTTTTTGGAGGCCATTTCTGGATAACGTTCACAAGGCACAAGCTGCTCACAGTGTGAATATGGCACGTTGTCAATGAGATCTATTTCCATGACGATTATTTTTATACTCCGACAATCAGGGAGCCGACAGCACCGCGCAAGAAAAAAAAAAAAGAAAGAAAATCCTTCTTCCAATTTGATACACTCTGTAACATTTTAGCGGTAAACACTAACAAAGCCATGAGGGAGAAACGATGCGGCGTCAAGATATCAACCTTCTTTTCTGGTTGCTCAAGTCCCAGATCTAGCTTGACTAAGTGTCCTGTTGAGTTGTCAAGTGTAAGTGCACGGAAGCCTGGGCCGATCACACGTAACTCTCCCCAGTTTGCTCAGCGTTGCGGTAAATTCAAACATCTGATGGTTTCTCCAGGAATAAACAGGGAAAATGGCGTTGGACAGGTGAGATATGCAGCGGCGTGCGTCACTTTTGGAGACGGGAGTTAGCACCGTGTCACCCTTCCCCATCTGCACGCCTTCAAAAACCGCTGTATGGCTGGCAAGTGAGGGCCGACGTGCGCGGCCGGGAGATCTTTGATATGTGTGATGGGATGTGTGCTGCAAGAGCCAGTCAGCCTTTCTGCTTATGGGGACGTCAAATATTAGGGCTCATTACTGGAAACATCTGTAACAATCCAAAAATGTGCCTTTTACTTTTTGGGATTGGAAACTTAAGAAAGTACCCAAGGAATAAGGGAAACAAATGCATTCTTCTGTGATAAGGTATAGATGTTGACCATGGCCTTTTGAAGTTACAATTTCTCAGGTTAAATATCTATTGAGAGACGTATATAGAGTCAAATATTTATGATTTTGTTTGGTTTGTTTGTCTCTAAACATGCTAGGTGACAATCTTTACCAAATAAGGGGAAACTTATTAAATAATAGAGATTTGCCAGCAGTGTCTCCCCATCAAATGCAAGCAATTTCACCTCGCAGGCCTCAAGTGTGCTGCTTCTTTTGTTATTTTCATCAGTGAACAAATAGAGCTCTGGTTGTGAGATGGCCATGCACTCTTTACAGCATTTTAACTGTTGATTTTTGGCAAAAATAATAATAAAAAAAAGTGGTTCTCAACTGGTGGTTCAAGATCCAAAACTGACTTGGTTGTTTATCATACCAATTGATCAATGTCCAAAACAAGAGAACCAACAGAAGTCTTTCCTATAATATGACTTTTTTGTTCTTTTATACCACAACTTACCTCTATAGCAGGGGTGCCCAAAGTGGGGCCCGCCGAAACAATTCTGTTGGCCCGTCAGAGAGTGACCTACGTTTGCGCTGCGTGTGGTTAATACTAACTCTCTCCCATTCATTCTCAATGGTAAATATGGATGCAGTACACTTTATGGCCACCAGCGTCAGAATGGGGGCGCTGTTTCACTATTTCGCAAAATTAATCACTATTGTGCTGTTTATCAATCAGAGAGAGTTGTAGCATCAACTTTCCCAGTTTTCCGACTTTTTTCCATCAACACAAGTCATGTTAAAAAATTGACTTAAAAAATAATTGATGCTGAACTGAGACTTTCAAAATGATCTAATATGGCATTTTCTTTTGAGTTAAAAACTGAATGAGGTAAAGTCACTGTAGGTACTGTAGATACAGGTGTTTTGCACTATATTGCTAAAACTAGGCTTTTGCCATAGTTAACATTTGTTTTAATATAGCATGTTTTTTGCCTAGATTTAATCAAATGCAAATATATACCAAAAAATAAAAGAAAGTAACCATTGTAATTTGTCGTTATACGTGTTTCATGCTCTATAGGCTGAAGGTGGTCGTCAAAATGGCCCCATTTCTGAACCACTGAAACAGAGCACCTAAAACGAGAGCCGTCGCAAACTGATTTAGAGTCCCCAAAAAAAAAGCATAACGTCCAACAATACATCACCACTTTTGAGATTTACGGCGCGCTCCTTTGCCGCGGCCGTGACATCTTTCTCAACTCCTTCTTTTGCTGTATGTTCAGAAACAGAGACGTCTTGTCAGAAAAAAAGAACATTTGTCCAGTCTATCAAGAATATGGCGCCCGAGCAAACTGATTTGGAATGCACTGCCATATTCAGTGTCACTATTTGACTTGGTGTTTGGCAGCCTAATACAGGGCGCAGATTGAGAGACAGTGTCACACGGAGTCGGGAAAAGTCTTGCCTTCCTCATCTGCCATCCCTTTTCCTTCCCCCTCCCATTTTTATTAAGCAAACACCTCACATAACGTACTCCCAACAATTATACGTAGCTCCACCTGATTTACATCGAACAGAGCGTACCTTAAGCGTCTCTTCCTTTTCCCCGAAAGCTTGCGCGCCGTGGTCGTCTCCTTCCTAGCGTCTTGCCTGCTCAGTGGGCTGTTGGAGGGCTTTTTGCGAGACAGAAGGGCTCGGCTGCGGAGCGGGGCGAGGAGCCAGGCATCTTGATGATTTTTTCGGGGTGCATCACCATCTTTTCGGAACGCGCCAAGTGTGCACCAAGGCCATGCCATCCACTGTAGAGCGCCTCAGACGGGGGGCACGGCACACACTTCCCCATCTCTTTCCTAGCCATCTTGGAAACAAACAACAACAAAAAAGAAGAAGAAGAAGAAGAAGAAGAAGCATTCGGGTTGCCACGCTCAAGACAAACGCTGTGATTTCCGCGCGCAATAAAGAAATATAATCCGCCGAAAACTGTGATGAATACTCCAAAATGGTTGCCTTGTGAAACATTTCGCGAACTCTATTAGACGCGCTAAAGCGTTTATTTGCAAAGCCGGTTATTGCGGACGTAATTTGCAATGGCAGCTCGGTTTACCTAATTTTATTTATGTATTCCCATGGTCAATGTTATTTCCCGATGAATGCGAGATTTTGCCTCTCTAATGCTAGGATTATATTAGTAACGCAAGCCTACCAGACTAGCTCCGCTGTGTTTGGGCTAATCCATTCTGTTTACTGGACCCACAAAAGTCTAGACTCAAAGAAATGGTAATGAATGTGTTTGCCTGATAACTTCTAATTGCCAAGGCATCGATCATTCTCGGAATCCCGCTATCCTCCTATGATTTGACCTGTAAAGCTTATTGCGCCTCTTTTTTTTCCCCCTCACTCCTTTTCTCACTGTTTCTATGCCTCTTTTTTTCTGAGTCTAAATTAACGCCACCTAACACGATCGATGGATCCCTGCTAATCGCGTTAGACGTTTTGTTTTAAAATACCAGAGCCCAGCTGGTGACTCCATGCTCTCATCTGCTTGACTCCTCTCTCCATTCTCTCTCGCTTTGTGTGTGTGTGTGTGTGTGTGTGTGTGTGTGTGTGTGTGTGTGTGTGTGTGTGTGTGTGTGTGTGTGTGTGTGTGTGTGTGAGTGTTGTTTTTTATATCCTATGCTTGCCAACTCTACTATTGAAATCCTTGCATCCTTCTTTTTCCAAATGCTAGTGGGACTCTAAAGGTTGTATTAAAGGCACACTGCGTAACATTTTGGACTATACTGCACCATCAACACAAAACATGCTCTCAATGACCAGCTCGACACAGAACATGCTATTTTTTGCCATGGATAATGCAAGAATGGATCTGGATGAGGGCCTAACCTGTTTAACTATCAATTCGGCTGACTTTAGTCGACGTCTCCATGGAAACGAGCTGGAGACGCACCCACTCTTGGTAAAGTTATATAGTATATATATAGTATAGTCATGTTTTAGCAGAGGTGAGCCGCTCAGAGCAAAAGCACATGTTTGTTTGAGGTATTTTTCAATGGTGAAAATATCTATCATAAAAGAAACGCTTGTATTTCAGTTTTGTTTTTTGGGTGAAATCTTACGCGGTGTGGCTTTAATGCTGGTAAAAATTAGTGATGGGATATACGGCAAAATCTGATTTAAAGTCAGAAAAAGTAAAGCAATTTTGGGGATTTAGGGATCATTTGGAAACAGACTCATTTATCGTAGTCGTAAAAAGAACTCCAGACTGAGACGAGTTTGGGGGCACCTAAAACGTGTATTGGATTTCATTCGGATCTTGGTTTGGATTATTTTGAGCTCATTCAAGCAATAACATATACATTTTTTTGTGTGTGCTTTTTTTTTTCATACAAAACAGCTTCAAAGGGAGTGGGAAGAAGGGAATCATGTGAATCAGCTGAAGCATTGGCATTTAACCCTGTTTTTATTATGCGTTTTTGGGACAGTTGTAAATTGTGTCCTGACGCACCTACATGGAAAACTAAACCAACTCAAGATGTTGGTCTTAGCCCTGTGTGCAGTTTCCTGTGTTCATCCAGGATAGATTTACGATTTAATAAAACAATAGAATTTAAACGATTTGTCTCTGTTCACAAAAGAGATCCCTTCAAATGGTTCGCACTGAAGAGCCAGTCAAAAGCTGTGTTGTGAAAGTCACTTCACTGCTACTATTCAATTGTACGCATCCTCCTTTTTCCGAAAGGGGGGGGTTCAGAAGGGGCAGGACTTGGCCCGCGTCCTAGGTATCACATTTCTGACCATATTTCAAACCCAAATGAAGCATGTAAGAAAAACGGAGAAAAAAAAGAAAAAAAAATACTCTAAAGGTCAGCCATTAATGCTGGTAAAAATTGATCTGTGGATTTATGAATTTAGCCCTGTCGTGGAAGCGCCTTTGTAATGGAAGATTCAGTGGGGGAAGCTTAACATTGCATTGTTTTGCTTTGACAACGCAGCCACGAGAGCCCGCGCAGCTGTTCCCCGCGCTCACAATGGCAGATTAATTAACACAATCATGTGGCGCTGGCTCGGGCTCAACATCCAGGTCTGCTCGGGGATAGATAGGTAAATCCTATACATGCGTTTCCAGACGACCACTGAACATTCCTGTGATGCCACGCCACAACCGGCAAGATTCGGCCGCCGACTGGTCACCCGCGTGCCGGGAAGTGACGCACCAAAACAGGGGGATCTTTTACCTAATCGCTCTGATTAGATTGAGGTGGATTTGTGCGAAGATTTGTTCATCTGTAATTGAATATGAGCTCGATGGTGTGTGTGGAGTAGCTGTCTATGGCTAGAACACTGAAGTCATGACATTATAGCATATGAAAGTAGAGAACTGACTAGCATTCTCACCTCACAGCAAGATGCTCTCTGGTTCCATTCCTGGATCATGTCTCTCTCTGTGTGCGTTTGTTAGAGTTGGTTTCCTGAATCATGCACCATAAACTAACCTCCAGGTAAATTGTTAATGAAAATTCATCTGAATGGTTTAAGGTCTATTTGCAATGAGAATGGCTTCTTATGTTTGTGAAAGACTGTTTTTAGACTAGAAATGGGGTGATTTTTAAAATTTGTTTCACGATTAACCGTATTATCATGATAATTATTGAACAATACCTTGTGATGAAACTCCCTATTTTTACTTTGCTAGAACATATTAAGAAAATATCAGCAGATTACGGGGTCAATGTGTCCATAGATTTACCATTTGGTGCACAATGACAAAATACATCCAAATTTAATAAATATAATTTATCTCACCTGGATCAAGCTGAAATAGTCACTGGTGAGTTAAAGGGAAAAAGGCTGACATGTGCGGCCGTGTTTGTGTGGCGATTATTTTTATAAACGATGATCCCGATGATCATGTTATACATCGTGCCATCCCTACTGTTTCTCAAGTCGTCGTCAATGTTCCACATGCAGATTTAATTTTTTTTCTACTGTTGCGGATGTCACGCTTCTCACATCAAGCTTCGTCAGCAGCAATCTTATAGCAGCAGGCTGGACTCATACTGTCATATAGGGTGTGGTTTACCTTGTTATTGACTCCAACCATACTGTAAGTATTCTTAACAACTACTCTCAACTTGTCCAATAGCCTGCAATGTGTTGGGATCAACCTGGTAGACTGAAAAACATGGACGTAGCATCGCTGTTAGCTGCTGAAGCCAAACAGGAAATGGGGGCCAGGTCCGAAATTCCGAAACTAATTTTTTAATATAGGCTTGTCATTCTTACCCCTATGTGCTTGCCCTATTCTAAAAAGCTGCCAAATTGCTAGCATGAACGAGCTTCAGTTAGCCTGCACTTAACACTATGGGGGAAGCCACTCTCACTTAGTCTATCGCTCTTCTACAGTCTAAGGTTGATAGCGATCGTCACCACACATTAGAGGCTATTGAGAGAGATGAGACTAGCTTTGTTGACTAAAGATGGGTGGAACATCAACAACGTCTAAAACAGTCCAGTATAGATGGTGATTTACAACCTTTGTCTACAACAACCTCAAATTTAGGCTTGTTTTTACCCCTTATTCTATAAAAAAAATACCAATTGCCAGTCATGTCAGAATCCCCTCAATTTCCCTCCTGTCTGCAGCATGTGTGGTGTTTCTTTGCGTATCCACTGGACCCTCCCAACCTCCCTTCCCCTCGCCCTCGCCCCCCCCCGCCCATTCAGTATGAGTATCCATCGCCATTAAAACAGCTCGTCTAATTAAGATTCCGCTGGCCGAGCCGTCTCTCTTACTTACTTAGTTCCCTGACATTTTAAACTGTCTATTATGCCGGCCGGCTTTCAGGTGCAATGCTGTGTAAATGGCAAGTCAAAAAATTATGTATCTTTTACATACAGTTATCCATCAGGGGGAAGGGGCGGGCGGAGGAGGGGAAGGGCGGCGGGGCTGACGGATCGCACCCGGTGTTTAAATTATTAGCGGACGCTGTGATCTTTCCCGATTGATCATATCACTTTGCTTCGCCGCTGTCACTCTATTAGCGCCTTTCGGTCTCCTCCTCTCTCCGCCCACGCTCGCAAGCCCACCGGCCCCTCCCTCGCCGCGTCCTCTGCCCTTCTCCCCTGCATGCTTTATTTCATTTAATTCAAAATGTTTCATTGCCTGTGGTGGGGAAAGTATGGGCATTTATTAAAACAGTTGCATGTAATTGCGCAAACGCAAAAGCTTTAAATAACAAAGTATATGTTTAAAATGATTCCGAACTGAAGCGTTTGAACTAGGAGACTAGAGATCTGATTCAAAGTGGACATATTAAGCACTTCACTCATGTCTCTCATGTTAAAATGAATGTGTGTGCATGGAAACAGGCATGCAGTAATAGATGCTGTTGCTTGGAGCGCCCCTTCCTGGCACAAGGTGGAACTAACCATGGTACACAAGACATTAATGGCTAACGGGCTGCTAACAAGTTAAAGCCACTGGGTGCAGAACTGCTTCAGTTATGGCTCATGGGATTTGAAAATGCAGAGGCCACTTATGGATTCCCATTTATTACGCAAAACAAAATCCAGGAAGTATCGCACTCTGGCACTAGAAGAAGAAGCAACTAAAGTCAACACGATTACACAAACCTGTATGAATGGCACAAAGTACTACTCCAGATGTGGTATTGGTGAGGGAACAAGGTAAGAACAAGGTAAAAGCTCTATTTTGCATGATACAGTATGTCCACCTTTAACTTTGAGCTACATGGTGCACAGCTTTGCGTTTGTTAAGGGTTTAGTCCTGGTTTTGTCCGCATCAAGTCCAATTTCAGTCTTGAATACTGTCCCAATGCAGTCCTGGCTGTTAAAATGTGTTCTGTGAACCACTGAAAAAGCAGCTGACTTTATTTGCTTCAATGATTCATGGCAACACTTCAACCTCACCAAATAGAAAAACAGATAGTAGATGTAAAAGAATGAGAGATTATAAAGTATTCATTAAAAGCATCCATTCAATACAGGACAATACACAGTGAAAGCATGTTCCCCAAATCCTCAGGTGTCCACACATTTTCCAGAATCTACCCCTCTTCGTAGTCTCCACCCTTTCCCCTCTCTGCTTATGGTATACATATTCACAATGGCCAAGCGCCTTAGCACCTCTCATCCTGTGTTTTGCATGACCGCAGTTTGTCAATATTTTACCCTTGGCCCATCCCCTGTTGATATAATGATCACTTAACAGTCAAGTATAAGGCGAGGAGGAAATTAGGGCGTCGGCGGCGGAGAGGACAACAACACTGAAGCAATTATGTTTCTTTCAGCCCAAGCATTCTCACGTTAATGAAATCCCTTATCGTTAGGGAGGAGGGGGTGAGCGCGGGGAGCGGGGAGGGGAGGACAGGTGCACGAAATGTACGTCGTTCATTTATCTTATTCCCTGAAATGGACGGAAGGAGCGGCGTATAACGCAGATAAAGTCCGAGCAACAAGTGTGTATTCTCTCCCCCCCCCCCCCCTCTCTCTTATATCGCCGTTTCTTGCGCTTTTTTTGCAGCGGCGAACGGGGGAAGCGGAGACGGAGCTCGAGGGAGGGAGTATGGATGAATGAATGAAAAGAGGGAGGAAGAGGAGGGTGGCGGGGCGCGACGCATCACACAATAGTATCTTCCTAAAGGACAAATCGAAGACAATCCCCGAGCTAACATTTGAAGTATTTACCGTGGTGCGAAAGAAAGAAAAGAAAAAGGAAAAGAAAGAAAGAAAGACGACTGCCCTTTTCCGTTCGGAGATAAAAAATAAAAGTCAGACGAGCGGCGGGACCTTAAACGAGAGTCAGAGCTAAAGTATATTCTATTAAGCGCTTTTGTAGAAACAGCAAAAGATTTTTCCTGCTGTAGAAAAGGATTTAGGGTTGCTGTGTTCGGATACATTTCACTCCAATGTCGGTGGCGATTAAGAAAAAGAAGGAACATGCACAAAATCAAAACATCATTTGGAAATAAAATAGAGCTTATTAAACATATGACAAGTTTTCCTTAAAGAATAAGCTAAGTTTGCTGAAATAGGAGATGTTTACTATCTAAATTAGGAGTTCTCAAAGGGCAATTCAGGACCCACATGGGGGAAATGGGGGTCAACTGTCACCAAAACTGACTAAATGCACACTATTGAAGTATACTATCATGAGTTTGCTGCTTTACATTATGACAGGAGCCAATAATGTTTTACAATAAGAGTTCCTGTGTTGTTCACATAGTTATTTGGGCGTTTGGGCATCCCTCGTCAGAATAGATATATGTAAGGAATTTGTATGGGTTGGAGCTCAGAGGTTTTCATTGTGCGATCCTTCTTTGAAAGCTACTTGTTCTACTATGCAAGAGTTGCCAAGCAAGTGCCTTTTGTATCAGGAAGGGAACCTATGCGAATCTATAGGCAAATAATGCAAGAAATCAGACTGTGCCCCAGCTGTAATGGAGGAGAAAATTTTAAAGGATATTTGGTCAATCATTTTATAGGCTGCACAGCACATGCTCTCCCTTTGTTAGCCCATGGATTTTAAATATCTAGAATAACCTATTTAGAGTTTGTACTTTTCAGCGGTAATTAATATCCACGGACAACTTATGGTCAACTTTACACTTAAAGTATTTTTAGGGACTGCGCCGGAGCCAGGTGTGCACCACATTTTCCAAGAATCCACAGAGGGACTGAAGGGATTTCAGCATTAAGATACCTCTGGGATGATGCATAAATAAGAACACAACGTAAAAACCTGCGTCGGCCCGGTCCTTGTTAGCCAGCCGCTATTAGTAGCGTGGGCCCGCTCTGACACTAATGCCTGCTGTGGGCTTCATTCTGCCTGCTCCGTAAAAGAAGCCTATCTGATTGGAAACAGATCTGGGCCACTGGGGGGGCTAACCCGGGCTAGTTGGATTTAATGACCCGTTTCCTCGGCTGCCGCGTGCCACAAGCAGTTAAACGACAGTCAAGGTGCCCAGAGGTTGCTTACCCTGGGACTTTGCGGAGTGGATGGGGGGGGGGGGGGGGGGTATCGGGAAGAGGAGGAGGTGGGGGGGTGAATGTAGTAGCTTCGCAGACAGAGTGAGTAATAGAGACCAGCGGACCCCGGCTACCAGGCAGCAAATCACAGCTCATTTCCCCAGCAGGAAGTTAACTCGCGCCCACCGCGGTCCAGTCACAGGCACTTTCCCCACTGTGATTAAGCGAGGCAGGTTACTTCTTTTAGTGCTGCCGATACGCGCCGCGTTCCGCTGATTGGCGCTTTAGCATACGCTGCCCGTGTCCAAGAAAAGACAGGACCCGGATTTAGCTTAGCAAACGGTTAAGTGCGTGCTACAGCAAATGGAGAAGTCATGGGAACACTTGGAAGTATGGATTTTATTAGTTCCAAGATGACAGAGCCAGGATTAAAGTGATTGTCTGGAAGTCTAAATGCGCTGCAAATTTTATAAAATGGGCAAAATTGATCACCTGGTTTTACTTTTTGATGTTAAAGGGACTATAAGGAGTTTAAAAAATGTTAAAATTAAGTATTTTCCTCCCCCTACATGTTCCAGCCATGTCCTAATGTGTAGAATGAGCTCAGACCTGTTCACTTCAATTGCCTCTAAAATCCTGTACGGTCACTCAAAAATGTGTCACTTCGGCCCGAATTGCCGTCATGCACGAGCTTAATATAGAAGGTGCAGTTACACATATGGCCTGAGGTGGCAGTAGTGAGTATAAAATGGCGAACTTGCTTCCAGCCCCTTTAAGTTAGTCATAATATATATGTGTTATTTTTTTTGTGAAGTCCCTCCTTCCCGGATCTCAGTAACTTATCAGAGTCTAGCATCCTCCTGCGTTGACCAATGAGACGAGCTTTTCCTGTGAAGAGGCCAGTCACGTCCAATCAGGAGACGTGGGGGAGGAGCTTGATAGTTTACTTTCAAAAAATTCTGCTCCTGCTCTCCTCATTTTACAAATAAAGAAGGGCTTTCTGGTTAAAGAGGGGAGGAATTGATTGTTTACTTTCAAATTTCCTCACTTTGCAAACTTACAGACTATCACTTTAAGTCTAGACGTTTGTGCATATGACACATTGGACAAAATATTCACAAATTATCTTTTGATTTTTTTAATGTCAGTGTTTTTGGTATACTCCCCAGCTCTAATGGGGAATATAAACATTAAAACATTATCAACTAGACGTGTTTGTCCCCTTTTGCTTTGTTAAGTCTCGGTGGTTTCTCTTCTGGAGCGCCAGGCAGTGGTAAGAAAGCGAGGAGTGTGGCTTTATAGCACCAAGGCCCCCGATTTAGACGGCTCTACCGAGGGCATTTACAGTCGACGTTTATGTTCTTGCGTGATTCATCATGGCTCCAATTAATAGCTTGTTTTTTGGCAAAGTGCGCAAACAAGTCAGCGAGTTGGGCAGTCATTCAAATTTATGAACTTAAAAATGTAAAATGTGGAGTTGTAAAATAATATAACCAGTCAATGCTATTAGACCACGGGTCGATGCCGGAGAGACCAAGCTCATTTTGCGGTTTAAAAATGGAAATAACAAGCTTCTCTGTGACCGCCTTAAACTTCTTGCACTAAGTCGAAGCGTAGACCAGGAAAATCAGACGTTAACCTTTATCTAGTCATTTGTTGTAATTGAACGCTCTCCCTCTCTCGGGCATTCACAATCAACCTAGAAAAGACACACCAGGATGCTTCTCTAGCTCAGTCCTATTGCGTACTCCTTGCTTCTTGAGGAGGGACAGTTTTGGCCAAAAGCAAATCCCCACAACAGGAACAAAGATGAGAACTTGACAAGTCATTTGGAGCAACAATCATAAGGGTTCCACAAGGGTCAGTTCTTCATTCACTCCATAATCTACTTATGCAACTGCCCTGGGGATATTCCCACACCGCCGTCTCCCATTCTGGTACTAACCAGGCCTAACCCTGCTTAGCTTCTGCAGATCTGACAAGACGGGCATTTACAAAACGGTACAGATAGAAGGCCATCTACAAGCAATCACTCACCACGCCAGAGAAAGTTAGCGTCAGTGTTTCTAATTCATTCCTCTGACATCCAAACTCATGCGTCTTAAATCGTGCTCTATGGCGGCGGATCTTGAGCAAATAGCACAACAGGCGTTTCAAGCGATAGTATTGATATGACCTCCTTTTGTTTAGGCCAAAGTGTTTCATTTAGCGCAACGAGCCGTACTTGACCTTCCCCACAAGTGCAGCAAACGCCGCGCTCGAGACCTTGCGGAGAGAGACCATCAAAACTTGCACCGCTGAAAACTTGAGCCAGCCTCCCCTCTCCTCTCCTCTCTCCCTCTCTATCAAGCTAACGATCAATTATTAATATCCACAATCCGCTGCCTTGATGTGGCGGCTTGGATACAGAAAGCAGGCAATTATGTGCAACTGTCTCTTTTGGGTTTTGGCTGCCTCTCCATCTCCGGCCGCTCCCTCCTCTCCATGCGTTGAGCTTTTTTTTCTTTCTTCCATAAATATAAAACAGATAGCTCCTCTTAGCAAGCCACAAGTTCTTATTGGGGGCCCTCTCATTGTAGATACCCAGATTCAGATTAATTTGTAATTAGTCTTGAGTTGTTGAGCCTCTAAAAAAAAAAAAAAAAAAAAAAAAAAGATAAAGGATTCCAAGCCCCATTCTAACAACCCCCCCCGAACGCTGACGATCACTTATAAAGAACAAATGCGCCAGCGCTTGATAAAAATAGCTTAAGCTCGGACTTATTTGTTTGCCGACAAATGCCAGCGTGTCTGAATGGCCGGGGTAATGCTAAAGCGCGGGCTAAATGAGTTGGGCTATAATAAAACTTGTCATTGTGTCTCTTGTTTGGATAAATACGAGGGGGTAAAAGCGTCAATTCATTAGCAGGAATATGCAGGCCCAGACACTATACAAATTAGGAAGCAATTAGAATAAGAAGCGGTTTAAATGGCCTTAAAAAGTGATATTAATTTATAGGGAAAGTTCCATATGTAAGAGCGGTAGTGAATGAAGCGGCGATTTGATGAAAGAAAGGTTATAGGAACATAGTGAAATTTTGGATATTCGAAATGTTTGCCACCTTGTATGTAAATGTCAATTAATGCCCCCCAAAACATAAATAAATGGAGATGGATGAGATAAGCGCATATGCCCTTTTGTCTGACTGATGGGATATGATTGTACCAAAACAGCCCAATAGTTTTAGACATTTAAGAAGAAGACGGGGAGGGGGGGGGGGGGGGGGGCGCGGGGGCAGGAGGGGGCCGAGGGCGCGCAGGGCTCCAGTCTATTAATAGTTGAGTCATCAGTGCCTCAATGTTCCGAAATGGCAAATTGTTAGATCCCCAATGGTGATTATTACTTGCTGTCAATGACCTTCATAACAAATTAAAATGATGCGACTGGGACAGAGCGTGCTCTTTAATAGGCGTTGTGCATGGGATTGTGAGTGTGTGTCGCCTGTGTGTGTCGCTTGTGTGTGTGTGTGTGTGCGTGGCCGGAGGGTGATGGTCTGCAGCATTTCAAATCCTCCATCCCCGTTGTTTTGCACAGATCTCTGGTTTTGATTTGGTGATTGTAGCCCTACCTTGGAAGGCAGAACAGTTAAGGCGTAGTTAGTGTCAGAAAAAGACTGGAGGGGTGCCAAGTGTCTACCTCTGGCCCGTGAAGACAGTCCCAGGTTAAATTCCAAAACCATGTGTAAATGTGGTATCCCCGTACATTGAGACAGGGATGGAGATTGAAATGTAGAACACTCATCGGACCATAAAAGTCGTGATTTATGGTCTGTGTTTGGCTTTAGAATAGATTGTATTGCCATTTGCATAGTACAAGTCCATTGGAAATTGTGTGCGCTTCCCTGGAGTCAGAAAGAAGACGTTCAAAAGTTTAAGAAACACAGGTTGTTGTTCTTTATCCACCATTCTGTGCAGCACGACGTGTTTCCGTCCCTCAGGTAATGTTCCAAAAACAAAACAATAAAGCTTATGTGGAGGAAGCTCCCATGGGCACTGATACTCACGGGCCTGCGGTGCCTCCGGTTGGAAACCATCCAGTATCCAGACTGACAGTGATCACTGAGGTTCTGATCTGGAGAACCTCGGGGACGCATAAGAAGACATAAGATAGCCTTTATTGATCTCACAATGGAGAACTTTACTTGTTACATTCAGCTCTCAGAAACACTTAGGGTGTACAAGATAGACAGGAACCCACCATGAAGACCACTGATGATTCCTTAACCTTACTATAGTCAGCATCATCAGCTAAAGATTCTGTAGCAAGAAAAAAGAAAAAGATAATAACAGGGTTGGGAACATACATAGTGAATGTCATGCATTATTTATGTAATCAGTAAACCTGTGGCACAAACCATGAAAGGTATAAAGTAACAGCTTGTGAACAGCAGACCAGGAAAAGTGTTGTAAAGTTAATGTTGTTTCCAAGTGAGAGTATTGCTACGTAAAAACACACAGGTAAAAGTTTTACCATTTTTGGGGAATTAAACTACCCATTAAGTTGAGCATAAACATAACTTCTACTACGTTCTACCGCCCTTTGCGAATGGCCGCCGTCCCGTTGCCCCACCGACACTGTATACCCACACGCGGACGGGATGTTTGCCGCCGCAGTATAAATCTTTTTATTTCATTTTCCGAGACACTGGACAAGTTCATAGAAGAGGAAAAACGGGCCGCGTCCTTGGTCCTGGGATTTACTGCCTGTTCTGCTATAGTCTCTCCGTCACGCGGCCCCACATATACTATACACCCCCACACACACACACACACACACCCACACACGCACGCACACACCCCGACAGGACGGGGAGCAAATTTACCCACTTACGCTGCCTCCTCCACCTCACTGGCCTTGTTAAAAGTCTTCATCGCCCCTTGCGGTAATATATGTCTTTAAGTGCACATTTACGCTCCCGGGCTATCGATCACCGTACACTCCCCGCCCGATAATTACTCCACCTTAATATGCACCCTTGATGAGGCCTAATTGATTCATTTTCATTGATGGAGACTATCGTTGCTAATGGCTGCGGTGTGAGCGCCATTGATGCCACAGAGCGTGCACTGTACATACGGGAGGGAGGCAGCGCCGGTGCCAGGTGGGGCCAGGGCGGGATAGTAGTTGGAGAAGTGGCAGTAGTAGCGAGGCTGAGGTTGATGATTGGGCCTATTGTGCCGGCTGTTGATTTAGCATGCATGGGAATGAATAGGAAATCAATGGTGGCTAAGGGAGGTGTTGCACTTTATTCAGCGATAATGGCCCGCTGCAACAGGGTGGCTGTCACGTTTAGGTGGCGGGGATGTATGTGGATGCAGCGGCGCGCTGTCCCATGCCACGCATTCGGTGACAGCTACTAATATTTTATCTTATTAGGTGTGTTTTCATAAAGAAGGAGGGACGACTTCTTTTTTTTTTTTTAACTCTGACCATTGTAAATCTCTTGTATTTTTCTATAAGCCCTTTTCGCGTGTCGTCATGCTTCTGCTTTTCTCTCTAGATGCAGTGCTATCGACTTCCCGGTTTCTGTGAAAGCCCACGGAGAATCCAGCCAATCTCTAGCAAATAAATCAATATTCTAAAATTATGCACTGGACAGCAAGTTTCAGTGGGATATTCACTTAGAAGACCTTTAAACTGTCTGCAGGACGTGGAAGCTTCACCTAACGACTCTGTGTTTGTAAAAGTAGTTTTTTTCTGCATCTTTTTTATCTTTAAACCATAGGCAAACCAATGACTAACGTTTAGTGCACATGCTCATAGTGATGCAACCATGAAAAGGGCCTATTGCCATGTCATAGGTTACAACAATCATGAACCTCCCATTGCCAACTAAGGGTTTTGGGTGGAGCACACCTGGGATTGTCAGAGAACCTTTTGCTCTGACGTGAATTTATCTTCAGGAATATTGAGTGCTGATTGGAATTGTTTCTCTTGACAAATGATAAGGTTAAGGCCCTGTTCATCAGTGCTAAAGGGGGTAACCCGTCAGGGACAGAGGATTGCACAGTGCAATTGCCAGGAATCCATGTCTACATTTTGTTTTGGTCAGGAGCACCTAGCTAGAGGAGTAGGCTCTCGTGCATGTTTCAGGTTGATGGGGGAAACTGGAACCCCCGGAAGGAACACCTCACCTCACAGGAAGGTTCTGAACGGTCCGGGAATGGAGCATGGACTCTTCTTGCTGTGAGAGGAGAGCACTAAACAGTCAGCCACCGTGAAATACAAACCACCGAGCATGTACAAAATCAAAGGTTGTGCATAAGAGATGACTTTACAAGGCATTTTGTTCTTTTTTTTTTTACTATATTGCAACACTGTTTTAAATATGCATTCCCCCTTGCCTATGCACAGCGCCCCAGCAGAATACCCAGTAAAACAGACAGAGACCTAGTCATCCTTCACTAATGGTAACCACACCACTTCCTGCCAACACAGACTGAGAGGGGGCATGATGAATATACTCCCTGATTATTATAGCACCGCGGCGCTCTCTCCACTCACACTCACACGCGTACGAACACACAAAACCGCACGCACAATAAATCTGTGTACGAAAAGCACGCGCGCTCGCATTAATAATACCGCAGTTGTCCTAAAAGACCACCTCTGTCCCCATCTGCCTCCTGACGGCTCCTTCTGCCAGACAGTGGTGGACAATGCGCGCGCACTTTACCCGCACTCGAGCGCCGCACGCCAGCCTCTCCACGGGGCTATGATCACCCTGCTAGAATGATAAAGTTAGTGAGACATCAGTGCTCCCCGAGACGTTTCCAGCAATGCTCATGCAAGTGAAAGTGGGCAGGTTTTTATATATGTAGAGATAGAACCAAAAAAAGAAAATAGTCAATGGGAGAATGTGACAAAAGATATGCCTAGTTACTTGAAATATATATAGCAACACAATGATCCCTGTACTTACAAGGTAGTTACTTATGGGAGCAGCGCTTACACCTGTCATTCTACTTTATTTCATAGTATCAAAAGTGCAAAGGCCGCACCAGGAAACATAGTACTTTCTTGGTAATGATATAGAAGCAGGAAACCGTGTTATCCGTCATTATCCCTGTTTACCATTTCCATTCATGTTCGCACTGCACTGTTAAGTAAAGTGCGACCAATGATTCTCATCCCAAATGGCAGATTTCAAAACCAAGTCATGACACTAGCATTACCAGAAAATGTTTTTATCTTGAGTGCTTTTTTTCCCATTTCCAATAGTTTTATGCCCTCCTTTTTTGCCGTAAACAAAGGTGGGTCTGTGCCAGGGAGAAACTTATGGCACCATTCCTCTTCCCCATAGCCGGGCATAGAGGCATAGCCCTTTACCGAGCACGAGAGGCACCTTCTGTCAGTCGGGGAGGGAGGGTCGGGGTGTGTGTGTGTGGTTGGGGTGGGGGGGGGTTAGGAAAAAGAGAGAGAGAGGGATAGGGTGGATAAGACTGATGGGGAGCGAAAGTCGACAAGAATAAGCACTCTAATTAGAAGCGCATTTGTCAGCGTTGTCCGTTGCTCCGCTCACCTGTACCGTCTTCTCCTCCCTACCTCCACCACAAAAATTGTAAATGAACTGGGAGACACTGCGTTTGGAATGGGCGGGCGCTCGGAGTCTTCCAGTGCCCTTCAACCTGATAGTTTTGGAGGAATAATCTTCCCAGCGTGAGCATCGTGCACTCCCGTAAACAGACACCTCGCGAAAACCCCCTTTCATTCAACAGTCGGACAAATCGCTTCGGAACTAAACTAAAGAAAAGACCTTTTATTTCCCCCTGTACCCTCTTTTCTCCCCCCCCCCCCCCCCCCCCTCCATCCTCTCTCTCGCTCTCTCTCCCCTCGCCACAACTCCAGTTTTAGTGCGGGCGCTCACTAATAAATATAAATGTTTGTGATTAGCATCTCTGCGGCACAGGTGCATGTTTGTTGCGAGGGGAGGCTTGTTCATTAATTTTCAGCCGTGAAAAGTGCAGCGCGCCATGAACGGAGAGTCCAAATCGCGCGCGCTGATAAATGAACGCACAGATTGTTAATGTACCATTGTAAGGCTGCAGCTTTGGAGGAAAAAAAAAAAAAAAAAAAGAAGTGGAGAGAGGAGAGGAAGGGGCCCGGTGCCAAGCCAAAGGCACCGCTACGGGCAGGCATACACACAGAATGGCGAGAGGTGTGGCAGGATGCTATTCCGAGCTCTACATTTAAACTGAATGGGGCTTTATGGGCTTTTATCCTTACACATATAGCGAGGGATTATTTAGATTACGCCAACAAGGCACCCCCCGCTGCGAGGCCTCTGGCAAATGGGATTTGGCTTGACTGCTGCTAAATATGACACCAGGTGCCCCCTGTTCTAATGGGCCACTTATATACTAGGCTTTCCATATAAAGCAGACGATTTGGATCTCCATATGGGTGTGCTTTGTCTATAAAAGACACGCTGCGTTTTGACTGGGGTGGGAATGATGAAGCAACTCACAATGGGAGTCGGAAATAATGGAGATATAATATCTTAGTGCATTTAAAGATTTAGATTATGATAGGGATAATGTGAAGGAGGATGAATAATTAGTAATGCATGGTGGCGGAGGAGTCGGCTCCCGGAATTTATAGCAAGAGTTTGTGGGTTTAATCTACTGGTATTTTAGCTTTCTCACAAGTCAAAGCACATGTGCACATATAGATGTAACTTTATTGGTCAACATAGTAATTATATGCCTGTTTTAAATATACATATAAATATATAATGCCTGTTATGGTCTGCCAAAGGGTCATATTTGGCGGGATATGTTATAGCTTTGTTCTCAGTCTGTGGTAAGTGGGTTTCTTCACATGGTAAAATTTCAATTTGGTTTAGTAAATTGCATGGTTTGTTCCTGTCTTGATTTACACTTGATTTAGACCCATTATTGTCATAATATAACTTTAGATACATTTTAGCCATAGACATATTTTCAATAGACCGTCATTCCTCACTCCTCCCCGTTTACCACAGTGACCACGTTCGAGGGGTACATCATGGCGGATTTACAGACTCCTCCTCCCCAGCTCAAGCATGTTCCTAAAAAGGGCATAAGGGCGGGATCTTCACTGTAGACTCAGCCCTTGCGTAAAGTTGCTTTTAATGTGTCAAAAGTGCAATGCATTTCAATGGGGAACTAGCGTCTATATGGAGGTACTACAGCAAAGGCGGAGCAATGGCACTAGGGGCCGCCCTAGTGCCGTCCTCACAAAGCAGTCATCACAACTGCTAATTACCAGCTAGCAATTAGCAAGTGGCGTGGCTAGCATGTGATGTAGCTAGCATGAATGTGTGACAATCTGTACACTCTGTAATATGGATTATAATCTTTTATTAAATCAGGGATACGCCACAGCAAACTCTGCAAACTGCAAGATATGTTGGCTTGTTTTACGCAGGATGCCCTTCTTGTCGCACCCAGCCACATATTGAGCCATGAGCACAGAAGTTACTAAGTAAAACTTTTGTTAACCACGAAAAAACATATCAAATCTGTTGTAAAACATACACTATTCAGTAAAAATATACAAGTTTTAATAATAATAGTGTCTCCCTTGAACAATTGTTCATATCAAAACAAAATGTGTAAATTTGGATGTAGCTACAGTGTGAAGTGGGTCATTCACAACACTGTTCACTAATCCTCCAAGTCTCCTCTCTATTATCATCATGATGGCTCTAATGGTGATTCCATATCTGGATTAACCCCCCCTGCCCCTGGCAGCGGACCGCCTGGCGCCAAGGCATTTGTCTGGGCGTGGACACAGCCCTCCACGCATTATCAGAATCACAACATACTGTATACTTTTAATTAGACAAATGCATACAAGTCCAAAAAAGCACAAATTAGCAATATGTTTTTTTAGAGATACGCTTTCACACCACACGCATAAACACAGAGGAAGCGCAAAACAAAGAGGAAATAAATAAAAACCTCCCCAAAAAAACAGCTTGTTTTTCAGGAGCTGCGAAAATGTTTTATTAGGGGACCGGCGAACACCTGCCTTAAAATGTCGTTTCAACATCTCCCGCATGCCATTTTGCTTAATTGACTTGGAAATGGCCCAAATGTATTGCTGAATGCGGTCTAATTAATATTAATAATAAATGCCATTATTAACATCAAAGAACATCTGGTGCCCCTGTTTACCCCGCCGCCTTATATGTAACACATTCTGCCGCTGTTTTCATCTCACAAACACGAGAGGGATAAACAACCAGTGCCGTTGAGCTATTTCTTCCCCTTTTTGCTTCTTGAAACTTGTTTGATGTTTCATTTTATTTTGCGCTTTCTATTTGTCGCCTGATAAGGTTCGTGCTAGTGTTGTACGGTGTGAGGAAAAAGTGGTATTTGATGACTATCTTTGGATATTGCGGTTAATATTGCAATGCTTTTTCAACAAGATACGTTCCAATCAAGCCACAATTTCTTTTTTTTTCATCTAAATGTGTTATGATATGATTTAAAAATACGATATCAGGACCAAATATAAGGCTATTATAGATGGAAATGGGTAAAATCATGATTTTTACTCATTTTCGAGTTACGACTGTATTTGCAAAAACTCGTAAATCTCAGACCTCAGGCGACTGCTGTTATTTTCCGATTATGGTTTCTTGCGATATGAATATCGTGTCGCCTCATATCGCGATAACGATCATTTGGCGATATATCGTGCAGCTCTGGAAGCAGCATTGACTTCATTGCACACTTTTCCCTTCTCCTTTATACTTCCCATGCCTTTCTTCTTCTCTCTTTTTTTGGTCTAGACCTGGTTGTTGTAATACCTTGGAGACTTTATCCCCCCCCCCCCTCCAATCCCCCTGTGTGCGTGCTCCTCGTCGGGAAAAAAATATTTAGCAGCCGGAGCATCTGCACTCCACGAGAGCCACCGCATTAGGACTTCTTCTCGACGGCCATAAATCACGCGCCCAAATAACTTTAATCTAAAATTTCATTAAGTACTCCTTGTCAGGTAGTAAAAGGCGGGGGATAATGCAGTGGTCTTTAATGATAATTGGTGTTTGGTTAATAAATTCTTGCCCAGTTCGGATTGAAAAAAAAAAAAAGAAAAGAAAAAAAAAAAAAAAAAAAAAGCAGCGGCTGGAATGCTAGCATCAGCAGTGTAACTAAACCTCAAATTGATTAACTCGCATGAACCAGACGTGCACAAAGATGGCAGTGGTCCAAATAAAAAAAATAAAAAAAAGGATTGGGTGAGAGAGAGGGAGAGAGAGAGTGAGAGAGAGGGTGGGGGGGTGACATAGAGAAAGAGGGCGAGCAAGCGAGGGAGGGAGCGAGCGAGGGAGGGAGGGAGCATCAGGCCGGATGGTGTTGTGTTGCTGTAAGGAAATCAAGTCCCCCCGGGCGCATTTTTAAAAGCCTAATGCCTTTCAAATGATGTCATCACGCTTTACTCTCTCTCTCTCTCTCTCCCCCCCCCCTCCCCTCTTTTTATTTTTGCTCTCTCTCGTCCCTCGCTCGCCCAATCACTCTTAATATCTCTCCTTTTTTTTTCAAACTGTTTCCGTCAACCTTAACCCCCCCTCTCTCTCTCTCTCTCTCTCCCTCTCTCTCTCTCTCTCTCTCTCTCTCTCTCCCTCTCTCTCTCTCGTCGTCTTTCCCCCGGCCGGTCGTACACGAGGCGGGCATGTCACGTGACGCATTAGAATAATGGCCGGGGCAAGAAGCAAAAAACATCTTGTGTGTTTTTATGACTGATGAACGTCTCTCTCTCTCTCTCTCTCTCTCTCTCACGTCTCTCTCTCTCTCATTCCCCCCCACCCCCCCGACTTTTATTTCCTGAAAGTGATATCATACTAATCAAAACCGCGGAACGTTTAGAGTGCAAAGTGTGATTGAGAGAGAACCATTAAGGAACTGGTCCGCTGTCACGCCGCACGCCAGCCCGGCCATCGACTTTGCTGTTTATTTGTGATGTTTTTGCGGGTATGATTGCAATACTTCTGTTACATAATGGGACATGGGTGTGGTCTCTAAAAAGCCCCCCCTTAAGTAGGCATATTCGTACCGAGAAAGTATGGTCAATATCGGTCAAGTAGATAATATAATGTCACATAGGGCTGTCGCGATAATTATTATATCGACTTATCGTTCCATAAATCACAGATAAATGATATATTTTGGGGCTCGATATTTATCGTCTGTTTATTTATCAGCTTTGTAAAACTTTAACTGAAGCAAATTGAGTTATATTTATATTATATTTCATGTTTACTGCAGCTTGTGAGGTATTTCAGGATATGATGATGCACTTTTAGAACAAAGGTCTACTGTCATTTTCATGCCTGAGAGTTGACAGTATCTAGTATCGTTAGAGTCAATAATATCGTTTATCGCGATACTTTCCTGCCTCAATACATCGAACTTCAAATTTGTTATTGTGACAGGCCTGAATGTCACCGTTAAAATGATTTGGATTGACAATATTAGTCTTCATTTGGATGTTAATCACTTATATTTTCTTACTTTAGATGAAAAAACTATTACATGGGATGAAATGTGGACACTATCTCACTCAAGGCATTTCAGAAATATAAGTTGCAACAAGTAATCCAAGAATAATATGTGGAAGAAACAAATCTAAACTCCTTTGATTACCAAATGTTCAATGATTTTTCCAATTCCTGTTTGTGGTAATGTCAAACACATTCCTAAAAATACTTACAAGCTGTAAGTTTATTGTACTCGTATACGGGAAATGTGTCCCCTGCATTTTGGACCAATCCTCCAGCTATTCCATTACGAAAAAGTCACTCCGTGTTCGCACCCCAAAACCCACTGAACGTAGCACCCGCATGTGATTTACAGCGGGTATTCTTCAACCAAAAATGGGCCATGTCCTAGCAGCTCATATTGAAGCAGCATTATCCTATTGGGACCACCACTGCAGTGTTAAGTGGACACTGAAGTAGTCCACTGCATTACATGTAAAATATAACATTTTCATTGGCCTGATTTACAGCTGTAGCCTATATTGTTTAACCTCTGTGGTGCTGGCGAGTGCATATAAATAGGAGTTAATTCATTACCTCGAACTAAAACTATTGGACCGTCTTTAAAGGGCATATGACAGGTTTAAATCATTTTACAATTATGACACAGTTTGATGGATAATATCTGCAGTAGTTTAATGAAGAAAAGTTGTGAGGAAAAGTTAATTCAATTAGTGTATATATCATTGGTATAAATACAGACAGCAGCACGTCATACTAGGGGGCGTGGCCTCGTGAAATCATAATCGTTTCACCCTTTTAAACGTTTTCTGGCAGACTATGAACATGTCTGGCAAACACAGATAAAGTCAAGTCAATTGGCGATTAGCATTAGCACAAAGCTAACTTTAGAATTACGATTAGCATTCACTGTTATATGTGCAAATATTGAGTGGAACCACTTTGCGTTGAGTCTCGGTAACTAAAATACAGAAAATACATCCATATTTCAACATTTGTGCTTTTGGAGTAAAAGTTGAGAGAGTTTGTTCGTTTTCCTCTTCGTTTTCCCTCTTCAACATGACCATTTATGACTGTTTCCAAGGAAGCCGTGTGTCTATGACGTGGTTGGCACAGCAACAGTTAAAAAATGTCACCTGTTCTATAAGGAAGTGAATTAATAAACATTATAACACATTCAAACTAAGGAAAACTAGGTCCACTTAGTAAAACTTACTAGTTATTTATGTTTTAGCAGAGATTGTGTTTAATGTGTCACATGCACTTTAAAGCCATAATACGGTCCTATGTTGAAAGGTCACCTCAGCAACTGTTGCAAAACTCAATGCCCACAAAACACCAAACATGCTCCTAAGAATCAGCTAGACAAAAATGAATTTTTTTTAATCGAAATAACGCTTTTAGAAGATTGCCAAAGGAACAGTAACATCTTCATGGAAACGAGCTGTTGATGTCCCGCTCTGAGCAAAGTTACTAGTCAGGTCTGAGGAGAGGTGGACCTGTTGACAGTACAGACATTTTTTTATTTTTTTTATTAGGTGAATTGTTACAGAGTGTGGCTTTAATTTAATGTAAGGAATATATCTATCGACTCTTTTGATTTTGTGGTGTAGAGGATGGACCAAATAACGCCATTGTTGCCAGGAAGTCTGCAAAGGTGCCATTTTTTAATGCAATCTTGAAGAGATGCATGCCATACATTTTGTTTAATATTATTAAAATGAGCATTTTACGATCACGTCCAGATGTTTATATTAATATACCCACATTCCTGATGCCTGATGTCGAACCATAACCATCAGTCACTGTGATTTTTACAAGCTGGATTCATCCTCCTCCAGTTTTCATTGGGCCTTCTAAATATTGCAGGAGACAAAAGTGTTCGTGAAGGCTGGCGTGCAATTTTTTAACATTTCAATTGTACCCAGGTGGCTTATTCCCAGAGTGGCCCGGGGAGGCAGCGGGTCTCCTCTTTTTCTTTTTTTTTTTTTTTTTCTTTTGCAAGATCCTGGTGATATGTCAGAAGAAGACAACACAAACGCATTCACATTTAGTCGTGGGGAAAGTGTGTGTGTACATGAGTGCGAGTGCTCTAGACAGCCGGCACAGTGACTGATACTCAGCCTGCCTCCCAGATGGCCTGCTCAACTCTGCTCCAATCTGATCTGCGGGCCTTTGTTCTGGCATGTTCCATTAGGCTGCCTTGACACCAGTAAAAGCAGAGGGGAGAGGAGCTGGTCTCACATCAGATACAGCTGAATTATACATGGATCCCTCTTTTTCCCCCCTCTGTGATATCGGCGGCGCAGCACTGTCACACTCCTCTGTTTGTCATGTCGGGAGGAGACGGCCGAGGCGCAGCGTGAGGGATCGACTTCAGCGCTTTGAAAGCAGTGGGCTCTGTGACAGCAGTTTGGGAGAGGCGGTGGTAGTGGCTTTAATGTTTCATTCAGAGATGTGCGTTAGCGATCGCGCGCTCCTGATACGAGTCGCGTTGTTTAAAGAAGGGACTGGCTGAAATAAAACATGTCGACTCAGCATGGGGGCTTTTTGGGGATGGCAACGCATCCGTCAAAGTGTGACAATGGCCTATAAAACGTCTCCCTTTAAAGAATATTTTTGTTTTAAGAAATTCGGGCTTTACCTTTGATACAAAGGAAGCTCCATTTCTGTCAAACTTTAAACTGTTTTGTCAACTTGACTTAAAAGTACTTCTTGACACAAGTGGTGAAATAAATATGAAAGGGCCGGCTGTTAAAGATGTCTATTAGTCTCTCTCATTTATCAAATAAAAGCACACAGATGGCGCAGACTGGAATATCCGCTGTATAAAAGAATGTAAATAGGAAGAATGATAGTGTCTGGCCTTTACGGGCTTGTATAAATAAAGCCAAAGGCTCACCTGTGACAATCACTTTAATGCTGCGTCTCCCACAGTGAATCCTCTTTGCATAAAAAAGACGGAGGCGAGCGAGTGGAAATCAATACAGTGCGGATAGTTACTGCTGGATGTCAACAGGCGAGGGAGAGTCTGCCCACACATCACACACCCAGCTGTGAAGGATGACGCCTAATATACGGGTGACCTTCAAAATGTCATAAATGTGTTGTGCAATAAAGTGTCAATATTTGTGGTTATATGGAGCAGGATGACTTTTACAGTAATTGGAACAGCCGCATTAAAAGCTGCAGATCAGTCAACTGATTAAAGACAAGCGGGCAGGACAGCGGCTGCAGGCTGGACCAGGCCGGGCTCCGCACGTGCACGCCCGCAAAGGCACGTGCGGCGATCAGGTTTACGGCAGACGCGCACCTTAAAGCAGTGCCTGTCTGAGCCGCCTGACTGTGTGAGGATGCCGGCGCACATTTATTATTGAAGGAGTGCTTTGTGCCAGGAGAGCCCCTCTCATCCTCTCAGTGGTGAGTCTTCTATTACAGGCGCACTGTTGACCCCACACACAAGGGCGTCCATGTGAGACAGTGACAGAGACAGCAGACAGACACTACACTGCGGCGTGTGCCACTCTGTTGTCGTCCTGCTCTGAAGCGTGTTTTAGATTTTTTAATTTTAGCCCATCTGGGGCGGGCAGGTGGGCCAGTGTCTGTTACACGATCTGAGGAATCTTTGCCAAAAAGGGATCTGTACAGTAGACTGCTCAAAATATGTTTATGAGCAGGCCACTATGGCGACAGTATGGTGGGGCCCTGGACCGCGCACTGGGGGAATTGTAGCGCTTTTATTTATTTATTTGCTGTCTGCGAGCCTTTAAATGCATTCAAATGAAAATGCAAATGAAGTTATGGGGGTGCCGCACAAGTGAAATTATTCAGGAAATTAAATTTTCACCTTTGATATTTTACATACAATGTGTTCAGTTTAATATGCACCTAGCCATGCAATAAGTCCTATGGTGGGCACAATGATCTTTATAGCTCTAAATTTGAGCAAACGCAGCATGTTTTCAAATTTATTTAGGCTGGGGCTTTTGGAAAATAAATGGCGTTGTTATAGAGTCAGAGGGACATTTATTTCTTCCGCGACACTTTCCTGCACCAATGTCAGTGCGTTTATAGAAAACTAAACAGTTAATATGACCGGTTTCTCTCCTGCGCCAAAGTCCCCTTTTTCCTCCTCTTTGTGTGTCCCACCGCCTTCTGATTGAAACCTTATAAAGAGGTAATTTCACACACCACGATGCACAGTTTAACATCTGCTTTTAAACCCAAAGCGTTTGCGGGCTTTTCCCCGTCCTCGGCCGTTCACTAAATGAAAGTGCACAGTTGCCAAGGCCAAGTAGAAGCAGCTGGTATTTAGTATCTGTGCATTGTCCCAGACTTATATTTAGGTTGCCTTTCAGTTTGAGTTGCGATAAATAGCCTTCAGGCTGATAGCGCCGCTGCTGAATGGAGTCGTGTGTTTAGTGTCAATGTGGAAGAGAGGACTTGCTGACTTGGGTCTTTCCATTCTGTAAACCCGATTTGACTGGCCCGACAGAGGAGGGGCGGGATAGGCCCGGGTTAGAAAAGAAAGATTAGGCTACTGTTAAAAAATGCTGCTTATTGTGTGTTGTCCTTGCCTAAGTGGGTTGGCGAATTTTGATTCCGCTCGCTGTATTCCGTGCGTCCCACACCAGTGCGACTACCACGGGGCCTATACACACAGTAAATAGAGTAACACGGCTCGGGATGGAGTATTTCAGACAGCAATGTGCATTTCTATCACATTTGTGTTACGGCAAATACAGTAAATGGAAGTACGTCAGAGTAGGAGACAGAAAAATAGGGAAATCATGCTAGTCTAAAATTGTATGCATGTTTTTCTTACCCATTGTAATTACAAATATCGCACATGGCTAAAATATTTAGAATGGCACACTCGTAATCCAACATGGCATGTAGAATTGAAAAAAAGAAAAAACTCATGTAGGTATTTGACGTTTTCAGATAAGCACAGAACAGTTCCTTTTATCCAATACGGTTGACACATAGAGATCACTACCGTGTACTTTAGAATCCCCTTTATTACAATATTGCATGTTTGATCAAGTGCTGCCTTTCGAGACACGACGTTCGCCGATTTGCTGCTTTTGATATCGCTTCCGCTTCGCTCAAATCTGACGTGACAGTTCCCTGGCACTTCCCGTGACGCTGAACCGTCGTGGCACCCGTCAAGCACCGCCATTACCGCCGCAGACGTTCTGCGTTTAACGGCGCAAAGATACCAGTTAGCGAGCGGGCTTTGACTATACTTTACTTCGGGGTCCTTCAGGGGATTTCAAACGCGGCGCTCGTGAACCACCTTGAAACTGTCAGAACATCAAAACTCTTAACTCTCTCTCCGCACAACAAGGCCATCGAGTACAATCCGGGTGATCCCCTCCCACTACGCCTTTGTCGACGCCTTCCCGAGCTGTCATCCTTAGCTACGTGCTCCGCCAAACGTGTTGATAACTAAACCCCGTGTCATCATTTTGCTGTTCTTTTGTTACTATTTCCTTTTTCTTTTTTCATCAGAAAAAAAGAGGGCGGGGTCAAATCCGTTATCACCCTATCATATCTCTGTCAACTACCTGTCAAAATCGGGTCGCGCCGACAAGATGCGAGGAGATCCCGCCATGCTGACACAGCCGATTCCAACCTCCAACACCCCCCCCCCCAACCCCTCCCCGTCTGATTTTGCACATTGTTAATTTTCATATGATAAAAAGGCACAAAAAAAAAGGAGGAAAAAGTGGGAGGAGTACGCCAAAGTCGTGCGCAAAAGACCGGAATGTTTTAGGAATCTGAAAAGCTTCTGAACTGTCAGCGTTCCTGTCAGGACGGGCGGGAGGGGCGGGGGGCAGGGGGGGGGGAATTGTAACCCTTTTTGATGCGTCTTGACTTTGCGCTCGCACATTCGAACGCGTTTGCAAGTTTTCCGAAAAAAAAGTGGCACTCAACACACCTTCTGTTTTTTTTTTTCTTTGTCTGTTGTTTCGTCTCCAGATGCCGGGGAGGACCTGGGGAAGGCGGCGGGGAACGCTCAGCAGCAGCCCAACGCCAGCGCCCCCACCTCCATCGCCGCTTCTACCAACAGCAACAACAACAGCCACAACGGCCACAGCTCGGTGATCCCTGTGCCCCAGCATCGCGAGCGGAGCCTGGCCTCTTCCTCCAAGGACTGCGCCTACTGCGGAAAGTCCTTCCGCACCTCCCATCACCTCAAGGTCCATCTACGGATACACACAGGTCAGTATGTGCGACGCAGACATCGGCGAGTTCTCCCCCCCCCCCCCCTTCCCCCGACGACGGAAACATTTATTGAACTTCGTGCAAAATCTACTTTAGCGCTTGTACTGACATCCCTTCTGGGGCTAGACTGATACATGGCGATATGAACATTGGCCTAATCACATATTGAAGTGCGTCTGCCTCCTGATATGATGGATCTCTCGCGGATTAATTGATTGCATATTAGCTCTGTACCTGATGAATTGGGCATTTGTTATCTTTGGGAAACCAGCCATTTGCATACATCCTGACGAAAGGAGCGATGTGTGCAGGGAGATGGATGCGGAGATAGAATTGTGGCATCTCAGACGGCGAGTTTACAAATCGCGGCATGAATGTGATCGTGATGAAGATTCGCCTGCAAGTTTTGTCTCGTGTAGCAAAAAGTCAGATAACTGCACCTACTAATGCAGTTTAAATCTTGATTCTATTTAAAGTGACAAAACAAACATACACAAAACTTTATTAAAAAACAAAATAAGGTATATTTTTTTAGTATGAGTTTACTTCTCAGGCTGAGAAGAAAAAGTGTTGGTTTGAGTTGCGTTTGAGCTACAGGAAAGATTACAGAAAGGAACAGGAGAATTTACAATATGTTCTAGGGCTGAACGATATGGACAAAATTTAATATCTCGATATCGATACGATATAACTATGGGTTAGCAAGCATTTTTCAGACAAATAAAAACAAAGTACAAAAGAGTGCAGTTTTATTGCTGAAAATCTATATCATTTATATTGTTTATAATTTGAATGTTTTGAATGTTCATCTCTCGCCATCAATACGATAACGATATATCTTTCAGCCTTAATGTGATCCACAGAAAATTCCATCAGATCATACAGAAAAAAATGTCTTATTAGTAGGGTTGGGTACCGTCACATGATATCAGTGTGGTATGGAAACAAAAGTTTAGGTACTACTGATATTGAAGTATCGAGAGCAGGTACCAAATAAAATATATTTCATCTTTAGATTCCAAGTTTTGAGGCCTGTTGGGTCCAGGGACAGCATTAAAGGAAGTTATATGGTTGTTTTAGTTCAAATAAATGATACAAATCAAAAGAAATAGTATTTAACGGAATACATTTACATTATTGTTATGATTTCTGGCTCTAGATGACAAATATTTTCATAACAGTATTGAAAAAAAAAAGTATCAGTATTATTAAAGTATCGGTATGCAAAAAAACAAAGGATAGCCAGCCCTCATAGACACATTTTTGTCTTACTGACTGGGTTGAGAGACATTTTGGGCAAAATTGACATACCAAATGAAAGCTCATAACTTTGACATGTTTCTTATTGAAGGTCTTACATTGTGCATTATTCTAGTAAAGTTGTTGGACAGCTTAACACTGGCAGTTTTTGGTTTATAACTTAAAATAATTCGCATGGAAAATAGGTTAGAAATAAACGACAAAACAACAGCTGATGAAAGGGTTGAAATGATCAATAATTGGCTCAGCAAAAGGAGTACATCAACTCTTGAGGAAGACTGTTTTGAGCTCTTCAGATGGATTTAGACTGAATACATGGAAAGAAACAAACACCAGACATGTTGCCCATGAGAAAACCACATCATAACATAGATTAAAAAAAAACACTAAAGCCAGCTGAGCATAGAATAGGTCTCTTAGAATGTCCGAACTGATCTCCAAACGTAGCATCGCTCCCCGAATGTCACACATCTAACCAAGCAGACACTGGAGTAGTGAGAATCCTACGCCATCCAGCCTCTTCTCGAGTGTGACGCACAGATGGTCACAGTTTCCCAATCACAGTATCGCAGTGTCCTGGAAATAAGCATAAGAAGTCAGTGATCCCAGCTCATCAGTCCACGCACTCTCGTTCTCACCTACATCTCCGAATCCGGTTTGGTGCCGACACTCCCGCCGAATCCCCACCACCACCACCCCCACCCCCACCCCTACTCAAACCCCCTGTCGCCGTTTCTTTAATTGCACATAAAAATGAATAAATAAAGCGATTCACGAGTAGGAATCCGCTCTGGCTAACAGTCTCCCTCATCAAGGCTTAAGGCCATTGTTATGCCCCTTTTTCCCCGACTCATCATTCCATTGAGCTCTAATTAACACAACAAGGGTTCAGTGTCCTCCAATGACATCACTCAGAGGGCAATTTCACACTCGCTAACTCTCAATAACTTTCAAGCCAAAACAAAGCTAGCCTGTCCACAGTTTAGGGGGGGGACATGCGTGCGACGATGTAACCCAATAGATTTAGCTTTCTTTCTTTTCCTTTTTTTTTCCCCCCCTGAAATTTTTTGACCCCGCGACCCAGCGTGTCCCGCCAAAAACAGCGAGTCTCCAAACTATCCGTCGCTCCCTTGTTTGTTGCTTGGAGGTTAAGGCAGCAGTCAGGAGTAATGATGTGGACAGTGGACGGCGGCCAAAGTTCCGACCCTCTCTGCGAGCTACGAACGCCCCACTGACTATCCAGGTTAAAGTCACAATTAGACCGCGCAGAGGACGACAAACGCGCAAAAGGACAATGGCTGGGAGCGGAGGGCCCCGGACTGGGCAGGGCGCGAGGAAAAAAAGGTGATGCCCCGAGTTTTGGGGGGGCATGCTCTGGGTCTCAGGAGGGGGGTTCCCGGTCCCACGTGGAGGGGGGCGGATGTATGGTGAGTTATGGAGACTGTCAGAGGAGTGGAGAAGCGTGATAGCACTCTGGGAAAACAGATAAAACGGGTGACAAAGGTGCTTTGTGTAAAAAATGTTGTACAGTGATAGTGAACATTTTAGGGTAGTTCGGTTTATGGGCCCCGGAAAGATATGCGAAACAATTAAGCTTTGCAAGGTCGAGGTCAGATTGACAAGTCGGGATGAATTGAATCTATTTAGCAAAACATAAAAATAAAATATGAAACGCAACTCAATAAATATTATCATTTATGCCATTTTTTTTATTTACAGGGTCAACGATTTAGATAATGTCGGAAAATTCACATTAAAAGCTGTATATTGTGCAAACCAAACCTATTTTTCAGTTTGCAAGATTAGACCTGACAACCAAACGCCCCACACCACTGGGTTTTCACACTAATAGAAATGCAATCCGCAGACGATAAGATGAAAACTAGCTTTCCCTGTTGCTGGTTAATGATTAATGACAGTTTATTTATATGTATTTGATCAGTTGATGAAATCGCTCACCATCCCGTGCATGGTAATCGCGTGATTAAAAGATGCTGTTACCAAATGTTTGCCGACAGGAAGCCAGTAAACACTAACTGAAATTAAGCCATCTTTATAGAATCCCAAACACATAAAACAGGGCTTTATGCACCAGTTTTAATATCCCCCTCTTTACAACTTTTATTCAGCTTTGGTTCGCCTTTGAGAATCTCTTATTTTAGCATCAAAAGGCATCGGTATTTTGTCAGCCGACTGCAAAGTCAAATCATATTGGAATCTTTTGTAACCTCTCTTTTTTTTATTTATTTATCAGAGCCGTTTCTATAACCAGATATAGGTAGGTAAAAGGGCCCCACATCTACTTGGGGGACCTGAAGCTGATATTTTATAACTTCCAAAGGATTGTCCAGAGATTTCATTCTCAACACAAAGATTACACAATATCCGTCATCTTTTTATTTTGTTTTTTGTTATAAATATGTGTGGATTTCTCCCTTTTCCTATGTCATTTACATTTTAAAACATAAGAATTTCAACTTTTTCGGCATCACTTTGTAAAATTGCTAGATCATCAACATTCTCCCATCAAACTGAGTAATAATTAGACAGGGAAAATTGATAATGTCATAACTTAGAGATTACCTCATTCAATTTTTCACACATCTGGGGCCCCAAACTGCCGTTTGCACTGGGCCCCCACCGTGCTAGAACCACCCCTGTCAATGCACCTTATTCCGTTCCCTTAAATGTCCTTGACAACGTTATCCCCAACCTTTTTGTCACACTGTATCTTACAAGTAATCCTTGAGTGCCAGCAGACGTGCGGCAACCACAACTCGCAATTCCAAATGGAAATCCCTCACAGCTGAGAAAAATCAATGCTGGCTTTGCTCTTTATTCTCCCTCATTCAGCGCAAGTCTCCTTCTCTGTGCACTTAAAAGGCAGAATGAGAGACCACCCGCGCCGCTGGCCCCCTCTGCTCCGCTTTAATAATAGGCACTCACTGTACCTCACATCTGAGTTACACGAGAAAAGCCGTGTAGAGCCGGTGTGTCCTCAAATAATGAGGATCCCTGCATAAAGTAGAACACCCAGGTCAGATCCGGGCCAGAGAGTGGAAGCTGAGCGCGCGGTTTATACTGACAAGTACGGGAGACTTTTCCCAGTTGTTGTAAGAGTGCCAATGCAGTAAAAAGCAACAAAAAAGATGTTTGAGCTGTGGCGAATGTTGTTTGTTGGAGCAAGAAATGGTTGAAAATCACGATATTTTTTCGGGAACCATGTCTCTAAACAGTTTGATTAGGCAACTGTCGCCTCTCATCAGGAAGGTCCCGGGTTCAGTTCCTGATTCTTCTCCTTGGGTCTGGTTTCCTCCTTTACATCAGGGTCCCATTTGGAGCATGAATTCTGAATGTCAGTGGGACATTAACAAAGAAAAGGTCCGATAATTATATTTAAAGCAAAACTAAGTAACTTGGTAATACAAGTGTTACTGGGATGAGGATTTCATCTCCCCCGGTGTCTCTGGCCAGAAAACCACAATTGCAACTTGTCTGCCACCGGACCGGAGCAACCAATACACACTAATAGAATCACGCAGAAGACAAGAAAGCTAACTGCAGGCTAGTGCCATTTTAAACAGTATTTAAGCAAAGTTGGAGTGAAAAAAATTATCTCCATTGTGTAATTGGATGTACAATATCTCTCTTTCCCCCTCGCCTTCTCTGTCAGCGAAGTATTTACTCTCACAGACAATTAATGAGCAAAAAAAAATCGCAACTTGCTATGACACCTGCAGTTGTGCTTATGGCCTCTAGGGACAAGAGTTACTGCTTTAAAGCCACAATTCACTCGCAAAAATAGAAAAAAAAAAACATTTGTTTTATTAATTATTTGTTTTGTCATTAAAAAATACATTTAAAAACTGAACAAGCATGTCTTTGCGGCTCACCTCTTCTCAGACCTGTCTGCAACTATACTGGGAGCGGGGACAAATCAAATCAAGTTGTTTTGTATAGACATCTCCATGGAGATGTTGACTAAAGGCTGCCAAATATGAGATTTAAAAGGTTTGGTCCTCATCATAGGCACCGATTTATGTTCATCCCAGTGGGTTCTAAACAACCAAACCACCCAAAGAAAAAAACTTAAAGAAAATTGTCCACTGTCAGGTACAGTCTTGCAAAAAAAAAAAAGTAGTCAGGCCCTTTCATTATAGAGCTAGACAAGCGGAACTTCATGTCTCCGCTGCATCTATATTAATATTTTGGACTGCAACTGACCCGTGTGCAAATGAGGAAAGAAAATATTAAGAATAATCCAAATTGCTTCACAATTTGCCTTTAAAATCCAACCTTCAATATGTTCTCTTTGTGCATAAAAAGTCAAAAAGCAAACCTCAGGAATGGCTCGTGTGATCTAGGGTTAAAACTAGAACCTTCTCGCAGTGAGACCATTGCGTTGTTTACAGTAAAATCCCTCTATAACTGAAGCAAACTATTGCAGATCCAGTGTGTAGCCGTGGTGCATTCAGCGCTTGTGAGTTATATGTGCATTGGTACGGCGCAGATCCCCGTGAGAACTGTATTTTATCACAGAGGAAGCCCTGTTTGCAGGCCTGACGTTAATCCACTTGGCAAAACACACACAGACAATCTAATTTCATCCGCACTATATATTTCACATTCTCCCTTCTGATCTGGCCTGCATTTCATGTCCTAATCCTAGTGTAAGAAAGAGCCAGCGCTGCGCTTAACAGCCTTAAATGAAATCAGCTCAACTTGGAATTTGATTTCCACGTCGGACATTACATTTACTCTTATGTCTATCAAAGCGATCCACCACCGGGGCATGCTGTAATACTTTTGTTTTTGTTTTTGTTACACACACACACACACACAGCTGAAACATGTTTGGTGTCCATGAAGATTTGTTTAGTAATGGCATGATTAATTTATTAAGAAAATAAACATTTCCCCCCCATTTTTCATTCTTAGTTTAACCCCTAGCAGCTGATGTGCCCTAAATCTATGATGATTTCAACTGAATGCACGGCTTTCAGTTATGAAGCAGATCACATAAGTGCCGACTTTTGACTGTAAGTGAAGCATTGTGTTGGTGTATTCAATTATAGCTGGATAACCTGTAAGAAATCTAGCCAGACAACGTGAAGGACACATTATCTCTTCCCAAAGACAACCACAAACATTTTGGGAACGCCTTTCTGTGAAGCAACTTGGTAACCATTGTGCCTTGTTTAGCAATTTCCCATTACAACATAGTTTTTTAAAAGAAACATGTAGCTTTAGTTAGACTTCAAAAAATGTCATGGCTAAGACGCCACCCCCCCAAAAAAAAGCCTGGATACAGCACAGAACCTTTAATTCTACCTATTCTTTCCTCAAATTCAATGTAAGGCTTTTTTTTTAGCTTTGAAAACACGGCTCATTGGCCAAACGCAGAGAAAATGACTTTGGCATGGGCAATGGCAAACGGGGACAATAAGGGTTAACCAACATCTCTGTAAGTCTGGAGATAGCAAACGCGAGTAAGCTGCTTTCTTTGGACTGAAGCGCACCCTGGATGGCAGCCTATCTAAGCACAGCTTTAGTAGCCCTCCACACATGGGGGAAAAACAGCTTGATGCATCCCCAACATGTGGCCTTTAAATCATCCCTATAACCTAATCATAGCAAGCTCCTCTGTGACATCCTGATTACATCCAGCAGATGACTTTTACAGCGGCTAAAGATCTCGTGTGCGCGCGCTTTGGCGACAATGCGAGAGCCGAACTAGCGCTTGACAGCCCGGCTATACCCCTTTTCATTCTAATACAGCGTGAGTCGCACAATGGAGTTGCTTACGAAGGCATTGTAAGCGGCAGTGCTTTTAGATTTATGCTCGGCTAACGGAGGCTGGAACTAAATGACATGCATTTCTCAAAAAAGCAAAGGTTCTGATACATCTAATACAGCTTTTTTTCAAGCACATTTGGACTTAAAATAATGGGAAACGGACAAACAGTAATTAAGCCCTGATCTCTGTGCTCATAAACATCATTGTTGGTTGCTTTGTCTTCAATAATGCAGTCTAGAATAGGGCAAAAAAACAATAAAGCTAGCCACTTGTGAGACATGCTTCGTAGTGGATGCAATCTGAGTGATACTGAGCACTTATTGGAAGAGTGACATGACATCAGCTGAGTATTTTTAGTCTCAAAAGGAAACCAAACGACCTCAACATGCAAAAATTAAACAACTAGGTGTAGTCATTACTCATTCATTCCATGCTCGGTGATGGTATGTTGCTATTGTAGGTAGACTGACGGAAGCGAGGCTGCCAGTCACAATTCCACCCTCTGACCACCATTAAAGGAACAGGCCACCGTTTTTCCATACTGTGATATGTTCTTTCCTGAGCTTAGTCGAGTTGATACCTGTCTGGTCTTTGTGCGTGCCCGTGGAAGAGCTTGGTGACTTCTAGCTTCACCCCGTTTGGGGCCATAAGAATACATTGGGATAGGCCAAATGCTAACAACATCTTTGGTCTTTTTGTGTGACTGAGGGCACACACAAAGACCAGACAGGTACGTATCAACTCGTCTAAGCTCAGGTAAGAACATATTTCAGTATGGGATAACGGTCGCCTGTTCCTTTAAGTCACTCACACACTACATTGCATTGACACACAGCACGATGGGTGAAGTGTCTTGCCCTACAGTACAACACCAGTTCACCTGCGGGAGCCAGGTATTTGAACCACCAAACCTTCCACTCATGAAACAGCCCGCACACAGGCCCTTTAACGCAGCATGAATGGTACAATGGAGTTGCTTGCCACGGCGGGTCGGGCCCGGGCGGCACAGTGCGTCGCAATGCCTTTAGATTATTAATGCACGGCTAACGGCGGCGTGAATGGAGCGGCGTGCATTTGAATTCGTACAAAAGTTAAAGAGCTAACGTTACAGTATTAATTTCCCCTTGAAGAGCGAGTGGGAAAATATCCATTAGCAAAATTAAGCGCAGTTTTGGAGGTAGCTAACATTGTGGCGCTACAGTGTGGGCCATAATGAACACACTGCAGCGGGTGATATTTCATTATACAAATTAATGCTCACATTTTAATGGGAAAGTCACATAATGAATCTAGGCTTCAGTGACAGCAATTAGAGGCCCAGATTGTCCCCTTCTGGACAAGGCACTATTTAGCAGTAAGCAGCTGCGAGTAAAAAATAAAAAGGTCCACGCTCTTGACAATAGCCGCACATAACTTCAGGCGGGGCGGCATAAGCAATAAGGCTCGCCGCTCACCTTTAAATGGCTAGTGTGAGGAGACAAAGAGGAGAGGGGTGGAAAGGGAGGGATTGCCCATGCCACTTAACCTTACCCTAACCTTGTAATCAGGATGAATCAAGCCAGACCTGTGATCCTCCCTAACATTCATCTAGTGCATCCTCAGCGCCCTCGCCACGGCGCTTCCCGTGATGTATTAGGCTTTAAAGGCGCGCTGTTTAAGAGGGAGGGTGAGGAGAGTCAACGCAGTAGCTACAGTGGAGTGCAGGGGGAAGTAAGTAGAAAAGAGAGAGCAATGAAATAGAAAGTGTAGATTTACTTGCTGTTTGAGAGGGAGAGGGGCATCTAGTGTTGGAAATGTTTTAACAAGGTATGTGTCATTGTAGAGCTTTTCAAAGTCTTTGAGTGGAGTGGGTCATCTCATAAAGAGAATCTAAAACCGGCTTTTTAACTGTCCTCAGATTAAAGTGGACACATTATGAATATGGGGCTTGAAAATAGACTCAAACACATTATTCTGGGTGCCTCTGCATTGATATTTTATGTTTTATAATTTGAAATGATGTCTCTCTAAGAATGAAATAGTAACAATGAAATACAGGCACTAGAGCTGGTGAAGACTTTGCCTGGGGCTCCTCCTGGTGGCAGCTGCAGGAATAACTTAGCTAACTTCCTCATTCAGTTTACAGCCTGGTTTACAGCTTTAGCACGGTGCGATAAACACGCTGAACCGGCATAATGTTAGATTATGGGATTTAAAATGTGGACAACAGCAATTGTATCCAGGAACGAAGCGCTGACACCATAGAATAAGAAACCGCTAAATTAAACAAGATTACTGACGATTACTCAAAGCTGTGTAAATGTAGTGAAATACCACTCCAGGTATGTTTGGACGAGAGAACGATGTTATAACACAGTTTAACCTGTTATCTGCCTGCTTGGGGTCAGGGGTTTGGGTTATGATTAGGGTTTGGAACAGCAAATGTCATGCAAATTGTGTTTCACTCACACAGATCATACACATAGAGACTTAGAGACTAGAAGGTCTTGGCTTTCAAATGAGGTATCACACTGGCATATAGGCTGTGAGCTCTCCATAAATATGCTTTGAGATTTGGATATGCATAATTGCTTACCCTAACCCTGGCCCTAGCCCCCTCATGGCAAGTAACAGTTGTTGCCTTTGAAAGCCTCTACTACAGTGGAAAGCTCCTGGATGACTGGAAGCCAAAAACGTGTTAGAATGTAGAAATGGCTGAGTAAAAATGTCGTTGGTGTACTTTTACAAACACAATATGCAGTCTTTGTGACTTCCTGGTGAATATGCGTTTTTCCCTAAACTATGGCTGAAATACAAGGGTATGTTGACTGTAATTATCCATGACTCAAAATAAAGAGAGAAAGAAACAAGAGAGAAAGTTAAAAAATGATTCATCTTCTCACCAACACTGTCTACTACCAAAAGCAAAAGTGATAGAACCAACTCCATTTGGACGATATACAAAATTTTAATTAATGTCTTTTCAAAATACAGCAATTGTGTCTAAGACGATTATGCCGGCAGTATTACAAACTATATTACTTATTAACTCCAGCCGAGTTTTGCACAATGTGCCTAGAATTAAAATCATGTATTAAAACAATTGAACTGGCTCCTCTGAAAGACTTTTTTTTTCATCTGGCTTTCTATACTGCATTAACACAGTGTGTGATATAATGTAAAATAATTCTACTGTTAGATAATCCTGAATGGTGAAATTCCATACGTCCCAAAATCCTATTTAGCACACATAGCTGTTCCTTTAGCGTGGCCTTTTTTCTTTCCTGACATTGACGACCTTATCACCGCTGACCCTTTCCTTAAGCTCCTTACATTCTACACTTGATCCGCAAATTCCATTAAGAGCACGGGCCTCTACTAATAAAGATATACTTAAAACAGATGTAATGCAGCCCCCTTTCGCCTTATCCAACCTCGACAAAATCCCCCCTTTTTTTCCAGACCGAGAGGAAATTCATCTTCAAGTATGTCATATCTATTAAGCCGTTTTAATTGCCCCTCTGTACAGGTTCAGGGAATTTATCTGCACTTCTTTCTATGACCACGGTTCGTACGAAGCCAGATGAAATCAGTGCTTGTAACATCAAGTGAAAACATCCCATACACGGAGCACACTCGGCGCGGCAATCAGGGAAAAGAAGATTTATTCCCACGGAGGCGTCACTCTGATGTTTATGAGCGCTAGTTTTTCACGTTGGAGATAGCATAGCTGCAGTGATGCATTTTCTCCTATCTGTCACCTGTGTGCGAAGAAGGTCCCGAGTAAAACGGGCAGAAAGGGTAATCGACTATTTTAAACGTGATCAATATGCACTTTTTTTTTTCATATTTTATTTTAGAAAAGATTACTACGTTTTGAAGCGACTATACTAAAATGAATATAGACAGAGTTGACTTCATACCACAGAGGCCTACTGGAGTTCAAGATCAAATCAGGATAAAGTAGACCTGAATTGGACTAAACTGGATGTGAATAAATAAAATGTAAAAAAAAAAAACAGCTAGCTAAAGCATGATTATTGTCAGTAATCAGAATGAATAAGTTCAAAAATTGTAAATGGCTCCTATAGTGCCACGTGGAGAAGAATAACATACCGCAGTTTGAGAACCGCTGGTTTAGAGCAATAAATAATGGTTTGAATCGAAGTTGCTATTCCCGGGTTGCCTGTATCGATTTCCAGCTCACTACCTCACATTTTCTCTGACCTGTTCCCTTTATACCAGATACAAAATACATCTATATTTCTTGGAATCAAAATACATAAAAAAATAACTGTATTTGCGTTAAGGTAGTTCATAAATAACAGGTTAGACATTCAAAATGACTCTCTTTTCCACTGGCATTGCACTGACTGCAGTTGAAAAGAGACCAGCTACTAATAGCCATATACGTATTGTTAAAGTCCATTGCAAGGTCCCTTTTTTGAGCATTCACAACAACACTTTTCAGAAACATTTTTAAAAAGACAGTCTGTACTTTCCAGCAAACAACACTTTTGCCAAATCTGGAAATATGTTGTTGTTGGGATTTGCAATCTTCATACTAATGTAATGCTAATTTGTGCTGCAAGCTGGTTGTATCTCACCACCCTCCATTCTTCACCTACACCCCAAAATACAATTGCCCCGAGTAAGGAAAAAAATAACAGCACCACCACAGCAGAAAGTTTACCTTCTATTTTTAACTCCCAAATAGTAATTTCCTGGTTTCGGAGGCGGCGGTGATCTGTCATGTGGCTGGGAGGTTGTGCTGTTTGCGCTGATATCAATTAAAAGTGGATTAACGGGTACATAATGACCTTTAGCAGTAAATTGTGTGTAATGTTGCAAGGCAGGATACAGTATATTCCCCAGATGTCACACCAGGCCCCTGACGTATGATGGAGCAGATGTCTTAGCCAGTCCAAATGGCCCTCCAAGATGCACACACACACACACACGTGCACACTCGCTCACGTGCGCGCTCACACACACACACACACGCACTCACGCCCGCACCAACATGTGTTCACACTCGGGCCCAAATGGCGCGCGTATACACGTACGTAAACACCATGGGGGGAGAGAGGGCGCGCTTGTCGGCCCGTCTCGTTCGCTCCAGATATATTTAAACGCTTAAATTTTAATGGAAAACTGCAATCCGCTGATCACTCTCCCAGGGCGTTCCCATTTAGTTTGCGTAAACATCAAAGGCAGTGTCAAGCCCACAATCCTCTCTGCTTTTCATTCTCATTTCAGATATGTAGATGATACATTAATCTTTATTTTCCCCTCCAACATTAACAATCTCGCATAAGGAAAGAGAGAGAAGAAAAAAAAACAGTGGAGGGAGAAAAATCAGATCAGTCTAATTTCTGTCTAATTTGGCTCCTAGAATATCATTTTGTCCAGTTAGAGGAATTGAGAATGATCATTTGCATCAGGGACGTTTCCTTATTAAATCAGCGCTGAGCCTCTGTTCGGCAGCTCACAGGAGAAGCACTTATTGGGTTAAAAGCTCATCTCATGTGCTTTATTTTAAATATACTCTATGCTTCATAGCCACTCTAGTGTAAGAGAAACAACATCAAATCACTGTCTTTCTATCTATAGTGCAAGTGATCAGTCTGTGCCACCCGCCCGCTTTAACCTTTTTCCTCTCTGTTCTTTTCCACTCACTTTCTCTTTTGTATAGCCTCCTATTCTTCTCTCTGCGGTATCAATATTGTATTGAGTTAGTGTTTGTGGCCCTTTATTTGAGAACTCTGCAGTAGGTCTGCAGATCGCAGAGTCTTTTTCTGGAATGGTGCCCTCTAAATAATGATAAATTACTTGAGCAGTATGCCATTTGCTAATTATATCCATGATTTACTACACAGCCCGACTTAAATCATTCAAACCAGCCTTGCGTAACAATGCCTTTTTTCTTGTATAAAATGGTTTCCATGTGTATAATCTAAACACTTCATGCTCATATACTTTATATACAGCAATGTGCATTTCCACACACATAAACACAGTGCAGAACAAACACACTTTATTCTTCTCTTTCCACTAATCTCTTCTTTTCACACAACCGCCATTAACAATCAAACAGAAATTCCATGCAGGGAACTTTTTATACGTGTATATATTAAAGGAAAAAAGGCTTAGAATTTTCCCTTCTCTGTTCATTGTTTAATGAATCCAAATCTGGCTCAGACTCCAAGCCTATTATAATTGCTAGCAGGATGTGTTCTATTTCAACATAAGCATCATTCCAATGGAAGATCCACTTCTGGCAGAAATGTGCTGGTGTTATACTATTATCAAGTACATTCATGAATATGGATTCGCATCATAAATAAATATATGTAAATGTTAGACAATAGATTCACCCCTATTTTACCATGAAATAAATCACTTTGATCTGTGAGTGCAGAAGTGATTCATATTGTTCTTTATGGTTAAGCTTCTCCTCTACAAGCATGTGTTCCGCATATGTTCCAGCACTTTTTGTTAATACTCAAACCTTTTTTCCCCTTTTCCTTTTGTATGGGAGCGTGTCATCCGTATTTCCTTGTTGGTGCGGAGCCGTGTAGCAGTAGTTGTTGTAATCTTGTAGTGCGGCTGATTTATGTTCCTCAAGATAAACTGCAAATAGCCAATGTCCGAGAAACTGCACCCTCATCGCCAAGTCACAGACAAGGCCAAAACAGCAGCGAAGTGAGCCCGCAGTCTGCACACACCAACCGGCAAGGAACACACGCACACACCAAGGCCTAGCTCCAGCCTTCAGTGAGCAAACCCAGATCAGATCGAGACAGTTTTGTTGTCAGATGAAAATATTATCTCTTGTAGTGGACTGAAAGCGCCATATGGTGAAATGTTTTTATGGTGTTGATGTGAGTGATGGCTCACTTGGCGGGCTGGATGTAGCTGGATCGACCCATATTCAGATGCCTATCCCACATCTCCCCCCCCTCTGCTGTCCCCGTACACACACAAACATATGAAATAGAGCACAGCTGATAACAGAGACAGGGAACTGTTAGTCGAACGCACCATGTTGCACATTATTACTTTCACTTGTAGTTTATTTCATCATGTTGCATGTGTCAAAAACTATTTAAGCTCTTCAAAGGTAAAGCGAAAGAGTCTGTTTTGTGCTATTAATTAGGATAAAAGTATTTGGATTACTATTTAAGCTGTTTATTATGGACATAAACGTTGATAAATGGAGCAACGTGTACACAGAATTAAATATGGCATAAAAATGATGGAGATTTAGCTGGTACACTGCAAATTGTATTGGGGTTTTTAAGACTATGTTCTCTCATTATACATTCATGATGAAGCAATTATCGAAATTCACTGACCAAACAGAGCTAAATGAGGGCAAAAAAAGTTTATGAATCCTGACCTTCTACACCCGGGGTCATGTTGAATGCTAATGATTAAATGAAAATGCAATTTAGACTTTTTGATACTAGTTAATGAAATGCATATCTTTGTTGCAGGCTCTTCTCATTTGACCTCATTTTCTTGTTCAGGGAGGTTACATGACCCTAGGGTCCACATTCCCTGCTCCAATAAATAGCTTTTGATATCCAGTCAATCTAATAATCAGGTTAATGATTCACTCTTTTCTCTTTCTGTTTCTCTTTTTTGGCCTCTCAGGAGAGAAACCCTACCGGTGCCCTCATTGTGACTACGCCGGCACCCAGTCTGCCAGTCTCAAGTACCACCTGGAACGTCACCACCGCGAGCGCCAGAACGGCTCTGCCAGCTCAGGCCAGTCCACCGGGCACAACTCCTCCAATGACCACAAAGACGACCACAACAAGAACAGTGCGGGTATCTTTGCTCGCCCGGATGTCCTGCGAAATGTATTCAAAGGCATGCCCCCCAACCTTGACTTCAGGGGAGGACCACTGCTGCCACATCAGTGGGGCTCCGGCAGTATGATGTCACCTCACGATCGAGACCGCATCGACCGCCATTTTGACTCCCCCTCAACTGAGAACATGAAGCCGACTGACGGACCATCCCCTCTGGTCTCATCGGAGAACCCGGCGAGCTTCTCTGACCTTAGCCGGGCCTACCAAAGCATGATCGGGAACGGCGTCCATTTTCAGGGTTCCCTCCAGGCCTTTATGGACAACTTTGTCCTCAGCTCCATGAAGAAGGACCACAAGGACAGCCCCATCCAGCTACAGGCCCAGCGCTATCACGATAATGGCGAGCCCAAAGCCAAGAGGGCCTCCACTGAGCAAGACAGGGACGAGAAAGCTGATGGCAAGCCCAGCTCTAGGCCTGGCAAACCTGGCTCCCAGTACGAACCCTTGGACCTGTCCGTGTCAGTCCGGCCTGAGTCTGCTACTGGTTCCATTCCTGGCGCCTCCCTCACCATCCATGACAATGTGGCATGGCACAGCTGCCTCTTCTGCTCCTTCTCCACTCCCTCTCTGGAGCTCATGGCCCTACACCTTCAAGCCAACCACCTTGGGAAAGGCCACCCACAGAGAGCAGAACCAGGCAGAGAGGCATCGCCCACTATGTCTGGCAAGAGCATCTTTGACAAAGACGACGATGGCGAGAAAGGCCCCATTGGCTGGAACAACCATGTGGACCAACCGTACAACCCGTTTCAGAGTGACTTCTACAGGCGCTTCGGTGGCTTGTACGACGGCTCCCCTAAGGGCAACCAGGCTCTGCAGGGGTACGGGGCATCAGCTGAGGAGGGTGACCTTCCCAATCCAGTTTTTCCAACTGGAGATGAAGAGATGGGTGAGAGGGGGTCTTCGGGCGCAGCCGAGGATGCTAGATCAGATGATGAGGGCGCTAAAACCCCCAAAAGACGGCAGCCGAACCACTCTGACGATGAACTGGAGGATGGCAGGGGGATGGCTGAAGAGGATGGTGACCGGAATGAGAATGGTCAAATGGAGGAGGACGAAGAGCGAAGTCCCCGATCGGACCATCTCCAGAACCACAACAAACATGACGACCCGAGGAGTGGCGGCACTTTGGGGGGCATGAACCCACTTTCCCTGAACCAAGGGCTTCCGATGGACAAGCAGTGGCATTCGGGCCTGGGCCTCATGTCTCCTGGCGGTGGTCCTCCTTCTGGGCACATCGAGCAACAGATGAACATGCTGTCTGTCCTCCGGGCCTACAGCAACGACAACATCCCGGCATTCAACGGTTTGGGAGGCGGCGCGGGAGGAGCGTCCGCAGGGGGCATGAAGAGGCCAGATGCATCCGGTAAGTGTGTGTTTAACCTCTCCCAGCACCGTAATAGCTATAAAACAGACACACATAGACGTATTCGCACACAGCCCTCGTCTCATGCCCAAATTCAATTTTCTAACCGCACAAAGACAAACAGATATACATTTTTTACCATGCCACCCACAAAGGCAGAGCAGACGCTCACTAAAGGTTCGCGAGATTGGCTCTGAAGTGATTTCAGCCTTATTTCAAGCAAGTTTAGAAGCTATCAGGCTGGCGACTAGCAACAGATTAATCTTTATTACACGTTTATATTACTGGGAGTGCAGCGCCTCCCCTCCCGCGCAGTGCAAGGGGGAATAACCTCGGGTGAGCCGGAGCAGGACCTCAGCTCCCCGTGCCATCTCCTCCACATGTCTCTTAACTATCTTAGCTCTCATAAAGCTGGCTCCCAAAAGCCCATTACTTTATAAGACTCGTCGATCTATGACCCTGTGAAAAATGAACTGTCAGCTTTCATGATTCTGCTAAGGTTACAGCCGCTCCTTGAGACGCGAGAAAGAAGTCCTATTTTTTTTCTGTTTTCAGTGTTTTACAATGGTCTTTTTACAGTTTAGGGGCTGCTTGGCGAAGTGTCTGTATAGCAGGAAAGTAAAAAGATACAGAGTCTATGCTGAGTTTGGAACCCTACAAAAAGTGTGCGAAAAAGATAAGGCTATAAAACCCATTTATGTGTAGCTGCAGTGAAGCAAAATCCTTCCAATGACAAATCAGTCATTGTACATTAGAATCAATACACATTACATTAGAATTATCTGGTCATTTCCCCCCGATTTGATAAATACTATTATTAAAGCTTATTTAAAAAGACACGGTTTTGATTTGATGGATATATTAATGTATAGGTCCACCATATAACCGTAAAGGCTGTATTTGAGTAAAAAACACATTTCCTAGCACATATTGCAGTAATTTACATACATGCATTCAATTATACAATATGGGAAATGTATTAACTTATAATAACAGTGGCCCGCTTTGATAATGAAGCATTGCGGATACATGTGTTCGCCTGACCTTTCCGTTTGACAAAACATTAGCCGTCGCCATGGCACCGATCTCCATGCATCTCTCGACGCAGTGAAACATTTGATCCATATGGTAACAATATCTAAAGAGTGACTTTATTTTTTTCAGTGAATAGGAGAGATGTCTTTGTGTGAGAATGCCCCACTTATTGTCTGCGTGAGCTGGTGAAAAGCAAAGGCAACGCGATGTGGGCAGTTCCCTCGCAACTAGGAATGCTTGACCTTTTTAGATAAGGCATTCTCTGTGGAACAAAAGCCTTTCTTACATGTTGTTATTTTGTTCTGGTCGGAGGCAGGCTTCATTGTAATTAGAAAACGCAACAAGTTATTATGTTTCCTACATCCTGGCACTAGATATTCATCATGCCAATCTACTGGATGCCACTGAAGATAGCCCCGGCGTTATATAAATGATAGCGTGGCGGGGACAAAGGCGCGTATAGGGCACAAAGTGAAATTGAGCGTATGAGCGTCATTTTGCCTTATCTGACCTGCTTTGTTCCCTATCATTTCACGCGCACCTAGTTTTACTTACTATAATCAAATGCATCAAGTTAAGTCACACAATCTGCAAGCTCCAAGTACTTTCTAGTTGGTAGAATGGATGCAGCAGCATGACCCTGAGTGACGCAAAACTCAATAAGTTCAATGGCCTCTTCTTAGAATGCACACATTTGGGCGGCACAAAAAGATTCCCGATTCCTGTAATCTTTTTTTCCTAACCTGGTGGAAGTCGGCATGTCAGTATTTTACATAGACTAGAGAGATATTATAATAGTTACATTATGTTCAAGTGTAAATAGGCTCCATTTTTCAGCTACTTTTGTGACAGCAGCCAGATACACTCCTTCAAATCCCGTAAATTCTCAATACACGTTACAAATCACGCTTGGGGCTGGGGGGGGGGGAATAGCCCTCCTTGTTTCGCTTTACAAAATGCACCATTACCGCTCCTCTTTCCGTGTCCACTTGTGAGCCCCTTGTGTTGTGTGTGTGTGTGTGTGTGGGGGGGGGGTCATCCGCCGTGTGAAGAGCAAAAGCCCCACACATTCCGCTGTTATTGGGCGGGTGGGGACGGTGGGGGCCGCAAAGACATCCATAAAACTCAATTCTGACCTGGCAAAATGTGATTATCTGGAGTGGGTTTGCATTAGGTTTGTATGCAAATATGGCATAAATCATTAATATCGAAATTCTCCGGTGAATGTGCGCGGGCTGTTGTAGGGCACGCGCCGCACGTCTGTAGTGGCCGTCTCTTCATTAGTATGCCCAGAGGAGGCCTGGAGGGGACAATGCACCTGAATTTACCTGCGCTGTGACTTAGAACAGATATCCACTCGTACATTAAAGCACAGCCAGCGTTCATCTTGGTTCCAATGAGACACATATTTGCGTCACTCTTTGATTCCCCTCAATGTTTTCAACCTAAAAAAGCTGGAGCAAAGACGTATTGTTGAGTTAAACTTGGTCTCGCACACAGTTATCCCTGACCTAATGAAAATCTTGTGATGCCAATAGAAATATTTCACATCACGGGGGCAGACCTAGCCAGTGTCAGTGTGCTCTCATGAACTATATTCATGTGGATGACAGATACAAATTCAATTGGACTTTTAATTTATGGTTAATATATCTGCAATTACAGGGTCTATCCACCTGAAACAAAAAACAGAATAGAGTTTTTAGTGTCTTCTATGTCTTCTTCTTTGGTGGCATTAATGAAATAAGATGATTGATTATTCACCAGTCACAATGGTGCACTTGTTTTTTTTTTGTGTGCCTTTTTCATCTTCTTTGGTTATTTTTTGCTCAACAAACAGTAAATTGACCATACTGTATAGGGCGCTAATCATCATAATCTGGAATGTCATGAACGTAACAGATAGATGGGTTTAATCACATGACTTTTTCTGTTTCGGATACCATTTTGAGTTTTTTACCATTTAAATATAGATGTATTTTGTTCTAAAATCCTAACTGTTATAGCGTTTGCTCTTATTTTACATAACGGTGAAACATATCGGTATCACTTGATTTTACACTACCATAATACATTATACCTAACTAAATTTAGTACAATCGAATGTGCTCTGTAACAATGTGTAATAACTTGTACCTATGTAGTACGTACACAATGGAATAACTTGTATTAGTACTTTGTAAGTACATAATGTAATAGGACTCGAGACCCTTAAGGTTAGAGCTAGAGTTAGAATTATGTCTTATTACATTATGTACCTACAAACTACAAATACATATTATTCCATTGTGTCTCTAACCCATAGATACAACTTATTACACATTGTTACATTGTACTAAATTTAGTTAGGTACAATGTATCAAGGGTAGCGTAAAATAAAGTGTCACCAACATATCTATAGACATAGAAAGTATATAGCAAAAGACAAGAGAAAAATGGCTCATTTTAGATTTAAGAAGATTGTCAAACCAGATAAGTCCATAGTGAAGTCCATACTTCCAGATCTATACGCTTCAGTTGGAACCTTTGAGTACAATTAATTATTACAGCTACATCATACTGTAATTAATAGTTCACATCTAATGCAAGAGAATAAAAAAAAAAATCACACACTTTGCATTTCACACGTCTCTTGTAAGAAACCACACCTTCCCAAATTGGCAGTGGGATTGGATGTATCAATAATGTCATTAGCAGCTACGGTGGCCTGGAGGTGTGTGTAATCAGACCTGGATCTGGTGTCAGAGCGAGCGTGCGCCGCGCAGAGATTGATATGAAGCCGCACTATTTGCAGTAGCGTAGATGTGCTTAACGCGATCGATACTTGGCTGCGGCCAGAGACCTATCTATAGCCGCGCATTATCAAACATGAAGTATTACATTATTCAAACACCAGTGTACATGCCGTGACTGCTCGCGAACACTGCTCCTCACGTCCTCTTACTCAAATTACCTCCACGCTCGCCGCCCCACCCCGGTCCGTTCGCAGCAGTGGTCAAAAGTTTTCGATAGGCGAGAGAAAGCGGCGTTTTTGTGGCCGCTTTTTCAACAAGCCAGTACGACCAGATTACTTCTCAATTGAATGACCAAAATAAAGGAATGGCTGAACAAGAAGGCATCAGAGTTTGACAGATGATCAATGAATGTTGAATGAGCATTTACTCTTGAAGTCATTTGTCATGTACTTTGTGTTCAAACCTGGTACTCCTGGAAGTTATGGTGTTGCCCAATACCTTTGATTTAGATTGTAATGTAAAGTCAATGGAAGACAACACAGTGGCGCAGCTGTTAGCACTCTCACCTCTCAGCCAAAAGGTCATTGGGTTTGATTACAAGACCACGTAAGCTTTACAGAGTGGAGTTTACAAGTTTTTTCATTGTGTCTCGGTCCAGGGCTCTCCAAGAAAAAGACATTCTGAAGGTTTGGTTGCACTTTGGTTCTTGGATTGAACCAAAAGAGATCGTTGTACATTGCTCCACTTTCCTTTGTTCGTAGCCACAGTTAAGTTTGTCTAATGTACACTTCTCTTTGCAAGGTGTGACATGGCGGAGAGAGATTGACAGGTGTGAGAGGAAGTGTCGATACCAGCGTAGGACTTGGAGGAGCACTTTTCAGAGGGGAGAGTGGCAAAGCTCACGGCCAAGCACCTCTCACAATCTGAGAAGTAGGCTCAGATAACTCCAAGTGGAATCGAAAAAAAGCACACACAAAAAACGGAAAAAGGCAGTATATCCTAGCGTCAATTAGAGCTATTACTTCCAATTCACAAGCACCCTCTTGTCCTCTCTCCAAGTGCTATTGTTTTCCGGGAAAAAAGACACCTAGATGACACCAAAACACTATCTATTTTCGTAAACTTGAGAGGATAAGCGCAGAGTGGTGGTGCCAAAGTGTCGCTAGCATAGCATCAGGTGCGCCCAAAGTAGCAGCAGCGGTGCCAGCGAGTCTTGTTCGAAATTTTAATGGCAGAAAGTGAGCTGTTAAGTGCAATCCAAACATAACATAAAATTCAATTCCTCCTGTTTGTCCAATGAGGTAACTTGCTTTGGTGGATACGCATGACCTCACCGGAGCTGTTCTCGGCCTGAATTAGAAGCAGTAATGTAATTAATCAAATTCATTCAAAATATGTGTTTTTGGAACATCAAATATGTGATGTTTTTCCTTGGGATATGCAGGTGGGAGTGCAATATCGTGCCAGCTAATACAGTTTTACATTGGGTTCCTTTCATGATTTAGAAAATCCGCAAACAGTATATAAACTTAGTAAAAAATATGAAAGACATATTATACTGACAAATAATGTGAGATCTGACTAATCAGTTTCCCTCTGTTTTTAGAAGTTGCATAGAAGGCAGGCACATGTTATTAAAATAAGGCTTCCATTCGTCAATAACCCATCAAAATGAATATGCTGCTATTGATCAATTGATTTCCCTGCTTTATTTTTTAATGAAAGTGAGGATTTATTAGTGCCATTTAAAAAGAGACGCGTGCATAAAAATAGGCACATAAATTATAGCGCAAAATTTCGACGGCAGTATTGATATGCGCTCAATTAACAGTTAACGATTTGATCCACATATCTGGAAAAATTGAAAACAAGAGCACAGCCGTCCGAGAGGTCTCCTTAGTGGGAAAGGTTTTCAGGAATCGCGTTGGAACCAGGTTGTTGTGAAGGAGTCGGCAAGTTTGTTTTTTGAAGGGCCGATTCTCTTCATCGTCAAACAATTGTCTTTCTGATTTAGGAAAGGATTTGATCTCTGATTTTTAAATATTTCTCTAAATAGTCTTTGGTTCTATGTTTTGGGCCCTGAGCCTGACATTGCCTACCTTAGGGCTGTGCAATTAATCGAAATTCGATTACGATTTCGATTATTACACTAAAAGATTACAAAATTAGCATAAACGTTCTTTTTTTTTTTGCAAAGCAGACTTGCATTATTTCATGGCGCGGGGATTATGTTCCCTTCGCATTTCACGTGCCATGGCTCATGCTTTTGCCTGACATAAAAACAAACAGCGCTGTGTGATGATGTCATCAGGCCGCGCTGCTCAGTTTACTTGCGCAGGTGTGAGGGCTGGCCAGCAGGGGGCAGGTGTGAAACAGAGATCTCTCCTTAATCGAGGCATACTTGGAATCATTTGTACTTTTATGACTGTTCAGAAATCAGAAAATATTCAGTATAGTTTTTTTTTATTAATAAATATATAAATAAAATAGACCTTTTTTTAAAGTCAACAAATAATCGTTTGAATAATCGTGATTTCAATTATGACAAAAATAATTGTGATTCTTTTCACTAATCAAGCAGCCCTAGCCTACCTTGTCATCGAGTAAATCATTTGGGACTAAAGGCTAATGGACTTAAGTCTCACTCCTCCCCTAACAAAAGTGAAACAAGAAGTTCATGAGAGGAGTCTATAAAAAGTCTTTAACTTTAAACACGACTGTCTGAACGACTACGCTTTGGAAACCCGATACTGTGAAAGATTTCGGTTTTATTACCAGCGGCTGAACGATGAAATAAGCATCCCCACTGGCTTGGATTTAACATTGACTCCCCGTGACTTTCTTTGTCCTCCCGTAGTGCGTAGCTCTCTGGGTTAAAGTTGGGCCTTTTCATCTTAATTGCGGCACTCGTCCCGTCGCTAGTGGCCAATTACCCCCGTCAGAAGGAAGCCGACTGCTGCCTGCCTTCTCTGTGAGGGATTTGAACCCACAAGTGCGGAGGTCAAATCGGAACATCATGCTCGGAGATCCCCCGGTCTTTGCACAGTGTTTGGAGACGGGAGGGGGGGGAGGGATGTAGCAGATATGTGTTTGTAATGTGTGTGTGTGTGTGTGTGTGTGTGTGTGGGAAACAGGTTCCGTAAAGCACTAGTGGTAATTAAAGACATATGGCGGGTTTGGTGGGCTGGCTGTGAAGCGCAGATGTAGCGGATCACAGTTGGCGTAACTGGTGTAATTTCCACTTTTCTCTGCTTTAAGTGGAAGAAAGGTAGGCTCAACAAATGAACAGCATTGGAAAAACAAACACGCCGCACATATTATGATGTTGCTTTGACACGCACACACCGCGCGCGCACACGAGCTAAATTGGCCGATCTGAAGCTAACTCGCTCTGATTAGACAACATGTTAAGCTGCTCTTTAAAGGGGAGCCAGACTTTTTATCTTGTTTACCGAGAGTTGTGATTCGTGTTTTAAGAGTAAGCTCTACATGCCGTTTCGTGTAGCAGTCTTTAGTCCGATAGCCGGGCGAGTTCGTCACATTAACTTTCTCAATCAAAGTGTGCCTCAGAACCCACTGTTATTGAAGCGTTTGTGCAGCTAGTTGAGTTTCCCACAGGGTTGACGTTAGCTATGAACAAATTTGATGTCTTCCCATCCAATCAAGCCTATTACCGATGATATACCTGTGTTTATAGTTTGCGTACAACGAATTCAGCAGTCAAGAAAGGGTCCTGGTTTCGCCGGTGTCATGCCATTGGTCTGATAACCCATTAGTCCGATGTCTTATTATTCCGAAAATTTACCATTGAGCAGTGGTGCCATCTGAGTCTGACATCTCAAACCTAGTTGTGTTTTGTTTTAGAGAGCCATATACAACCACTGGCCCTAACCTTAAGGTCAGTGGACTCTTGCCCCAACCTAGACGTCGGACTAATGGGTGGTCGGACTAATGGGCCAACCCCAACAAACCCAGCAGTCGAGAAAGGGGCCTGGTTTCGCCAAGGTGTTCCAATTCATCGAGACAAGTCTAAAGGAATGGAAGTTGGGTAAAGGACTCTTATTATTATCAACAATGATTTGTGCCTATGTAGCCAGAGCTGCCCAAGGGGTTAACTGGGCAGATCGACAGAAGTGCAGCCGCACATATCGGCAACTCCGGACACTCTGAACACCAACTCATTCATAAATCAGGCTCCCAATCGACCTGGCATCCCCTCACAGGTACTATCCAGGCCCAATCCTGCTTCGCTTTCAGGACCTGACAGGATTGGGCATTCACAAGGTGATATGGCCACCACGAAGGAACCATACATGCTGGATCTTTTGATTGATAGTGTGGATTGAAGGACACAATGGATGCATTTCAAGCTGTATCTAGTTAATACAGCTTTTTCTCTCAATTACAGGGAAATACAGCAGAGATAGAAAGTAAAGATAATGCAATAGATATAAATGTATTTTGTGACAACCACCCCAAAAGAGTCACACTTGATTTTTGTTTGCCCAGTTAGTCAGAAAATAAAAAAGACGATACAGTATTACAAAATTGGATCCACAGCCTCCTCCTTGTCTTTGAATAGCGCAAAGTGATTTGGCTGGCCATTCTCTCCCCTCCATTTACTTCCTTTGTTCCACAGTTCCCCGGTCGGTTATTAGAGAGTACATGAACCTTAACCGAGACACTGACCATTACAACCATTGCGCCCGGGGAGGACATTGCGTTTTATTCCTGTCCGCATTTAAGAGCACAACACCTGCATGCGCGCACACCACACAGCGGCACATGCACACATTTAAAACTTGTGATAACGCAAAACCTGGTAATTGCCAGTAATAGTGTCCTCATCAGGTGGTTAATTACCATGAATTTGGTTGCTATTTGTCTCCGGCAAACATAGACGCGCACGCACACACATATAAACATGCAAACTGCTTTGACGAGTGGAAAGGGCTGCGTCCTTATTGCTCCCAGACAGCCCCGCGGTTACTAATGAGAGAGACGGATAGCTTACCTGCACGCCAGTAATTATTCTGTGCACTTAAAGTAGGAACTCGCTGCACAAAGGTGACACCCGGGGATCTTAGAAAGGCGGGAGATGCTTAGGTGTACAACACGTGTGATGCTGAGCCAAATAGAATTGGTAATATTCTATTCTATTCACAGGGTTGGTAATATCAAGTAAAGCTAAAATTAGGTGTTGACAAGCTGCGAGGGCTACTGATTGACCTTTGAAACATATTGAACTTCAATGTTCAAGTGGAAAAAAGAAGAGGAGCGTGATTTTGCAATTATATTAAACAGATTTACATTTAGTTGTTCTATGTTCCCTCTCCAGCTGCTCTGGGACATACAAAAAGACACTCAGGTGACTTTATTTTAACAGAGAAAGTATCGCAATGTTTATTCCCCCCCCAAAAAAAGCCACATTGCAAGTGCGGGACCATAGGAAATGCGCCCTAGACCTCTACATCCCGTTTTTTAATATGGCACTCTCCAAAGCCAGACGTGCATTGACATAATTGGGTGTCCGAGAATGCCCACGCTCTGTGTTGTGTCAGTGGACCAGACGGATCACTTAAATGATTTCTTCATCATTGATCTAATTGCAGGTTCTTGTAAACAGCTTAAACTGATTAAAGTCGGGTCAGAGTTTTGGAGTTTGTATCTGGATCCGAAGGGGTCTCCCCCCCCCTCCCACCCATGCCTTTCTGCTCTTTCCTCACATGTCCACTGTCCAGCTTTCCCACAGTCCTGGTCCTTTATCTGTGACTCTTTCTTCTCCTACTGTAGCTGCGGGGTAATGCTCCTCGAGCCTGAGCCCCGGCTGTCTCGTAGTGAAGACTGAATGGTGCTGACATAATTTCTAAGTGGCTGTCCGAACGTTAGGTGTAGACTCCCGCGAGACACTTAACCTAGCTTGCCTGCAGTTTGTCTGTTGTAAAATAACCAGCGTTTCTTTCTTTGTCATCCCCAAATCATGATCATGTCAGAGGATGGGTGTATGATTCCCCCCCCCCCCCCCCCCCCCCCCCCCCAAAATAAAAAAAAAACTACACATGGGTGGATCAATAAAAAAATATCAATAGATCCCCCTGTATAAATATAATTACCATCCCACCTGGTATTGGATTGAATCTGAAATCACTGGTAGGGCCCATCACCATAAACAACAAGGCACTATATTTGGTAGATTTTGCTTTGTTGTTTACTTTTTTTGTACATTAATTAATCACGTAACCCCTCCCTTAACCGAGCAGATTTCCTCCAGTTCGGCATTACCCAAATCTAAAAGCATTTTTGTCACTTTTTCTATCACTTTTTGTGGCTTTTCTGTTGCATTTCGTCACATTTTTGTTTCTTTTTCCATCACATTTTTGTCTCTTTTTCGTCACATTTTTGTCTCTTTTTCGTCACATTTTTGTCTCTTTTTCATCACATTTTTGTCTCTTTTCCGTCACATTTTTGTCTCTTTTTCATCACATTTTTGTCTCTTTTCCGTCACATTTTTGTCTCTTTTTCCATCACATTTTTGTCTCTTTTTCATCACATTTTTGTCTCTTTTTCATCACATTTTTGTCTCTTTTTCCATCACATTTTTGTCTCTTTTTCGAAACATTTTTTTCTCTTTTTCCATCACATTTTTGTCTCTTTTTCCATCACATTTTTGTCTCTTTTTCATCACATTTTTGTCACTTTTTCGTCACATTTTTGTCTCTTTTTCGTCACATTTTTGTCCCTTTTTCGTCACATTTTTGTCTCTTTTTCGTCACATTTTTGTCACTTTTTCGTCACATTTTTGTCTCTTTTTTCCATCACATTTTTGTCTCTTTTTCGTCACATTTTTGTCACTTTTTCGTCACATTTTTGTCTCTTTTTTTCATCACATTTTTGTCTCTTTTTCCATCACATTTTTGTCTTTTTCGAAACATTTTTCCTCTTTTTCCATCACATTTTTGTCTCTTTTTCCATCACATTTTTGTCTCTTTTTCATCACATTTTTGTCTCTTTTTCGTCACATTTTTGTCTCTTTTTCGTCACATTTTTGTCACTTTTTCATCACATTTTTGTCACTTTTTCGTCACATTTTTGTCTCTTTTCCGTCACATTTTTGTCTCTTTTTCATCACATTTTTGTCTCTTTTCCATCACATTTTTGTCTTTTTTCATCATATTTTTGCCACTTGTCATCTTTGCGTTTCCATCCTCACTATTTTGAAGCTTTTTCCAAGAAGCTTTTAGATTTGGGTGATGCCAAAATGGAGAAAATGCACTTGGTTCAGGCGGGGATTAGAGGTTAAGTCATTTTTTAAAGATATAAAGCCCTGAAAACCGTACAGTCTGTCTTGTAACCTTCCCTTTAGAAATAACATAATATCACATTTATGATCCGAACATCCCACACGGCCATTTATTCTTAGTTAAAGAACACATTACATCTCGCCGTCTGGAAAAGCCGGTATGCGCGGCGCCGCTGCCTCGTCGACCTGACAACTTGACGGGTGGCAACGCAAAAAGGTGCTATTTCACGTGCGCTCCGATATTACCAGTTTAACTTGAGCAGAGGTGAATTAACGCCTTGTCACCCAAAAGTGCAAATAGTGTCGTTTTCAAAGGGCAATTAAGTGTAATAGCTGCTGTCAAGCCTTTAAAGAAGGCACCTGTTGCTCCCTCGCGCTCCCGTCTCCTCCGCCGCTCGCTCTAAAAATATTTTTCTACTTGCTAATTCCCCAGATAGCACCTGCTGAAAGGTGCGTTTGATGGAAGTAGAAGAAGAGGGGAGAAAAAAAAGGAAAAAAAAAGATTCATTTTCTTCCCATGTGGTTCCCCTTTCCCTCAACTGTCTCCGCTAATACCTCTGATCATATTGGCCTTTTATGACGTTTCCTGGAAAGACAGTAGAAGCGAATAAGGGCCGGTGTCGAGTTGCCCTCGCGAAGAAAGCCGAGATGATGAGCAAAAAAAAAGAAGAAAAAAAAAAAAGGAAAAGTTGCATGACAATTATTCTATTCATTATTTGAGAAGACGGGGGAAACAGGGAAGGTACATAGCGGAGTGCGGCGTTGCTCTCGCGGTTGCTTCGGATCACGCCGGTACAACGAAATCAAGTGCTTTTATGTATATATGCAAGCCTGCCTAGCCTTACCACCCAGCGCATCGCCACGTTAGTCGACGCGATATCTCCCAAACATGAAACGGCGGGTTATAAATTGGCCTTTCCAAGCCGATATATTTGACATGATCTCGGCTTCCCGTCTCGTTAGCTCGCTGTTTGTTTCGTTTCTTGTATGCCACTCCTGTAGACTTTGTTGCAGGTTTTTTTTTTTTTTTTGAGTTCTTTAAGCAATGCGAGCCCCCCCCCCTTTCCCAAGGCGCCCCGGAGATGTAAGAAGGAGGGGTGGTGGGGTTCAGTGGTGGTGGGTTCTCTGAGGAGTTGTAGGGAAAAGAGAAAAAAAAAAAAAAAAAAAAGAAAAATCTCATGCTCCCAGGGAAGGCAGCCTTGGAGAAGAAGGCAAGGAGCTGCACCGCCAGGCACAGACGAGTCGGCATAATAACTACACTTACGCAGCTAGTCGACAAGTAATGAGACAATACCGCCGCGACTTCAAGGAAAACGCGCGGATATATAAAGAACAACAAGGCGAGCGGGGAGAGAAGGGGGTGCTTCGCAAAGTAGGAGATTGGGAGGAGGGCAACACGCACAAAAAAAAAAGAAAAAGAAGAAGAAAAAAAAAAGAACTCGAAAACTATGTCAACTTTTATTCCCTCTGTTATTCCACATCAATGGAGGCATGCCGCGATACTAATAAAAACAAAACAAAAAAAACACACACACACACACACAGGTAGCGAGCGAGACAGACACTCCGGCGAGAGAGGAGTTGCCGTGTTTGAGAAGAAAAAAAAAAAAGCGCTGCGGCAATTAACGACAAATAAGTTGTAGCGCTTCTCCCGGCGCGAAAGGGGTGATCCCGACCAGCGCTCGCTAAAAACATGTTTGATTTCGACATCAGAAAAAAATGGCAAATAAATAAACGTCAAATAAACAAGAGAGAGGTTTTTTTTTAGGAAAACAGCGACGGAATACATGAAGCTGCCGCCGCGGCGCGTCGGGGAGAAAGAGAAGCGCCGAGACAAATAAGCTCGCAACATTATAACATTAGCGCTCGGAGAATCACACTTAATTCCTAGGCAGAGATGGATATAAACTGCATTGTGGAGTTGCAAATCCCCCATTGCTTTGGATTAAAAACAGCTTGCATTGTTTTATGGAGGGGCGGAGGGCGGGGTCGTGTGGAAGACAGCACATTCTGATTACAGGGATTCGGATCAGGATTACGGTGGCTACCTGGATGAAGCGCTGAGGCCCAGGACAGGGTTGAAAAAGCATGCCATTTTTTTTTTTTTGGCATAGGCAGCTCACACAGCAATGCAATATGACAGTTAAAGGCCCTATGTTAGGGTTTTTCAAATACTTTAACCCGGACAACTTAACTTTTGTATTAATGTGGTACAACTTAAAGCAGTACTAAGTAACTCATGCCCCTAGAGGCCATAAGCGCCACTGCAGGTGTCGTAGCATGTTGCGTTTTTTTACTCGTCTGTGAGAGTAAATACTACGCTGACCGAAAAGAGAAAGGGAGAGAATATTGTACATCCAAATACACAATGAAGATATTTTTTTTTCACTCAAACTTGGCTGTAAATACTGTTTAAGTAGCGCTAGCCCGCAGTTAGCATTACCCATTAGCCTGTTAGCTTCTTCTTCGTGATTCCTTTAGTGTGTATTGGTGACTCCGACCCGGTGCAGGGAAGTTGCCAGCATGTTTATCTGGCCCAATCATCCCATTAACACTTGTATTGTCCCCAGAGGGACTACGGGAAGGATTTATAAAGTTAAACAAGTTACTTAGTACTGCTTTAAGTTAACATATGTGTAGGGAAAAGATGGAAAAGTAACGCAGTACGGCATATATCACGCCGCTGTTGCCATCAGGGAGCGCTTGGTTCAAATAAGACAACCAATTTCTTCCCATTTTCAAAGCTGCTTTCCCAACTCATTTCTAGCTCTCGCAACACCCTCATGCACTTCCCTATACTTCACATGGAGATACTGAATGCACATTTTGGGCTATAGAAATCAAAACTACTGTATGTGCTGCTCCAGGCTCTCACTTCCACATTGGAGAGAGACAAAGCTCACACATTCATGATAGCGATAGATCAAAATGGGCTGTATTTACACTTAAAACTAACAATTTGTGGCAATAGAAATGTACTTTACTACTAAATTGCTACCCCAGCTGTATTTGTCCTGAAGGCAATTTTAAAAATGAAATTACTAAGAAAGCGACTACCATGTTTTGGATGTGATTATAAACATTATACATTATAAAAAGGTTTTAAAGGAAAAAAAACATACAGTCTAGTAGAAATCAGGCTTATTAAAACAATGACTTTTGTTTCAACACGGCGCCATTGTTCCTTTTTATATTACTTTTCCATCCCCCTTGCGCCCGCCTAGTTAAACAGCCGGCGGAGGGGATCCATTTTAATGCGATTAATAACTTAGTTGATCACATATAACCTAATTTTACATTCAGTGCCGCCCTTGTCTGCCGGGGCCGTATCCACTGCTGACCTTTGGAGCCATCCGCGCTCACAATGAGCGCCATTGTCCTGTCCAGAAAGATGTTTTATATCAATACAAAAAAATAATACAATGTTCCCATCTTTAAAAAAAAAAAAAAGCGCTTGGCCACAAAGAAAAGGCCGGGGACCCGCAATTGAATGTGCGTTTGTTTGGGCCATTACGAGGATTCGGATTTCCGCTCGCAAAAAGGATGGGAACAAGTTTTCTCATGCATTCACAGTAATATGAATCGTCCTTTTAAAACAGATATGGTTACATATTAGGTACAGTAACTGGCAGAAGAGCGTTAAGCTGCCCTCCAACACTAAGGCCCTTTGTTAGGCAGCCCCCGGGTAATAACTGCCCCCTGATCCCTGTCTCGGAAGAAACCCCAACTCTTAATTTTTCATCGTTGAATATATTTGATTACACTGCCATTTTGTCATTTCAATTTCATGTGTTTAGCGCTGAGAGATCCGCATTCAGGATAGGCAATTAGGGCGCCACAAAGTAAGCCGTTTCAGCAGTGACAAGCGGGAAAGAAAGAAAGAAAGAAAGAACGAAAGAAAAATCCCCTCTCTCGCTTGTCCTTTACTTTGGCTTTGTCTCGTTGGCGCACACGTATACGGGAAATCAAATATTCATGGATGGCACAGAAGTTTCGGTGCACCCATATGTTTGGCGGTGGGAGCAGCTTGCAGTGGACACGGGCTTGGGTGACATGTTGGGTGGGGGTTGGGGTTGGAGAGGGGGTGGTGGTGACATGGAGCACGAGTATAGCCCCTGGCGCACGCTCACCGCTGGCATCAACAGGCCTCGGTGCATGGGAACAGCTATAGGAACACTGGGACAGTGCATGCGTTAATGAGGGCAGGAGGCAGGAGGGGCACGGGCTCATTCACAAGTTGAAAATGATGAGACGCGCTTTGACCTTTTGGAATGGAAATGGAAAAAACAACGAGTTCAGCTGCGTTAGTCCAGTCGTCTTGAGGACCGGTGAGGTGATCGGGAAATAAGGGATTTACCGGAGCGGAACCTAGAATCGGCCGTTTCAGTGGGATCTTTGGAACCATATGCCACTATGTATACAACTAACCCACTAAATTCTCCTTTTGCTTTGATATTGGCTGTTATTTGGCTACAAAATAATACCATTGTTGTTCAGTTTTCCACTTCTGGGCCAAAAAAAAAAAAAGGTCAACACAGTAAAGAAAGGTCACAAACTCTAATATTACGCTGTACTGCCTTCAGCTTTGTTATAAAACGCTTTTGCAATGTCACAATATTTATTTTAATCCAGTACTGCATTAGAGGAGAGTCAAAGCTTTCTCCATAACATCCCACATTATCTAAATGTTTAGGTCTGGACTCTATGGTGGCCACATAATGTTGTAGCTGAACCTCGACTTGAACAACTGCAACACTGTGTACCCAAAGATCAACAGACTTCCTGAAGATTCTGTTTTTTTCCCATCAATGGATTTCTTCTTCCCTGATGGCACAGGCATGTTCCAAGATGACAAGGCCAGGATTCATCCAGGCTCACGTTGTGAAAAGATTGGCCTTCACAGAGTTCAGATCTTAACCCCATTGAGAATCCTTTTCATGTGCTGAAGAAGGCTTTGTGCAGTGGTCACATTCTCCCATCATCAATACAAGATCCTGGTGAAAACATAACGCAACACTGGATCTTTTTTTTACATGGCTTATTGAAACAATCACGCTGCTGTAATCAAAGCTAAAACCGGTCCGGAAATAATAAGAGCGTGTGACCTTATTCTTGTGGCGCCTGATTCTTTTTGTCAGGCAGTGTATTACATTTGGCAGCTAATACTTTATACCCAACACTTAATACTTTTACAACATTCTCCATATAAAGCCATTAAGCCAATTCCTTCAACGGGAAAAAAAAAACACACACACACTAAATCCGGTCTTCATGCCATCTGAACTCGATGAAGATTTACACCCTTACATCTCTATCCAATCGCACATCTCTCTCCCTTCTGTCCTGTTTGCCCTCCGCTGCACCCCACACTTTCCCTTTCCTTTAATAATCTGTTGTGAGAAGGATGAGCCCACGGAGCAGCGTGATTCACTGGCCAGGAATCCTTGTAAAAATCAGCCCTCCGCGCATTTGCCAGTTTCCAGAAATTGTAAGAAATTTATGGTTTCGTTGGCTTTTTTTATTTTTTATTATTAGGATAGGAAAGGAAAGAAAAGAGGCCGGAGTCGGGAGGGGTACTCGGGGGGATTAAAAGTATAGGATTAGCACTATACTTAAAGACGAAGCTATTATAATGTGAAAACTCATCCTGGATTATTCGATAGCGGCTGCTCATTGTAACTACGGTTCTACGACGATTTCGAGGTTTTTTTTTGTTTTTTTTTCTCCCCTTCCTCGCAACTTTGATGCTGGATTTCCAACGCCGTCGCTAACTCCGCCAGTTATACCAACAGCATTGCCTCTTTTTAAGCTTTTAAACACCGAACAATAGCCAAGCACATACCCGCGCGCATTAATGCTTTTGTATACGAAGAAAAGAGATAAGCAGGGTTTGGCTGCGCTGCCCCGTCATTTCAACAGCAAAGACAAAAAAAAAAGAAAGAAATCTCTTTCCGTCATCAAATCCAAGTTGATCTGTCCATGTCGAGGGATAAACAGACAGACATCATCTTCTCCACATGCTAATGTACTAAACAAGGATTGGTCACACTTTTTTTTTTTTTTTTAAGAAGTATCCGGTAATGGATTTCCGTGTTATTTAACTGCCGCGTAAATGTCTTTATCACAGTAAAGATTAAAAAAAAACATGTCCTCCCTTTCTTCTCCGTCCATCCATCTATATCTGTCTTCCTCAATATCCTTCCATCAGATTTTTTTTTTCTTTTTTTTTTTCACGCCCATAAAAGATGATATCAGAGCAACGGTCGGCATGCGTTGCAAGGTCAGTGCCGCTCGACAGATGACAAACGATCTCAAGATGGCCGCATCATCTGTCCGGTAGTTTGGAGAAAGAAAAGACGGAAAAAAAACCAAAAAAAACGGGAAAATAAGAGGAATGCATATCGCTGTGTTCGAGTGGGTTGTCACTTGACGGAACCACCGATAGCTTAAATCGATTCCATCTTGGCGTTTGACTTATTTACTCAATCACTTTATTAACAGCTTGTTAATACGCTTTCAGGAAAGTCAAGAAACGTATATATCATTTTGATTCTAGAGCGAAGGCAAAAGCAATCAGTTGGGGGCCGAACCTTGCCATACTATATCTACACATCCGGAAAGGGACTTGGCAAGAGATAATGATTCCTTACTATGGACAAGCTGCTCATCAGATGGAAAGACGGGTCTATTTTTGTGCCCCCCAACACTCCCCCCTTTCTCATACAATCGATGCCCTTTACCCCCTCCCTCCTCCTCCCCTGTGCCAGTGCTTCTTTCTCTCCTCCCATCATCTCGTTCCGCCGCCAAACACCGGACAGGGACAAACGTTTGAAGATCTTAGAGTGCCTTTGTTGCGCGCGGGCAGAACGCAACTTTCCGTTTAAATCATTTGATTGATTTTCATCCTTGTTTATTCTCTCTCTCTCTCTTTCTCTGTCTCTCATTATCGTCCCGTCTCGTGCACGGAGCTGAGGGAACGCGCTAACGACACACACACACACACAAACACTCGCACACGTGTCGAGCCCGGAGAGCGTCCGTCTTCCGGCGCGCTGATGGCCACTTTTGACAAAACACTAAGTGCGTTTCTTAATTATGTGACTTCTCTGTAATACCGTTGTCACGCGCCGCAGACAGGGCCTCTCTCGGCGCGCTCTGATGTTGTTATTATGTTCTCATTTGGATGCCGGATCCCCGCAGGTAGTCGCCCCCTGCCTCCCCTCCGCATCGTCTCCCTTCCTTGCAACACTCGCACATCCAACGCTTATATGAGGAGTAGTGTGGGGGGCCCTGGTTCTAAAACTGGTGGTTCTTTGGCTTCTTCGGGTTCATCTGCAATTTCAGTCCCTTCATTCAGTAGTTACATGTTTCTGGTTGAGACGTGGTGTACTCACAATATAGTCCAATCTGTCTCTTTTTTTTTAGACCTGGTTTTGTCCTGATTTGATCCTGATCTTTGCCTGGATATCATCTCCCTTGGGCCCATATGAAAAGTAGTGTGGGGGCCCTGGTTCTAAAACTGGTGGTTCTTTGGCTTCTTCGGGCTCATCTGCAATTTCAGTCCTTTCATTCAGTAGTTACATATTTCTGGTGGAGACGTGGTGTACTCACAATATAGTCCAATCTGTCTCTTTTTTTTTAGACCTGGTTTTGTCCTGATTTGATCCTGATCTTTGCCTGGATATCATCTCCCTTGGGCCCATATGAAAAGTAGTGCGGGGGCCCTGGTTCTAAAACTGGTGGTTCTTTGGCTTCTTCGGGCTCATCTGCAATTTCAGTCCTTTCATGTTTCTGGTTGAGACGTGGTGTACTCACAATTCAGTCCAATCTGTCTCTTTTTTTTTAGACCTGGTTTTGTCCTGATTTGATCCTGATCTTTGCCTGGATATCATCTCCCTTGGGCCCATATGAAAAGTAGTGTGGGGGCCCTGGTTCTAAAACTGGTGGTTCTTTGACTTCTTCACGGTTATCTGCAGTTTCAATCCTTTCATTCATTTCGTTGACGCTTTAGTAGAACAATTTAGTCCAATTTAGGTCTGTTCAAGACTCTTTTTTTAGACCTGGTTTTGTCCTGATTTGATCCTGATCTATGCCTGGTCATCATCTCCCTTCCTTGCAAGACTTGCACATCCAACAATCCAGTTTTTTCCCCATATGAAAAGTAGTGTGGGGGCCCTGGTTCTAAAACTGGGGGTTCTTTGGCTTCTTCGGGGTCATCTGCAAATTCAGTCCTTTCATTCATTTCGTTGACGCTTTAGTAGCTACATGTTTCTGGTTGAGACATGGTGTACTCACAATTTAGTCCAATCTGTCTCTTTTTTTTTAGACCTGGTTTTGTCCTGATTTGATCCTGATCTATGCCTGGTTATCATCTCCCTTCCTTCCAACACTTACACATCCAACAATATATCTTTGGGCCCATCTGAAAAGTCTTGTGGGGGCCCTGGTTCTTTGGCTTCTTCAGGATCATCTGCAATTTCAATCCTTTCATTCATTTCGTTGATGCTTTAGTAGTAACATGTTTCTGGTTGAGACAAGGTGTACTCACAATTTAGTCCAATCTAGGTCTGTTCAAGACTCTTTTTTTTTAAGACCTGGTTGTGTCCTGGTTTGATCTTGATCTACGCCTGGTTGTACTTGGAAGGCCAGTTCTTTTATGAGGTGGTGTGAAAACTTTGACAAACACTGCTGTAGACCGATACAGACCACATAAAAGTCGAGGAAATGGAACAATAGAAGTGGAGAATGCCGCACTTGATCGAAAAAGTCAATAATAGGTACATAAACTTGTAGAAATCTGGCAAAAAAAGAAAATGCAAATAGTTTCACACAGGAAAATCGAGATATAGGCACTGCATCTGTCCTGAACCTGAAGTGGAAATTAACAGCTTGCCTTTGAAAACAGTATCAAGCCAACGTGATATGTGGTTTCAAACAATATTCCAAAAAATTCGACACGCCTATAGTGTCATTTCCCACAGACCTACTTCCGATGATTTCTGCTCATAAACAACAGCATGTCCCAGCGGGGCTACCGTAGCTGAAAGAGAGAGGTGTTACGACGCAATTGTAATCTGTATGTAAAGTACGCTTCCACCGAATATTCTCCCCGTAATGTGAATCATTATGTCATTGAATTTAAATGACAAAGAATATGGCTTTACTATTGCGCTGATTCGACGCTGCTGTGCAGATTTAAATGGGAAATTGTAACTTCAGTGGCCGTTTTCTCAAAATGTATAATTTTCATCTCCATGAGCTTTGAACTGTGTTTGAAGACTTGCTGATAGAAGCGCTTTGGGTGTCTTGTGTCATATACACAAATAAGATCCCCTTTCCTTTCTAATTCCTTGCCTTATTTATTGATTGAAATGATTAGTTTTTTGTCAGTGTTAACTATTGAAAGGCTAAATCCATCTTTCTTTCCAACATGTCAACAGAACAAACCCATACATATATATCCATTATCCAGATGACAAGTGACATATGACCCTTGTATTCGGAAGGATCTTTTGTATAATTTTCTACATTTTAGGTATTCAGCAAATAAACGAATTAGACAAGAAAGAAAAGATTTTATCATTAGGCCTGTTTGCTGTTTTTACATCAAACAGTCCCGGAGTTATTGTCCCTTCATCTCCTGCGCAGAAGGGCCTTTTTAGTTAATTCTGAAAAACAAATTCAAATGAAACAGAAGGTGCAACTTTTTAATGTTTGTTTTGCTTTCCATGTCTTGTGCAACAAAAGCCCTGTCAGCTTCCACCTGAAGTTTTCCAAGGCTTCTTTTCTCCCAAGCTGTTAGCTCCACCACAACACCACTCGGCTCCCATTAAGCCTTAAAAGTTTACAAAGCTTTTTTTTTTTTTCATGCAACTTTTTCCCTTAACATCCGAGCTATTAAATCTCCCACTCGGCACACAATGAATCCCGCCGGCCTATCGGGTTTTTTTTTTTTTTTTTTTTGAGCGTTGACTGCCGAGGTTTGCAGTATTGGATCGCGCACCTATTGAAGCTGACGCTGTATAACAAAGCATAGAGGGCCAAAAGTAATGATCATATACAAATATCAATATGAGAAAGAGTGCGCGCTAAAGAAGACGTATGGCTATTGATGTTTAAATAACTGTAGCGTCAGGGAGATGGAGAGAGGGGAGGAAAAATGTGAATCATATTTTCTCCAGCGCGTCGTCTTGGGGAGAGAAGAGAGAAGAATCGAAACACAACAAACGCACACACACAAACCGGAGCTGAGGACATGGATGGGACGGCAGCGCTTCTCTCGCAAAACTCAAGAGCCTTTCACGCTAATGTGCAGGGCCGCGCGTCCACAAGGGGGCCCACAAAGGCTGAATGTTTAGTCTACTACAAGAAAAAGAAGAAATACTGACAAACAATGCAATTACAGTGATTCTAATTGACGGACAATATTGTTACAATACATTAGCAACTGCAGCCTTTTGTGCTCTATAAGCAAATACGTTCTCCCAGATAGACAATGCACAGGGCCCCCACAAAGACAGCAACGGCTCTGTCAAGACAACACTGCTTTTCTGGGCTGCACAATATAACCCCACATTTTTCGTCCTCACAATATCAGACGATGCAATATGCACATCGCAAGAAGCTTGTGGTTCTGGCAAAAATGGCAAATAAAGGTATTATTCAATAGCTGTATGCCACATTATCTTCCACGCAAATGAGAATGCACTGACAGTGTGAACTCTTCCAATGAACCCAAACAAGGGAAAAGTTAAAACTTCAAACATGTATTCTTCCCCACTCCAACAGGCGCATGTGCCTTTTAATTTGTCCGGCCGTGCGAGGCCGTATTAGCATTTCAAATAGTCGTATTTGAAGACGGCGCTTTAAATGCCAGCGTGTGGATTGATGACAATCACCTGGACGCCGAGGCGTGAGTGAAAAGGCGTCTTTCTCTTCCGTCTGACATTAAAACTAAAGCAGCGGCCACAGCACCAGCACAATACAAATATACAGATAAGTCTCCCCGGTCTCGCTTCTCGCTCCTTGTTTTCCTGCCTTTTTTTAACTTTTGAATATTGTTGCCATGTTCATTGTATTTACACCTATCCGAAACACCACTACTCTTCCTGGGGTCGAACTCATTAAAACACACACACAAATACTTATAGCTAAATACGAAAATAAAATACAGATACATACAAAACACATCCCAAGTCATACTCACCTTGCTGCACAAATAACAATTAGTTCGTTAACATCAAGTTCACAGAGGCAGTGTTCTGTTTCACCACACATTTGTCCTTTTTCCACTAGTAGCAGAGACAATGTGCATTACAGTGACACATTTTCCACCGCATGCTGCCCCTATGTCCTCGGGCAAGACACTCTGACCACCCCTTTGTGTGGGTGACAGTGAATGGTGGAAAACATTTCAAGCAACTCTTAGTATTTGTAGAAAGAGCCACTTGTCTTTGAGCTGTACAAACGGCAATCTCATTTCTAATCCCGTTCTTTTTTAATTGTATAACTGCGTTTTTCCTGCACTCTCAAATGTCAAGTACAGTACGGGACCAACGGCATATTTCTCACACTCCTTTGCGTGCCTTTACGTCTCCCCATTTCTCTCGCTCATTACCTGACTATCACTCTTACATTTGAACGGGCAACAGTGCACGATCTGCTCAGGAACAAACTAAAATAAGAGGAGAATCAGCAGGATCGGGGAGCAGAGGGGGGAGAAATTGATTCGGTGGCAAACAGTTGGAGAGCGCGTTCACATGTAAAAAAAAAAAAAAAAAAGCCCCCCTCCTCCTCCTCCTCTTTTCACTGCGTTTTCATCACTTTTCCATATTAATTTCTGTAATTTACAGTAAAACCAATAGCTGCCACTCACACGAAAAGACGAGAAATCCAAAACAACGCTGTAAATTTACGGTATTGGGCAAACAGCTGCTTTGACGTTTACGGCTAAGGCCACTCTAAAATATTAAAGATTTGTTGTCGGGCCTCTACATCTGTAACCATCTGCTTTCTATTAAAACATTACGCTAAAAAGCCAAGCAACACACTGACTCCGAGATGCTATTTCGAGACTTTTTTTTTCTTCTTTCCTTCCCTAACTTCTTGGATCCGCGCAATCTTTTGGGTTGGGTGGGGGAGAGAAGCTGCATTGGCACAGACAAACAACCTTTTTGGAGTCGCGTCGAACTCTCGCAGCTAACTAGAAACATCAAAAAGGAAAGCGGGGATTGAGCGGCGGAGCTATCAATGTGGAAAACACAGAAGTGCGCTGACAGACATGGAGAAGAAACAAAAAAACAAAAACAAAAAAAAAGAACACTTGGAGGGGAAAGAAGTGGTTTGGAAGCTTGTGAGATGTGGAATAGGGAAGCAATCTTTTTTAAACTAACACCTGTTTAAACTTCGGGATCAATCTGTTTGACTGGAATTATGACAGACGTTCGCAAAGTCGAGATTTTTCCAAGCGAATAAATCTGGGGGAATGATTGTGACGTGGAGAACGAGGCCAAAATGTGTGAGGAAAAATGTGATTTTCTTAATTTGATAACCTCAACGTCTTGAGGAGTGTAGGATCGTAACATGAGACTTCACCCACTGTTGATCCACTTGTTACATCAAAAGAGTGGCTGGATCCAAAAGATTTCGACAGTTCCATGTCATTCCCATCTTCCATCTTTACCAGAGTCATTTATTCTTACAGTTCGGACAATCTAAGTGCACTTGTTTTGCCTTAGATTGTCCGAAGAGTGTCTTCAGGAGTGTAGGATCGTTACAAGAGACAATGACTTTGCCCACTGTTGATCCTCTTGTTACATCAAAAGAGTGGCTGGATCCAAAAGATTTCAACAGTTCCATGTCATTCCCATCTTCCATATTTACCAGATTCATTTATTCTTACAGTTCGGACAATCTAAGGGTACTTGTTTTGCCTTAGATTGTCCGAAGAGTGTCTTGAAGAGTGTAGGATCGTAAACAAGAGACAATGACTTTGCCCACTGTTGACCCACTTGTTACATCAAAAGAGTGGCTGGATCCAAAATATTTCAACAGTTCCATGTCATTTCCCTCTTCCATCTTTACCAGATTCATTTATTCTTGCAGTTCGGACAATCTAAGGGTACTTGTTTTGCCTTAGATTGTCCGAAGAGTGTCTTGAAGAGTGTAGGATCGTAAACAAGAGACAATGACTTTGCCCACTGTTGACCCACTTGTTACATCAAAAGAGTGGCTGGATCCTAAAGATTTCAACAGTTCCATGTCATTTCCCTCCTCCATTTTTACCAGATTCATTTATTCTTACAGTTCTAAGGGCACTTGTTTTGCGCTGAAAGTGTTTGAGAAACCATCGAAAAGTTTGTTGGGTTCAGTCGCCCAATTCGTTTGTCTCAGTGAAGTTTCGATCGAGAGCCGTGAGCCCATGTTTTTCCACCATCACTGACTAAACCACTTCCGTCCTGTTTTTTTTTTTTTTTCCCCCCTTCGCTTTTTGAAGACATTAGCAGCAAGGAAAAACAAGAAACTGAAAACTGGCGCTTCTTCTTCTTTCTTGACGAAGTTTCGAACTGTCTTTGAAAGCAAAAAAAAATAAGCAACAGTGTACAATTTGGTGGAAATGCTGCTCGGACTATTTCGGAGTGCTTTTTTTTTTTTAGTTTGTGAATCTTCAAGCTTCTATAAAAAAAGGGTCAAAATAGAGATGAAAACATGCCGGAAAAGCAACAATAACACATTTTTTAAAAGGAGACAAAAACACAACCAAAATGTGACGAAAACGCAACAAGAAAGCGTCAGAAAACACAACAAAAAAACAAATCATAAAAGTGACAAAAAAGCGATGAAAAGGTGAGGAAAACATGACATGACATGCAACGAAAAAAATGTGTAGGCCTTAGCTTTCAATTGAGGCGTTACACTGGCCTAAAGGCTATACTGTAAGCTCCAGTCGAGAAGCTTCTACTGTATATGTGCTCTGCTAAGGTGGGGGCAAGAAGTCAAAAAAGTCTACTATCCACAAAACATCTTATCTTACATTAAGATAAAAAGCCCCAAATTGAACGCAATGTCATGTTCTTAATTCACCCACTTGAATGATTTACTTCACTGACTTCCCTGATCAATCGCAAGTTGAAAAAGATTTCGCAAACCGCCCTATTTGCTCCTTCCCGTAGATTGCAGATTCCCCTTCCCCCCCGCCCGTGTGCCAGCAGAGTCTTCAGAAATTATGAATGACAAAGTATCCTTTATGGCGCTCGGCACAATGACTAAAAACCACATAAAGTGCCATAGTCTTCTTGATTCATATCTCTATATCACATCCCTCCAGCCCTTTCTGTCCTTGAGCAATTCACTAACGCGCTGCTCAAGTTGCCGTGACTAAAACGTCGGAATTGTAAAATTACAATCGCCACCCTTTTCTCTCTCTCGCTCTCTCTCATTTTTTTTTTTCCTTCTTCTTCTGCTGATGTCCTTGCTTCTTTCAGGGTTGCGGAGGCGGACAATGACTCAGAGTGTTTGGGGCGATGACATCTGTCCCGCTAGAACAGATAGCGAAAGAAGGGAGGGGAGGAAAAAAAGAAAGAAAAAAAAGAACGTAGAGGGCTTCTGAAGGCTGCGGCTAAATATTATGTTACAGTGCGCATAGAAGGGAGGGGAGGGAGCGGGGGGAATTATGGGCCAAGTCAAAGGTAAACAATTACAACATCGTGAGTCACTTTTTTGGAGCGCGGCTAAAGGGAGATCGGCCCCTTGCGCTTAATAGGTAATTTCCTTTTGTCTTGCGAGGATGGTATCGCGCGCCGTAGCTCTCGTCAGGGTGGTCCCGCCGCCGCCGCTGCGCTCGTGGAAGCCGGCGAGCAGAGCAGCCACACACGTATAAATAAAATGAGAGAGTGCAGGGGAGAAATTACACATTTGAGAAGAAGGGAAAAAAAAAAGTTGGCAGGGGGAAAACTTCGGCGGGAGTTGTTCGGATTACGGGAGAGTTGCCGTGTTTATACGTAAGGAATTGCAAAGGGAACGAATAAGCCATGTGACCGGACTGGAAAAGCATGTGAGGGAATAAAACGGCGGTGTCTTTTATGCGTTCGTTTAACTTCGTTCGACATGCAGTGATTTTATGGTGATGTCATGCTGATTGTAGACTTTGTTATCTGGGTTCGGGATATAGCAATCTTGCAGAAAAAAAAAATACTTTGCAGACTACTAATTGATAGTATGGCAAAAGTGTTAAGGCCTACTGTTTTTGATGTCGGCAGTGATATTTAAGCACATGGGTACAGGAAAGTCTTTGAAAAGATTTCGCAAACTACAGACAAAGTAAGCTGGTGGACTGTTTTTGTGTGAGTTTTAGTATTGGTTTTGTAGATAAGTTTTTATTTTCCTCCCCCTGCATGTTCCAGCCATGTCTTAATGTGTAGAATGAGCCCCAACCTATTCACCACAACTGCCTCTAAAATCCTGCACTGTCACTCAAAAAGTTGCTACTTCGGGTCCGAAGTGCCGTCATGCACGAGCTTAATATAGAAGGTGCAGTTACGCGTACGACCTAAGGTGGCAGTAATGAGTATAAAATGGCCAACTTGCATCTAGTCTCTTTAAGAAAGCAAACATCACATGCACTAAAAAAGAGATATCACACGTTTACAGTAGAACCTTTGCAGTAGAGAAAGGTCCTCAAGCTGTCACCTGTACTAAGGCTTACAATAATGTAGCAGAAGTTTGAAAACAGGATGAGTTTGTCCAATCTGCTGCTGAAAGATTGCAAGTTTCTAACGATCCTCGTCAACGCTCAATCCACCCCAGTACAGCCGACGGCATGAGAACCTTTTTTTACGCAAACTTTCTTGCGGCTCGACTCTTATGTACACAGTGTGAGAAAATGGAATTACTGTTTGCGTGTTAAAACCCAGCGTATCATCAGACAGAACTGAAACGTCTCCACTTGTCTCCGCCGACAGATTCGGCGGGACACTTTTGTTTTTCCTCATTTGCAGCTTAACTACATGTCCGTTCTGTCAGCTCCTGTTTGTGCTCTTTCCTCCCTCCTTCCTCCTCCCTCCCTCTCTCGTCACTCTCGTCTGGTGATGTCAGCATCGCGGCGTGAATCATTAGGATATCAGTGTTCCAGCCCGTGACAGAAAGTGCCTGATTAACGCGCTTTCTTGTTTTTTCCCCCCTTTCTTCTCTCCATCCTCCCATATTCTCCCCCCCCCACACCCCCCTTTTCTCTATGCAAGAACTCCTGCTGCTCTCAACGACAACGCCACCCCCTCCTCCCACCGCTCTCTCCCCCTCCTCTCCTGTCGCGAATGGCAGGGAGTCACAGGTGTGTGGCAATAATTACATATACACTTGGAATAATAAAAAAAAAAGGCAAAAAAAAAAAAAAATAACGTCGTTTTCATCATTTAATAAGTTTGCGGTTAAAATAGGCAAAGCGAGACGACGGAGCGGGGCCCGGAATCTTATCGGATACCCCAACCTCTAACTTAATCATAAGGCTCTTAAGAGCAGCCCGCCACCAGCTGGGGCTCGGTAATATGCATGCAATATGTGTGTAAAACGATACGCTTTAATTTTGAGCCCACTTTGAGCAGCAACAAAATCTGTTTATATGGAAGACATTTAAAAGAAGGGAAGGCAGAGGAGGAGGAGGAGGAGGAGGGAGAGGAGGGAGAGGTTAACTATTGCACTGCGGGTTCGACAAAAGCCATCTGTCGGGAAGACGTACGTATATGTGTAGATCATATAGACGGGGAGGGGGAAAGAAAAGGGGGATGATAGTTTGGAAACGGGGCGTGGCGCCAATAGTCGACTTCATGGAAAGGAGCTGTGACATAACAACGATGTTTGGAGTCGGATTTCCCAAGCATATGGCGAAAGCAAGCTGTTCTTATTTCTGCATGTCCGAAACGTCTTGCATGACTATAAGCAATTAACCTACGGGCTGAACTTTGAAATTCGCTTTGAGGATCGTCCAAGGCGATCGCTCAAAAGCACAAGTACAGTATATTTGTCCAAGTCAGATCCGATTGTTTGAGTTTGAGTAATAAATCAAATTGAAGGGCCTTGCAGCTTGGAGGCCTGTTCCTTTAAAGATTTCATACCTGTGACTACGTTGTCTTCCAGAGATGATGTCTAATGCGTCATGACATATCTGTATGCCAACTGTTTTGCGACCGAAGGGTAGTACTTTTTATCCACATAGTTGCTGTCAAATGAGCAGTTTCTTCCACTTCTGCAAAACCGCTGGAATGGCCTGGCCTTTTTGCAAACACCTCTCCACAAACTTAAACTAAAACAATGTGCGTCTTCCTTTTGTTCATCCCCGTACATCCATAATTCACCCCGTTTTCAATTGTCACATTTTTCTAAGTTCGTCACAAACGAATGCAAACGGCAGCCCCCCTTTTCGAGCAACCTCTCCAGCTTGTCATTTGGTGTTTTTAAAGTTCCACTCCCTCTCCCTCCTCCCCTGCTTCCTACTTCTTCTCGGGAGCTCCTGGGTGGCATTCTCGGAGTCGTCGATTGATTGTTTACCTTAATTTGGCGGGGGTTTTCAGCGCGGTAACAAATGCTGGACAAGGGCCGCTCTAAAGGCGAGGCACTCTCTAAAAGCGGGGCAAGGCTGGCTGATGACGGCTAATGACTGTGATGACACGGATTCTGCCCGTCTCCGGGGGATACAGGCACGGCGTACGCTGCTTTCCGCTCCGGCCCGGGGGGAGTCACCTGAGGGGGGGGGGGTGAAGTCGTTTAGGGACAGCGGGAAAAAAGAAGGGGGAGGGGCTAGACGTAAGTGTGAAGTGCGAAAGATGGGAATGAAAGAGCCTGGAATTGAAGGGTAACAATATGATGCATTGCCTTTCACACTGTCCGGTCAAGCCTGTGGTCCACAAATAATGGTGGTTCTGAATTATTCTATTGTGGTTTTCAAAGGCGTCAACTGGACTGGGTTGTTTTTTGAGTTGAGGTTGTTTGAAGAAAGAGGAAAAGATGCTTCCAACTCCACAGCAGTAAATGAAATAAAATAGAATAAAGAGCAACAAGCTTAAAGAGAAGCGAAATTCAGGGTTATCCAAGACCAAATAATCAAATTGTTAATCCGTCACCCTTGGGCGAGACACTTCACCTAACTTTTTTGAGCGAAAGAAGCTGTTGATTCATAGAAGCAACCATATCTTTTGTCAGCGAGTCCCAGGGCAGTACCGGCCACAGACGTTCCTCATTCTAGCACCTGTTGATGTTGAAGTTCAAACTTAAAAATTCTCTCAATTGCTGCCAGGCCCTGTCCCATTCATCGTATGCTTGTACCTTACCCCCGCCCACGCCTTTGAGGAAGGGGGGGATTTCAAAGACACTCTGTTCGCGACTTCAAAAACCAGCCGAAACGTCCGTCAGCCCCCGTCACTTCACCGCCGCACGCCGGAGCAGACACATTTGATCTGTCCTCTCAGCGGATCAACAGACTCACCAACGGGGAGATAGAAGAAGATGAAGAACAGAAAGGGAAAAGAGGGAAAGAAAGGAGAGGGGCTTATGCAACAGGTGGCACTCCGGCGACGGAGTGGGTGCGTTATCCTGTGTTGGTAGTTGAAAACAAAAATGTGTATGGTTTGATGTGAATTGTAAACATCCTTTTCTGAATAATGCTAGGGAATGCTGTTCAATTGCCATTTCTCGGCGCTAGAATCGGGGTAAAATTGACCCACGGTGTGGTGTATTTCAAAGCCTATACGAAACACATTGTTATTGTTTTAAATTACCAAACAAAAATGCACATAATAGCGTGCGAATTGTCAAGTGATGAGTGAAGTGTGGGCAGATACTCGATTAGCTTTGGCAAATTGATAGTTTATTATTTAACGTTTTGTAGCTAAGTCTAATTATTAATTACTTACTGTCTGCCTTGTTTACACTGTAAGTAATTGTTTCATTTGGCACGCACACTTTTTTTTAAATCAAGATCAAGGTACCTACATATAAGCATATTTTTAACTCATAGACAAGATTTATAATTGATAAAAAAAAAGTTGTGCCAGCAAAGTTTATTTAAGTTTATACATAGGCTGTAAATCTCTTGTAGATTTAAGGTAGTAGTGATAGATTACTCACTCAAATGGTTCATGTTCAAATATATTAGAATATTACAGGTATTTAAAAATTGTTTTAATGAAAAGGTAAAGGGTAAAAGTGTATACAGCATAGATTTAGTCAAAGTCAAAGGCATTTCTTGTGTGTGACATACAAACATTTAAGCCACAATCATTAGAATAAAAACACACGTTCAAACTATCATGCCAGTTTGTTCCCTCGAAAAAAAGAGGAGGAAATAAAGTGACAACAGGGCCAAACGTTTTAGCCGTTATCTTTGAAATCACCACACTTGCTTCCATTACCGATACATTCTTCTAAGTAAACCGCGCACCATTATGAGCATTTTATCTCGTGCACTGCCTTCCACTCTTGTCATCTCCAGATCAAATCCTTTGTTTTATTTGCGTACACGGGGCTTATTAGCGGCTAAAGTGGCCTAATAGCCGCGCATCTTTCCCGTCTCTCTCCTTCCCCGCTTGTATCTATCAATCCATCGGGCCATCTATCTGTCGCTCATTGTCATTGTGCGCCGGGGGGTGGGGGTTGCGGGGGGGGGTTGATATTTATAGTTGTGTCTCCAGGATACGCCGGGTATAGTTAGCTCTTAAATCCTGTACGTGAGATCAGACTGCATAATTACCTATCGCATTAAGCCCTCTCTGTCCGGCAGACTTAGGCCATTGTCGCTCCGGGTCTCTCTGCCTGTCTTGTCTGTGCGGGTCCACGGCTGTCTGGGGCTATGGAGATGTCCGTGCAGAGCAGAGGAGGAGCAGCTGGGAGCAGTATTGATACACAGTGTGCCCGAAGGGGGGGGGCAACAGAGTGAAATAGAGGGAGATGGATATGCGATTTGAAGGAGAGGCGTTGTAAGCTATGGCAATGCAATGTTTTGGTTTGTTTGACAGTGCGACACAAAGCAGATGGCTTACAAAATGCAGACATAGTTGCAATAATGTGATTAGTTGAATTCCAAAGGTCTTTCCATCCTCCATGAGTAAAATGATGAAATAACTGCATGTTTTCAAAGACGATGTGAAGTATGATTTATATTTAATGTAATGCATTGCTATAGTGCAGAATTTGAAGGCAGTGATAATCATATAATATAATCATATAATCATATTTTTTACCTGATAAAGCAGCAAAAGGTTGAGAAAAATTAAGTGTAAAGTGCTTCTTTTTGGCAAGCCAAATATGGTATGATTGTGGAAATTCGGTTAACCTGAGAATTCTCCCTTACGTACAGCCACATTTCTTAATCAGTTAGTTATGTGTTAATTTGGTACACATTAATGCTTTCTCATTAACAACTTGACCCATGAAATAAACTCCAAACTGAAAAATAGAAACATGTTTTTTAACTGGAATACAACTTTTAAATCAAGACTTCAGCTTTAAACATGTAAAAACTGGGAGTTGCTTTGATAGGACAGATGTGTATCAGCAAGGCAGGGGTGTCCCATGTCGCCTCATCTCTTCGTTACATGTCCATTTCAGATTGCGCTTCTGTAGTCTATATTTTCAGCCCAGCCTAAAAAAAAAACACATTGCATTGTTAGACATAGAATCATATGTAGTTTTGAGTAAATTGTGGCATTAGTTTTTTTCATTTTTTTTCCCCCACACGTGAACGCATTACCAAATTAACTCTAGTGTTATATTGAAAGGAACACACCACAGTTAGACTATGATAAGTTCACTGTATAAAACATTTGAGAATAGTCTGAATTACTGTATATTTGAAATCTAGAGAGCAGGTTTAAGACACAGAAAGACCCCAATGTCGACAAGATTTTTTTTGTCTTTTACATCATATTTGCAAGTTGACATCACTCAGATGTTGCTTTTTCTGGCGGGGTTTTTTTTGTTTGATTCGCCCGCCCTGGCAGTTATTGTGTCGGGGGGGGAAGGGGGGTGCGAACCGGGGGGACGCGAAGGTGATAGCGTTTGCAAACACACAAATTTCCTCGCGGTTAAAAAAGAGATGAAGAAAAGAAGTAACACATGTTGGTTTTGACAAGTGGAGACAGGCTGGACCGGGAGCGCTCGCAGTCCCGGGGGAAATGGGCAGCGATGGCAGGTGATCCGTGTGCGCGAGTGTGAACATCCGGCAACAATAAACAAAACACACACACAGACAAAAAAAAAAAATCGAACCACGAAAAAATGAAAAGAAGTCGGAACGCAGCGATTTTCGGAGGGGTGGCATTTGTGTGTGCGTTTTGTACCGTGTGTTAACAGATGTCCACCCACTGGCTGCTGGGACGGCACTTCACTTCCTACATGCGCTAAGTGACAGTGATGGACAGCAGGTAGTCTTTTTAATAATTCAATATATTTTAATTTCGCGCTGCCGCTGGATCTGTCTGTCTGTCAGGAGCCAAATAACACTTGTGACAGCGGATATGATTACACAAATGGGTATCAAAAAATAGAATCCGATGCCGGGGCCACATGCGCTTTTGTTTGCTTTCGCCGCACACATCGATTACGGCGGAGGTGTTCATGCCCCTGATGAAAGTCTGAGAGTGGAAAAGTTCAACACATCTTCTTACTTAAGGGGAGGCACGTTCACCTGGAAACAAAATAAACTGCCTAATCTCCACATCTCTGAGGTGCTTAGCTTTTTCACTGATTCAATGCCTCTCCAGATTTATGTGGGAAATACTAACTGCGAGGGCCTTTTTTCGCAATGTACATCATCACTTAATGAAGCCCCTACAGGCACCGACCTCTCCAGTCTTGAACATTAACATTTTTTTCGGAAGGATTTCCCAAAAAAGCCTGTTTTTGTTGAACTGTAAACTCCAAAAACAAAGATGAAAGTTGTGTTTTTCCCGCCCAAAAAAAGACAATCTTTGTATCTAAAATGTCAAAAAAATAAACCCATGAACTTGAATCTTTCGCTATCCTCTTATTCAGATTTTGTCTTAACTATTATATTCAATTTTTACCATTTTTACACATGTCATTCCCTTATATTTATGTGAGTAATCTACAGCACAAGTTTCAAATTCATACCCGATTTAATTTCAGTGGCTCACCTTAATTTTTTTGACATTTTCTATTTGAATTTAAAACTTCCTAACCCCACTTCTTTTACCTTGACGCTAAAGGCCCCACATCTTAGATTAAAGAACAATTTCCTAATACAATAGGCCCCCCTTTTGCATTTCTAGCACAGCCATCCCAATGGAGAAGGCAAGCGAGAATGAAAAGCACCAGTCAGTCAGCCATAGACGCAGACATTTCCCTACTCCAGGATGCGGGTAAGTGAGCCTCAACTGACCAGAAATGATTTGCCTCTGTCTGTTAGACACGTAATGGAGTCATTTAACTAGTCAAATTAGGAGCCGGCGAGATGGCGCATGCTTCATTACTGGCTTCCAATGGGCACCGCTGTACATTCACGTCAGGAATCATTTCGGGCTAAATTAATGTTTTTATTGTCTTACTAAAAAACAAGATATTAGGACACACACACACACACACACACAAACAAACACACGCGCTTTCATTTATTAAAGCACAGGTCTGCGCTCGTGCCATTTTAATGTTAGCGCGTAATAAGTCGTGGTGGTTTTCAGCGTCAAACGTAATGGCATGTGCACAGGTTGTTTGCACACACGGTGCGACATACCCTCATCTATATACATGGGCACACACGCGGCCACACGAGAGCCGCCACAGCTGACTGATCAGCACCATCTAGAGGCCACCCGGAGGTACTGCGCCTCCCTGCACGGTGGAATTATACGGTTCTCCTTTCTCATGTTGAGAAATGCTGGATTTGTCACACACGGAATGCCGGTTTCCTTATTAAAATACATTTATTTCAGGGAGAGGGCTGTTTTGTGAGGAAACTGTGAAATTGCCAATGCGGTTTTATATTTGCGGAACAATGATTGCATTTGGATTTTTTTTTTTTTAGGTTTTGCATGAAACCAAGATGTTGAGATTGGCTTAAGATACACTTGGCATCTGTACTTGACCCTTGTTTCAGTGTCACTGAAGTCAAGAGCAGTGGATAGGGAGTATTGGACTCTTCTTCAGACATTTGCATAATTCATTGAAATTAAATAGCAATTTAAATATTCTTAAGAAGCAAATAGCAAAAACTGATGTAATCGAGGTCATATTATATAATGCAAACCACAAATAATCCAAGTTTTCATTGGCTCATATTGGCTCAACTAACCCTCTACAAATATCTTCTGAAATGCAAGCATTTTTTTGGGGGGGGTTTCCACAGCGGATCAAATAATACTTTTCTCTCAGATGGTAATGCTCCTTGACATGTTTAAAGCCAGTACTCAACAAAACATAAAATCGCAGCAGCAATACACATCAGAAAACACACTATTAGTCATGTTTCTAAAAGTCCTACATATTTCTAAATGAATTCATCAAGTGCGAGAAGTACATCCCTACAGTACATGCTTTGGGTTGATGTGGGAGAGCAGAGTGCCAGGATAAAACCCACCCAGACACAAGTGGAACATGCAAACTCCACACAGAAAGACTCAACTTCTCAATCTCCTCTTCCATATTGAAAAAAAAAATCAAACTTCCCTGGCTGCCTGATTTGTCACACACCATATGATTGTTTCCCCTTTACAACCACTTATCGAGTCTTTCGTAGCCACAAGTGCGCACACACAGGCTGCGGGATTACCGACATTTTGCACACACGCAGTCGAAAAAAAAAAGAAAAGAAAAGGGAAACCGAAAAGGAAGTTGTAGGAAACGCAGCCAAGCAAGATGAGGTTATAGGGGGATTGTGACTGACAGCTTTTTAGCCCTAGCAGATCCCGCTCCCTCCCTCGGCCCGACCTCTAAATCAAAACCAGGTGATGACGGCGAGAGGAAATAGAATATATCCACTGGGGAGAGATCAAAGCCGCCGCGTGCGTGTACATGTGTGTTTGCGTGTGTGTGCGTGTGTGTGCGCGTGTGTGTGGGTGTGTGATGTCGACAGGGAGGTCTGACAGCCCCGCGTTATTGATGAGAGGCAGACCCCCTCAGCCGCCTCCGTTAGAACTGCAAAGGCCTCTGGGACGTGGAGTTCTCCCTCTGTTTACATGTCCGGCACTCTCGCGCCGCGTGGGACCGCCGGGAAGATTACAGCGGAGGAGTTGAACCAGTGACCTTTTTTGACTTTACTACTCACCACTTTACACGCGAGGGTTTACTCATTGCTTGATGGGAGCTGTAGTTGTTAATCATGCATGAGTCGTTTCAATGTGTTCAGCAGGTGTTCGGGTGTAAAGAGGCGAGCAGTATGTGTTCTTGTAGCAATTTATTTGACTATACTGAGGTTTGTTTCAAAGCGCAGTTACTATGCTTTTTTTTTTTTTTTAAGCACTGACATTCAAACAAAGAGAAGCCAAATGAAAAAGAGAATCACTTTTGAAGGATTATGAGGGAATAAAAAGGCAAAAGAATCCAATTTTGTGTCAATTTTACACCATTCAATCTTTAAATTTAGCTCCTCCATTTGGGATGGATTCTGTTTACTCGTGCAATGAAGCTGGATTTGAGTACATTCTATGATATATAATTTAATACAATGTAATGTGCTATGTGTAATAATTTGTACCTATGAGTTACATACAAGATGGACTGACATGTATTTTTAGTTTGGAGGTACACAATGTAATAGGTCGTAAGACCCAGTATCACTTTATTTTACACCTTGATACCTACTAAATTTAGTACAATGTAATGTACTCTGTAACACTCTGTAGTTACTTGTACCTATGTCGTACATACACAATGAAATAACTTGTATTAGTACTTTGTAAGTATATAATGTAATAAGGCACAAGACCCTTAGGGTTAGGGCTTAAGGTTAGGGTTAGAATTAGAATTATGTCTTATGACATCATGTACCTACAAACTACAAATACATATTATTCCATTGTGTATCTAACCCATAGGTACAAGTTATTACAGATTGTTACATAGGAGATTACATTACACAACATTTAGTTTGGTACAGTGTATGAAGGTAGTGTAAAATAAAGTGTTACCTTTTTTGCTTCCTAGTACATTTTATGTATCTGTACCTTTATACAAGAATTTGACGAGAAATTTGGTTGAAACACCATATAATGTGTAGTTGAATGTAAAATCTGCAGGAAAGTAATTCTGATCTGACACATATGGAGAAAAAAAAGCCTATGTCTGTATTTTCACGAAACATTATGTACTTTGTCCATGACTGCCTTTAATGGTGCAGGTACTCAGGGTGAGCACTGTCTGCATGTGACCATCTGTGTAGGGTTTCCATTCATTCTAAACTGAAAAAAAAAACACTACCTCATTCAAACAAAAATAAGGTCAAATTTGGTTGATTCGACAGCAGCCTGCCCTTTCAATTTCCAAAGAATGGCAATCATCCCTTCTTTTGCATGTTAACTGACTTTGTGCTTCAACTTCCATATCGCTGTAATGGTGGGAGAGTCTGCGCCTGTTTCTCCGGCTCCGCAGCTGCTTGTATTTATCACAGATTACCGATGCATTGTTTGAAGTTGACTGACAGCCAGTGATATTTATGCTTATGTGCGAGTGCGTATTTGGAAAACCTTTTTATTTTTTATTTCTGATGAGGCACACAGCCACACCGCGACTCGGTTCATCATCATCATCACACACACACACACACACACACACACACTTCCTCCTTGACACTCGCTCGATATTGTCCAAAGCTCGGATGCAAAGGACTTTGATTCTTTTCTTCTTCTTTCTTATTTTTTTTTTTTTTTAGATCCGCAAAACGTTTTCTTTTTTTTCTCCCCCCCCCCCCATTTCTCTTCTTTCTGTGTTGGCCACTTCTTTCGCTGCTGTGCCTTTGTGATAACCACCAGCGCGGCCGCATAGACAGATAGATTTCATACGCAGCGAGAGCCGTGTCAACAAGCCACTGTCTCGATGTGACAATAACAGTCGAAGAATGAAATGAATACGCTAGTTTTTTTTTTAAAGATCGTTTCGGGGGGGCTGCTGCCTTCTTCGGTGCTTATATTTCTGATTTAAAAGTCAACCTATTTAAAGCCCCAGTGCCGAACTTTCCAGGTTATAATGTTTCTGTGTTACACGGGGAGCGGAGCTGTCACAAAGTGCTGCTAATGATCAAACCGACTGTGCTGCGTTTTATCACAAGTAAATCTTCTGGAAGTGGATCTAATGTATTTGAACTACGTGTTTGTGTACCTGTGGTCAAAGTAAAGCCACGGATGAAGTCCCGCTCCTAGAAAAGTCATGAGGCAGGGCTGAAGAAACCTGTAAATACACATGTTTTGGATGGAGTATTATAAATTCACTGTTACCATGAAATTCGGCATGTTTGTGGGTACTATACTTGCAAGCATTTTCCTTAGATTAACATGAACTAAAAACAGTATAAAAAGTGGAGAAAACCTCTTAACCCCCCCTATAACTGAGCACATTTTCTCCAGTTTGGTGATTGCAACTTCTTTGTCGCTGCATTTTTATCCCATTTTTATCCCAAGTGTTTTTCGTCTCCTTTTTATCTCTTTTCTTTTTGTGCTTTCGCAGTTGTTGTAGTTTTTCTTGTTTTTTCACTGCTTTTTTGTCTTGTTTTCGTCAGTCTTTCATCGCCATTTTGTTGCTTTTGTGTTGCATTTTTGTCCTGTTTTTTTGTCACTCTTTTGTGGCTTTTTCATCTCTCTTCAGTCGTGTTTTTGTCACTTTTTTACTGTGTTATTGCTGCTTTTCTGGCACGTTTTCGTCGCTATTTTGACGCCTTTTTCCAAGATGCTTTTAGATTTGGGTAAAGCCAAACGAGTGAACATGCTCGGTTAAGGCGGGGGGGTTAAGAGGTTAAATCTCCCTTAGTTTACAATGGGAAAAGCCCTCTGCAAATCCCACGATGCTTAGCGATATAACATCACGATCCTCTATTGTCCATGCTTTTCTGGACATGGAATCTCATACAGACGTCTAAATCGTCAGGCAGGAATGGAACCTTTTATCTTCCACTGCCGCCCAAAGGAAGAAGAAAAAAAATCCAATCTCATATTTGTTATATGTTAATTTGACCAGACATCTCTATCTGTAACGTTACACAATTTAAATAATGCACTTAGCCCTAATTGCGCCCATGGGAGGAAGTATATTTTTAATAACGTACACCTGTTTTAGATATAACAGAGAATAACAATGAGCTGAGCTCATTTCCCCCAACAGCAACTAAAGGCTATTTATTTTTGAATTTTAATTAATGCCTAAATTTAATGTATGCATAAGTAAGATGAATAATCTCATTTATTGCTTCCAAAACATTGGTTAGGGACTTAAACGCGCATCTGCTTATAATAGCAAAAAATATAAAGACATTAAATTGTAAATAAAGATACACAACAATAGCTTGGGAAAAAGAAAAGCTCAAAATTCAGGAAAAAAGCGATTAAAAATGACGTCCCACGATCACGTTTGCCTTTTGAATTACCTAAGACCTAAAAAAAATCTCAATTAAGTCAAGAACATGTACTGTTTATAACTTTTTTTGTATATACAGCTCGCACTATACCTAATGATACAAACTTTCACCTACATATCTCGCCAATTGCTTTGCCCTTATCCCCGCCTCATTTGTTCCAACGCCGCACATTCGGATTGATTTATCTCCCGGACTTAAGACTCTTCTCGTATCAGACAAAGACATTTTATAGACGTCCGCTCCGAGCTGCCATATTGTTTTTGACTGCGTGCCTGTTATGTATCGATCAGTGTCTTGGCTGCTTATCTTTGCTGGGGTGGACACTTATGGATGTGCGCTCATACATGGCCTTTCACTTGGACAAAGATCATTGTATCTCCGTGAGGCGTTGGCAGTGCGCGCCGACGTTTGAGTATTGACGTCTGGGCAGTGATTCCCTGTCATCTCGCGATCATCCCCATCCCCGTGTAGGTTCAGAGCTTTGTTAAGTGCGACTACGGCTGTGGATTACCCGTATATTGCTTTACCAATGACGGAAGGCAGCGGACTTGTTGTTAACGTTTTGAGGGTCACTACTTTTTACTTGCACTTATACTTTTACTGCGCTGATGGGCTCAAATCTCAAATTGGGGAAAGTACTTCAAATCTGCAAAAGTACAGATAGATCAAAAACAATTAGGCTTAATATGTTATAACAATCCCTGGGTAAAACCATATCAGGAGTATCTCGCTATTCACACAGTTTTGAGAAAGTCTGTTGTCACTTTGGTTGTTTCTTCTTTCCACTGAAGTGCTCCGATCTGTATTTCCCAGATTTTATTACATCATAGAGCACATGTGTCAAGGTCAACAATCGACCCACAAGATGATTTAATGTGGCTCTTCGAGGAGCATGAATTCCTGAACATGTCCAAAAAAATAAGTAAGTCTCTAGCCCATTCCTGTGCAGAGTTATGGATTATTAACGAAATAATATTGCTCACTCCAGCCACTAGGGGGCAGCTTAAATTAAAAAAAAAGGAAATAATTCCACATGTGTCCAGCAGAGGGCACTGACATAATAAGAGATCAGGATATAAACAGCATATTAAAGCCACGTGGATATAAACAGAATATTGCCGCCATGTAGATATAAACAGCATATTATAGCCATGTGGTAAATAGTCAGTCTGCACCGGGGCGGCTGTGGCTACAATAATGACTTACTGCCAAAGAGTGTGAAGTGAATGAATAATGACTTCATGTAGCACTTTGAGAAACATGTGACACAGGCTGATAAAGTGCAATAAGTGTAAGATGTTGTTATTTATGAGGCCTCAGTCCTTTACAATGTATGCGGCCCGCGACCCGCCGTGGGGGCTGAATTTCGGCCCCCGACCCGAACGAGTTTCGACACCCCTATCATAGAGGAACACAAGACTGTTCTCCACATTTTTGAAGCCCAGAACACATCACAAGACCTGTTCTGAGCAGCTCTGCACTCGAAGTGTGTTTTCACTGTTTTGTTTAGTCTTTCCCACTCCTGGATGTAGCTGACAAACCCATCGTTTCACTTCTTACGGTCTTGTCTTTATATAGACATTATTTTAAAAAAGTGTTAAAACACACAATTTAAACCCTATATACTTTAAACCCTATATACTAGATCCAATAGGATGTTCCAAACATCCCTGTTATGTCTCTTTTGGCCTGATCCCAGAGCCAAGTCAGGTCAAGCCAGACAAGTTTAACCGTAATATTTCATTATCATGAGATTAAGTGTCGAATTATTGATTCCTCATGACACGACAAATTCAAACTCCAGTCAGAAGGCGACATTGAACTTGCGTGTAAGTTTTCTTTCCTTGTTTTTGTCCTGTTTTAATCCGCCCCACCTTGTAATCCAAGTCGAGCTAGGTGTGGACCACTAAAGACGCGAGCACAATCCGTCCTTAAACCCTTATCTGTACATCTTTTAAGCTAAAGTTACTCCCATGTTGTTTACTTTACAGTTTAAAATGCACCCTGAGCTTTTTTTTTTTTTTTTTTTAAACTGGATATTTGTTCCCGTTCCCTTTATATTCTAAAGTGATCATTTTGAAGCATAAAAAAGGAATCTGGCACACAATGGCGCACGTTACATGCCAGTAAGCGCTGCCAGTCGCGCTTGTTTGTTTGGGGTAATTATACTAATGCGTTCAAAAGAAGGTGCCGATGCTTCCTTGATGTTCTGCTGTTGCACGTAATATCGCTTTTTTTTTAATATCACATTGTTTTCGGTTATTCCGCATAGTACTTTAACCCTCGCTCGGAAACTCTTTGAAGATTTTTTTTTTTTTTGTGTGTGTGCTTTTTTTGTGCGGGGTACGCGGCAGCTTGAAGGCACGGTCCGAATTCGGCGCTAGCTTTGGCGTCCTGGCTCCTGCGCTCAGCCCGTCCAGAAGGCAGCTCGGCGGGACGTTAGCGAGGCGCGGTATTCCGGGATGGCTGCCCGGGGGTCCCGCCTGACCTCAAGAGTTAAAAGCAAACAGCGGGAGAGAGAGACGGATGCGCGGGACAAGGCATGGAGAACTGACAGGCACGAGAGAGAATGGAAGGGTGGTAAAGAAACTATGTTAATTAGCTTAAACGAAATGATTTAAAATAGCATATATACGGGCTGTTTAAGGTAGTTCGTTTTGAATTGTTCTGGAGCACAAATAACTCTTACTGCTTAGAATATGAAGCCAGCGCCAACTCACAACGTCTTGGCATCACATGATAATTGTATTTCAGTTACTAATATGCTTTTGAAATACGAAAAAGAAGAATGCACCGGAAGCCAAATATTCCTAAAATAATCTGAAATGTAACCACTTTATGACCATATGTTGCATAAATCATTTGATTTGAAATAAAAGCAAAGGGAATGTATGTTTTTTTTTTTTTTTGGTAAACATTTCATAAACGTATGAACGTATAACGTATCAAATATTGGGTTTACTGAACAATTAAAGCCACAATGCACAGAATTTGGCCCAATAAATAAAATTGAAATACAAGCATTTATTTCATAACAGATATTTTCATTATTGAAAAATTCCTCATAAATGTACAAACAAACATGTTTTTTTTTGCTGTGAGCGGCTCAGCTCTCCTTAGATTTGACTTTGTTGGGAGTGGGTACGTCTCTAGTTCGTCTCCATGGAGATTTAAATAGGTTAGGTTCTCATCCAAATCCATTCTTTGATTACCCGCTGCAGTAATAGCCTTTTCTGTGTCGGACTGGTCATCTGGAGCATGTTTTGTGTTGATGGCAACAGTATTGTCCAAAATGTTACGCAGTGTCCCTTTAAAGACTGATCTCCTCACAATAACAAAAACACATTTTCCCTGATGTAAAAGTCGCCTTTTAACTATAAACGTCCCAGCACCTCTCCCCGACCATGTCCCAATTGGTGCTCATGCTAGTTAAAGCTCAATGACTGGACTCAGGAGGTTCTTAGCTTTCAAATGAGGAGCGCCATGTTAACATAAAGTGAAAGTTGTGCTTATGTCATATGCAGTTCTTGTCGTAGGGTCTTTTTCCCCCCTTTTCTTTCTCCTTGATGCTATCTCAGTTCAGTTGGCTCCAGTTTGGCCTGTCCACCTGCTCGGGATCACCTCTGCAGCAAAACATCTCCTCCCTTGTTATAATAAAGTCGGAAATAATCATCATTTGTGACATGATCTGATTTGGCTACCGCAATGTCCAAAAATTACAGTCGGATTGAATTTGACCAAACAATGATTTCCTAAAATTGAAAAGGGGGGAATATTGAATGCCATGATATGAATGTGCTGAGCGACATGTCAGATCTCCCCTCGCTGGCTTTTCCCACAGTCCTTTTTTCCTCGTTCTTTCTTTTTTTGCCCTGGTAATGACGCTTAAGTAGGTAATGGTGTAAATGAAAGCTACTTCTGCCCTTGTGAGATGAACAAAGCGTCTTTATTACCGCCCCTTGTCAGCGCGCCTCGCCACTGTCCAATCACTGTTTTCAGCATGCGGTAAATGGGGCTACAGTGCAAGTGAATCAAGTGAATGGGAACCTCTTTGCTCTCCCTAGTGGCATTATCTTTTTTTGGGGGGGGGTAAATGGGCTTCTTATGCTTTTTTTTCCCCCTAGAACTTTGTCCCATGATGTTGTTCCTATCTAAAAAAAAAAAACATACCTTCTATTGTGTTTTGTGTAATTCATGCATGTTTAGGTTAGTATCCTTCATCCAGTCTGCTTGAAGTCATATTATTTTATCAATTTAAAGATCAATTTTGTTCAATACGCCACGCTGATTTCCATCGGTTGTCCCACGCTTTCACTCACAAACACTCTAATTCATCCTGGCCCCAGCGCAAACCCCATGTGTTTAGGTTTTAGGGGAAGCAATGAGCTATCCTTGATTTTTTTTTAATTTTCTGTTATTGGAATAAAATTTGTTTTGTCCTTTAGTTTATGGTAAAAGCAGACATTTATCCAAAAAACACTGGTTTTAAAGCCTTTTAAACAGTCATAAAATGTCAGGCTAGTAGGTATTTTTTACAGTGAAGTGACAGTTTTCCTCCCTGAAAGTTGTGAAACCTGGTTTAAACTCAGTCCATATGACAAATTTGATGTTGTAAATGCATTAGGAACGTTTGAGATGAGTTTGGACCAGAAAACAGCAATTTGAAATGTGAGTTTATTTGTTTATTTGTTATTAGGATCCCCATTACTTGCCACCAGGGTAGCAACTAGTCTTCCTGGGGTCCATCACAAGAAGCATACATAAGAAAAATCCAAAGAACAAATACAAAAAAATAAAAACTACAATATAGTGAGAAATAAAAAAATAGTAACAAGCAGTAATTTCCTCCTAGTTAAAAGGTTTAAAATACATAGCCATGATTTAAGTGACCCTGTTTCTTTGTACAATCAGGTATAGCTCCTTTAAGGGCAGAACTGTACTCTGCTGCCCCCTGCAGGCCATTTGTCCTGTTTTTATGTGTAAGAATTGAAAAGGTTTTGCAAAACATCCAATCTAAGGTTATTAAATAACACAATTCTGGTCTAGATGTGACCGAGATAGCTTTCAAAAGGCAGTGGAAAGCGTAATACCCCCCTCTTTAAGTTCGTCGAAAGCGCCTTTGTGTCGGGGCTCTTAAAGCGGCTGTAATTTATTTGATGCACACGTTCACATGACACGCACGCTCCTTAAGTCGAGAGATATCTTGGTATTGGGGAATCTTTCAATAAATCAATGTGACTTTAAACACATTTCCCGGGCGACGCGGCTGACCTGATAAGAAGTGAACTAATCTCTTTTGAGGCTGCCGGGGAGAGAGCTTTGAACCAAATCTACTGTGCATCTATCAGCAAGGTTATTTGTCAATGGCTGCTAATCCCAGGTAAATTTCCCTGGCTTTTTATATCAGGGGTTCTCATGTCTGAAGTTTCGAGGCCTTGGGAAAATAAGAGTGCAAGCTGTAACGGAACGGGAGGGGGGGGGGGCAACAAAGAAATGTTATGGATTTCAGCTCAAAACAATGGGGGAAGTTGAAGGAAGAAAGGCGTATTAATAATTCCTTACACATCAAAGTGGGGAGTAGGTTTGGGCGCATCCATCTTTTTAATAGTCTATTATGGCGCGGCGCACATGTGATCTTTGCGAGAGTTCAGGGCGAGGATACATCAGCGTTAGAGTAAACTTATTGGAGGTGTCATCTGTCACCCGTCGCCCACTGAAGGTCAAGGAGTCAAGCAGATCCCAGCTAAGTTAGATCTTGGTTACATCTGCGTTATTTATGACTGGACAATTAGCAGAGAACACAAACTAATGGTTGGCAGAGAAGACATGTCCGACGCAATTTGAAAAATAACCGGCTGAATTAGTCACCGCGCTCCTGCCGCCGACTCGCACTGTTTGGCGGTGTGTAATTGATTGGACGGGTGATTGGGAGTGGGATGGTTCTTGTTGCTTTGAAGTGCCATATTCTCCAGCGCAACACACACACACACACACACACACACACTCAAACACAAAACAATGCAAAGTCACCGTGAGAACAAGTTTTCTTCAGCTTTGTTCAACTCAAGCCTGTTCTGTCCAAGGCCTTGTGTGAGTGTCAATAATCCATATCGTCCAGGCTTTCAAAACAAGTACACGAACGATCTCTTAATGTGGAGGAACAGCGACTAGCCCTGAAAGACAATCCTTCTTCCAACCAGGTGTCCAGTCACCAACAAGACTCAGTTTGGATACTTGAATGTATTATAATAACACTGAAATTAAGCACCGTAAGATGATTAGGTGGACATTGTAGACAAACGTTCTCAATCCATCATCTGGGTTGCTTTTGTGCTACCGGTGTTTCGCCTCTCACCTCAAAAAGCTTCATCAGCGACAAAGTTTCATGAGGTGAAAGGTGAAATACAGAACCGACGGTTTCAGGATGTTTGTCTAAAAGGACTGTATGGTTTGTTGTCTTAGTAACTGTTTTTCGATTGCTCTTGCTCTTCCATGAGCAATCCAATGACACTAAGACACCTTACAGTCCTTGTAGACAAACATCCTGAAGCCGTCGGTTCTGTATTTCACCTCTCACCTCAAAAAGCTTCATCAGCGACAAAGTGTCTTGAGGTGAGAGGTGAAATACAGAACTGACGCTTTCAGAATGTTTGTCTACAAGGACTGTAAGGTGTGTTGTCTTAGTAAGTGTCATTCGATTGCTCTTGGTCTTCCATCAACTTCCACAGTAAAATGGTAAAACATGCACTGGATAATCCTCCATCTGTAATCTTTATAGGTTGAACGCAGACACTACATTTTCCTATGTTCGCAGAAAGTCTTCTTACCAATCTGGGGAAAAAAGACATGCCCGTGTTTCACTTTTTGTTCGGCTTCTTTGGTGAACTGAGGTCACATACCACACAACAAAGGCAGAACAATTGAAAAGAAAATAACCATTTGGCGTAAACACACTGTTCTTTATATCGCAGTCTAAACTTTGGGTTTGGTCCTATACGTCATGTGGTAGAAAACATACGTTTCCATCTCCCTAACCATTATTCTTTTTCCATCTCATGAAGTAGCCCCATGTCCGCGGCCGTGCCTCCCGAATCACCCACTCCCGCGGATCATGGAAAATCTCAGCGCGTATCTGTCATCTGTCATGGTCCGTGATGAACACTTTTGATCTCCCGCTCCTCTGTTTACGCGCATTGTCAGGGCTAAAGAGTCGTAGCCGTAAGTGCTTACGCTGGCCGTAAATAGTTTGACGTGTGGCTCGGTAACAAAGTTGTACGAGTAAATAAGGAACCAAACAACCACGGCGAATGGCAATTAAGTTGTGCGTCCGGGTTATAAGATGTTTGGAGTACGGTGATTTCTGCTCACTATTGTTGCGTTTTTTTGTGTGTTTTTTTTATACAAGCCGCGATATCAAAAGTGCATGTGCGATTTTGGATTTGTTTGCCGCAGATTGAGATCAAAAGGCGAGGGGTCTATTATTCACACAGGGATATGGGAGCGGTTATAAGTGGAATATAAAGATCATCTGTTCCAGGGTGAGGTCATGGTGTGAAGAGCCAAGGCATATGGGAGATTTGATATAGCAGTGGGAAACGTAGTGCAGTTAATAAAAACAAGATAGTGACACAAGAGTTGGCGCGTTGTCGGAGCACCTGTGGCAAAAATGAGTCAAACAATATGACAACTTTAAGATTTACAATAAAACAGGCATTCTCAAGCATCCAGGTAGATTAAAGTAATATGCATAGTTGCTTCAGTGTGTGGTTGTCTAGCATTTCGTCACTTCTTGTGAGATTATCAGTCACTAACATCAGCCCTGGAAAAGTTTATCACAAAAGGTCGTCTGTTTGAAACAAGGAACGTCCGGTTGTTTCAATGTATCAGTCCATCTATTAGTAGACTATTAAAATGGCTTCAATGACCGTAACGAGTATACAATTTATATACAGTACAGAAATGTAGAAGTGTATATGTCTTTTATAGACTTGTAGACTTTGTATGTTGACATTATTTAACACTACTAATAAATAATACATAATAATGATGGTTCAAAGACAAAGAATCCTGATTTTTAAATGAATAATGAATTAATCTGACAGCTCATATTAAGGCTACAGTTCCACAAGCCCATGCCTGGCTAAAGTACAGGCCGAAGACGTATGTGTGAGTGCCCCAGTGTGCGACACAGACAGAGAAACAGTGAGATTTGGGCAGAAGGCACAGACAAGTGGAGTTGGGGAGGGGGGGGTGGTGAGGGAGGCTGATCTTGGAAAGGTTTCGTATATCATAATTATCCCGTTAAGTAACGGCGCAGCGGCCTCCTCAGGGGAATTCGTCTTAAATGGAAGATTTGCAAGGAGAACGGGTCAGGCAGAGGGAGAGAGAGAGGAACGGCTTCCAGTCGGCAGGAAATCCTGTTTACATTAACATAATCATATCAACACCGGCTCCTTCCTTTTCTTTAAAAACACAGACACATGCTAATTCACGTAGCCGCGCTCTCCGAAGGAACAGGCTTTAGGCTGCGGCTTGTCACTGTTTGTTGTGCGTTTGCTGTTTTCTCTTATTTGTTCGAGCACTGTGAGTACTGGCAAGGACACGCTCTTTAAAAATCTCCTGCCAACACGTCTAACCTCCCTAACATAGAGGTTCTGCAACTTCTATTATCTCCACTCAAAACATATGCCAGGCATTCTTTTTTAACTTCCATGTTGTAAAGGGAAAAAAAAAAAACGTGTGTGAAAAAGTGTGTGGCATAAATAAGGTATGGTGCGCGGCTGTGAGGCCTAATTGAGATCTGCTAAGAGCAGGCAGCAGATGTTTGTAGCAGCAACTGTTGAATCATCAGAGACCACTGAGAGCCTGTGAAATCATGTTAAGAAGAAGCCAGGTGCTCCATATTTTATTTCTCACTCACATTATGTACAAGCCCAAGTGACGATCGGGTGCTGCGTGTGCGGAGGGAAGGCATTAGAAGGACTGATGATGCACATTTTATCCCAAAAACTAAGTTAAATTATAAGTGGAGAACATTTCTTGGGGTGTTATTTTGTTTATTTCTACAATAGCCTAATTACCAGCTTCTATTTTTAATCATTCTGTGCCTACAAAAACTCACTCATTTTAAAACATTAAATTAGTAATTATATTTGAAATACTAAAATAGTGCATTGTCCAAATGTTATGAGGAATTGTTTGACTTTTTCAGTATCTCAGTGATAGAACGTCAGACTGTAAACTCTTTCTATTGCGGTTCGCTCATGCCCAGTGCATGTAATCACCATTGAGTTTGAGGAGTAAATGTGTGGAATTGTAAAGCAACTTTGAGCGTGTAGAAAAAACACTCTAGACTAATGCCTTTCCACTTCTCATATGCATTATCCAAAGGCAAGGCGTTTATAGATGTTATGAATTGGAATTCGTAATGAAAGTGTACTTGTGTTTAAGGTTAAACCAACAAATGTGTACTCCAAATGTGTACAATTGTCTACCTACACTTTTGAACATGACCTCCAAACGCATTGACTTGCAGCTTGCGTGCGCGAGCATTAACTTTTGCTGCTAAGGAGATCAATCTTTGCTCTCCTAACTTGAGCTTTAACATATGGCAAGTGCCTGTACCTCCGTATAGCAAATTAATGTCTGTTGCATTATCTGCTCATCTTCTATTGCTTCCCGTCGGTAGCAGCCAACCACCTGGGCCTGGGAGCCTTTTCCATCCCCACATCCTAAACTGCTGTCATTTATTTCTCTGCTCCATTGTGGCGTTGTGGAGCTCAGGAGAAGTCTGCCGTGTCTCCCCCCTGGCACCCCTCAGCCCTGCCCTGGGATGGGGGGGGAAGAGCAGCGACAGGTTCTTTGTGATTATAAATGATGGTTGTGATAGCTGGGGATAGGTTGTCATTACAGCCTGTCTGATTGGGGCTCTGTCTGAATGCCTAATTTGCCATTGAAGACGCCTGGCTTCTGTTCAGTTGAGATCATGTTTTTTTGTATATTGTATTGTTCATATACAGGGAATTGTTGCACTACACAGGTTAAACAGTGTATGGATTGTGTATTGTAATCCCGATGCACAAATAACAGGGGTGCAAAGAGTTATATTGCGGCAACCCTCAACTAGGTACAATAAAGTGCCTATAACAATAAAGAACACTTAAATGTAGTATTTTTAGTAAATAGTGAGGACTCTTAATGCAACAAACTGTACAGTATACATTGCTTGATTCATTTGATTTAATGCTAACCATTTCGCACAAGCCATGTGACTTCTTCAGGGATGGAGTGGTTTATGTTAACTCAGCAAGAGCACACATGGTAGTTAGCAACTGTTAGTAACTTAACCTTTACACATTTTTTTTTATGTGCCAGGAATGCTGAATAAAAGTTTGAAAACACTACCATACTACACATCCATTTACCCCCAAAACTTCCACTAAGTAACTGCTTCACCCTTTAGTTAACCTTCACATTTTTCAATTTACAAAACCCAAGCACCACTCAGTAAAATGGGGTCTATGATTAATTTAATGAGAAGCGGGGTGTTTAAGGAGGTTGGCTGCAGACATTATAGACTCGATCAGGGCGGAGCTCCTTCTTGCCCTATATGCATCTTGCCCTATATAAAGCTCTATTTGCAGCAGTTTCCTTGCACACTTCTTCTACTATCTGCATGTACCTGCCCCATCTTCACGCTTCTTCATAATCTATGTGACCCGTGTGACTCCCCCTTTTTTTTTTTTTAAACGAAAGAAGAGCAGAAGATCTAACTCAACTTGCTGTGTCTTTCTCTCTATGAAACCTAAACCTGGAACTAAAAGTAATTAAGGAAAAAAAGTTATCTAATTCAAGCTGATTTTCAATTATAACTTACATTACATTGACTCTTTTGATCTGACATTTTTCTATATGGACAAAGCACAACATGTCCCAGCATAAAGTGCAGGAAAACAGGCCTGAATCTGTGATTATTGAAATGCAATTTATTATGTTGTAATGTAATGTTGTATGCATGCATCAAACTACTGCAGGGTCTATCACGGTACTTTGTTATCCTCTTTTTATACAGTAGTATTACTTCTTTCCTTGCTGATGTTTACCTGCATAATTTCAAACATTCATTAAAGTCACATTTGCTGGGAAAAAAAACACATTTGAAGACAAATTCCAGTGTCGTTCCAGCGTCAAACTCATATTTACAGTATAACTGCATAGCCTGAATGTTTGCCTGTTTAACGGCAAGGAAGGAAGTCCATGTTGCAAGCACAGGATCTTCCAGTCGAAAAGCAAAATCTGCGCCGATGAGATGACCACAGCTCTTCCTCTGTGCAGAGCGACAGACAGTACTCACCACGAAGCGGAAACTCGAGAGCGCCTGTCTGTGAACGCAAAGGTTGCACATGGCAGAGGTGTGTAGCGGAGAGAAGTACAATGATATGATTTCATTACAAGGAAAGTTCTCATAAAACTAAATGCTGAACTCATCGAACTCAAAGGCTTTTCCTGTATAATAATATTACCCAAGTGTGGAGTACTCATTCGTATATAACTACTCATGTTCGGAGATACTTAAGTTAGAATGTATCATGTGACTTCCGATGTGATGCATTTCCAATATATACAATTGTATTAAGGAGGGGGGAAAAAAAAGCAGCAAGACGTTTTCAAACTGTTTTCATCTGGACAAAGTTATTGTCTTGAGATGACGATCTTCTGGCCAAGAAAAAAAAAAAAAAGACATGCACGCAGACATAAAAAAAAAAGCACATTTCTAATTACTTTCTTTCATGATATTATAAAACCAAATGGGTTGTGTAGAGAGAAAACGAGGTACAATCTGTTTGAGAGACAATCTTTAAACATAGCACAAATGCATACAGAACACAAAAAAATGACCCGCCTTGCATTTGACCCCGTTAGCACCGGGACACATGGGTAATCCAGCCTCTAATGATTTCTCTCTCTTTTTACATTAGTCTTTCACAGCGCAGTGTGTCACAAACGTTTAAGATGTGGCCCTATTTTTCTCTCTCCCTCTCTCCCCCCCTTTCCACATTCCATCGCCATTATGTTACATTGTCGCGGAATAAAAGGCAGTATTATGTTGCGCCCCCCCTCGGTATAAAGGGCAGAAGTGGACCCAGTTTTTATCTGCTGAACGAATCAATCAGGATTATGTCAGCCCCAAAGAATCACAGACCGCCGTCGCCAAGCACAGCATTCAGCCACCCTGTGAGAAAGGAGAGCGGGTTCTTTTGCCCTCCAGTGTAAAATCAGCATAAAATAACGCCGAATTTCAATAGTTGTCTTGATATCTTTTGACATCTGTTTACATTTATTCAGTTTGAGGGTTTTCATATCTTTTTTTTTTAACTGTTGTAGAACCATTTAGCTGCTATACTTTTTCACTCACTTTTATGCGTATTTTGGGTCATATTTTTGATGTATGCATTTGCCCACTCCCCGCATTGACCCCGCCCACTTCCCTCCCCCCTTCTGTGGAGGGATTGGAAGGGCACTAATTATCATTTCAGCAGAAATGATTAGCAGATCAAACAGGGATCGAATGCCATTTCCTTCCATTAATGCGAAGGAGGGGTGCAGTGGGGTTTGCAGGCAGAGTGGCTTTCATGGCTCGGGCTTGTCCCGGGCCCTTCCTAGGGGGAGATGACAGAGGGAGGAGGGGGGTAGGGGGACAGCAGAACCACAAGATAATGAGTCGGTTTGAAGCTCAAATGGACTTTTCAGAGTTATTTTTGTGAGTAATCTACAAAGGCTAGTGTACCTTTCCCACACAAAAGTTAGTTATGCATTTCTGCTGCTGATATTGCAGTCCATATTATAGTGCATGTTTTACCATTGCTAAATATTTTAACATTCTTGTGTTGAAGCAGATGGTTCAAAGTTACTTCCCTAAAACTTTTCTTAACATTTGAAAAGGCGTGTCATAATGTGCGATGTGTTGGTACAATTGGTCGACACACGGAAGCAGCAAACCATTAAGAAAGTGTGTAACAATGTCCCATTAAAGAAGCAAATTGTGCAAAATATATTTTTAGCAGTAATGGCCGGTCTCATATTTTGATTTCCTGCTTAACAGATAGAACTAATTTTCCATGCCCTTTGAAGCTTTAAGTGTATATGACATATTTTTGCTAAAACTTAACACAACTATATTTGAGATTTTGCTAAAAAAGAAAAAAAAAAAGTACCCAGCTTTCCTTTAGTTTGTCCATTTTTGCGATGTTTATAGTTTCACTTCCTTATTGGACACTGACAGGAAGTGACATAGATAAAGGCAAACAATTGTTGCCACGCCGACCATGTTATGTCAATGGGAAATGAGTGAGTCAAACTGCTATGCTCTGTCTATGTCACTTCCTGTCATTAGCCTAACAAATCAAATAAAAATAACATTTCTTATGGACATTAAAATTTCTGCTTCACTGAAATACAATGATCATTATTTCTTACAACAGATATTACTCTCTAAATAAGTCATATTTTCAAAAGCATTAAAACCCGTCACATGCACTTCAACCAGAACATCTCAACATCATCATTATTTTTGTTGGCTAAAAATGGTGTCTTGTATTTTATTTCACTCTGAAATAATCTCCCTGCTGCCACCGGAGGGCGCCTCAAGCAAGACGGGAGACGCTTACAAGTGCAGGCCTTACTCATCGAGCACCTTTCCCCACATATATATATATATATATATATATATTTTTAAAAAAGGACATGTCAATGCCCCAAAAGCAAGTTCACAGTCCTCGATTACCCATGGCGTGTCCACATCCCTTATCCCACACCGACGCGCAGCTCCCACTGAAAACAGCAGAAGCGACTGAATCTCCCCCTTGCTGTAACAGTCGGGGCAGGCGGGGGGGGAAAGGCTGAGGCGCTCCTGATTGTTGGCGCACGTCAGACGGGGAGAGAAATGTCACGGCGAATGTGAGAGATGACCTCTGCGCTCATCGCCCATTAATGACCCAGCCGCTCCCAGCCCCATTTTCCCCCTCATCAAAAAACATCCCCAAAAAACATCTCCTTCTGTCTCCGCGAGTCGCTCTACCCCCGCATTGTATTTATGTATTGGAAGGAGAGAGGGGGGGGGGGGGGGGGGGGGAGAAAAGGTAATAGATCAAGCACATTCCATTATTCTCTTATAAGATCATTAGCAAATATAATTAGATATGAAAGAAAGTAATTTGGAGAGGAGAGGGGAGAAAAGCGCTATCAGGCAGAGAAGACAGATTGTAGCATCGGAGTGTTTGGGCTTAAATTGCTCAGTGGAGGTATTATCAAGCCGGCAATCTTTTAGCCTCAGAAACAGTTTTGCAGAGGGAAGATAGAAAGAGGAGGGCCACTAACGTTCGCTCCATTGTGCTTTCGCGGCGACGACGACTGCAATCATTCTTGCTTTGCCCAATCCTTTCTGACTAACTTCTCACATTCTGTCACAGGGGGAAACGAGCAGGCTCTAGTGTTTGCAGGTCACTTTAGAGTCGGCGAGATCGATTAAGAGAGACGATGCAGCCGTGAAGTAAAAAAATAATAATAATAATTGCGTCATTTGCTTGTATTTTTTTAATTTTTTGCCAGTTCATCCTTTAAGGCAGATTGTAGAGAAGAGGCGAAACAGGAAACCCTTGGCTTTCAAACAACAACATCCTGGGAGATTACTAGAAAGTAGGATCAGTTGAAACAGATTGAACTTCCTGACTCAAAAAAAATGTTCCATGCAGTTTGAGGACTCTTCCAAGGCTGTTTGTGGCTAACTTCTTCCCTAAAGGCACATTAAAACAATCGACGGTGCTAGATCGCAAAGGTCTGCTTCAAACTTGATGAATTAAGTATCAAAGAAAAGTGAAAATTGATCATCCTCCCTCCTGTGATACCAAAGCTTCCCACGCCATGAGATTTCCAAGTTCATCCGCGAAAACAAGTTGGTAAATAGAACTTGCTTGAAGTCAGATCACCGGAGCGAAGCGCACATATCGTTTTAACACTGGTTCTACTTTTGACTTACCGCCATTATCGTCTGTCGTCTTTAAAGCAGTACTAAGTAACTCTTGCCCCTAGAGGCCATAAGCGCAACTGCAGGTGTCGTAGCAAGTTAGGATTTTTTTAACGTATTAATTGTCTTGGAGAGTAAATACTACGCTGACAGGAAAGGCGAAGGGAGAGAGGGATATTGTACATCCAATTATACAATGGAAATCATTTTTTTCACTCAAACCTGGCTGTAAATACTGTTTAAAGTGACGCTAGCCCGCAGTTAGCTCTGCCCGTTAGCCTGTTAGCTTCTTCTTCGTGATTCCATTAGTGTGTATTGCTTGCTCCGGTCCGGTGGCAGTCAAGTTGCAAGCTTGGTTTTCTGGCCAGAGACAGCAAGGGGGGATGAAAGACCCTCCAATCATCCCATAAACACTTGTATTGCCCCCACAGGGACTACGAAAAGGATTTCTTAAGGTAAACACGTTACTTAGTACTGCTTTAAGGCGTCTAGAGTTCCACAGCAGATTCGACTTGACAGAGCAAAGTCAACACATACCTGTACGAAGCGAGATCAGAGAAGAGACAAGCCATGTGTCAATTCTCAACCTGCAACCTTCTTATTCCAATTTGGGCACCATTTTCGACAAACGCCTCCCATTCCGTGGCACCATACGTTCAACCCCGCGAGAGTTCAAAAGTCCCGCTTGAAAACGAAGTCGATGAAGCGAGTCGGCGAACACGCATAAAGGACCGACAAAAGACGGAACTGTTTTTCCACCTGAAGTTTTCCGACTTCGTTTTTTTTTCCATCGTGTGTCACCATACCATTTCAAAGTCCCGCTGCCGAACAAGACGCGATACGCGAGCCCGACGCATACCCCGAAGTCAGATTATCAGAGAAGAGACAAAACCGGGTAACCTCATATTGATTCAGCTTTGGTATTATTTTTGCGATTTCATAAAATACAAGCCGCAAATTGCCCTTGATGTGGCATTTTGAGAAGCGTAAGCTCGTCTCTCTCTCCTGCTCTTTCTCTCTATCTGAGTTTTCTGGTGTCACTTTCTTTGTTGCACCTTAACACCGCAGTCTGTTTGTCTAATATGGATCTGAGCCGCGAGCTGAGAGCGCAACAATCCCGCTGCGTTTCGCCACAAATTTGCTTCTTTTTTTTTTTTTATTATAATTTTTTTTTTTCTTCCTTAGCTGTGCTTTGAGGGACGGGGGAAGGAGGGTGAGATAAGGAGGAGGGGAGGGTTTGCCAGGGTGGAAGTGGAGTCTTTTGTGTGAAATCACAGGGAATGCTAACTATAAACATCCTGTATTCATTAAAACCATCTAAAAATATGTTTTTTTTTAGAAAGGAGGGGTGCGTGTGTGTGTGTGTGGGGGGGGGGGTGCACGTGCTAACTTCCTCCTCGCCGTGGAGAAGCGAGGCGCGCAGGAATGGCTGGTGCTGTTCGTATTTACATATTCCTAAACACCGGGCTGTACAATGAAACGGGACGGTGCCAGAAACAACATGCTGCGCTGCGTTCTTCTTTTTTTTTGTTGCTTTTTGCTTTTTTTTTTTGCTGGTGCAGGCCCGGATGCAGAAGGGGAAGGGGAGCAGAGCAGGACCGCGGTGCCTTCAGTGGCACTGAGGGGTCACATGATCAGGCGCCAGGCCACATTGGTCTGGTTCTGTCATCGTGGCATCGTCAAAACGTGCTGCCTCAGCGAAAGAACCGATCCCTTTTCTCTCGATTTAGTGAATGGAATTCGTTTTGGCCTTTAGTGTTGATGTTAGAGATGTTAGAGATCGTGAACTAGAAGGATGTTGGTTGTTAACATCACGGTGACAGTATTGCTCCATGAAAGTCGTGAAACATACAGTACACTCATCCCTGCAGGAAAGGGGGTGTTAGAATATGCATTAAGAACATTAGGAACTACTTTGGGCCACAGCTATACAAATTTCAAGTTTCAAGTTTAATGGTTTTGTATAGCCCAATATCACAACAGAAGTCGCCTCACAGGGCTGCACCAAACATCAAGGCAATAAAACAGAGCAATAAATATGACAATTAAAAGTTCAGGTAAATATAATGGCAAATATAATGTCCAATAGGAGGTAGCGACGAGCGGCGTGGGTGTCCCCCGTCCTTAGACTCTCCAGCACGGCAAGGAAAAACTCAAAAACCCGGCAGGAGAAAAGAGAAACCTTGGGGAAAACCACAGAAGGAGAGATCCACTCCCATAGACGGACAGGCTATAGAGACCCAGGGCCGAAGGATCCCTCAGCAGACGGGCCAAGATCACAGACCGTCCAGTCCTCAGATTCCAGAATGCAGGGTTAATATTCTGGAATGAAATATATAGGGTTGATATTTAACACGGTGTTTTACAAAACAAAGTAACTGAGTTCATAAAAGTTCAACATCATTCAAAACCCTACTACCAAAGACACTTAGATCTTTCAGATTTATCACATTACATGTTTTATACCAAATCTTAAGTTAAAATATGTATTTGTAAGAATGCCGGCAAGTCTTCCCACACCCTTTCCTTCCACATGTCTTACTCCGGAGCTCTGAGAGCAGCATTGCTTACTTTAAAATTATAGTTCTCAGGCAATTTGGAATAATACCAATATATACGAGTAACAGGCCGCCATTTTCCCGATACGTAAAATGGCACTGCGGGCCGACGACACCTACGGCGGTATTTTTGTTGTCAGAAAATAATAGCCCTGGAACGCACTCGGCGGTAACATTTTGGGTGCGTTCAAAAAAATAGACACTTAAAACTGATCACCATCATTTGTGTTGGCTGCCGACCGCGTTCCGGCGCGCCACGGTCGCACCAGTCGGCACAACTGCGAAATGCCAGCTTCACTTGGCACGTGGCTGTTGTGCCATGTTTTCACAGACGGCTAATGTCAGGTGTAGCCGGTGAGACCACACGCTCTCCCGTCGCTCTCTCCCGCCATGTTTTTTTTTTATTCCTTTAATTCCTTCTTTTTCTCCTCTTCTTTTCCTTTTCCTTCTGCAATTTCTCTTTCTTCCTTTCTCTCTTTCTCTCCCCCTCCCTCCCTCCCTCTCTCCTCCATCCCGTGGCACATCCTCCAAATGCACTGGTATGCCATTGTTCCACTCTCCTTCCCATTTATCCATTCTGTTAAGCGTGACACATGTATTAACAGTGGATGCATCCTGGAGCTGCGTGTCCTCACACCATATGTCTGCTTTTCCGAGGCCCTCTCCTCTCTCCAATAACCACTCCGGCGCATTCTCACATCCAGCCACAAGAGGGCAGGCTTACTCCATGAACTGCGAGAGATTTGTCTATACTGGGCAGTGCGTCGGAGTGTAAAGAAAGCATAAGATTTGAAATAGTTTTAAGATTTAACTTGCTTTCATAGGGTTTTGGATTTTATATTGATTTAATAAATGGTCGTGTATAAATGTACCTAAAAACTGATGAGTGACAGCAATTGTTCTGTCTTAAGGAAAAACCAAGGCACTCTTACTACATCAACATTCTCTATTTTGCATCTAAAAAAAAAAAAAAAAGCCTTTTCTTAATTCAATCTCTTAACCGAGCACATTTTCAGTTCAGCTTGACCTATATCTAAAAGCTCACAGCCTGTGTCACTCCTCTTTTGAAAGCTAAGAACTACAAAACACATCTAAATGGATCTTTTTCCTCGCGTTGTCATCACTTTTTTGCTAATTTTTGTCTATAGCTCTTCGTCACATTCTTATCTCTCTTTTGTCGTGTTTTCATGCTCGTTTCCTTCTTGTTTTTGCTGCCATTTTGACGCTTTGGGTAAAGCCAAACAGGAGAAAATGTGATGGGTTCAGGTGGGGGTTAAGAAGTGTTAAAATCTTTGAAAACATTACATGCTGGGTGCCAGCTCATCTCTGGCGTTGCAGCAAACAAAACAGCCTTCACAACCACCTTGGTTATTCCATTTTGAGATCCAAGAATGTTGTGCTTCAACAAACAGCGTGAGAACTCTATAAATTCAAGATTAAGTTCAGGTCTGACTCTACTGTATATCTTCACCTCGTCACGTCGATAGTGTCTTGATTCTAAAACTGTATATAAACCGTGCTCTTTTCACCCTTAAGCTCCTCACTCCTCCGTTCCTAATATTCATCCCTGTTCTTTTGGCTCTTACCCAACATCATTATGGCTAGATATTTTTACCAATATAGATAACAATGTCACCGCGGCACATCAAAGTCGAAGGCTACGCTCGCACATCCCTATCGCTCAAACAGATAGCACATTGCATTCATGTGATAAATGAATTCTGGGTCGATTTTTTTTCCTTCCTTCCTTCCTTTCTTTCTGTCATTTTTTTTTTCTAAGGGGGGGGGGTTAGATTTGTCTGAGGTGCATCTGCCGCGTGCCCGAATGGGAAATTAAAAGCTGCGAGTGGGAAGTTATGCTAAATGTATAAAGTTGGCCGGGAAATGTCTCCCCCACCGCCGCGCCAGTTGTTTGGGGAGAAGGAGCGGCGCGCTTAAATAATAACATTCCAGGTGGCTTAGTTAATGAACAGTGAAAATCAAATATGGCCGCCTAATCTGGAGCTCGTTACACCAACTTTCTTTACAGGGAAGTCAAAGGCAGGGAGAGGAAGATGCCCTTGGGGAGATTTCTTTCTTTTTTTTCCCTTTTTTTTTTTTAAGGAGGGGGGGAAATGAGAAATGAACAAACTACATTTTGTTATTTTTTGCTGTATTTATGGCGAGAAATAAAACGTTATAAATGGGTTGTAGAATTAGGGAGCAATGGCGGAGTAATGGAGACATTGTTTTTCATCTTTGAAGTTTCGGGCAAATTAGCTTCTTATTGAGTTATTTTTAAGGACATAAATGTTTTATGGGTGGAATTAGTCTCGGAGATGTATGTGCAGGTACCGAACCGTGAGGGCAGAAACCAGGGCTTATTTACTGGCTTGCATTGCCTCCTTGTGGCCAAAGGTGGGCATGGCAGATGAATCCAAATGGCAGGAACCAGACTGGTTTTGTTTTGTTTATTAAGTTATTGCCAGGGAAAAGGGTTCTCAGGCTATGACATTTCCTTAAGAGGATAAAGTATGACATTTGAATAACATGCAAATAAAGAGAGAGATAATAAAACAGGTTACACTAAAATAAAACAGCTCTTTGTGTATAGAAAACGCACACGTACTGAACAAAACAATGAAAATACATGGAATGGAGTATTGTGTGGGAGTTTTTCATGTCGAGCCAAGCAGAATTAGCCCCAAACTTTGGGTTGCCAGATCCAATCACTAATGAGCACACACAGACCTTTTTTGTCCACAAATGTCTGTGTTTATGCTGCAGGACAAAACAGATTTTATTCCATTACTAGTAAAAAAAAAAAAGTAGCAGCAAAGAGCAAACAACCTTCCCGTTGAAGCTCATTGACTTAGCACTAGAGATTGTGCTTTCTTAACAGTGTCCATGTCCAGCTTAGATTGAGCTAAAGGCAAAACCAGATTCAGCTGCGAGTTTAAAGGCACACTGTGGAACATTCTCGGATGCTTTCGATGCTAAACGAAACTCTGAGAACTTGCGGATACATAAACAAACAGGCCAGCGACACAAACACGCCCCATGAGGCTCCTCCGGACTCTGGCAATAATGTTTTTGCCGTGGGTTATCCAAATAAAGCATTTTAGATGAAGACCTAATGTATTTAAACCTCGTGCTTGGTGATGTCCCGGCAGAGTTGGGAGTCGAGTGTAAAGATTGACGGTATTTTCCCCACCAATAAAACAAACCCCGTAATGAAACCAATGCTTGTATTTTATTCTATTTTTTTTTTTAATGAAACGCTACGCGGCATGCGGCTCTAGGCCTCTGCCGCGCTGTAAACATAATGATAGAATGCAGGTTTATTATTTCAAGAGCAAAACGGGCAATAATTCCGCAGCGATGATAGTCTGCCTCTAAAACAAGCGGAGTGCATTAAAAGCAGCAGAGTTCAGACAGACAGTCGGAGTTATTACCCGGCGATGCATCTGCACGCACTTTATCACGTTATTAGTTCAATATCTCCCCTCTGTTACCGTGGCACACCCCCCCCCCCCTCCCCCTCCCATTCATTTCGATCCGCTCCCGACTCCGGCGAAGGCACGTCGCGAATAAAGCCGTGTTTTAATTTGGTTTTGTCAGATTCATAACGCCACTTTAAAAGAACATGACATGCAAATGTGTTCCGTGGCATTTTATTGCAAAATAATTTTCGGAGAAGTTGCTGAGGGAATGAAAGTGTAAGGAGAGGGAGGAGAGAGGGGACGGGCTGGGGGGACAACTTGTATTATTTAGTGCCCGCTGCTTGTGGGACCTAATTACACTGGAGCATTTCTCAGCCGCTCTTAAAAACTTTTTATTATTAGATTTACTCACTTCACTCCGCCAGCCTCTGTCTCACTTACGGCGGGACTCGCTCGGAACAAGTACGAAACGAGTCGAGTTGTCACAATTATAATGTGTTAGCATCTGAGAGCATTACGGAGATGATGATTTCGCTGAACACCCCATCGCCGCGTCGGAGAGACTGTGTACAGCGACGCCGCCGATTGAATTAAGAAGGGGAAAACAGATAGGACTTTGCACAGACGGCGCGGCCGCACTGTCAGGCCCGATAGGAGGCAATCACGGATCCGCTGACCTCGCGCCGTCAGGAGATATTGTTCCATTAGGAAAGACAATGAGCGGAATAACAATAACAGCGACATACCCGCACAATGCACATATGTAAAGATAGTTTAATATATGAGAGCATTATGCGGCGGTCGACATGCTAAAGCCGGACCACCACTGCTCAGATGTATCGAAACTTAACAGCGGTATTAAAACACAGTCTGTTGCTAGTCCCAGCTCGTACCATTTCAGATTTTCTCGATACATGGAGGTGACCAGCTCACATGGCCGACCACCGCATTGTCTTGTACTGATAACTCTTATTTGTGGCAATTTTAGCACCAGAAAGATCCCTATTTTCAACACTATCTTCAAAAACCAATGTGATGTGATTCGAAAATCATTGGTGATAATAACCACACGCTATTACACATTTACAAAGCGTTTCTCATCATTCGTAAATCATTTATAAGCACACAATTTGTTGCTGGCATTATTGTAGCTCAGTTTGGAGTTTGGTTGAGTATCTCCTGGACGTATGAGAGCCTTCACAAACATATTGACACCGATTTCGGGAATGGAGCTCTCTCAGTAGTGCAAAAGCTGGAGAAGATTGCCAAGAAGTTAGTGAACTATAGGAACCATCTACGTTTTAACCTCGGATACAGACAGGGTGATGTGATTCCATAGATCATGAAACAAACGGCTCTTGAGGAAGGTTACTCGACTCGACTAAACTCTGTCCAGTCCAGCCTTCAAAAAGGCTTGCTTTGTTGCTCTGGCTATATGTTAAGACCCAACAACTAACCCTTTTCCTTACCTCAACACAAAAAAACAATCTACTCAAGTGCTTATAAATGATTAACACATGAGTAGAAAAGATTGTAAATGTTTTATAATTAATTATATATTAAGCATTATAAGTGTGTTGGGAGCATCTTGACCAGAATAGCTGTTGTGTTCACTTACTCGTTTCCACTTACTTTACCTGCATTTGAAATGTTTCCACCAGTCCATTTTACAGTTAACTGGTGCTTTTTTTTAGTACCAGCTTGGCCCTGGTACTAACCAGGCCAAGCAGGTACAATTTCCATGGATACAGCCAAAAGCAGAGCCAAATCCATGGGTGCATACAGTGTCAGATACTACAGAGTAATGGAAACACAACCAGGCCAAGTAGAGTAGGACCAAACTAAGTAGAGTAGAGTAGGGTAGGGCTGGTGTAAATGAGCCATAAGTCTGGAGGGAGACGCCAAATCTGAAGGAGGTTTAACTTTGTTTTTCCTACACCGTTACGCCATACAGATCGCCAATATCTGAGTAATTTGAATATCCCATTGCACCACAAATGCACAACAGCGATCTAACAAGTCACACTAACACATTCGCTCCCCGATGTTGATATGTGTTTGCGTCTGTGTGTGTGTGTGTGTGGGCCCCAACGCTAATCTTCCTCTCTTTCTCTCATTTGACCGTTTAGTGCATCTGTGGGTAGGAGAGGAGGACCAGCAGCCCATGGCCCAAGACCCCAACCATCTTAACAGCAACAGCGATCTCCCTAACAACAACAACAACAACCACCCTAACAACAGTAACCTAGGCGACCCCGACGCTGCGCTCAATGACTAACCGCACCTCGCTCGGATCCCGCGTGCGACCGGACACGAGGAGAGGAAGGCGGAGTCTGGAGGTGGTGGTGGTGATGATGATGACGTTGATGAAGGAACACACTATGACAAAGACTTTATTTAAAACTGAAACACACATACTACCGTCAGAGTCCGAGGAGATGAAGAATGGTTGTGCGTGGACAGTTCCTTGGGGGGGAACCCATTTGTGCGACGGACCTATAGCGAACTTCGAAAAAGGACGTTTAAAAAGTAACCGCAGCTTCTTCCTGTTTTTGTCTCCTGTGGTTTGGATGTCCCTCCCTCCCGCTTTTGTCTTTGTCGGTCTTCCTATGATATGATGTTTTTATTTTGCTTTTTTAGTGGCACTACCCCGATTAGCACTTCATCCATGTACCGGGCCCAACAGACTGTCAAACATTCCTTGGGACCCTATTCCTTTTTTCTTCCCCCCAACTAAAAGACATTTCAACGATAGCGCTTGATGACTTAGAAGTGGGAAAGACGAAGAAGGAAAAAAAAAAGGACCATGTATCCACGGAATTCCATTGCATTGTAACCTGGAATGTATTCTCCTGTTGAAAAAAACAAAAACAAAAAAAACGAACAAAAACTGTTGACCGAGACCAAGCACATTGTGGCTTCCATCATCTCCCATTGATTGAAATGGACAGACGACAATCTGCAACTCCGGAATTTCGGAATCACACGCAATTGCTGGCAGTAAAAAAAAACATGAGCAATGTTTTAGCTTCCGACGACGGCGAAAGGAAAGGACTGATTTGAAACTGCCCTCAGTGTAAATACAATGCTATAACCAGGTCAGCGATGGCCGCTCGAGCCTATCCGCGATGTGAAGGCTTTTGTTTCACGGCGCCTCTAGACGCTTCCTGTACATAGAGAGATATACGGTAGTAGTTAACAAAAAAAGTTAAAAAATTACGGAAACATTTTTAAATCATCCACCGAGATCGAAGAAGTAGTTTACACGGCCACGTTGTCGACGTAGCGAAGAAAAAGAGTAAAACTAGTTGGAATTTCGCTCACGCCGAACAACCCTCAAGGACTTTCGTGACGTTTGTAAGATACTGCCACCGATCATTGTTGCACAGTGTTACTGACTACTGAAAAAAAACGGTTTGGTGTATTTACTTTACGCTGAGTGCAAAAGACGACGAACAAAAGAGAAAAAAGGAAAAAAAAGAAACAAAAAACTGGAAAAAATATTGTGTATAGCCTTAGATACATCTGTTACCGCTTCTACGCGAAGAAGAAAAAAAGCTATGTAGTCGTGCTAGCTTAGGATGTAGGGTTGATTTAAGTTTTCATTTTTTTTTTTTTTTTCTTTTCAATATGTACTGTACATTAATGCCTTCTTCTCCATGTATTGATCAATGAAAAAAAAATGGGAAAAAAAAATGACAATCGTCTCTGTGCTGCAAGCATATTCGCCCCGCCCCTCCCCCCCGTATATCCAAAAACACCGTTACGCATAGAGGGACTTCTTTACCTTTTTTTTTTTTTTTTTTTTTCCCCCACCTTTTCCATAACTTTCTTGAGTTCTCCGAAGTATCTTTTGCACTGTGACGGTATTATGAAAACCAACTTATACAGTACAAAACTAGCTAAACTAACTAAACTGAAGGTGTGTGTTTGTGCGTCCCTTTGGCATTGTGAACCGTTTCGACGTCATCTTTTGTGAGGAAGAAAAAAAAATACATAAAAAAAGAAAAAAAAGAAAAAAAAAAAGTCAATAAATCCAATGCGGCGTGTATAGTCCCAAATTTTTCCACTTCTATACTCCTCTATGTGGCTTTGACAAATTGTTCCGCCATTTTCTTTTCTTTTCGTTTTTTTCGTTTCGTATGCAAATCCTCCTATGATCTGCAGCCTCCGAATATCATATTTGATTTACATATATATATATAGACTCTATCTAACCATTTCCGTATGCCAAGAAGGGGATTCCATCTAAAGATAATAGTGTATTGTAACATTGTGTTGGAATGTATGGAGTTCTGGAAAAATAACAACACCAACGACAACGACAACAACAACAACGGTTTGACCAGAATCAGATCCGTCGGCCTTTTTAACGGCGTTTTCCAGTCGAGACAATTAACGGTAAGGGTCTGAAAGCTTGGGCTCTTTCTCCATCTCTAAACCAGCTGAAAAAAAAAAAAAAGAGCATTCCACTCCTCATATTCTGTACAAAAGCGTCTTGTGAGCTCTACACTTTCTGTTTTGCTGTATCCTTATGGCAGATGCTTCGTTTTGTAACTACTGAACTGTACTTATAATAAAAATAAAATGTATTCAAACTTTAAAAAAAGAAAGACGTGTTGTGTCACGGCGCAGTGGTGTGGTTCTTGATTTGTTTTTTTTGTTTTTTTTTACGCAGCAAAGGTATAGTTTTCGGATGGGAAGATAGACAGCGACGCGATGTGATGAGAATGAGCTAAACTGTTTGGAGAAGTTATTATCTCCGAGTCAATCCGACGGTGAAGCTTCATAGACTGTGATCATGGAGCGGAAGAGGCAGTAAATTACAAGCTGCTTCACTTTGTCTCCCTCAGGTGCACTGATAGGGGGACTGCAGGATGACAGGGTGTAAAGGGAAAGTGAGGGAGATAACTTCTCAGATAAGTCAGTGTTACTAAAGGTATAGGCTTCGGGGCAACAGTACACTTCATTATTTTTCAGGGAAGCGACTTTTGTTCCTCCTTCCAATTATCAAACAGTATTATATGGCCAATCCATCTGTTTTGGGTTTACATGTCACCTGGTCTATGTGTCTAAGTTGGACTGACACACAATAGGAGACAGCATAGAGCTCAGGTGCCTTCAGATTCAGAGATTGCGCAGAGACTCGTATGACTTTGGGCAGGTCAGACCTCTCTGTTCGATCTGCATGTAGGCTTTTTGATGTAAGTTAAATGGACAACATTATGTTCGTAACTCCAAGGTGCACACAGCAGTCTGCTTCTCCAGCGTCCCTTTTTATAACTCAAAGTACCATAAATCTCTGAATGAAAACCAAATCAGCCTAAAATTTACATAAAATGAAGTTGTATTGTCACGGTGCAGGGCTCTGGACCAGGGGTGCCCAAACTTTTTTTTTTTTCATTCAGGGCCATATATTGAAGTGTATATGGTGTGGAGGGCCACAGATCAGAGGTCAGATCAGTGAAAATTTTAACGGAGTGCCTTTAGCAGAGTTTTAACCCTTGTTCGACACCTTTATTTAGGCTAGGAACCTGAAAAACAGCTAATTCCCACAATATAAACGTTTTTTTTTTAAGTTTTAAATGTGTAGAATTATGAAACTTGTAGTAAAAAGTACCATCTCTGGCGATGCGTGCTAATTCAACAAGAAGCCTGAGGGCCACCAAAAATCAATCTGAGGGCTGTATTTGGCCCCCGGGGCAAACTTTGGCCGATTAAGACACTGCTGCAGTTAGAGGGAGAGCGGGTCGTCTCATGATCAGAAGATCCCTCAGGGTGTGGTGGGTCAGACACTTCCCTCTCCTCACCTCCAGTGTCTGTGCACACTGACCACAGTAAGGTGCTGGTCCTTCAGAGAACACAGTGAGGTGCTGGTCCTTCAGAGACCACAGTGAGGTGCTGGTCCTTCAGAGACCACAGTAAGGTGCTGGTCCTTCAGAGACCACAGTGAGGTGCTGGTCCTTCAGAGAACACAGTGAGGTGCTGGTCCTTCAGAGAACACAGTGAGGTGCTGGTCCTTCAGAGAACACAGTGAGGTGCTGGTCCTTCAGAGAACACAGTGAGGTGCTGGTCCTTCAGAGAACACAGTGAGGTGCTGGTCCTTCAGAGAACACAGTGAGGTGCTGGTCCTTCAGAGACCACAGTAAGGTGCTGGTCCTTCAGAGACCACAGTGAGGTGCTGGTCCTTCAGAGAACACAGTGAGGTGCTGGTCCTTCAGAGAACACAGTGAGGTGCTGGTCCTTCAGAGAACACAGTGAGGTGCTGGTCCTTCAGAGACCACAGTGAGGTGCTGGTCCTTCAGAGAACACAGTGAGGTGCTGGTCCTTCAGAGACCACAGTGAGGTGCTGGTCCTTCAGAGAACACAGTGAGGTGCTGGTCCTTCAGAGAACACAGTGAGGTGCTGGTCCTTCAGAGAACACAGTGAGGTGCTGGTCCTTCAGAGAACACAGTAAGGTGCTGGTCCTTCAGAGACCACAGTAAGGTTCTGGTCCTTCAGAGAACACAGTGAGGTGCTGGTCCTTCAGAGACCACAGTGAGGTGCTGGTCCTTCAGAGACCACAGTGAGGTGCTGGTCCTTCAGAGAACACAATGAGGTGCTAGTCCTTCCGAGAACACTGCTCTAAACAAACTATTTCACTCCTCATTATGAGACCTATGTATATAAATGTAACTGAGTACTGCTCATTTGCATATAATAATATAGTGGACAAATCTTTAAAAAATACATCAGTAATTATTTCAAATTTGAGTATGACACAGTCATCAGACGAGAGCATTTCCATTCACTTGTAGTCAGCTACTGCTAAGTTTTTGCACTTGGTACCTGGCCATGTCCACAAGCACAACACATGGTCTGCTGCACGTTCACAGAGATGGTTTAGCCCTGCATGTGTCTGGACCATTTGAGCCAAATTTAATGACTTGCAAAGTGTTTTATGTGCAGGTTCTGAGCGACAACACATGCTTTACCGGCGATTTACAGCTGCTGAGACACAGAGAGTTCCAGTTGCATCTTCCAAAGCTTTTTAAATGTACATACTATATTTTCACATTTAAAAAAGAAGTTTGGATGACCATGAATTTTCCCATGAACATCTTTAAGATATAAACTCTTATCTTAAGACAGTGTTTGATAGACTGTATATCCGTCACTGTGTATGACCCGTTTGGCATCATCTAGTGGCAGCAGGGCAGATTGCATCCCAAACCTACAGAGATGAGTCTCACACGACACGCAAATGTCTGCACATTAATATATGAAACAGAGATGATGCCGTTCATTCAGATTTGATACAAAATCCGTTTCACAATGATGCTGTGGGAACAAATGAAAGGATTTGATAATACAATAAGAATACAGCAATTCATTTTCTTTTTTTTAACTAATAGCATTATTTACATTCTTGCATGTATTTATCCCATGCCTTAAGTTTGGTGTGAAACTAGAACACGCTCCGCACTGGCATGGATTTTGCGTGGCTCGGCTCATCCATCTATACGGCGTTCACATATGAGGCACAGACAGAGCCGCGTTGTTTCCTGATCCGATGCTGCAATAAGGAGGATGTTAAAACGTAAACACGGGACCTGCACAGTTCAAAGAGATCAGCGTCAGTCTGCGGTAGATCAGGCTCCAGTTAAAGTGCCTCAACAGCGTGTATACATTCAATAAAACAGGCCCTTTTCAGCGACTAAAAATAACATGAAGCTTCCTACACATCAAACGTAACCGCTAATGTAATGCTTCCTGCAGTCGCTTTTTCAAAGGGCCACATATTTTACGGTCCTGTTGCCCCCCCACCCAACCTTCTGCTCTCGCTTTCTGTGGTTCAGAAACTCGATCCGTGGCCCGTGTGCTGGTGTTAATCCAGCGGCAGGACCCCAAAGGCTGCACTGTAAAATACAATCTTACAGCGCAGTAACAACCTGGTAATAGAAATGACAATCTGTGGGTTAGAGATATGATCAATTATACTAGCTTGAGATAAATTAGGTGAGTGGTTTGTTTCCTTCATATTTCCATGCTTTTATAGGCCAGTGTAGTAAAACAAAAGTGCTACCGATAAATTCAATTGGGAAACACATTCATTATTGTGGTAATTCTGGGTTTTTACACAAATAGTATATTATATCGGCACAAATGCAGGAAAAAAAAACAGCGCATATTTAATTTCTTAGGATTTGCAAACAGAGGAAAGAGAATTGGACAAAACTGACAACTTTTCAGCAAAAATATGCTGTCAATTTCAGCCAAAACTGCAAAATGTTGGTATTTTCGATGAACTTATATAGTGAAATGCCAGTTTAAATCCAATTCAATGCTTTTTAATGACTTTTAATGCCCATGAGCAGAAGCCTTGTAGTAAACAGTTGACAGTATGCGAGCCTACTTTACAGGCCTTATTTTTTTACAGGACGGTATTGTCAAAATTCTGTGTTCCTCAAAAAGAAAGCAAGATCATGAGTCTGTGTATGAACGGGTGCCAGGATCCTTCCTACAGACCACTTCTTTGCCTTCTTTAGGAGTCGGGTCTTGCTACTCGTTTGTGAGCATATTTCAAGTCATCCAATCGTATAAATATGTGCTCTATAATTACAGAAGCAACAGCTTGTAAACTTGTTTTGGTTGAGTGTCTTATTTTTCCAACATTTTAGTTTGAATAAATAGAAATCAAATATTAACTCGAATGATTTGCAAGGAATTAAATCCGTTAAATGTGTTTATCAGGTCCCATTTATCGCTAATGAAAATGCAGACACACATTAACACAACTATATGTATGAATGCATGAATAAATTAAGATCAGTAATGGTCTTTACATGAATTCCAGCACTTCTTTTGTTGATTTTATGTTTAGCACAAGCACGGGACAAAGCAGGAATATCTTTCATTATTGTGTTGTGTAGTTTTCCTGAAAAAAGAAACAAAAGTTCCACAGGTGTGCCCTTGTCATGAACACACGGAATGGTCAAATGCAACTCTGTGGGAGAGAATCAGTGTTTGAAAGAAATCTCCAAAAGGAAAATTTACAAAACGTTGAACCTGGTCATACTTTGGTCGTGATTGGATCTTTGTATAATCCGGCTGTATTCATCTTTTGGCTGAAAGTCCTTTCTACTGGCATCAAGCATGTTTTGAAAATTGTCGCCACTTTTTGACGCTTTTATGAGAAAATGATGATTATCCTAGTAATTACAGAGATATTTGCCTTAAAGCAAGTCACAATAATCAGCATTTGAATGGTTACCATAGTTACCACCATAGATTTCTTAGCTGCCCTCCATTTCAGTTTTAAACCGCAGATACAGACAGACATATGTTGAATTATGGATGGATTTTTCTACCAAATAAAGACTGAAGGAACACAGTGGTTTAACCTGTTTACATGCCAGCTTCGGGTTAGGTTTTGTTTTAGGGTTAGCAATTATTTATATCCAAAGCTCAAAGCGTATTGACTGGAGAGCTTACAGCCGATATGCCAGTGTGATACCTCATTTGAAAGCCAAGACCTTCTAGTTTCTAAAAATATCTGTGAGACCTGTATGAGTGAAACACATCACCCTAATCATAACCGTAACCCCAACACTAACCCCCTGTACAAGTGCACAAATACATGTAACAGTGAAGGCTAAACGTAATACTAATGTTAGCTTCATGCTAATGCTAGCTTCGAGTGCCAGTTTTTCACTTCTAATGGACAATCTGCTGTCCCTACAGGTCGTCCGGTGGCATCGAGGGATGGGTTAAAGGCAGAGGACACATTTTGTTTGTACAGTTCATGTATAATGACAAATAAAGCAACAAACAAACAAAAAAACAAAACAAAAAAGTTCATAATGACCCGATTTTAACTTGACTTTATTTGTGCGTGCTAAAAATGCTCATAGTCCGTCTCACAAGGCCACACTCCTCTTCAGAATCACATGATGTCACGTGAAACCTGTTGTACATTTGTTACCGCACCAATGAATGCATTTGTTAAAAACGGGCCAATAAGGTGAAAGAATAGTAGACATATAATCACAATAGTTGCAGTGTTTTTCCTTCAATTTCAGGTTTTTTGCAGTGCGCCTGGCTGCTGGGGGGCTGCCCCGGTCAATGCCTGACTAATTTTTAAACGGATCAGCTGCGGCGGACCAGATGTGGGGTCCTCCTGCCTCAGACCTTTACTAAAGCCTGCTTCTAATAAAGCCCGCATCCGGAGAAAGTAACTGTTCGACCAGCCCTTACTCTTCCACACACACACACACACACGCACACACACACACACACACACACACACACACACACACACACACACACACACACACACACACACACACACACACACACACACACGGAGGATATTATAGATGGCCCTGGTCTGGATACCATTTGCTCGGCCTGTATTTCATGTGCTCTACAAGTGCGCCTGTGCCCGTATGGGAACGTGTAGGCATAACATGGGCCTTTTGACCCTTTCCACAGCTCGTATGATATACTGAAGGAGCTCACTGCCTGTCAGGGGCTTGTGGTGTACAGCGGGTTCTTTCTATAAAATGCAAAGGCTGGAAATGGTTACAGTGAGCGGTGCCGAAGTCAATCTGGGGGTCTTGGAAACATGGAAACTGAACATATATCCCTCATTTATAGACAGAATTAACCACACACTCCCTTGAGTGAAAGGAGATGTGGTTGGTGGGGAAAACATGGATGCCTCGCCCGGGTCAAAACAGTCTTCCACTGCAAGAAATATATAGTTTTGTAAAGTTCAGATTAAACATGGTAGAAAATATTGGCCTACAGCGCATTTGCATGAACTGAGCTCCACTTCTTTTTTATATGCGTACAACTTAAGATTCGTGAATTTGATCAATAAGGAGTGACTTAATATTTTGTTTTAATTGATACACGATTGCATTAACCACCTCGATGACTGAAATGTTGTGTCATTGTACAGGTATGTCCTATATTTGAACAGGCATTTAACAACACTGCTTGGCACATAATGACCCAATGGCACTTATCTGTTGTTGAAATGGTTTCATCACATTTACTTTAGTAACATTTATTTTTTTAAGAATAGTTGTTTGCCACACACTACATAAAGTGGAATAAACCCCACTAGAGCACGTAAAGCCACAACCAAGAAAGGGGTGGACACAACAAGTCGATTAACCTGCTTTTTAGAAAATATACAATCATTTTTTAAATGACATCAGAATAAGTGAATGGTGTGCTGCAGGTGCGGGTACGGCCTATGATTTCAGTAACTTGTGCGATGAGGCACTGAACTGCATGAGTGGAGCACGACTGGAGCAAAGACTGAAGCTGCTTTTATAATCCCTGGGAACGGTCGGTTGCTCACTGCCGCTGCACCTCAGTACAATCGAAAACAAGGCATGATATTATATGATATCGTGGGGCTGACACTGTTTCTCTTTTTTCCCCCCAAATAGACAAAAAAAACTGACATAAACACAATCAAAACACTAAAACACCATTGTCAGTGTAGCATAAACTAGTAAGAAAATAAATAATAAGGCAAATAAAGGAGCAAGATATAGTAAAATTAGCTCAAGTTTGAATAAACAAATTATACACACACAGACCCAATGAACAGGGGCATGAATTTGAGGATTTGCAAATGGTAATAAGTCACACAGTGCAAATATCAGTGCATGACTGTGATGGTCGGACTCTTTGACAACTTTCCTTGCTTTTTGAGTTCTTATTTCATATCTAACCTCCTCCTGGTGCACTTTACTTTTCAACACCTCACACTAACCTCAACCTGCGGCGCAGCACTGCAGCACCGCCGCGTCCTGTATGTTCTTACAGTATACAGGCCCATATATCGGAGTATCTTTGTGTCGTCTCAAATGTCTGATTAAAGACACATGGGGTCATCCTTCACTCCTTGGCCCTGTCTCTCTCTCTCCCTCTCCATGTCTCTCTCCCTCGTGCACATTTGCAGCTCGCCTAAGCAATCCCAACATTTGAAGCCACCTCTTTCAGCGCGTGATGAACACGGCTCTTTGCCCTTCATTTAACTCGCTCTCTCATCATTTGCTCTCTCTCTGTCTCTCTCTCCTCAGTATCCATTTCCTCTCATTTCCCTCCATGCGTGTTGTGCAGCGGCGTGTGCAAGTGTGCGTCGGCCGCGTGCGTCCCTTGTAATAATTGTCTGCGCGGCACTCCGAAGTGCGTACGTGCGGATTGATGTCTTTTAGATGACTGTTGCAGTGCGCCAGCGTCGGGTTGGTCGCCGGGCAGATGGTGACCTGCGCGTGAACCCGTTCTTTCTGCTCATTTGTTCAGCTGCTTCTAATTTCCCCCCTCTCTCCTCCTTTACATTAGAGTGGCAGGGGGAAGTGTGAGGAGGAGCGGCGCAGTGCAGGGGACGGGCCACTAGAGGGCCCAGCAGACCAGGTTATGGGGTGGCTTTTGGAGTCTGTAGGTGCGGGATCAAAGGAAGTCCAGTTATTATTTGCATTGAGGATCATTCATGTTACAGGTTGCCATATTTTTTAAAACATGTTTCAGAATGTGTGTTCACATGGATGCTGCTGATGAAAGGACAAAACAGTGGGATGTCAACAAAGGAAAGAAAACATGTGGACACACGCATGGTGTCAAATATTTGATTGTAACACACAACAATTATGTTCAATTATTTAGTCCAAATTGAAAGCAGCAGTTTTGCAGTAAAAGCAGTATATTCTTTTTGTCCTAAATCTACAAGGTGTAAAAGAGTGCTTTTGCAAAAGGCTGCAGCCCTACATTTAAGTGTCTCTCTTAGCTCCCCATTGAAACGCTGATGCATTTTTCTGTTTTCTCTCTGCACTGCTGTATGTGGCTTTCGGAGTCACTTCTGTAACCACTTCTCAGCACCTGATTGCAAAGAATATTGTCAAGCACATACAGAGAATCAACATTATGTTGCACTCAAACCTCACGTAGTCAACATGAAAATATTGTATAAAGCATCATTGAAATGTGTCTTTTTTTTATATGCTAGACTTCAATGTTCTATCTTTGACGCATTTGTTTTCAATCCAATCTGAATAACACAATAAATATGTGCATAACTAATGAGCAATACATAGAATCAAACGTCTGTATACCAATGTTAGTTAAGCAGTGTACTTTATAAACTTAGACTTGTATTTTCCCAGTTATTAAAAGTGAATTTAAATTAATCTTATTCACGAAGAGCGCAAATAACCTGTATGTTTTGAATATACGTACTTCTTAATTCATTATTAATTGTGTCAAAACATAACTTAAGAGCTGAATGGAAGACTAAAACTAATCTTTGGCCGTTTTTGTTATACATGCTCTGTATTTTTACCTAAATCTCAGTCTAGACCTCCGACTTTGCGAAATGGACAATTTTAAGCGTCACTTAAAATTGCAATAACAATAATTTGCCGTTATATATAGCGGCCCTATTTTTATTTTCTTCCTTGTATATTTTATCAACGTCACCTGCACCAAAAAGATTCCAATTTCGACTATTCAGTTTACTGTTACTTTCTACCCTTTCTACCTCACTTTCGCTCCAACGGAAGACGGCAGTCGCCAAACTACGAGACGACCGTGCAACTGCCCGACAAGCGCTGCTCGCGACCATAATGTATACAAACAAATGCTAATGTGGCAGCCTGTCCCCTCATTCTCATGCATCCTGCTGCCTGCTCCTCAGCATCTGTGATTACAACTGCCTGGGCTTGTGGTCTGTTGCTGAACGTCGGCCTCCTCCTGCTTTCCCCTCTCTCCGCCGTTCTTATGAATCGATGATCACGCGGTGTAAGGGAGATAGATGGCCCCCAGCTCCATCTTGTCTCCTCTAATTGTAAAATATTAGTTACATTAGACTCTGGCCCATGATTAATGGAACTTATTTGGAAGGTGGACTCTTTCTCTCTGGCGCGCTCACACACGTATACTCCTGCCTTCCACCCCCCCCCTCCTCCACTTCTCTTCTTCCTCGCGCCGGCTCCCCTCTCTCCTCTGGACACCGCAGGTCTCCGAAGTCTCTGAGAATTGAGTGATTTCACTTAAAGCGGACAAATAGGCTTCCCTGGGTGAGGATGGGGGAGGGAGGGGAGGCGGAGGGGGCGACATGGAGCAGGGGGTTAGTAAGCAAAGGTTTGTAAAAGTTGCGGTACTTCGAGCCGGGCGAGAGTCTCCGGGGCGGCAGTGCCGTGTTGGATTATGACAATAGAACGCTGGCTTTGCTTAAAGGTATTGGTCAAGATACTGATCAGAAGTATATTTCTGATTCTGACATTTGTGTGTTGCATCTATACATATTTATAACCGTGTTGGCAGCTCTTCTTTCCATTTGTTGCATTGCTTTAAAGGTTTGAAGTTTCTCCACCTCATGAGCTACTTTTACTTTAATTCACTTTCTAATTTTCTTTTCGGGGATTATATAAGTACATATAAGTAACATATAAGTAACTTTTTTTTAGATAAGTAAATCATTCGTCCTTGATTTGAGAAGTCATTTCAAGAAATCTGTTTTTTCTTTCCACTTTACACAGAACATTTGACGCACATGACCCTTTATACTTTATTACATTTACCCAAAGGTTTGCAGATGGTGTTCAACAAGATCTTAAGAACAAAAAAGGGAACGCTTCAAAGGGTCGGCTAATCATGCAGATGTAGAAATGTACAAAATGCTTTGGGGCGCTGGTTGGAAGGTGGAAAAATACTGCAATATTAGGCACCTGAGCTACTGCTTGGAGATCCCTGCCTTTCAAACAAAGTCATACTTTTAAAACAAGTATTGTTGGTACCTTCAGTGAAAAACAGAGACAATGCTTTTTTTTGTATTTTACCCATGTATTATTTGGTTACAGTGGTTCCACGTGATTTGAGCAAACAGGTAAGCCTGCAGACAAATTTGTAGATCTGAATTTAATCTAGTGAGCCAAATAAGCTTCCAGTTTCCCATTTCATGAAGATAACATGATTGAGGATAACGGATAAGGGAAAAAAAAAAGAAGACAATTTTCACCATGCAGTAGAAAAAAACGAGGCACAGGTTTGACACATTAACTGAGCATTTGAAGCATTTTCTCCGCAATTTCTTTGAGCGCGATGCAGTAAACCGCCATCAGAATTGGATATAGCGGACTAATTTACTTGAAGGCCACTCTCGTCTGGCTCTGTAGAGATTTCAAAAGGCTGCGAAATAGTCTGCATGAACTCCGTACATTACAATTGTTGCCATTCATTGCGCTGCCTGTTTTGCACATTAGTTCTTGAGGAACACCTGCTCAGCTATGGTCAGACTCACACACTCTATGAGCTGATAATGCGCTCTCCTGCTGCAGTGCGCTCCTCCCCCTGATAAGACGCCATGCTTTTTCCCCCTTTATTTACAAGACCTACAAGAGCGACGGACGTGTGGCGAAATATTGAAACTTCCATACCAAAGTGCAACATCTTGTAGCTGTGGTGCACTTGCCGTTGCGCGTCTTGAACCCTATTCTCCTGGGATTACAAACACCTCGGAGTCTGAAGTGTAAAATTCACCGGCGTCCTCAGTTTCCGTCGAAAGAGGTTGCGATAATAATAACTTTTCATTGTTTGTTTGATCTCGAACACTACTTCACTTTACCTCCATCAATCCCCCCTCATTTCTCACATCTTCTGCCCCTGGTCAAACCTCTCCGAAAGTAATCTTCACAACAAAAACAAAGTGTTCCGCTCTCGGGGGGGGGGGGGGGGGGGGTTCCTTGCGACAGACTCTTGAGTGTCTCAGGCTGCCTGCCCATCTGTTGCTGTGCGTTTCCATAACTTTTAACTGTTATCGCCGCGCAAAGAGGTCAGGGGAAGTTCAGCGTGATTAATGCTCCTGGCGCGCTCATGCTCTTTGTGTCAGAAAGTGAGTGAGAGGCAGGTGGCCCCCGTATCTATCAACCCCCCCGCCCCCCTTCCACCCTCCTCCTCGTTCTTCCCGGCGTGGCATTCGTCTCTTTTCTCTGTCTTTATTGCAGCGAGACATGGTTGACAGGCTTCGGGCTTTCTCACAAACACTGGCTCGAGGAAGGGGAGATGGACACGCCGGCGATCGGACATCCATTATCTGTGTACAGTGGCAGGTCAGCGGCGGAATGGGAGGATGTGCCCGCCTCAGAACAGCGGGGAGAGAAAAGGGGAAAACACATGCGAGGGAAAGGTTTTGGGGGTTTCATTCGGCACAATGGAGTGACGGTGAACACTTTTGTACCGCAGCGAGGAGGCACCAGTTTGGATTGTCCCATCAAAATGAAACACACATACAGTACTGCTACAGCAAAGGGGTTTACCTTGTTTTGGTTCCACCCATCTTTATTCTAAAAGAGCTAGTAACTATCAACAGCTCTGCATGCCAACACTACGAGATCTGGACTGTGATGTTGCATTGGCTGCCCATCCACACGCCCTCCATCCGCTTTATCTAGGGTCGAGTTCTGAAGGCAGCAGTTTGAGCAGAAATTGACTTTTCTATCCAAGCGCACTTTGACCAGCTATTCTGAGGGGATTCCAAGGCGTTCCCCAGGACAGTCGAGTCCCTTCATCATGTCCTTGGTCTGCAGTAGGCTCTGCCCGGTAGCACATGCCCTATAAGGTTCCTTTCCAGGGAGGCATCTGAAAAAGAAGCTGGAGCCACCATAGTGGAAGAGCGGCAGCTGTGTTTCGACACACTCACGCATCTTTGAGTCATCTTTGAATCCTCCTCAGCCATTCTTAGCACCACGACAGCAGCTCCCAAAAAGTTCCTTCTGAGGTCCTGCACCTAGCTGTCAAGAGTCCCGTTTTGGCCCCTTCTTCCCACACACAAGGGCTACAGCCGGGACACCAACCTCGCACAGCCTAGAAGCTACAAACAATGTGAGTTACCCTAGCGCACAGCCAATAGTTATGAACAATAATGATCTCTTTGCCACTCACAGAGCACATGCTACTCCGAAAGCTCCGAACATTGGACTTGACGCCTTGAGACAGTGACATTTCCTTGTTCTTAGAGACATTCTTCACATTATATTTTACTATGCAGCTCTCACAGCCATGCTAGCTCCTGGTCGGCGGGTGACGTCACGGCGTTGAGGTCAGGTGGGACGAACGGAGAGGAATGCTGCCCTATTCATACCCCGCAAGGCAACCACTCATACTGCCATATACAGGTATATATAGGAAAAATAAACACGCATCTGTCTCCCCAAACTGAACTCTGTCACTAGCCTTGCGAGAATTGCCACCCGCAGAAGCCAGAGTGGCAGTTGTTGCGAGATTTCGTAGCTGTCAAGTCTCCCGCTTTGGCCGGGACACAACCGTATTGTGACCCGTCTTGGGGCTCGAATGGGCTGGTGGGACGGCTTGTAGCGGTTGCTAGAAAATGCCCTGTATTTTCAAACCCAAAACTTGACACGTATGGTCCGGCATATCACCTCTCGATCTCTTGCCTAGCTCAATCCTCTCATCTCAAAGCAAAAACACTCGCCCGCACGGTGAGATCGGTTGAAAATCAAGAAGTGAAACTAGAGTGGATATAGAGGTTTTACCCCTCTTTACAAAAAGGTAACATAACCAAAGGCACAACGTGATTTTTGACTTCGAACTACAGGCATGCCAAGACGCCTCGAGAAGCCGCCTTTGGATCCAGATGATATGAGTGAGTAAAACTAGTCTAATTAATACGTGAACTTTAAGCACAGGCATAGATCACCCTGAGAAACAATGCCTGAAGTCAGAGGAGAAGAAAGGGCTGAAGAGAGTTTAAAGAAGGAGCTGCTATTTTGGGCCCTTATTAACAGGTCCTTCTGGTGCGGCAATTAATAATCCAGCTCAGTGTTTAACTTGGGACTGTTTCCCTGGTGGGGACGTTTTAGCCGCGGCTTTGATGCTGAAAGAGCTTGCTTCCTCTCTCTCCCCCCGCCTCCCCTTCGCTCCACGGCTCTCCTTAAGTGCCTCCCCTGGTGTTATTTGCGTGTTGGTTTTTTACTCTAGTTAAAGCTCGGAACTCGACCAAATCTCCTATTCCCAAAACTTCAGGCCAATTTCCTCTCAACGCGGCGGAACGTTGTGGGAAATGCTCTTAATTCATCGGAGGGAATCAGAAGCGGGATAGCGAGTCCCTTCAGGCTGTTTGATGTCATGTAAATGTATTTATTTTTAAAGAGACGGGTGTGGGTGGAGAAGCGATAGTTAAAAATATGTATCGGGAAAAATCAGACGACGATTGCCAAGAATTAAGCATGTGATGTAGTAAGTCTTCTGACAGGCAAGCTGAACAAGTCTGATCTTGGACGTTTCACTTTTTGTTTGTAGAATGCTTTGTTGAGTAAAAAAGGTGAGAACATCCTTATAGACCTATTCAGCACATTCTATTTGCATCTCCCTATAAAACACCACCAGGCTAATCTTGGAGTTTGGCGGACCTGGATTGTTGAGGGGTCCTGGTTGCTATTCAGAGGGCGCCCAGTCCCTGACAAGTTGCTTTGAAAGATGGGTCAAAATTGCGGGATAAATTTCTCTAGGGGACAAAAGAGTGTGTCTTAACTTACCTTGTCTTACCAAAAGCAAATGACACCCAGTGGAAGAAGAAGAATGGGGTTAATAGCCTTGCATTTGGTATTCTTCCCCCCCAGCAAGGGAATGTGTGGGATCTCTGATGTGCGATCTCTCATGGGTGGTGTTTGTGCTTTTGCGTCAATGTAGGTTTTCTCCAAGCGTCTGTTATAGCTCCATCCCTTCATCCAGCTAGGTGAACTTGTGACTAAAATGCCCTGCTTAAGTGAACGCAAGAGTGAATTATTGTCAGTGTATGTCCCAGAAACACCGGAAGAGATGAGGTTTGTTGGAAACTAGAAAGGGTTGTCTCCAAGACTCAACCAAGGAATGTAGCTAGAAATCCTTCTCAATGGGCTGATATCATGCTAAATCAACTTATTTAAGAGGTTTTGACTATGGTATATCCTCAAAAAACATGCTGGGAGTGGTGTTTCATTCACACATGTTCCAGTAATCCTGCACATTCAGTCTTTCTCCCTTTTCCACATAAAAAAAATGCCAGCCCACGATCCAGTGTACGTCATACAGAGATTTTGGTGAAGCTCCTTCACCAAACTTGACCTGATCCAGTCCGTGGTAAAACTCTCTTTCTCGACCAGATTTGTATTTTTACATCACTGACATGATCACCCGTGCCTAAAAGCAACAAGTGCTCCCTCTGCTGGTGTTTAGTATAACTGCATTAGAATGTTAAAGCAGTACTAAGTAACTCTTCCCCCTAGAGGCCATAAGCGCAACTGCAGGTGTAGTAGCAAGTTACGATTTTTTAACTTATTAATTGTCTTGGAGAGCAAATACTACGCTGACAGGAAAGGCGAAGGGAGAGAGGGTTACTGTGCATCCAATTATACAATGGAAATATTTTTTTTCACTCAAACCTGGCTGTAAATACTGTTTAAAGTGACGTTAGCCCGCAGTTAGCTTTGCCCGTTAGCATGTTAGCTTCTTCTTCGTGATTACATTAGTGTGTATTGCTTTCTCCGCACGGGTGGCAGTCAAGTTGCAAACATGGTTTTCTGGCCAGAGACACCGGGGGAGATGAAAGACCCTCCAATCATCCCATAAACACTTGTATTACCCCCACAGGGACTACGAAACAGATTTATTAAGGTAAACACGTTACTTAGTACTGCTTTAAACATGTTATAGACCCTAAACATCCATGATCATTTATTAAATTCATAGGTTTGGCTGAAAAACAATTTATGTTCCCAATATCTGTGTAAATGTGAAAGTTTATCAACAAAAAAATATGACTGAAATTTGTCAACCAATTCTGTACACGAAATCCTTGAATCTAGAGGATGAGACTGGAAAACATCTTGTTATCCTTTTGAATCTAGCCTATATGTGCGTTTTGCTGTGCGTGTTTCGGAGCACTTTGCTGAGTAATGCAGGGGGAGCGGGGCATGCATGCAGGTGATTGGACAGATGGTTTAGCACATTTAATTGCTCACACCTTCTGTGGCTGTGCCTACACACTCTCCTCCGGTCTCTATCTCTGTCCATGTGTCACTGCTGCTATTTATTTCACGCGCCACTTTGAGGTTGTCCTCAGGAAACATTTCAACTCTTCCACGCAGACAATCTCGGCAGTTTAATGTTGCAGATCTTTAAGAAATTGGGAGAAGGCCAATTTTTCTGTGTGCAAGAGTCAGTGGTTCAAAAATTTAGAGCTGTCTTAAAATGCAAGATCAATCCTCTTTTTTAGTTTTAATCATGTTGTAAGCTCAAAAATGTGTCCACTGCAATTTTTTTTAAATCAATGAACCATCACCGAACCCATTCTAAAAAGATCTGCACTCAAACCGCCATTATTACAGCACAAGCCTTGCTAAAAATGCTGGCTTGCGTCTTGATTTTAGTATGTGTAATTCTCACTGCTGCCAAAAGACGGCGCTCCAAAACACATTCCTTAAAAGAAGAGTCTTTCCTCCATAGACACAACAAAGTAATTAAATTATTTTATCTTTAGTAACACTGCCGACATCTGTTACAATCTCAGTGTTTTGCTTCATCTGATGAGAGAGAGACAGTTCTTGGTACTTTATTATAGTTATTACAAAAATCAACTCGCCGATTTCTGAAAGCAACATGTTTCTTCTTTTATTGCCTCGTTTTGTCATTGGGATCCAACTGTGTGTTAATTGAACATATTGTCACAACCAACAAATATGAAATCCAAGTGAGATACGAGCGAAAATCCGCTGTTGCCTTCATTATCTCTCACTTTATTTAGTCAATAGACGTTTGTCAGTAAAGTGTATCATTTTACATTAAGCTAGTCGTGTTTATGTTGTTTTCATTTCAGTATGTAGTGTCTTTCAAAGCAACGCGTACACAAAGGACACAGACTTTGGTTCACAACAGTATACTGAAACATTGTGTCTCTTTGAATGTGAATAATGATAAGGTTCTGTCTGCATTCTGAGTTGTCCTGACATATTTAGGTTTAAAGTTTTAACAACTCATTGAACAAAATGTAAATGGGTAACATGGTTTTGCTCATTAAATAATAATGGTGACCATACCGCCTTTGCTCTGCCTGATCCCATCAGACCTCGGAAGCTAAGCAGGGAAGGGCCTGGTCGGTACTTGGATGGGAGACCGTTTGGTAGCACCAGGAAGCCCAGGGAATGTAGTGCTTGAGTGAGTGGTTGGTGATCATAGGGGCCGATGGCGCAGTCTGGTTGCCTCACTTCTGTCAGTCTACCACAGGGCGGCTGTGGCTACAATAATAGCTTACCACAACTGAGTACGGAGTGAATGATTCTGCTGTTGGTCCACTTTTGCACGTGCATCTCATTTTGCATATAAACAAACTCTTGGTAAATGACCCCCTTAGTGTACATGATGGGTTCAGAAAAAGGAATATATGTAATAACTAAATTTCAGACAGAACTTTATCATTGTAAGGCCACAAAGAGGTTATCTTCTTACATGTGTCTGGTTCTAATAATAAAACATTGTATAATAGTTTGAATGTATAACATCCAACAGTCATTTCTTGGTTATGGTGCAATGTCTGGCCCAGCATTTACACATACACTCTTTGATGTACAATAATATGAATGAAATATGATGTACAGTGATGTCAGATGTATTTTATGGTGCTGCATCCACCCCCGCTCTAATTCACCCACCCACACCTCTGCTGGGTGGCACAACATGCCCTCCCTCTCTTCCCTCCCTCTCTCCTCCTCACCCGCTCCTCGTCTGATCTCCTCACCAGGGCCTTAGGGGGTTAATTAACAGGCCCAGATAATGCCACACTAATGAAAACAAGACCACTGCCTCCACATTCTGTTCCCAACTCCCTTATCCATTTTTTTCCTTTCTTTTCTTGCACATTTTAAGATTTTGGACACAGCCAGGCCTGTAAATAAGTGGAAATAACAAAATGACAGGACAAAAAAAAAAGAAAAAAAAAGATTACAAACAGATTCAACAATATCTGTGGAAATCATAATTGAGTCATGCAACAATAAGCAAAAATAAGGATTAGAGGTTTTAGAAAGAGCGTGCATTTGTGTGACCATTCATGTGTGCAATAGAAGCTGTTGATTCCCTTGACATTAAAGTTTAGCTTGGGTAAAACTACTTACTTGTTGTTCTGGAAACAGTGATGGAATTACAGGAAAGAAGAATGAAAATGAATGATACACAAGTGAAAATTCCAATGTCTAATCTGTTGCATAAAGAGGTTTAAATTTGTTGAATGTCTGGCATCACTTTGTTTATTCACAGGAAATGAGCACATTTAATTGATTTTATTATATATTTTTTTCTACAGATGTGCTTTCTATTGCACATGGATCATACAATATTAACATAAATCCACAGTTAAATGGGACAGGAATTAGTCAAGGTTGTCCTCTATCCCTAAGCATTTTTTTTGATTGTTTGATGTAAAGCATTTTGTGTCTTCACTTTTGAAAATTGAAAGTGCTGGTACAAATGTCACCAACAACGTGTTAACTGTGCTGAACTTCAACTTGTGGAACATTTTTGGGCCAATCTTTGTGTACAGGCTGATAACTTGGGACTGGGAGTGCATGTTCTTATGAACTATGACACTATGTGAAGAGCTTTGGGTGACTTGTGTCATGAGAGAAGTGCTAAACAAATGAACTTCCATTCCATTAGACAGGCTTGTCTGTGACATGGACCTGGTTTTAGGCAATAATGATAAATTACTCAAATCAGACTTGGACTCAAACTTCATCCTCTAGTGATGGTATTTTTGGCTCTTTCTGATCATTTGGATTGGCTCATCAAAAAAGAGTTGGCTCCAAAGTGGCTCTTCTTTTGTTAGCTGTACAGTCTAGATTTCAGACAAATTTTGATTTATGACTTTTTGAATTAACCATTCTACTATCCCCTGCACATAACAACAGCTATAATCAAGCACAGTAAAAATTAACTTCTTTTGGTGCCATAACTTGGCTCATAGTGGTCTGTGTTGTTTGTTGTTTTCAGAGGTTAAAGTTGACTTTAGGAGGTGGTGGAACACCAACAGCTGGTATGCCTGTCCCGTCTGTGAGCTGCAGCCTCGGTCTGAGAGTAGAATGGACCTGGACTCCAGATGAAACCAAAGTTCATACTTTTGCCAGTACTCCTGCTGCTTTCGTTGCTTTTAAAATGGGCTTATACAGAGGAAATTTGTTTAAGAAAAGGCCAACATTGCGAGGTATCGCTGTGCCGTGTGTCTCCAACCCAGCATAATTTAATCGAATCGTTCTGCTTGTAGAGTTCTTGTTTTCGTGTTAAGTTCTGTTTTTGAGCAGCTGCATTGAGCTTCCTACCCCACACACAGGCTGTGACTGCACTTTTCCCTTTCACTGTCATTTTCAAAGATTTTGATCGTGATTTAAAATTGAACAGCAAAGATTTGCACATGACAGACAAAAAAAAAAGTTTACAAAACTTGTGCTTGTTCACAAAGTAGCACAAATCTCGGGAAAGAAAAGTGAGCTTGAAGTATTTAAGCTGTTTGGGTTAAAAGCTCAAACCAGTGGACACAGATTAGTGACGGCAAATCAAGCCCTTTCACTGGAGTCGTCCGTGTGGCTTGAGAAGGGCCTTTACCATACGTGTACGAAAACCCTTTAATATATAATCCATAGCAAAGCATATAACATCTCGGAGTTCGGGAAAAGTTAACTGCAATCTCAATCCTACTGAAGTGCATGCATCTGGCACGAACTTCCTTCCGCCCCGTGCTTCTCAAATCACAATCTCCTCTCCTTTATCTAAACATCCCCAAAAGCTTTATTTAGATTTATTCTCAAAGTCCGCGGGGACAAACAGTTAAAATAGAACAGGGAATGGAAGACGGGGGAAGAAAAAAAACAAAACAACAAAAACAAGTAGAGTTGTTTGGGGGGGGAGAGGGGCATAACTCGCTCTAAGTGTAAAATGGGATGAGATCTTCTGCCTCTCGGACTTACCGTAATGTAAGCGAGTGTGAAATTAAAGCGCGGGCGAATAAAAGAGGACCCTTCATTGTGTGTCGCCGACTCGCTTATCGGCAAACTCAGACAACTGGAACATCCAAAGCCTCCAAACTTGTCGCAATCCCCTTTGTCTGGCTCGGGAGCAAACAATGTAATATCTCAAGCCTCTCAAAGCTGGTGTCAGATTGCCCTACACAAAGTAGCCCCACAAATCTCCCCTTTTTGCTTATATGCAGTTGTACGTGTTTCCGCCGGCGTGTCCATCGAAGCCGGCCGCGCCACCAACCTTGCGTGCGCGCTAGCCGCTTCGAAATAGACTTCCTTAATTCCTCCTCCAACCTATTGATATTCAGCGCACCTATCCGGAGCACTCTTTTAAGCCCCGTATGTTAATTTGATTTAGAGCATCTCCAGCCGAATAAGAGGCACAAGGAAAAAAAAAAAAAAAAAGTCAAACGCAAATGTACTATTATTAATAACCGGCAGTACTTCAGTTGCTTTTCTATATGCAAGTGGTCCCCAACCTTTTCACTTGGAAGCTTCCCATCCGTCTCCACCAATGCCCCCAAGCCCACAGCAAATAAAATCCATACATGCAACAATTAAAAACAGCAGATTCATTCCAAATATTGATGTATTGATGGTTCCCACTAGCTTGGCCAGCAAGAATACACGCTTTTCCTACGTAATTCTTTACAAAGACATGTCGTCTGGGATCACGGGGATATTAAAGCAGAACTAAGTAACTCATGCCCCAACGTGCTACTGCAGGTGTCGTAGCATGTTGTGTTTTTTTTACTCATCAATTGTCCGTGAGAGTAAATACTACACTGACAGAAAAGACAAAGAGGGATATTGTACAATCCAATGACATAATGGAGATATTTTTTTTCACTAAAACTGAGCTGTAAATACTGTTTAAGTGGCACTAGCCTGCAGTTAGCTTTGCCCGTTAGCCTGTTAGCTTCTTCCTCATGATTCCATTAGTGTGTATTGGTGGAGCTGACCCGGAGGCAGGAAAGTTGGAATTGTGGTTTTCACACCAGGGTTAGATGAAAGACCCCCCAATAATCCCATTAACATTTGGACTAGGAAAATGATTTATTAAGGTAAACAAGTTACTTAGCACTGCTTTAACCTATCAGAGAAAAGCTTTTTTTAATGTTGCATCAAACGAACAATCGTTTTTTTTGTCAGAGTGCAAGGAGAAATTTCTGATTTTAAACACAGGAGAAATCAACACGAATGTGCAATGGTTGGTTCAGTCAAAAGACTTTCAATAGACGGCAACAAGAAGAAAATACTCCAAGACTAATCTTCCTACGGGTACTAATAAAGTAAACCTGAACAATCACAATCTCCGTGATTCCTGTTATGTATATTTCAGATTCCATTTTACATGCGGTCAATTCAGTCTTCCTATTGTGACAACGTGGTCTGTGATTGGATCGATATAAAAACACTTTTCATGATTTGATTGGCTCTTGAACAGACACAAAAAGCAGGAGTGTATGTCTGAGCAGGCAAGAATCTCACATCAAAAGTATCAATCTTTATAGCTAAAGGGTTCGACTTACTGTAAATTCCCTTTTACCTACCTACCAACGTGTGAAGTATTTTGACTGCTTTCTTTGTACAGACAATGATTTCGAAAACCTCCACCTTCGGCCAAACAATGTTCCCGGGGACACCTCTGCAGTGTGGAAACGACTGTTCTATACAATGCCCCCTCCTTGCTTCTTTCCTTTCCTTCCTCTGTCTCTCCATTGCGTCTTTTCTGTCTTGTCTATGCGGTGAATGAGCTAAGTGAAGTGGGTTATGATGGCAGTGTAATCGGCATCCCTCAAACAAACGGCTGCCGCTATTATGGGGCCATTGTGTTTTGCTGCAGTGATGATCAGATTCAATCTAAGAGGAACATTCTGTGCAGGAGCTATGGCGACCGGGGAGATGGAGAGGAAGAAAAAAAAAACATACTTTGCTATTGTGTTCAGGAAGACTAGATGTATGCATGCTCTACCGAAGATGCATATCGATTCCTGGGCGAAGTTTAGCGCTTGATGAATTTGCCCGGGCCTCTCTCTGGCTGGAGCGTAGAGAGGTGAGTGTAGTGTTGGGTAATGTTTGGAGGGATGTATTTGCTTCAATAAAAAAAAGCAAAGGCGATGCGTCTGGGGTGGCACTGAAAAGAAAATTACTACAGCGCTCTTTCTCCTTAACTTCACCCTTTATTTCTTCTGTTTGTGGCGGAGATCCGTTATGTTATTGAACGAGTACCATGGTGTGGCGTCCTACACTATGGGTATTGTAGTCATTGTTGTACACAATTAGGAGGATTAATGGAGATAATGCGTTGGAGGATTTGTTTTTCATTATAGAACAAAACTGAGCCAGGTCAACATGGAGTCAACCAAGCTGCTGTGAACATTTGTTCTGACTTTTTCAAGGGTAAATGGCCTGAGCGGGCCCAAGTTTTTTACAGCTTAAACCGAATTCCAGGATTCTGCCAATGAACAAATGATGGAATGAAAGATAACAATAACAGCTACATTACATAGTCTTTACACAGGGGTTCCAAGATTTATTTTTTCAAACTTTGCTGACTTTATTTATTTATTTATTTGGTCTGGTCAGTGCATGTTAATGAACACAAATGGGCCTCATGCATGTGAAGACGCAATGGCAGATTGTAGCCTTGAGCTAATTTGCATCCATTGTCCCACACTCGCACTCTCAAACACACTCTCATTCATCCTGGCCTATTGTACATGTTTATAGTGGTAAGGGAAACCGGAGTACCTGGAGGAAACCTATGCAGACACAGGGAGAAGATGCAAACTCCACACAGAAAGGGCCCGTCCAGGTGGGAATGGAACCCGGGACCTTCTAGCTGTGAAGCACGAGCGCTAACCGCTGCACCAACGTGCCGCCTTACAATAAGTTTGTGCAGACCAAAAGCCCTATTTTATGGATAGGTACAAATGAATCAATCAAAATACTGTATTGTACAATGAAAAAATCCTGTTCCGTGAAGATGTAAGGTTTAGTTCAGTCACTTGATACTTTGTGCGGGACATACGACAAATAAAAAAATTTGAAATCTTGAATCTACACATCTCAAAACGTGACTAATCGTGAAAAATTTCGTCTTCTTTTTTCCAGGCCAGCGCCCCTTCAAATGCAACTACTGCCCCTACGGCGCCTCGCAGAAGGGCAACCTGAAGACCCATGTACTCTGCGTCCACCGCATGCCGTTTGACAACAGCCAGTACCCGGACAGGCGCTTCAAACGCTCCCGTCACGAATCGGAGTCTACGAACAGGAGCCAGGACGGTCCATGGACAAACGGAAGCGCTAACGGAAATGGGGACGCTCAAGAGTGAACTAATGTGCAAAGCTGGACTAACATTTGAATTCGGTGGTCTAGTTCGGATGCTGTGATAAAGATTGCAGGTTGGTGTAGGCATGAAGGAAGTTTCCAAAGATGGCGAGACAATGTTGGACAACGCTGTGAATAGAACTATGAAACTTGTGTGTTTTGCAAGTCTGTGGACATTTACAGAGCAACATCATATTCTATGTATGGTGATTTAGCTTTTTTTTATTTTTACCACTAAATGTAGATGATATACAAGGTTGAAACTGTACTTTGAAGGCAAATCACTACAGATGGGAAACCGGGAAGCTAAAGGGAAGTCGGATGGGTAAAATCATTACAGATAGACTTTTTTTTCCTTCCAAAAATAACGCTTTTATCAGAAAAATGATCTGCGCAAACGATTTGGGAGATTTGCTGTAAGATGGGGGATGGACTCGTGCGCCACGACCAACTGTACACTCGAACATAACACCGGTTTTCTGCCATTGTGCGCATATTGTGATTTGCTGGCGACAATAGTGGCGTGTCTCCCTGTTGGTTGGGGAAGGGAGGGTCTGTGGTGCCAGCCTGACTGGAGCTGTCATTGCAGAGGAAATCAATTCAAACGACTCACGAGCCGTACAGTTGTAACCCGACCCCATAACGGTACATTGTGGCGGGATGGGGGGGTCAAGCACTGTAGTCCCATCAGCTGGACACAGCCCCTCCGATCACCTCTTCTGTCCAATCGGCCTTAGTTTCTTCGTAACATCCGCAAGAATCAATCAAAGAATGTATTTAAAGCAGCCATTAGGCCGATCTTATGGGCCTGTTTCGGGGCATCTTCATGGATGGGGGGGTAATCTTACTGGCGTCCATGTCAAGGGGGCTTTGACTGACCGTTGGGCATTATGATGATGGATGACAATGTAGGGGTAGTAAAGAGACGGAAGGTCTGTAGTCTTTAAGAGAAGCTGTAACATAGTATACTCCAGACAATTGGGACAACGTGTGAAATGTAATTATAACTCCATACAAATCAAGCAGTCACAAAAGGGTAATTTGCAAAAGAGCATAAAAACACACATATGGGGGAAAGAAGACACTTAAAAACTCAACTTTTTACTACTTAAAAAAAGAGTTCAATTTGAATAGGCTGACAAAAGCATGTGAAGAACCAAATGGTCATTGTAAGTTGCATAGCAGATATTATTTGTAATGGGGGTTATAGTGCATCACCATAATAGTTCCGTCAATGCTAACTACTTTGCTACAAGCTTGACTGTCAAGAGATCTGAATTCCATCTTTACAGTCTTGACTTTTAACCAAATATGGCACTCCGTTATCATTATAACGCGTTGTTTCGCTGCGGTCTAAGGCTGCCTTGTGATTGGCTTAAACAAGGCACGCTTGATCCAATCAGCAACATGCACTTGAAGTTCAGCCTCGATACCTTTGTGGTGGATATGTCACGAGATTCACTTTTGTCTAAACTATTTTATTGTGATTTATGTGATGTATTAACATTTTATACAATGCCCCAGTTTTCCTTGAGCTTTGGTTGCATTTGAAGCTAAAATAATCATCACTTTCAAACTTCACATCCCCAATTAACCATGCTACCTTTTATTCTTTTATTTTGAACAAAACAATTCTTTATGTGTGTATATTTGAATTCATGTGGGCCCAGTTCCTAAGGGGCAAAAACCACATAAATCATTGAAAGTAAAGACTGTTTTTGATCTTGTACAAATCACGCTAGGTTCTTGAGCTTAAAAAAAAAAAGAAAGAGAGAGAGAAATAGATTGTACTTTGTTGTGCCGGGGGCTGCTGGTACTATGAGGAGAACTAAATATGGTGTTTTGTTAAGTGTGTGTTGGTGGTGTAAGGGAGGCTGGGAGTTACAGGGGCGAGTGGGGAGCTTTGTTAATGTTTTTTTGATAAAGAGAAATGATCCGGACTTGGAGAAAAAGTCAATATCTTCCCGCACGATACCACACACACACACACACAGAGGTGGAAGTGAGGGAGGGATGGAACACCCTGGGGCTTTATATGCAGGGTCACAACTCGGACCACCTCTTCAGGAGCCACTATGGGGACATAATCAAAAGTATGTATCTGAATGTATTAGAATGCAATTACATGTTTATACCCTCATTGGTACATAAAGAAAAGCTGGTCAGGATTTCGAATCAGCCGGGAGCTCCCTCTGCAGGACACATTTTAAAACATACAAAACATTCACTTTAACTTGAACTTAGCAAATCCATGGCACAGTGATGCACACACTTTGAGAACTGCTCAGAATGTGAGGGATTATGGGCTTTAAAAATGTATAGGACAGAAAGTTTTTCAGTGGTGCAAGAAACAGCCGAAACTGCCACTCAAAACTGCTTGATGGAATCAAAATAGTACTCTTTGTATGTTTTTGACTGAATAAGATTTAATGTAATCAACAAAAAAACTATTTTCTGTGATATGTCTCTTTTGAGGGAATAGGCCACCGTTTTTCCATACTGATGTAACACTTGTATACTGTTAATGCACGGATGTCAAAGTGCTCCTAAGGTGTTATTACGCCTTACAATATAGTAATAATACAATTAATGCATCGGTTTCATAGTCGGTGGTGGCAAGCTACTATTGTAGCCACAGCTGCCATGGGGTAGAGTGACGGAGGCGAGGCAACCAGTCTGCGCCATCGGCCCCTCCGACCACCACCACTCACTCACTCACTCACTACGTTCGCCAGGCTTACTGGTGTTTCCAAACGGTCTCCCATTCAAGTACCGACCAGGCCCTTCCCTGCATAGCTTCCAAGGTCTGAGGGGTTTGGCAGAGCAAAGGCGGAATGGCTGGTTTCATTTTGTGTCACTATACGTGGATTGTGTAACTACCCACGTAACCGTATTTAAATAGGGAAAACGTGGAGGAGCTTGGTCGCTTCTAACTTCACCCCTGTTTGGGTCCATAGAGGAGAGGACGAGAGGCTAAATGCTGTTGTTTGTTCTCAAGTAAGAACATATCTCAGTATGGAACAACTGTGGCCTATTCCTTTAATGCAGAGGCACAAAAGAAAGCACACGAAAATGTCACTAAAAATAATAACTTTTTCATACCTGACTTTGCTGCCACCCTAGCATAACTAAGCACCACCACCAAACATGGCAGAAAAAGAGAAGGAGATTGAGCTACTTTATGATTATGTTCAATGTATTTAATTCTCAATCATTAAGTGCACGAAAAGCCCATGTACAGAAGTTATATGACCAGCATTGTAGAATTGTTTCACAAAGACCATAAAAAAGAGCTTTCTGCCCAGGGGTGGCGAGCTGTAACTACCGAACTACAGGTTAGTGACCACTGCTGTACAACCTGGAGGAGAGGATAGAGTAAGTGTCAAAGGATGGAGGAATTATAGGAGGTTATGAATGAAAGAAGACTGTGAAGATACAGTATGTCGTACGCTTGAATTTAGAAAGTTGACAAACCTAAAAGTAGGAAAACTCCTTATTCACAAACACAAATGCAAAGAAGGTGATTGTTTAGGAGTGACCCTTCCCTCAATGCAGTTACTTTCAGTCACCCTGGCTTTTGTACTCACAAGGTGATGTTGTATTATTCTTGTGTTGTTTGCATATAAGTTATTTCTGGCTGAAGTTGAGGTTTTTTGCTCACAAATATAACGCCACAGGGTTTGGTTGACTTTGTATAGTGCACATTGCGACTCTTGCGTATTGTCAATGCCTTTTTTCTGAATGTACGCATCCATTTACGCGTGTTCGGAACTGAATATGAATTGCTGGGACAAAAGGAAGTTTCCAAACCATTCCGTGTTGGCACCAGTGACTTCTGGAGCTCACTAAAGCATGCAGATCCGGGGCGGTTTCGTCACCCCGTTCGATATGAGGCAATCATCAACACCGATTGTCGTCTTTCCTCTGTGACTAGTTGTCCTTGTCCATTTCTGAGTGCGAGATTGGCTTTTCCCTACCCGCTGTAAGCCCAAAATAATCCATCCCTTTGTCCCCGCGCTCTTTGATCCTCGCCGAGCTAAACACGCCGCTTTTCTAATCACTGGTGCTAGTGAGAAAATAATATTATCGCAACTTTATTTCAGCTTACGATCCTAGCCCACAATCCCAAGATAAAAAAAAAATATAATAATAAAATAAGTGAAGCCCTGAGATGAGGGGTTTTGCTGCAAACTCTAATATATTTTTTAGATATATTTAAAGGAGGTTCATTATTTATTATACACATGTGTTGGGCAGATACTTTATGCATTTGAAGGCCTAACAGTCCTATGTATCTTTACACATTTCCCGCTGGTGTTTTTTTCTGCAATAAAACCTCTACCTCTCAAACATGGTGTATGTGATTGTTTTATATTCATCCATTTTCTTCACTTAAAAATACATGAAATAAAAAAATAATGTCACTACTACTACTACTACTTACTTCAGAATTTATACAGAAAAATTGAAATATATGTTGTAATCAAACTGGTTTAGAATTGACTGTAACATGATCAAAAAGCAGAGTAGGAAGATTGGAAATTCTAACTAAGTAGCTCATGCCTCTAGAGGCCATAAGCACCACTGCAGGCGTCGTAGCATGTTGCGTTTTTTTTTACTCATTAATTGTCCGTGAGAGTAAATACTACGCTGACAGAAAAGACAAAGGGAGAGAATGATGTACATTGTGCCACAACCCAGTTACACAATGGAGATAATTTATTTCACTCAAACTTAGCTGTAAACACAGCTAAAGTGGCGCTAGCCCACAGTTAGCTTTGCCCGCTAGCCTGTTAGCTTCTTCTTCGTGATTCCCTTAGTGTGTATTGGTGACTCCAACCCGGAGGCAAGAAAGTTGCAATTGTAGTTTTCGGGCCAGAGACAACAGGGGGAGATGAAACACCCCCCAATCATCCCATTAACACTTGTATTACCCCCAGAGGAACGACGGAAAGGATTTATTATGGTAAATAAGTTACTTTTTTCTTCTTTAAATGAAATTGTAACTTGAGCCCCTGCATTGGGGATTTGGATCCATAAAGTTCGATTGAAACTTTAAGGATGCAAATAAAGTTAGGATTTTTTGTGTTAGATTGTGTTATTTTGATCAGATAGGGATATACCCTGAAACAATGTAAATATTCAGTCATGGAGACGCTCTGAGGAAAGCTTTCTCAAGGCAGTTCTCTCAGACTCTTTTGTATGAACTGCTTTTATTAACCATTGGTAATGCATGTAGCTTTGTGAAAAGTCTTACAGCCAGCTGCTAGGAGCTAGAAAACGAACTCTGGCATATTTACTTGTAAACTCTGATGGGCATTGTCCCATTTTAAACTAATACATGGAAACATAATGGCATGTTTGTGAGTTCATTGAAAGATACCGAAAAAAAAGAAGTAATTTACAAATATTTAGAATAGCAAAAAGTTAGGGCTGTGATCTGCACGGAAGCCATAGAAACAAGGAAAGGGTGAAAAGAAGCGGTGAACCAAAACAAAAAAACCCAAGGCAGAGCTGAATCTGAAATGTTGTCCCCAGGATGAGCGCTTTTTACTGTTAATGGAGAAATAGAGTGCGTGGCATATTTAATGGGTTTTGTTTTTATTGTACAGCACTGAATAATTAACTGGGAAGCAGCATGTCACATAGATTTATCTTTTAATTAAAAGAACGTGGTTCACGCATATTTGAGTGGTAGTCCAAATAAATGCAATATCCAAATTTATGTTTTGTTTATCTTCCTGTTAATTATGCGGAGATTGTTCACTGTATGGCCCTTAATATCCCCGCACTCCGCATCTGTCTCTTCCCCTCTCTTTCCCGCTCCCTCCAAGTAATAACCAGTCAGCTTTTATTAATTTATGGATAATTGTGGCCACATGAGTAAGGTGCATGAGCGAGAGTGGCTTATTCATATAAAGTGAGATGAATGCGTTGGGCTGCCTGATGCCTCCTCATGACAGCGTTTTGTGTCCTTGTCTCCGGAATTAGACAAATATCCCATATTTGTTTTCCCATTAGTGCACAGACAAGTGTGTAGCAGCTACAAGAATGCAGACAACATGCCGGGGAAGCAATCTCAACCAGGGACAAATACAACCAGGATGGATATGGGACGCCTTCAGAGATTATGTGATTTATAACAAGAAGGTTTTGATGCAATGCACTTTGTCTTGGCATTTATTGCAGAGTGTAGGTGTTCAGGTTTCCCCCACCAACATACGCACATTAGGTTTAGTCAACTTGATAAAATCTGTAAAATATTTTGTTATCCTTTCGAGATAAACCCTGTTCTAAAGATTTATTTTTTAGAGCTTTTTACCATGTTACAATGTTGTTCTCTTATAAAAAAAAACCTGGAGCTGGGTTTCGACTCACTCAGCTGCCAAAATGCTCCTCCCGTTCTCTAACAACTCCCGAGGTCCCACGTAAGCAAGGCAATGAAGAGACTTATTTGTATGGCACATTTCATATACATGTACTCAATGTGCCTCACAGCAACACCAGACACCCAAACACAATAAAAAATGCAATAAAAAGCATTTATAACACAATAAAATTACATTAAAAATTAAATTAAAAATTACATGAAAAATTACATGAACAAATACACAAAAAATACATTAAAAATTACATTAAAAAAAACAAAATTATGTATATCTATATTTTAAAATGTGTTAAAATACAATCAATTGCCATAGGCAGCAGTAAAAAGGTGTCCTTTCAGCCTGGACATAAACATTGTCAGAGCTGAGGCCTGTGTCACGTCCTCACTGAGGCTTTTCCAGACTTTTGCTGCGTGAAACTGAAACGCAGCCTCATCGTGTTTGGTGGTGACTTTGGGAACCACCAGGAGGCCCCTCCCTGAGGATCTCAGAGCCCGAGGTGGTTCATACGGCTCTAACATGTCCGAGATGTACTTTGGTGCCTGACCATGAAGAGACTTACACACAAGCAGAGCTATTTTAAAGTCTATTCTCTGAGTGATAGGAAGCCAGTGTAGAGACCGGAGCACTGGACTAATGTGGTCGTATTTCCTGGTTTTGGTCAGGACTCGAGCAGCAGCATTTTGGATGTACAGCTCGCATGAATTAATCTCTCCAAGTCTTGTTTAGACACTATGCTTTTTATTTTAGATGGTGCTAGGCCGCTGACGTAATGGACTTAATATGACTGTTAAAGGGACTATACAGAGCTTAAAAATGTTAAAATGATGTATTTTCCTCCCCCTACATGTTCCAGCCCTGTCCTAATGTGTAGACTGAGCCCAGACCTAGTCACCACAACTGCCTCTATAATCCTGCACTGTCAATCAAAAATTTGTTACTTCGGGTCCGAAGTGCTGTCATGCACGACCTTAATATAGAAGGTGCAGTTACATGTATGACCTGAAATGGCAGTAGTGAGTATAAAATGGCAAACTTGTATCTAGCCCCTTTAAAATTCAGGTATAAGTCCATGACTACAGACCTTTTTACTTCTTCTTTTCATTGAAACAGCTGCACAGCAAAGGGGAGCATGAAGGGTAGTGTGAAAATCAGGAAGTGATAATGAGATATTGCGATGCTTGTTTTGTTGTTTTCGATCAATATTGTATTTTCTAAACCACATAGGGTAAGATAGAGATAACAATGTGTTTAACTGCATGAAGCATAATACCCCCTTTTTAAGCATATTGTATGAATGGATGCAATTTGTTTTGTTTTATCAGACACTTCAACAAATGGCACACACAAATGGCTGACCAAAAATCACTATTCCAACAGTAGAGGAAAAAAACAAAGCGTGTCTACATTGGCACACTTTCATGAGAATGACCCCTGTGGCGTTCATCCCTCCGGACTGACCGTCTCTTCCAATAAGACCATCAGAAGGCGGAGTGGTCTTGCAAATAAAATCCTCTCCACTGAATGGGGATGATGCTGATCTAATTCACTGTTTATGCGCATGTCGGCCCCTCGTGCATCTCCAGTGGACTGCTGTGCCTGTGTGTACGTGTGTGTGAGAGGATGAGTGTCGTCTCTTCAGAGTGGGTATTTTGTTGACGTCTCTATTACTGTCGTCAGAGGAGGGCCCTATAATGCTATCTGCTGTCATTATCCTTCCCTTATGGACAACACGCAACGCTGAATGAACCATTAAGCAATCATTAATTTCGTGCGGATTATTATTCTCCATGGACATTAAAATTATAAGGAAATATTTAAAGCGCACATTTTCTGCTGTTGCCTAAATGTCTCTCACAAGCCCCACCGCACATCCCGATTGTTCCATCCATCCATCCATCCATCCATCCATCCATCCATCCATCCATCCATCCATCCATTTTCTTCCACTTTTCCGTTACCGGGTCGTGGGGGCAGCTGTTGGAGCAGCCTAAATCACATTGCACCAAATTAAATAGAAGCAGGTCTCAGCCAAAGATCACAGCAAGATAGAGGGTTGAGACCAACAGTGGACTGCTAAGCTAACACTGTGCTAATTTAGCCTCTGACTTCCTGCTTTGTGTCTATGGTGCAAAAAGGAGTTTACTCTACTACAAGACAATAGTTTCATATAGAGGTCAACCAATATGGGTTTTACTAATTGGGATTGATTGGGATTTTAGTTGGCCATTGCCGATATGCACAGCCGATATTTTTGACAGATATTTCTGGCAGATTATTCCAAATTTCTTGTCTATAATCCTGTATATGAAGCATCTAAACTGTAAAATGTGTTGAAATGTGACAGCAGGGGGTGCTGATTTATAAAAAAAAAAAAAAAAAAAGCTTCCTGGCCTGGCTTCTTTTCTCCAGTGCGACATCAATACAGTCTTCCTTTTTTCTTGCAAACAAGATGTTAAAGATCTTAGTATCAAACCCAAGACATTCCTGTTGTGAAGTATCTGTCTTGTATCAAATGAAATACTGTGTTGTTTTTGATTAATAATGACATGACCAACATTTTTCAGTTGACGAGAGCTTTTCATCTGTGTTTGACCCATCATTCAATGCCATTAGCACCCAGTGACTAATCTCCACATCTTGAATAAAGTTCATGGTATTGAGTGCCTGAAAACAACAGATATTTGAGGAAACCACAAAGTGCAGCTGTTGCCACTTAAGCACGTGGCATATACAGTACAGTATTATACTTTTTTTATGTCTTTACATGAGGCAGCTGACACAAAATGTTAGACTTTTTTATTAAGATGTAGACCTTGCCACAAGACATTCTTTCCGTCAATCAGAGTTCTCATAGCAAAGCATACTTATAGCAGTCGATGTCCTTTTCACTTCGGTCTCTCCCAACATCTCAATCAAGTGCCACCTCGAGCCATCACCGCGCTGACACTCTGGAGGAGACGTCGAGAATGACCTATTTCTCCATCATAATTAAACAAGTTTCCGCCTTTATTCCATGTCCATTAGCAGGGCCCAAAGCACTCCTTGGGAAATGGTCGTTAACACAGACAGAAATAGGAACATAAATTTGCTGTTAATGAAAATGTCAATTAGTGGTCCGTGTTGTTAGAGGGGGGCTAAGAGTAGCACCACTGTAAATTAAGCATACATGCGCTTTCCAAGGGAGAGGGGCCAGGCACAAACACCAAACTATCAAGCCAGCCAAGCCCTAGATGCAATTTAGAACTTCACAGGATTGTTAATAAAGGTTAATTTTGTCTCCGGCTTTTTAAAAATGGGTTTTCCTCAGATGGGAGTGTATCTTTATGCTTTTTCGCTGTGGCTTTTGAAAGAAACATCCTGTGACTGTGTTGTGATATCAGGTTTCTTAACCAGGCAGTAGAGAGAGTATGGGAAAAAACACCCAAGTAAAGAAAGTTTGAAAACGGCGACTTGCATCAACTTTGGGTCTTGCACTATGAACAAACAAAAACAAAGTCAGTCCAAGTAACTTTTTACATTGCATTCAATTATAAAGCCCTTTTGCTTGAAGGCCTCCAGCAAGTTTCCCACGCCCGAGCCATCTGAGCCAGACCAGCGACTAATCCACACAAACCATCAACTCCTGCGTTGGATTGTAAGACTGTGTTATTGTGTAAATGGACACTTGGCTCAACAACAATAATCTGGAACATGCTCGTTCGACTGGCTTTCCAGGATTATTTCAGAGATCTTTAAACCCCTTAAGTCCTGTCATCAGAAAAAGGACTGTGAAGTCTTAAACTAGTCCAAATGACTGAAGGACTTTACATCCACCAAGCTGTTGGGAAGCTGAACTCTCCCATTCCCAAACTCCTTCTCATGATGACCAAACAATTCACAAAGTTGAAAAAGAAAAACAACATTTCCCCCAAATCTCTATACTTATTCCTAGCAATCATGACACATGCCCTTTATCAACATTTAGTTCAGTTCTGTTTGCTTTATTGTCAATTCTTCTTCTTCTTTTTCTTCTTCTTCTCCTCCCAAACCCTTCACAAAGCTGAGAGTTCAGCTTCCCGACAGTCTTGTGGATGAAGCATTTATGATAGTTGACCTGGTACGGAACTCTCAAGTCTTGCAGGACTGAAGAGACTGTGATTCGGGTGCGAGATATTTCCCTGTGAGGTAACACTGTCCACTTCACCATGGGAAAGCTGGCCAAACAGGCCCTGTCCAGATCATTGTTGCTGAGCCAAAACAGAGTCACACACAGCCTACTAGGAACAGCGCATTCTTGTGAGCAGGAACAGGTCACATCCCTTTAACTTTTTATGAAGTCCAAAGGTGGTAAAGTTGCATCCTATGTTTAGCTCGTCTTTTTTTTTGCTTGTATGAACATTGGATCAATAAAAACGACAGCAAACACAAATCTACTCAAAGTCTACAATATATTCCAGACAATCCAATAAAACTACAGACAAATTCAGGGAAAGAACATTATCGTTTTCCTGTGCCAATGTTCCAGTTTTTCTTCCCTCCTGAAGCCATTTAGCGGCTAGCACCCCCCGGGTTTGACGAGTTGTTTTGATATTTTTATTCACATATTTGGATCATTAATCAAATGGCTGCATGGAGGGAGGGCAAGCAGAGGGGGATGGATGCGATCCATATAGCATATCTTCTTCAGGGCTTGTGTGTGTGCAGTTCAGACCAGATCAATCTCAAAATCCTCTGCTATTGCCACTCTAGACCCAGGGTGCTGTCACAAAAAAGAAAAAAAAAAACACCATTACCCACCCTACCCATACCTCCCCTCTCAATCCTCACGCGATTGGGCGGACAAATGTTGCAACACACACATACAAGCTTGCGATGACAGAAATAAAAAAGACAGATTCGCATCTAAACGTCAATAGGAGGGGGATGTATTAAAAGTGCATTTGAAATTCTCAGCAGCGTCCCACTTTGCTTCTGAATGTCTGGGTCCTGCACCCTTAAAAGCACAGGGAAATAAATCAAGTTTGTTGCCGACGCTGAGACCCCTATAAAAATAAATAGATGAGCGCTGGTCACCTCGGAAACATTTTAAAGTGTCCCCCCTCGATGCACCGTATCCATAATTATGATTTTGATTGTCTGCGAGCGCGTCCTCCAAGATCAAATGTGAAGCGCGATAACAGCGACACGCAATAGGAGATTTATGCGTCGTCTGCTGGGGCCAGGGTTGTGCATGACATACAGATCGCTGCCAAAGTGGCCTCCTTTGGATCGAAACAGCACAAAGCTACCGTGTAGGGGTGCGGGAGTTTAGGCACCCCAGATCAATAAAATGGTCAATTCCAAATTGAGGGATTTTTGCCCCTTCTTCCTTATAAAAGTCCTCCAGAGCTGAGAGATTTCAGAGCTGTCTTGCACGCACTCCTCTTTGGAGGTCCAGTATCCACAGATACTCAATGATGTTCAGGAGACTGACCTACAGACTGCACCTCATGTGGCTTTTGAGGTGTGCTAAAAACATATATTCACCGGTACCTATGTTCCCCCACTTAAATTGATTAAGATAAGCCAACAGCCCACTGCCCTTAAGGTTAGTGGCTAGGGCAGGGCAGGTTTAAGCTGATTGATTTATGTATAACGTTTCACTCTCATGACTTGTGATTGGTTGTTGTACCAACTCACCTGCAAAAAAAAATATGATTGGTTGATGTAGCTACCAACTCTCCAACGGGAAAAAAAAATCACACCCGGGGAACATATGAGGTACGCACCCGTGGTAAGAATCATTACCCATCTTCTCTCTACAATTTTATACTGTTGATATAGACATTTAGCTAATTCCTCTTAAAATTATATGATAGATGATATTTCTTAATGGTAATGTTCATTTTACATTTAATACAAAAAACTACTGAGGCCCCACTGCTCCTGGCAAGGGTTGACCATGAAAAGCATCAATACGGACTTGGCCACATACCAGAAAGTTCCTTATCTTCACATAAAGCAATAATGAAAACATAGTGATTTCAGCCCTTATATTCACCTTATTCAGGAACTCGCGGTGGGCAGCGCCATCTTGTGTTCATGGCCAGACTGCAGGTCTAACTTAAACTGACATTGGCTTTAATGTATGACATTGATGCAACATGAGACATTTCTGACAGTTCATCAGTTCTTTACAGATCCTCAAACCATTAAAGGAACAGGCCGCAGTTTTTCCATTCTGATTCTGGTTGATGCGTAACTGTCTGGTCTTTACACGTACGATCAGTCACGCAGAAAGACCAAAGCTGTTGTTAGCATTTAGCCTCTCTTCTCCTCTACGGACCCAACAGGGGTGAAAGAAGCGACCGAGCTCTTCCACGTGATCCCTACTTAAACACGGTTACATGAGAAGTTACACGATACAAGTAATATCTTCACTTTACAACGCAGACGTTAAAGTGCTCTTCAGGCGTTATTACACCTTACAGTATAGAACCCCTTTTTATCCGCTTAGAAAATCGACATGTTTAAAGTAGTGTAACTATACTTGGATCATGTTACTACTCCCGTAACCGTATTTAAATAGGGAAAACATGGAAGTGCTTGGTCGCTTCTAACTAAGAGGAGAGGAGGAGAGGCTAAATGCTAACAACATCTGTGGTCTTTTTGTGTGACTGAGTGCACGCGTAAAGACCAGACAGGTACATATCAACTCATGTAAGCTCAGGTAAGATCATATCTCAGATGGAAAAAAGGATGCCTATTCCTTTAATGCAGAGTCACAACAGAAAGCACATGAAAATATCACGAAAAATAATCACTTTTTCATGCCATGTAATAAGCCTGTGGCCACGCAAATGTATTTCCTTTGAGCTTCCCATTTATTCCCATTTTACTTTAGTCACTTTCTTTGATTGACCACAATTGAAATGGGAAGTGCTACCACCAAACAGGAAATGTTTGCACCACAAATGTGGGCGGGGCTGAATAAGGTGAATAGTCATCTTAAACTTTAACAAAGGGTTAGGGTTTTCCAAGGCAAGGTTTTGTGGCTTACTTAAAACATGCCCTGGGAATTATTACCAAAGCCAAAATTATGATACACAAAGAAAACACATAATCCAATGCAGTCGGATTTCTTATCAACTTCCCCAAAAGACCGCATGGCTACGCACACTAATCGTCGTCTATAGACACAAACTCAGTGACAGAGTGGAGGCAGACAGTGAATCACCATTCAGCGGCCGAAACACAACGCCCATCTTTACTTTGATAGCTGTCATTTCTGCGCCAGCCTCTCCTCCGCTGCTGCTGCTGCTGCTGGGGGGAATAAAAGAGTGTGTGGTAATGGGAGATAATTACTTCTCTCTCTCTCTCCCTCTCTCTTGCTTTGGCTCACTGTGTCCCTCTCCCCTGTTTCTTTTTTCTTCAGAGCCACATTGCACAGGATGGATGCCAGTGAAGTCGCAAACTACAGCATTCAGGCCCATTACGTCGGCAATGAGTGGAGATGCAAGCAACATCTGGTGTCTTATCCGTGATAGAGAGCGCTGCCTGGGTCCTCTAATAGATACCGCAGGCACCACAGAGCGGGACAGCAAACAACTCTCTCTTGAAACTCTTCAGTGCAGCGTTTGGGACAATCTGAAGAGGGGACAAGAGAAGGGTGTTTTTGGGCACTGTGTCTGGTCAGCTATTTGATTAGGGAGAAGGGTGAGATCGGTGGATTGTCAGACGGGAGAATGAGGCAAGGGGGAAAACAAGGTCTGAGCAGTTCTGGAAGTGGTTAGAACTCGCAGCCTTAAGGCTCTGGGTTTGAGAACCGCACTGAGTTCACTATTAAGTAGATATGAACACATCCTGTTGTAGATAACAAAGGACGCAACCATCTGAACATATCAGAACTAGGAGAGCAGACCCACTCATTCAAATAGAAGTAAGCGAAAGGATCACCTTCAAGTTCAGGCGCGCGTCCAGCTGAGCCTTCAGCTGTTGTTCCGGCGACGCATCGGTGATCAGAGCCAGCCTGACAACTTCATTCACCCGGCACCTGCCAGCTGTCAATCACACTCTGCAGTAGTCTCACGCCAGCACTGATCAGACAGTGCGGTCCACTGATGCAGGAGAGTATTCATGAGACAAAGGCTGCCATTTTGTTCACCTGTCTGGCAAGATCAAATTCGATCAACACAAGAATGATCCGACGACCGACGTACATACAGTATACGCAAACATATATCCCAAATTAATCCATTCAATATTTTGCTTTCGAAGAGAGATTGCTTCCTCATAAGTCATGTGGCCACTGCAACTTGCATAATCCCGTACTTTATAGTTTATCATGCGTGGTAAAACCACATTGTCTACCCGTCTGGGGAAGCGGCAAGGTAACTAAAACTTACTGGTTCATTAATCACTGATAAAGGTTGTTTTTCCAATCCGGATGAAAACATTTGGGAACCTTCTGTTTCTTTTCTTCAAAGAACATAAGCCTTTTGGCATGCTCATACTGGGAAATGAATGGGAAGTGAAACGGACATACCTGCATGTTGCTGAATCCTGTTATATGAGAGAGTATTGACAAACGTGTCAAGAAATCTGATGGCAAATCTATCACTTCTCTATCACTATCTCGGACTCCTCTCCTCCCTCTGTGCTCCATCTTAACTCTTCTATCTTTACACTAACTGCACTGATACTAATGGTTAGACGAGTCCAAGTATCAGAGTAAAAAACAATCACTTATGGACTTGTCAAGGCTTTCTACATCCCCTGACCTCACAATAACCCCAGTATTCCACATCTTCCGCCTGTTCGCTCAGCTCCGCACCGCTCCTCCCTGCCTCCGAACAGCAGCGGCATAGCGCCCAGAGAAATAAAACTCCCAATGAAATAATAAACAACTATTTAGGGGCAACCAAACTATAAACTACAGAGGAGATCACGTTGAAGCTAGACTCCTTCTCTTTCACTTTCGGAAGATTTTTTTTCCCGTCCTGCACGAGGGAGAGAGGGTCTAACAAAAGTTACCTAAATGAGACCAATAGAAGCTGAATCAGGTCGTATGATTGTGTTTCTCAAAAACTCCTACAGAGGGAAATATCGACGATACAATGTGTAACATAGTGACATTTCCGTTAAAATAAAATGCGCTCAGAGGATATTTACTTTGAATATCCGAGTGTTGTTGCTGTTCTCTTTCCTGTTTGGTGCGGTCTGCAATGTAGAGCTTGATCCGGCCGACGCTGACGGGGCGCTGACTGAACTGAAAATAAAGTTGATCCGTATTATTATTGGAGAGAGGCGGGCTGGCGACGCCGGCCCCTTGGAGCGGAGTGGACGATGTGGAATATTTCTTAACAGTTAAAATATCTGCTCATATGCTGCGGTGCTCGGGGCGGAGTGGAACGGGGCGAACGCGGAGAATCCGGGAATCTGACGGTAACAATGTCCTGGGTTAGATGGCTAAGATGCCGCTTTTTGTCTTTGAGTCTGGGAAAGTTGACTGCACTGACAGGAACAGGTACATTATTTGTGTGGCACCTTTCACAAGCAAAGCCCTCTACATGGGACAATTTACATTCACTCCATCCGTGGTTGTGGTAAGCTGTTTGTAGCCATGGCTGCCCTTTGAGCAAGACCAGCAAAAGTGCTGCTGCAACAGACCATCCCACCACTATTCATTCAGGTGCACATCATCCATCCTGGCCTCCAGAGGAAACCTACGCTGCCACGGGGAGAACTTGCAAACACCACACAGAAAGGCCTCCTCCGGCCAGGGGACTTTCTTGCTGTGATGCACGAGCGCTAAACACCACGCCACCGAGCTGCCCGGCAGATTTACAGTATGTAAAGCATAGTCTGTATATATAAATGTCACTGTTTTTACCAGTAGGGATATAAAATGTTTACTGTAGTCCAAGGGAAAATGGTTTAACTTAAAAGGCCCATTAAAGGCCTCTGGAAACATGTTTTTCATCTGCTATTTCACCACAATATTTCCCAAGTTGTTCATTCAAATGAAATGATCACCTAAGGCTTTTGCAAAAGTAAGAGTAGTAAAAAAAATACCTTTGTGCCTACGTCTGTGCTTGATGAAATATCAGTGGGATTAATTAAAAGTCAATTAGCCTGTGCAGAACAACTGAGTCCAATTGAAGATTTGTGCCTTAATTCAGAAGCAGGTCCTCCTCCTAACGCCCTTTGCCGTTGTGTCTGTGAGGTGCTAAATGACCCCAGCCTATGTGTTTGCACTTTGTTTAAATGTTGTCACTTATGCAAATTTAATGAGCATTTTAGTTGCATCTTTTAATGTGCGCACCAGAGCTTATGAATAATTGACTATAGTGCAAATAATGGAACACGCTCATTTCCTCAAGTTTTAATCCAATAGAGAAAAATTTAAAATGTAAATGAGGGGGAAATAATGCTGTATTAATTAAAATGATTAAAAATATGACTTTCTTTAATAAGGCTAACTGTGCATGGTCAGTGATAATGCAGCCGGAAACTCTTTTTAAAGTCCAGTCTGGATTATTGGAGAGTTTGATTCATTCACTGGCGTCATCTCTACTGCTCATCTACAACAGCATGAGATATCATAGAAACATATCTCTCATCTCTCATAACATTAGGGATTCATTACTTTGGCCACCTGTAGGAAAAGTTTGTTGTCGGATGAGTCAGACCATCGTTTTTACACTCACACATAATGTTAATTACATTGAGTGCCTTTTCTCCTTTCCAACGTGTTGAATCAATACAGGTGAAAGAACGAGACTAGTTTAAACCTGTTCACAATAAGCAAACTTTCTCAACTGGGAAAGCCTGTATCATGCAGAATGAACTTTGAGGTTTTAACCATGTTATAGCTGTTATGTTATGTCAAAGCCTCATCAAAAACATACCTGGAGTTATTCGTGTGTGTTTTACAATCCTGCAGAGTCCTCAAAATGTGGCCTCCACCACTGCTGTATACGTCGTCAGGTTTCCATAATGTTTCTCCCTGTTTTCCTTCACCAAACTTGTTCTGATCCTGCCTGTGGCTAAACTATCTCCCTCGTGCTGATTAGCATGTTAGCCCGTGTGGAGAAGTTACAAACATGCAGCTCTGGTCACGGTAGCACAAACGAAGGAAGTGTAGAAGAAGGAAGTCTTTAGATGTGCAAGTTATTTTAGTTTATACTACAAAAAGGGTATAAAGTAGTTATGAAAGCTTCAATAAATGCATTTCAGATTTATTCAAGTCATTTTTTTCTTTTTTTACTCACTATTGTCCTGACCTCGGGGATGCCTCAGTCTTATTTGATTGATTATGCTCTATGTGGGTGGAAAAGGTCACATAGAGGGGAGACGGAATCGTAGACCTACATGAAATAAAACTTTTCTTTGGAAGAAAACTCATGTAGTAATTAAGACAGGGCAATATGGCCTTAAATCTATATCACAATATATATAGCTTTACGCCTATTGGGACGATAATTCAGTGATTATAACGGCATACTAATTTCCTCGCAAATATGATCTACTCAAGCAGTTTACATCCTTCATTTCATTTAACTTTTTAAGCACCTTTCACCGTGTTCTCCAGTCAGTGTTTATGTTGCTCTGATGGAGCTGAGCGTAACATAAATTATATATCGTTTCCACAACGATAAAACAAATTAAATCGCGATAACGATATCCGATACGATATCGTCCACCCCTTAGTAGTAATGAGAGTTTACACAAACATGTGCACAAAGGCTTAGTATAGACCGAGTGTATGAAAATGCCGTGTCTGTTTCGCATCAAAACTGAAGTTTTGTTTACGCTGTCCCGCTCTGCCTCTCCTGCTGTGCCCGGTCTTGATAACGTTAGAGCTGTCAGTGCAGATGGACAGCTCATTGTCACCTGCTATGTGCTGACATATGGCCTGGTCCTCGTCCCTCTGTGTGATTGTCTCATCACTCCTGACTGCGGTGACTCCCAGCTGACGTGCGGACGGGCTCAAGCCCCCCCGCAGGCTCCATAATCAACATCCTGTCACAGCACTGTCAATACTCTCAGAGACACGGACAAGTGGCCACACGGTCACACCTGACTTCAACAAACACCACTGTTTAACCAGCCTATGTCAACTTTGTGCTCGAGAGTGCTGCAAGAAAGGCAAGGTAATGTAAAGAGCCCGGAAATGGCTAGGTTTCCTTCAGGTGCTCCAGTTTCCCCCACCGGTGCTTAGCTTCCGAGATCTGACAGAATTAGCCAGAGCAAAGGCGGTATGAATTAAAAAGAGGACAGTCTGATGAATACAGTTAAATAGAACCATTGTCAGCCTCAATTTGAACTGTTTTAGAGAAGAGGCCTGTCTCAGAATGGCTCAGGAGTGGACCTAGGACCCTGGGTTTGATCACGGTTTGGCCTTATATCCAACAACTGTTCAAATTCTACTTTCTCCAGCTACATCTATTTTTAGTTCTCCTCCTTTGACTCATCAACACTTGATCTGACACTGCTCGCCTGCCTCTTCACATCTTTGCCGCTACAGAGGTTACAAACAGCCACACATCTGAACCGTCCCTCGGGTGTTTCTGGTTGAACCTAGGTCCAAGTCTCGGCATCTTCCTCTGATCCACCCATGACAGCAGTGCACCCTCGCACCCTTTTCAAATGTGGATGTTCCCAATGCAGTGGTCCCCCGGTGCCTGGCCATAGCTCTGCCCCAGGAACAGTGGCCCCCAGTGGGTGAGCACTTTGCTTGCTGTCAGCCTCCGACCGACCCACCATCCAATCATCCATTTCTTCTCCATATATTCAGAATTTTGGACTTCATTTTGACTTCATGTTGCCCCGCATGAGAATGGCACAAGCCCTCGCTACCGCCATGGGACGCAGTGACAGCTATATCCGAAGTTTACCCTGACAGCCACAAAGATAGAGTGGCCGACCTCAAATCTCCTCTGTCTAGACAAAGGAGGTCAGAGTTAGTGTTGGGTTACGCCGCAGTCCTTCAAAAATTGGAAAAAAAAGTGTTTTGATTCTTGTTCTGTTTGCTTTCCTCCTTCCAGGGAGATGAGAGAGCAGTGTCAGCTCAAATGGATTGCACTTGGAGGAATACGCAGATCTTTGCCAGAGGATAATGCAAGACATGCTTTACAGCATGATGCTTGTTACATTATTTATCAAAATGAAACTAATATGGTGAAGGGATATTGGTCTTGATTTGCCAGATTTACAGCATAAAAGAAACTCATTTAAAAAACAACTTTCACAAAACCAAAATCCTGAATGTGTCAAAATAGCCAAATGTGTTTTAATAAAGCGACTCTGTATGCCTTTGTATGACAGAAATTGGCTCAGTTTGCCCTCTAATCTGAAGGAAGGAGGTTCTTTCCCAGCTTCATCCAATGCAATGTTCCCATGCAGTGTTTTCATGCATGAAACACATGTTCATTAACAGTTCTTTCCCAACCTAATAAATAATTTATTAAACAATGACTCAATGTGCCAGAAATTGTATGAATTTGCAATCCATAAATCCTCAATGGGGTTGTTGAAAACAATGCATGTTTCTACCCCTGTGAATGGAGGGGTTTCTTCCAGGTGCTCTGGGTTCACCCATCAACAATAGGTTAACCCTTCGGCCAGGTGATTCCGGCCATCAGCCTGTCTCCACATCTGGAGATGGATCCCCCTGTACTGCCCCAGCAGCATCAAAGGATGGGTCAAATACAGTGGACACATTTCCCTACTGGTACAATAAAGTAACTATACAGTGTTTTGAAATTTTTTAAATTATGTATTTTCCTCCCCTCCTGGAACCGCCACCTTAACGTGGTGGAGGGGTTTGAGCGCTCGAATGATCCGGGAGCTCTGTTGTCGGGAGCTTCGTGGACCTGGTAGGGTATCCCATGGCAAACAGGTTCTAGGTGACGGGTCAGACAAAGAGCGGTTCAGAAGCCCCTTATGAGAGACCAACAGGCCCATTTAATCTTGAGGCCATCCTCCCATGGACCCGTCCTCCCGTGAACCCACCACCTGCTGGAGGAGCCATAAGGGGCTGGTGCAATTTGATTTGGGCAGCTCCAACGGCTGCCCCAACGACCCGGCAACGGACAAGAGGAAGGAAATGGATGGATGAATGGATGGATGGATGGATGGATGGATTTTCTTTTTCCTATGTGTTCCAGCCATGTCCTAAGGTGTAGAATGAGCCCAAACCTATTCACCATAACTGCCACTAAAATCCTTCACTGTCACTCAAAAAGTTGTTAATTTGGGTCCGAAGTGCCGTCATGCACAAGCTTAATATAGAAACTGCAGTTACGCACAAGACCTGAGGTGGCAGTAGTGAGAATAAAATGACCAACTTGCATCTAGTCCCATTAACCTTAACCACTCTTTCACAGTGTGAGCCATTGAATCCTGGCATAGTCATCTTGGAATATGCCTGTGCCCGTAGGATGTTCAGGTCGTCAGCCAATCTCATTCTTTGGGCACATAGTGTTGCGGAACCTAGATCTGATCAATGAATGATTATTCACCGCATCTCATATGCCACTGTGTATAGTTATAGTTATATACTTATCATTTTAGAGTGAATATAAATAAACATACTCTAGTGCACAGGTGTTGAACATTGCACAGTCACCGAGGCAATTCTAAGATAATCTCCAGAATGAGACAGAAAACTAGTGTTTGAAAGATGTGGGCAGTGGCTCTAGCATGGTGAAGTATTGTGAAATTTGTAATTAATGATCAAACCAAATCAGAAATAATGACTGAATTTCATCAAAAAGCCTGGTTGTAAATGCAACGCAGGAGAAGCAGATGATAATTCAAACTGTATTCACCGGAGAAGCAGATGATAATTCCAAGTGTCAACTATGATAAAGACGGAGATCAAACCTGGAGAGCAGAACTGTGCATGTGGACATATGGTCAAACACACGTTTTCCATTTACACATGACAGCCTTCATCATCCATGTGAGCAGTGTCCACCAGGACTCTACAGCTCAGTGGGAAAATGATGCCTGCCCTCCTCTGAGACTTTCACACCGGGGACTCCGCTGGTCTTGGCTCTCATGCTTATTTTTTACGATCATTTCTCCAACAGTCATAAACACCATCCTTCACTCACTGTGCATGCGTATCAGAGCAGTAATCAGCGGCGTACTTAAAGACAGGCCCGTCCCCCTTGCTGCTCTTTATCAAGCTATTTTTGTTCCTCTGGGTTTGGCAATGCATCCCAGCTCAATTATCTCCAAATGTTATGTATATGCATGTTTATTCTCTCTCTTCAGAATGATAGACTGTTAGCGCAATGTTTTTAATATGCAAACCAGCCTTGTCAAGCAGGCTGGGATTGAGAGGCTACCAATTATTCGGCATCAGACAGTGCGAGATGATTATCTAGGTGAGGGACTTGGTTCATCCACAGCGGCGAGGAAGTGGCGTATTGATTGGCCATGAGGGAGCTAATAACACAAGGTTATCTACATGTAGCATGAGACAGTCTCCCTACTTAATACAGCGGCCCTATCTTGATTTAATATGTCCTCATCGCGTCGAGCTGAGGAGAAGTGAAGGGGCATGTAGATCTTCTGAAGCCCAGCAAAGGTCACGGCATCGTAAAAAGCAGCTATAAGCGCTACAAGATCTGTGCCGATGTTGACTGCGTTCATCGCTAACTCGATGGTCTTAAACATTTATGGAATTCATAGTGTTAAATTAATAATAGAGAAATATCAATGTGACCAGGGAGAATTAGACTTGCATTACTGTTGAAGCCACAGAGGGTCCATCAATCAGTTTTAGGAGTAGATCTACAGAGTTACACATAGGCTTGCTAACATCAGGTTAGCTAGTTAGCATTAGCGTCGTGTTTTGAAGGAAATCCACAATTGAACACTCTTTGGTACATCACTGAAGATTGCTTTTAATAAACCATGAAATGAAAATAGAAAATAGTTCAGTGGCCTGCTTCGTTTTTAGTCAAAACTAATATAAACGTTATTTTCTGAAAACTGTGGAAAAACCTGTACGTTTGTTCAGTGTGACGTCACGACTTCCGCTTCCGGGTACTAGCAGACCGGCAAATTTGTTTCAGAAATATTGATGGTTGTTTCTAGGACTCATTAGCCAAAAATACCACACCTACTGCTAAAAAAGTAATATTTACTTAAGTCACAACTTTCGGGTTAGCGTAGCTGCTGCGCCGTTAGCATTTATCTCCGCTAACCGGGATGTACCGATTTTGGTAAATATTACTTTTGTAGCAGTAGGTACAGCATTTTTGGCTAATGGGCCTGATAAATAAGTATGTTCAGTAACTCTCCGTTGAGTTTCAGAAATATTGATTGTGGTATTAAAGAGGTTTTTTTGTAGTTTCTGGGACATCTTGGGACCCGGAAGTAGAGCTGTGGCGTCACCACTTAACAAGCGTATTTGTGGGCCATATTTAGTAAGCCCTGTGAGGCGGCTGCTGTTGTCGTATTGAGCAGTGCGAAAATGAATTTGGTTTTCATTGCACCAATTCTGGATTAGTGCTCTATCTATCTAAATGTTACTGTCTAAATACAGCGCTATCATCGCTAACGTGGAAGTAAGAGTCTACATCAGTGATATGTGGGATCCATTTCTCGAGCAGTCTGGCCTGATTCACTTCACCTGACAAAGTTGTAAACCCACCCAAAATACGCACATGGTTAATCAATGGGAACAATGGCGATTGGAAACGAGTCTGACCTGACCAAAAGAGAGCCGCCATCTGGATTTAGATCTGGGGTTGCAGCGGTCTAGATCCACCGACACTATGCGCCCAAAGAATGAGATCAAATGACGACCTGAACATCCTGAAATGTAGCATGGTTCTTCAACACGTACTGTAATTTAAATATGCAAAAAAAACTCAAGCAATGATCAGTGGGGACACTTTTTCGTTGGTTAAAGTCTTGTCATTAGCGTAGATCCATCAAATATTTAACCTGATTTAAATCTGACTTTGCCCTTTAAACAATCCCAAGAGTGTCACCTCTGAATGGTTTTGGAAGCAATTTGTGTCTCAAAGAAAGAAAAAAAAACAAAAAATGGATGACGCTGGATTGTCTGTACCCCTATTTTTTGTTAAAAATATATTTAAGACGTTATACCATACCAGCAACCCTAACCTTCCTCCTTGAAGCAGCTGTGTTATTCGGTATGGAAGCCCAGATAAGGCCCACATCTATTTAAATAGTGCCAGTCACTGTCACAAACAAGCCGGGCAGTATCCGGTGCACTGTGTCATATTGTGTAGGGCTGTCTGGCACCGTGATCTGTTGTCTCAACATAAATCACAGTGGCAGCAGATAGAGACCATGTTTCCTTGTTACTGGAAGTCCGTCGAGGGCCATTCTCCTGAGAAATCAACATAACCTCAAACACAGTGCTCCCCTGCCACTGTAGCAGGTCATGGTGGAGACTCTTAGACACATAATCCACCTCTCTCTTTTTGCAATCTTCTGCTGCATGCATGGCTGGGAACATATTAAAACTTGGGCAAATATGGAAACACTGGGAGGAGATTGGCAGGCAGGCAGACGAGGAGGTAGCCGCTTGTTGCCATGCGTCGGGTGCATAATCCAACCTGCTAGAGGCGAGAGGAGTAATCTCATGGTCAGGATATTAGCCGGTCTGTATTTGAGTGCTTGACTGTTTCCCGGGCTAAAAACGCACTATAGGTCCAGGAATAAAAGATTACCAGTGCAAGAGTTCAAGGGTTTGGTTGGAGAAAATACTCTGGGGAGGCCGAGCGCGCCGCAAGCCCCAAAGATTACATTTCAGTCCCTCGCTCGCAGTCAGGAGCTCGCCAGACGGAACAGGAAATTGTGTCGCTGTCAAGGAGAACGCACGGAGAGAAATGTAAATGGCCCTCTCAGTAACGGACGCCTCATATGCAACCCCGGTGCTGTCCCCTGGGCTCGGGCCTGTCCACCACGTCCATCTTGTGTCAAATCTTAAGTTTTAATACTGAAGAGGGATGGGGGTAGCAGCGGGGAGTGAGGAGTGGCGTATGTGTTGCCGTGTGTGGGGAAATAAGAGGATATAACCGGGCATCCAGCAACTAACTTACAAGAAGCATGATATGTTTTGCTCATTTTTTAGAAACTTGAAACTGGAGGTTTCATCATGTATATGAAATGGTGGTAATTTTGAGTAAAATCATTGTGCAAGAACACTCCCTTTGGCGACTGATCCAGATTGAAGTTGTCAGCTAAGATATAGATCATTTATAGTGAGAAGGGCAAATAACTATGGACAAGGTTGGTTTCTTTGTGTACAAATATCGAACTGTGCCTGCTAAAACGATCCATGTAAACGCGTCACCACAGATTGTAGCCAAAGGTCTATTTCCATATGTTGTCCCACACCCACAAACTGGCAGGAAAGCGAAGTGCTGTGCTACTGTGCTACCCTGTAAGACTCTTCTTTGCATTTGACCCAACTTGTAATTCTACTTCAGGGAAACCTATCAGAAACCTCTCCAGATAAGATTTTTGATAAAAGATCTGGATGCCAAAACCCTTCTCCAGATCTTAAAGTTGAGGTAACCAAACAAACATATATTGTAGTAAATGTTTTTTGTCTATATGTTAAAGGGGCTAGATGCAAGCTAGCCATTTTATACTCACTACTGCCACCTCAGGTCATACGTGTAACTGCACCTTCTATATTAAGCTTGTGCATGACGGCACTTCGGACCCGATTTAACACCTTTTTGAGTGACAGCGCAGGATTTTAGAGGCAGTTGTGGTAAACAGGTCTGAGCTCATTCTACACCTTAGGACATTGTTGGAACATGTAGGGGGAGGAAAATACTTAATTTAAACATTTTTAAACTCTGTATAGTCCCTTTAATGCAGCATTTTGTGCTGTGATTATTTCAATATGGTGCTTTATTTTTGTGATTTCTTTGGCCCGTAGGCATTATTTGACAGGGCAGCATGGGGAGAGATCCTCAGTAAATTGGAGGTGAGCTTCGAACCCAAGATGCTGAGGTCAGAACAGTGCTCTGCTATACTCTATGTGTAGCATCCAACAATCAGGATGAGTTTGAGATAAATGACAGAGCTTGGGGCATTAGTTTATGTGAGACAATCAACAGCTTCAGGAAATGGGTAATGCAGCTTTAAGAACTTGGTGACATATACCTATAGCTGAAAGATTAACCTATGGATTGGATTGGTTATAAGATGATGCTGATCATTGTCCAAAATTTTGAGTATATGGTGGTTTGCTCTTGTACTGATTGTACAATTCAAATGACAAAAGATCAGAAAAGCCAGTCATTGTCGGGGCGTGTCAAAAATGTGTGATTGAAGTCAGGTGAAGAGTGCCAATAAACATATCCATTGAGCATGCATCGTGGAACATCATTTGGAGCCTTCGTTAAAATGAGAGCCTTCCTGTTCAAAGTCTGTCGTCGTCCTGACAGTTCCATTTCACCAAGTCTGTCAGAGACAAAACAAACACATCTAAAGGGAACAAATTACAGTCACTGAGATTTCAATGTCAGCCGCCAAACTCAAAAGTTATCAGTCATTCTGAAGACTGGAGTGGCACAAGCAAAACAGGGAATCATGCTGTATTCAACATTTTGGGCACGCAGAGTATAAACACTGTTAACCGAGAGCATGTCTATGGATTACCACGTCATTGTATATATGCAGTTTCAATGTATGGCTAGTTGCTTTAGTGGCCATTTCCAAATACAAAAGAATCTGAGAATAGGTTTAAACAGTGGACATCACTCAAAGGTAGAAGATAATTCCACAAAGATAGTTATATTGGAAGCAAACTTTATAACGTCTCATCTATGGTGAACAATGGGTAGTGCTTCACCTGCTGATCTGGCCGATGAAGCACAATTAAGTACTGCCAGTTTTTACCGCCCATCGGAACTTAGGGAGACACACACAAAGAAAATTGTCTTGGTTGGCCAGGCTATTGTTTTAGCATAATGGATCTTTCTGTAACAATGGCATTATTGTACAATAACAATAAGCTTGGATTCTTACTGGTAACTGATGCTGGGCATATGGTTTTTGGCTGTTAAAGGGACTAGATGGAAGTTGTTATTTTTATACTCGCTACTGCCACCTCAGGTCTTACGCGTATCTGCAGTTTCGGCCCCGAAGTAACAACTTTTTGAGTGACAGTGCAGGATTTTAGAGGCAGTTGTGGTGAATAGGTCTGGGCTCATTCTACACATTAGGACATGGCTGGAGCAAGTAGGGGGTAGAAAATACATGATTTTAATGATTTTTAAACTCCGTCTATAGTCTCCTTACTTTATTGTATGATGATTTATTTTATGTTTCTTGTGTGTCTTGTGGCCTTGACCAAACCATCATATTCATCTGCATAACAAATCTATTCTATTGGTGACAACAACACGATGAAAAATGGGAGGAAAAAGCAATGTATGATGCTGCACACTTACATTTTTTTTATTATATGTATATATATAATGGATCGCTATCATAACAGTTATATTGAGACTTTGCTGTGACTGACCAAAAACCGGTACATTTGATCCGATCATCAGCAAATTCTCCGCTAAGTCTCTTTTCATCTCAAACAATTGAAATGAGAGCCATTCCAGATTGACATGACTATGCTAGAATTGTTTGCAATGTAATGTCACTCCACTAATGCAGGTTAATTACTGCTTATGTATAATATCAATATTGTGACATTAGACAATATAATTATAGCCATGTCTTGGGAAATAATTGTAAATATAAAACTTTATTTTCAGTAATGCACTTTTATTTCCATGTCTGCAGAAAAGTCTATGTTGTTACAGAAATACACTGCAGTGATATGGTCTCTCTTTTTTTTTCCAGAAGCAAAGCAGCAGACCCTCGTGTTGTGATAGAGTAATCACGTTTGTCTGGGGCTGCAGAGGACATTGCAATGCCATGCATGACTCACTCTGAAAAGGCCACTTCATCTGAGTTCACAACATTCAATAAATACGGTATAAGCCATTGTCATTGACCACCATGGGTAATCAGTATATATTCACAGCTCCCAACACAAGCGGCCCGTTTGTATGTGTGTATGTGTATTAGAAGAGTCTCTCAAAGGAACAGTGTAGGTCATAGAGTAAATTCTTTATTGTGAATCAGGTGCTCGTACCGACACTCTATCCAAAACAGAGAGGGCGCGGTGAAGGAGGGAAAAAAGGGGGGGAACGATTTATCAATGCAAAGTTAATAACATCCATTTGAATCTAACTAAAAATCAATATTTCATTACCAAATTGTTAGCGGGAATGAAGAAGGATCGGGGAAGTCGGCCCGGAGCTGGTGGGCAGGACGCGTCGCAGAGTTCGATGGGGAAGACGGGATGATTCATGGGGCCATCAGGAGGCGGAGAGGGAGGGACGCGCGGACGATGGAAGGACAAAAGAGGAAAACTTGGGTGTTTACCTGTGACCTTGGCAATGTACAGGGAAATATAGAGCGGGAAATGAGGTCATGTGGCCATCAGTCACGCTCAGGTTATGAATTAAGGCCTAATCAATCATTATCCAGTTTGGATTTGGAGACAGAAATGTACAAATGTAGTTAACATGTAGTTACAAATGTAGTTAACATGGGTAAACAGAACATCCATGGATTACCTTGTTTTATGTACTATGTGTTGCAATGTATTAAAAATGATTGTTAACTTTTCCAACCAAAAAAACATTTAAAAATGTTGCTTCCTTGGTTTAACAAACTGTTATGGCCTGGTGTTGCTGCAGTTGGTCTGGTCTTGGTTCAGCAACACTATGTCTCCTAAGAATGAGATCAGCTGGAGACCTGAACATCCCGAATGACCAGTCCAACGGATTTCTTCTTCCCAAGGTGACAATGCCAGGATTCATCGGGCTCACATTGTGAAAGAGTGCTTCAGGGAGAATGAGATGTTGTTTTCACATATGGATTGTCCACCACTGAATCCAGATCATTGGGAATCTTTGGGATGTGCTGGAGAAGGCTTAGCCTAGAGGTCACACTCTTCCGTCATCAATACAAGATCTTGAAATGATGAAAAATGAATCCAACGCTGGATGAAAATTAATCTTTTGGCATTGCAGGAGCTTATTGAGACGATGCCACAGCAAATGCTGAAGCCAAAGGCAGTCCAACGGAATCTTGCAACATATCTTTTTTTATTTGAGGCCACTTTTTCATTTTTTTGAGCTATGAAGAAGCTTCTGTGATGAGAAGCAAAACGTTCTCAACTTTACAAAACCCAGTCCAGTCGATGATTTAACCTTTTTCTACGATGGATACTCCCTGATGAATGAGTGCCTTCACAAACATGTTACTTGTTGCAAGATGTGCCTGTGCTCTTCGATACCATGGAGTAAGTGCTGTTTCTGATCTTCATTCAATGTTGTCACAGTTGATGTCTTGGATAAGCTTCATCCCCTTTTCAACAACAGACAATCTTCCTGGAATTCACAATTTAGCCTTCTGAGAGTCTGCATCATTAGCCTAGTCTGCTGGAGGAATCCTCGATGTTTGTGGCAGATCCATAGTTTCAAAAAACGCCTCATGCTGGTGATCTGCTTTTCATAATGTTATGAATCAGGGGCGGAGCTAGAGGGTGGGCCTGGGGTGCAACCCCTGGAATTTGACTGGCTGCCATGTACCACCTCACTTAGGATGCCTGAAAACCTATTGTTATTTGCCATGAATGGGCTCACTTGCACCAGCATATGTGGCAAAAGATCTGGTTACTTTTATTGCTATAAAGACTTTCTGCAGGATTATATCAAAGATGTGTGAGGTCGGCAAGCACAGTGAAGAACATTTCGTCCGAGCGTGCTTTCAATCACAGTGAAACAACCTGTGAAACTTTGAGCAGCTTGTGCCACCTCTGAAACATTTCCATTTTCTTCAGAATTTCTTCCTAAATCATTTTCCGGATGCCAAAACCTAATGCAGGGTTCTAATCGAGGTTATCTGACACTTCATTTTTACCATGCTTTGATGGACCACCCTAGTGTATATACATATATTGAAAAGACAATTTGAACTTCCACGTGTTCAGACTACAGTACTCACAGCAGATGAACAGTTTAGCCAGTTTGAAAGCAATCTTTCACAAATTTAACTTCCACTCTCGTTTGGCTTTTAATATGCAGGTGTAGATGTATTGGGAGTGACGCAGGCCATATGGATGTTTATGTGATCATTTTGATCATAATGATTACATTGAGCTAGGTGTAATTACCTCTGCCGAAGCATCAGCCTTGACAGATATCATATTGCCATAAGTGAATGTGAAGTGGGGAACAACAGCCACGGAATGATCAGAACTGACAGCTATTTCAGCTCGCAACTAATTGACAATTTTCACATGACAGTGTTTATGGGCAAAAAACATCAGTACTGTGGTGATTTCAATTTAGACGCCTTCATTGGATTCAGGATTGACAATTGTGAGAGGATGCAGAGATTTCACAGGAGAAAGAGGGGAAATAAAAGTCATCTGCTTTGACATACAACACTAATGACAAATGTTTGAATGCAGATTTTTTTTCCATCAACCCTAAACATGCACAACAGGCTGATTTAGGTTCTCTTGAGCCCAAACCTATAAAGCATAAAATCTTAAGTATGGTCTCCCCACAGTAAGGGAGCCGTTCGATGGAGAATGTGTGGCCTGGCTTTGTCCTGGATTCCCTGGTTTCCGACATTGAACTATAATTAAATATTCTTAACATTGATCAAGAACTAATGTAAGGATCTAGTCACATGGTAAGTGGGAATTTTCCGACTGCCGAGAAATGTCCAGGATCTGGTGTAATGTGTAATTACTACTAGTGAACTCGGAGGTGATCATTCAACTCATGTAATACCATTGTTGCATGAGGTAAACGCAACAATGGTGCCCCCCGTAAGAAATCTAAATTATATTTGTGATTGTTTTGAATGGCATTTTCACATTTTCAAACTGTTATGAGCAGTATTGTGTATATTCAGTTTAATGCAGCTGACTACTCTGGGCCAACACTGACAAACTATCACACATACCCTGCAAAAGAAAGCCATCGCGCTGGGTATCGGGATTACACAAATGCATTGTTTATGAAATCACAAGCTTTAAGATTTAAAGATCTTGTAAATTATAGACCTGCACAGTCATTATATAAAGCGTGTAAAGAGATGCTCCCTGTAAATTTACAGGAGCTGTTTGCTCATAGAGAAGGGGGATGCTCTTTAAATCAGGAAAACAATATGAAGGAGAATGTTGCCCGAATTACACTGAAAACAAATCTCCTTTTGTGGAGGGGTTCAGTGGAATAGCCTCAAAGAAGAAATAAACTTAGCTCAAACATTCTGCAATTTAAAGAGTTGTGAAACAAAGTAAGTACATGGAAGATAAATCGAACAAACTATAATAGTTTAAAGGCAGTGTTTTGATCAAATTATGTGTCTGTAATTGCGTTGTTTTGAATGAATGCTTTATTGTACAGTGAGCCTACATAAGCACTCCTTTTCGGGTAAACAAAGAGAAAAAAATGGCCACAATGCACTGAATGATGGGTCAGATGTAAAGACCACAAATGAGAAGGAAAAACTATGACTTCTTCTTCTTTCTATTCCTTACACAGTTCCATCTAATAAAGGCAGAAGTTTGACTGCATTTCAAAGAGTGACAATGGGCTATATCCACCGCGCTCTCCTCTCGTGCATAAGTCCTTATAGACGTCAGCTTTGCCTTACTGTGGATGTGATCTGATCAAAGCTCTCCGTCCGCGCACTTCATCCCACAGCCCCACCGAGAAGAAGCATCTCTTTTTTTTTCTGACAGCAGTCCAGATTGCGCGCACATCAGGTGACAATTAAGGCATAACAGCATAAATTGTCCACCGTCACATCGGGTTACCTTCAATCTCTGACACGTTCTTCCTCCGCAAGCGAAAAAAAAAAAAGTGCGAGAGCTTCACTATTACCTTGACCAAAAAGCTGTCAGTTTGTCATGCATTAAATGAGCAGCGTCAGTCCCCTGCTCCTCCTTGAATCATTCACTCTCACCTGTAATGAGCAATTAAAGCTACGTAGGCCCCCCCCCCCCCATCTGTACAAGTAAGTTTTGTGCCTTTTCTCCGCTGCGCCCCTGGGATCCCGCTGCTAGGCTACTTCCCTCACCCCACTTAGCATAGCGGATATCAAAACAATCCAAACATGGCGGCGGGCGCTCTAAATAATTCAGTTGCTTGCTAACATTAAACAACTGTTAACACACCAGAATAATTAGTTATGCTTGCTTGACATGTTTGCGTCGTTAATAATTTATGCGTTTGTCTTAATTAACAGCAACAGTGTTTTAGCCTTGTTGCTTCTTTCTCGGGAAAATAAGGCGATTACACTATAAATATTAATTAGATGGCCTTATTAAAATCCCAGATAATGGGCCTTGTGGGGATCAGAGGCTTTCAAAGGAGAGGTGACAGGATGTATTGCCTGTCATTCTCAGTGCCAACAGGTAAGCACATCATCGTTTGTGTGCGTCATTTCAGTAGAAAATAATTAATAATGGATTTGAAGGATTTCATGAATCACTGTGGGGGGAAAAACTGGTCTATTCTAAGTTGTGAGCACCAAATTTGTGACCACATGTGGTGCTCGTGATTTTATATATTAATTGTTGTCCAACAGTTACATTATAAAATCTTAAAAGGTTAAAGTGATCGTCTGTCAGATTGCCTATTGACCGCCTGGGCCTGCAATTTGACATAACGCAAGTATAATAACTATAGGGAATAACTATATTTCCCTCCCTTTGGTGATCGCAGCAACATTTAATTTTTAATTTCTGTCTCTAATCATTTTACAATCCATCTATCCATCTCCTTCTGCTTTATCCAGCAGTTCGCGGAGGCACCAGTCTGAGCTGAGATGCCCAGACTTCACGATCCACGCACACCTCCTCCAGCTGCTCTGAGGGCTCCTGAGGCGACACCAGGCGGCGGCACGGTAGCGCAGCGGTTAGTGCTCTCGCTTCACAGCTAGAAGGTCCGGGTTCGATTCCCACCAGGGACGGGGCCTTTCTGTGTGGAGTTTGCATGTTCTCCCCGTGTCTGCGTAGGTTTCCTCCGGGCACTCCGGTTTCCCCTACCACTAAAAACATGCACAATAGGCCAGGATGAATGATGTGTGTGAGTGAATGGTGGTGGTCAGAGGGTCTGTTGGCGCAGACGTGTGTGGTCGCGAAAGCGCCTCTGACAGTCTCCCCCAGGGGAAACTGAAGCTACAAATGTAGCTTTCCACCACCGAGTATGGAGTGAATGTACAACTGTCTCATGTAAAGCGCTTTGTGACTATATGTCTGTGAAAGGCGCTATATAAATAAAGATCTTCTTCTTCTTCTTCTTCAGGCCAGCTCAGAGACATAAGGTGTTTTTCCAGATGCAGGTGCGTGTCAGCCGTATGGCTGTTTGACCCGCTTTGTCGAGCTTTTCCAAAGGCCAGGGCCAAACCGGTCTGACCAGGTATAGGTTTTGGGACCGACCTCTGACTGCTGGCCTCTGATTGGCAACGAGAGAGTGGACAGCCCTCACTATTGACACGCAGGTCATACGGATTTAACATTTCACAACATCATACTGCTGTTCTAAAAGGGAATTTTGCCGATATTAGCATTTAGTCGCTGTTAGAGCAGCGTTAGCTGGTGCTAGCATATCATTTGCATGTAGCTTGCCTTCATAGTTGTATTTAGTGGTTTCGTTTCGGTTTTAATGCTGGCTCTTCTGAATGATCCATAACTCCCACCAGAAGGCAGCATTTGTCCACATTTGTAATCATCGCGGCTTACTAAACTTTTAATGACAATCTGTACCGGTTGCTCCTCCGTGGGGGCTCCTCCCACAACAACTGCCTGTGTGCCTGTGTCTGTGTGGTGGAAACAGAAGGGTGGGTGAGTAGAGTCGATCCGTGCACTTAAATTGTGGCGTGTGAGGTCGGGTTGCACTATGTGGAACGACGGCTCTATAGTCCCACCAGCCTGTCCTGGGTCGCCAATAGGACATGCCCAGAACACCTCTCGAGGGAAGCGACCAGGAGACATCTGAAACAGATGGGAGCAGTGGCTCTACTTCAAGGTCCTCCTGGGTAACTATGCTCCTCACCCCATCTCTTAGGCAGCACCCAGCCACTGTGTGATGGTAACTTATTTTGGCCGCCTGTATCCGTGATCTTGCCCAGATCTCATGACCATAGGTGAGGGCAGGAACGTAGACGAGTAAATCGAGAGTTTTGCCCCCGACTCAACTGCCAACACTGCACTGATCCGTATGTGGATCTCATGCTTTTTTTTAGCAATCAGAATATATATTTTACTGACTCAACCTGAGCTTTAGTCATCCAAGGCATATGACATCTTAAAACTGTCCTCATCCTGGCCCAAAATGTAATAAATACAATAATTCATCAATTAATTCCATAAATCCGTTTAATGATAATAATCGTACACTGATGGCTCAAAGTGCAAGCCACAGCACGCAAGACACAAATATGGCAATTGCATTTTGTATGAAGGAATCACTTAAAATGTGTCCCTAATACAACCAGTGTGCACATCTGACATTTTAATTCCCGTTCTCCAAAAGAGAGGGGGCATATTTGTGCTCGTATTTAAATTTTCATGAGTGGCATCCTTGTTTGGGCTGAAAGAGACGCGCAACGTGAACGAGTCGCTCAGCCACTCGAAGATGAGCCAAAAATGCAGCTGTCAGTGCGCCGCGAGACAGGTGACAGCCATGACGCCGACGTGCCCATGACTTTGGGAGGACTTTGACAGCCGCCCAGGAAGGGAACTTATTTTTCTTCTTCTCTTTTTTTTTTCACCCCCAACAAGCTGCCGCATGATTAAAAGCCAAATGAGTGACACTGCTCGACACCCCAAATCAGCCCACTGCATTAATATTTCACACGGATGGCAGCTGTGTATCAAAACAACATGCAGCTAAGGACAAGAGGAGGAGAAAGGAGTTGGAAGTGGAGCGCGATCCTTCAGTGGCGTGGCTGTAATGGTTGACTGAACGCAAATGTACACACAGACCCGAGAGTGAGTGGAAAAAGCTCACATAATGGGTACATTGAGACATTCTTGCCAATTAAGGTGTGTCATCCAACGCAACAAGCATACACGATTGGCTATTCCTTTTTTTTTTGGAGCATGTTTTTGCAGAATTTTATAACTACATCTTTGCATTAAATGTGGGGTCTTTCAACCTCTTGTGTCCAAAATATGCCTTGCCAGTCATCATCAACATGAAGCCAACAGATACACTTGGTAAAGGTAATGATTCCAAAGTGTTGGAATTGTTCAGAAAGCCACCTCAGTGTAGCCTGGGTGTATTTATGGATCCAACATGACAGCAGCAGACGCAACGCCATTTTTCAATCAAGCTTTAGACCGTGTTCTAAATAGTTTAGCTCGAAAGTTTACAGCGGGTACGTCATACGTCATTTCATTTCATTTCATTTATTTTTCATTTGAGCAGAAAAAGTATGCCAACATTTACAGAAAGAAAAAATACAAAACAAGACTTTGTGCTCAAAAGGAGTAGGAAGAAGTTCAAAGAACTTATAGTAAACCAACCCCTTATCTCTCATTCAAGTAATCATCACAAAAACTTTCCGCAATACTCATGCAGGAAACCGATGCATGAGTCTGGGCTTACATGTTGATATACATTGTTTATGATCGTACAAAATGTCAAAGAATTTCATCATTTACAGTCTACCAAAAAATAAAAATAAAGGATTTATAATTTACAGTCGTAAATAAATAAATACACCATATGGTACATAAGAGTTATGCCAAGGCACATCTCTCTTTCGTTCTGATCACACAAAATATATATAATATCGCTCAGCCCTGCTATACCAACTATACCCAAATGTACAAGCTCCGTATAACCATGTAGAAATAGAAACTATCATCTGATACGACGATACGATTGGCTATGGCAACGTGCAGACACATAATGATTGACGTTCGTAGCGCCCAATAAACGGCTGTGGACGAACGTAAAGCACACCTCTCCTACGAGAAAATGAATTGGTGGTCCCTTTAGTTTGTCGTCGCCAGGCTAACCTCAGTGTACAGATGAATAGCAGGATTGACAAAAAAATATATATAATGGTCTTCTGACTGAGTGAGTGTGACACTGTCTAACGTTTCATTAGGTCAGCCACATTTCATCGCCTTAGTGCTAAAAGGTTTTTTCTGCGTTCTGAGTAGTTCGGAGAGTTGCGACTATAAGAACAAAATGGAAATGGGCAATATGTTTCTGCTCATAAAAATCTCAAGAATGCACTGAAATCCACAAAACTTTGACGAAATGTGCAGAATGGGTCCAAGAACAAGTCCGCAACAACAACATGATAGAACCGTATAATTGTCATCATCAACTTTTTAAACGCCATCTGTTAGAGATTCATCTGACGGAGATCCTGGCAGGAGATCTCCAGAGATCTCCAGAGATCTCCTTAGAGAAAGGTCAGCAGATTTCCTCTGGGACTCAGAGTTCCCGTAGAGATGAATCTTCAATTGATCTGCATTGATCTAATGAAAAATCCAAACAGATAAAACGACAAGAAGCTTTTTGTCAGATCCAATTTGTTTTGCAAAATTCAGCAGCCCCACTTCAACACAAATACAAGGACATAATTATACAAATACTTCAGATTTAACAAAGACATGAAAAACATGTCCACTCGCCACTACATACTTTGAGTGAACCTCTAACCCCCCACTTTCGCCAAGTGCTTTTCCTCCAGTTCGGCTTTCCCCACGTCTCAAGGCTTCTCGGCCGGAACTTACAGACTATAGGCCAGAGTAACACCTCATTTGAAAGCTAAGACCTACAAAACTGATTGTAACTTTTTTTGGTGCTTTGCCGGTGTCTGCCCATCAGTCCGACGTCTTATTATTCCGAAACTGTCCAATTGAGTAGGGGTTGAAAAGGTTCAGTCCACTGACCTTAAGGTAAGGCCAATGGTTGTATGGCTCTCTAATCCACAACACAACTGGGTTAGAGATGCTCAATGGTCAATTTTTGGAATAATGAGACGTTGGACTTATGGGTTGTCGTTGGCATTGCTTTAATAATAGGTCACCACCTTTATGTCACATTTTTTAAGCGTTTCCGTTGAGTTTTCATCTCTCTCCGCGTTTTCGTCCCTTGTTTTTTGGGGGGTTAAGGGGGTTGTTGTTGTGCTAGACGGCCTCACACTGACCCTCTAGAGCAGATAGAATTGTCTCAGTTCAGATTTGGCAGTGACAGAGAGACAGCTTTATAAATACAATGATGCTAACACAGCAGCTAAGCCATGAGGAAGCCAAAAACATACGATGAATAATCAGACTGTTTATGCTTTTTTATACTAGATATACATACACATCATTCTTGAACTTAGCCGTGTGGAAGCTACAACTATTGACAGCTCACTGTGAGACTAAAGAACCAGATTCCCCTTCTCTAATGGGAACAATAAAGTCTACCACACCGTATTAAATATGACCTGAAATGCCACCACTTCACACCTATACAGTCGTTCTATAAAGTAGTTCCTGCAGAATGACCACTCCTGTTACAAAGCCAATGACAGCCGGTTGGAACAAGTCAATGGGGAGGTCAGGAATTAACTTCATCGCTCTTATCTGGACATTGTTGCCGTGATGAAGGTGGCAGCAGCGGCGGGGGGGGGGGATAACAGCCATGAAACACAACACAAGCCATCAGCAGTTGAGAGACAGCCTCAATTGGAAATGTCCATATTAGGCAATATGCAAATGCTGTTGATGGTGTTGTAAATTTGGCCGAGGTGACAGCAAACAACATTTCAGCGGCAATGATTAAAGTCTGAATGTTTAAAAAGGAGGGGGTGGGGAGCAGCGGGATGGAGGAGTGAGCGGGCGGGGAGGACGAGGGGGGTGGGGGGTGATAATGAGGGAGCAGAGGAGAGAGATAACCATCGACTGAACCGGCCAGGCCTATGCAGTCAATGACGGTAACACAGCACTAACCCCGCACTGTTAGGGAGCACTGCAGCTTACAACGGCGTCGATAGATACTTTACTTTGTGTTCATTGATGTATTTTGTACGGGAGAAAAGTTATTTGAAGCGGGTACAAAAGCCAGGCCAAAGGATAAAGATGCAAATGCTTTACAAATGTGCTTGTCAAGTCAAATTCTCAAAAAAGTTGTATAACAAAATGCTGGCACTGAGCTCTAAGCTGCTATTCAATATGCATTCTGTCTTAATGTAACGAAATGGAAAAAAGGACACAAAAAACAACTCTCTCCTAGACTCTTACAGTTCTAACAACAGTAAATGAGTTACAAAATAGCAGTACATCATTAGACCTTTATTTAAGCAGGAAAATCGTGCTGAGATTAAAAATCTCTTCTCCAGGGGAGTCCTGACCCGGCCTGGGATCGAACCAACAATTACAATAACAAAGAAAGAAGGAAAGGCTTCTTTGGTATACCATAGACTCCTTTACTATCTCCAAATTCTCCAAAAATCACTGAGCTACTGTTTTAATCAAAGCCTTATGCACCAAAAAAGTTGATCATTGGACCATGGTGCCTTTACTTTCAGTCACGGTGGTCTCAACAACGCTCCAGGATCAATCGTTTTGTAGGTTTTCTATTGAGATGGTCTGTCAGTGGTGAAAACCTTCCAAACAATTGATCACTTTACTAGTGCTGCTCATTTCAACGACAGTGGTGACACGTGAAATGGTTTTGAATACTTTTGCTTGCTCATATTTATAATGAACACACTTTGTACTTTAAATTCAATAGTTTTGAAAAGTGCATTACTTTTATACTTTATCCATCCATCCATTTCCTTCCACTTGTCCGTTGCCGGGTTGTGGGGCAGCTGTTGGAGCAGCCCAAATCACATTACACCAGGCCCTTATGGCTCCTCCTGCAGATGGTGGGTCCAAGGAAGGACGGCCTCACGATTCTAACCGAGCCTAAACTTCGTAACGTTCATTGTGTCTACTTGTGTTCTAGTATCACTGTTTTTGTTCGTTTTGTCAGACACTAAGGTTAGAGATGTTAAAGATCTTTTACCTTTACATGTTTCAGCCGCCATCTGCAGGCCGTCATCAGAAGTATCACCGGCGTGCGGTGACGTGTCACTTATCAGCTGTTCTTACTTCCGAGGCGTGACCAGTCTGACGGTCCCAACAGGTCCGACAGACTGGATCGGCTATTTCGGACCACTGCAAAAGAAACAACCACATCATGGACTGGGACGAGGCTCGGGTCATTGGATCGGAAACCAATAAATTCAAACGCTGGATAAAAGAAGCCATAGAAATCAGGAAACGGAGCACCGACACCATCAACCGTGACGAAGGAGCGTTTCTCCTGTCCCACACCTGGGACACCCTCCTCCAATGATTACGCCCCCTGTCGCCCTGAATCCACCGGGCGGCAGGGGGCGTGACCAGTCTGTCGGACCTGTTGGGACCGTCAGACTGGTCACGCCTCGGAAGTAAGAACAGCTGATAAGTGACACGTCACTGCACGCCGGTGATACTTCTGATGACGGCCTGCAGATGGCGGCTGAAACATGTAAAGGTAAAAGATCTTTAACATCTCTAACCTTAGTGTCTGACAAAACGAACAAAAACAGTGATACTCTAACCGAGCCTGTTTGTCTCTCATAAGGGGTTTCTGAACTGCTCTTTGTCTGACCCGTCACCTAGAACCTTTTTGCCATGGGAGATCTTACCAGGGTCATGAAAAGCTCCTAGGATCCTAGGGTCATTCGGGCGCTCAAACCCCTCCACCAACTTATGGTGGCAGTTCCAGGAGGGGACTTTTATACTTTAAATACAGCTAAATGTTGATAGAATAGGTTTTATTGATGTAAGCGTGAATTCTTTACACCTGGATCTGATCTCATTTGCTTGTTTGTTTGACCCCCTCTGCATTTAACCCATCCTTCGATGCCGCTGGGGCAACCCGTACGGAGCAGTGGTCGATGGCAGTGCCCGGGGACCCATCTCCATGATGTGGAGCCAGGCTGATGGTCAGAATCCCCTGGCTGGAGGATTCACCTATTGCACATGTTTTTAGTGATAGGGAGGAGGAAACCTACGCAGACACGGGGTGAACAGGCAAACTCCACACAGAAAGGCCCGTCCTGGTGGGAATAGAACCCGGGACCTTCCAGCTGTGAAGCGGAGGCGCTAACCGCCGCGCTACCGTGCCGCCGTTGTGTTTCCACCGTTGTTCAAACTACTACAGTTAGTAGTACAGTGCAACTGTAACAACCACCTCACGCTGACCTCTCTCTTCTCCGCCAGCCCCCACAATGCCCCTGCACTTACCAGCAGAGATCATCATCAGCGCCTCAAAACACTCGCGGATATTGCATGCAAAGGTTACAGTCATTGAGTGGCTGAAGAAGGAAGCCCGAAATAAATGAAATAAGTATAACATATATCAATAATGAATGAATGGCATTTAGGACAAGCCGTGATGTGTTGGTGTTTGCCATTGCATGGGTGGTTTCAACTTTTCCAACACACAAGCTTTTTTTCCCCCTCGTTTTTCTTTTTTTTGCAAATGTCACAAAAGCTGATTTATAGCCCGTCTCCCCTGTACATTATTTGAGCTCGACAATCTTAATCATTCACGCTTCCCCCCACATCGCGCCCGGTCTCTCGCTCTGTTTTCCCTGCCCGCGCTTTCCCTCGGCCGTCATGGATTATTGAAATATAAAAATAAGTGGTGGATGGAGTCCCCCGGAGCGGTATCAAAATGTCAGGTTTGTACTTACAGCCGGGGTGTTGCCAGACGGGGTCAAGGGCTTCAATTATTTGTGTACGCAGCAGTCAGCCGCGACATGAAAGGTTATGTCACCCCCCAGATGTTTACTCCTGAACCCCGGAAGGTGGCTGAACCTGGGCAGCGCTATAAAACGGCACTCATATGGAACTGATGCCAAGGAACGGGGGAAGAGACATACACTTCCATCAATGGATTTCGGGCTCCCATTGTGAAAGAGGGAGCATCACTCTCACACATGGATTGGTCCAGACCTTGACGCCATTGAGAATCTTTGGGATGTGCTGGAAAAGGCTCTGTGCAGTGGTCAGACTCTCATCATTAAAACAAGATCTTGGTGAAACACGATTGCAACACTGGATCTGACATTGCGAACGTTATTGAAACAATGCCACAGAAAATGAGTGCTGTAATCAAATCTAAAGGTAGTCGAACTAAATATTAGAGTGATCCTTGTTTGATGTGGGTAGGGATGCACCGATACCACTTTTTCTAAAACCTATACGAGTACGAGTACTTGGATTTAAGTACTCGCCGATACTGAATACCGATACGAGTACAAGGCATTTTCTTCAACATTCTTACTTTTTTCACAGCAGATTGGTTTGTAATTAGTAAATTTACTCATGTACATTTACTTAAGTAAAGTAGGCTACACATTTAAGAGCAGGTATACTAGAATTGTGCTGATGCCATTTATTTATTTATTTTTATTTTCATTCAATATAATTTTTAATTTTCTTGCACTGTCCATCATTGACAGAAAAGCCCATGTCCAAAAGCTCCCCAATGTCTGTGCTTTATTCATTTATGTATTTTTATTTAACAATAGTATTGACATGTTACTTAAATGGTCTCTTTTCGTCTTTACTTCAGCTCCGTGTGGATTTTCTCGTGTGTTTGTAGCAACTTAGCAAGTAGCTACAGCGTTTTCATTGTTCTGCTGCAGCTAATTTTCGCTCAATGTGGACATGCTGTATCTCTTTTATTTGGATTTTCTGAGGACTTTTTAGTCGCTGGGTTAGTTTTTCAGATGAATAAACCCCTGGGCATAAAACGGCGTCAGAATACCCAAAACTGTGCTAGCCGCGAGTTAGCAACGTTAGCCTGTATCTTGTAAACACTGCAGACTTCACGCTGCAGCACTAACAACATTTAGCTCTGGCTAAATCCAGCACAGACTCTGATTTAGGGAGCGCAGTCTGTAATAAAGTCAGCTCTATGTGGATTATTGTATTTCCACTAAAGAATTCTCCAGTTTCTTGCTTCTTCTCTCCTCAGCTGAGAGCTGCGCCTCGTAGGTGCGCTGGCCGCACGTCAAATGGTATCGGTTTATGGTATCATGAATGAGTACGAGTATGAGTACAAGCCTGTGGTATCGGCCCGATACCCGATACTGGTATCGGTATCGGTGCATCCCTAGATGTAGGGAGTGTCCAAAATGGCTTAGCGTGAACAAAACCTATCTTTTCCCCCCACAAACGTTAGTTACATTCAGACCCCAGGCCAAAGTCACCAAAACGGGTCACTTTGGCAACACATTAAATTACTTACTGAAACACTGAGGAAGCACCAAGAGCTCCCTACATGTGCAGTACAGTGGAGGCGTCACAAGAGGAGCTACAGGAAACAATAAAGGGACAAACAAGGGGGTATCTGGGTGAGACTCACATACATCCATCCATCTATCTATCTATATGTATTTATTCTTTAATTACCAATACAAATGTGTTCAAAGGTCATTTTAAATACTCGGAAGTAACATATTAATCCATAAAAGCAGCAGTAATAAATGTTGCTATGTGCCATTGTGTGAAATAACATCATGTATACTGCACATAAGCATGCTTTAACAGTAGTAATTGTTTTTTATAAAAGAGGCTTTCTTTTAAAGCTACAGGGAAGCTGGTGTGGGAGGAGGGGGAAAATATTCTTCCAGTCAATCAATTCGCACATGAGGTAATGACAGCATTGTTTGTCTTGTCATTTGTGTCATTCCTTCGATTTTTCTTCTAAGACACATGTTCAGAAGAGTAAAAGAGTGATCAAACAGGCTGACAAGATAATCTTACCAAAACTGACAGTGACAACAGAATTGCAATGTGTGTCATTTACAGTTTTTTTTTTTGTTTGGGAAATGAGGAACTATGTGTCTTTAAAAAGATCTCTTTTCTAATGGAATGATGTGTTTGAACTTTGGAAACTACTAGCGCTGCATACAGACATATAAATTGTTAGATGCTACATAAATATACGTAAAGATACATTGATATGCAAACTTTTTTTTTTTTTCATTTGTAAATCAATGTGTGTTGTTTTGGTAAGTGGCTGAGACATTGGTTCAGATACATTTTCAGAGCAAGCTGCACCTTTTTTGAAGAGTTTGCGTCTTCTTCAGGGTCAATCATGCATGCAATTAAAAACCATGCATTTCAATCATTATATTGTCTCCTACACATCATTTTTTGTTTGTTAAAGTTTTAATCTAAAGAGAATTATTACTTATAATAAACGGAAATAAAAAGACGAAGCAAGGTGACCTAACATGTTTGATTAGTGATTGGTTTGTATGGTTTCTTTTTACAAACCTAAAAATACACAACCACAGTTGTGATCAAAGGTTTACATACTTTGGCAAAATCTTTGAACAACTGAGTCAGAGTAAATCATAATGAAAAAAAAAAAAATGACCCTGATCAAAAGTTTACATACCCCAGTTTTTCATAATGCCCCCTTTAACAATAATGACAGCTTAGAGACCTTTGTGGTAGCTGTGGATGAGGTTCTTATTTTTTCTGATGGTAAAGCGGCCCATTCTTTTTGGCAAAAAACCTCCAGTTCCTGTCTGTTCCTGATCAGTGTGTTTGAGCTCTCCTCACAGTGGTGCATTGATATTGAGGTCAGGAAACTGAGATGGCCACTAATGGGACCTTCACTGGGTATGGCTACAACAAGGCCAATTATGGCCTATGATGAAATTCTGCCAGGGTATGTCAACATTTAAGCACAACTGTATGTTCCCAGATATAAGGTAAATTGCCGACCAAAAAAAAAGAAAAAAGTTGCCACCCCCACAAAAAAGAGGTCACACGCTCTAATATTTTGACTCAATGGGGTTAAAATCTGGACTCTGTGGCGGCCGATCCATATGTGAAAATTATGTATCACAATGTGAGCCCGATGAACCCTTTTCTTTTAATCTTGGAATCTGCATCAGGGAAGAAGAAATCCAAATGATCTGATCAACACATTGTTGAACAGAGACCGCACTAACTGCAGCCACCCCAGCTCATATCCCAGGTGGTGACTTTTGACACATCTCCTACATGTGGCTACACCTTCTGCCGTGTGATACTCTGTTGAGAAATGAATCCCAGGTTTAAACTAGAGCGCCTCCATTTCTTTGATTATTTTTCTCTTCTCAATTTCCCAGATTAACGTAGCCTCCTGGTTCCAGAGATAGATCAATACATACCAACAACACAACCTTAAAAAAGAAAAGTGTTTTCAGGAACAGAGCGCACCATCTTAAACTGCATGGCCCCTAACCTGAAACTCTACTCTTGGATACGATACAACAACGCATCACTGTGGCAACCTGGAGGGTCCACTAGATAGAAATAATGCAAATATCCCAAGTCAAAGACATAGTATTTACACATCCGGAAACACTAAAAACACAACTAAGTGCTGTATTTATGATCTTTACTTGCTGGAATAGGTGGATTATAATAGTGATAGATTTTCTCCACAGATCTCTTTCCCACTCTCTCCCTCCTCTCCATCACTGACGCCCACACCGGTCCTCAGCACCGGCAGCAGAGGAGTTGGTATAAAAAGCCCGAGAGTTATTGGGAGTGATATGAAATTTTCTAAATGTCATTAATTGACACCTTCTTCTGTTGGAGCTGTCAGTGAGGAGACAGAAAGGTCACAGCTCTGGGGGTGAGATATATATATATGAAGCTCGGGTGCCAGTGCGCTGAGTTATGGCTGTCGTTAACGCGGGGGAATGGATGGAGGAGCCTCTTCTGAAAGCCTCGGATCGATCCCCTGCTGCTCCTCTCTGATCCAGACCGGTCATGGAGGCACCTATACATGTTTTTTTTTTTTTTTTAAAGGAATGCTGTGAAGGATTTTCTCACCAGCGTTATTTTGTTGTCGTTCACTTTAGGCCCAATCACAATTCTCTTTTTACCCCCTTTGCCCTTGCCCTTAAAGCTAAAGGCTATGGGGCTGAAAAGACTTAACTCAAAAATGGAGCAGCCCTTGGTTTGTCTGCAATTACAACAAGCAAAAAAATTGGGATAATTAATACAGTTATCCAGTTTCGGCTCGATGAGAACACATTGTCTCTATATGTATTAAATGATCCAGTTCAACAGTAACCGGGATTACAACAGACTGATGCTGTAACGCATTTATTTGTTCCTATGCAAACATTTGTAAAACTGGATTAACCAATGATGTTGGTGAAAAAGATGAGAAATTAAGCTTTAAGAAGTATGACGTTTTGTTTTCCTTTTAAAGCAAGCATTACAAATAGCAATACGAATACTCAATACCAAACTTTTTCCATTCATTTCAGTTGGGCCCTTTCTTCTATTCTTCTTCTCCATGTTCCCTTAAAGGAACAGGCCACCGTTTTTCCATACTGACATATGTTCTTGCCTGAGCGTAGACGAGTTGATGCGTAAGGCAAGGCAAGGCAAGTTTATTTGTAGAGCACAATTCATACACAAGGCAATTCAAAGTGCTTCACAGTTTCATACATACAAGAAGGCAAATAGAATCAATAAAAACATCAACATAAAATAAATAAATTAATTAATTAATTACAGTAAAAGGCAAGAGTGCAGATCAAATACTTTTTAGTTATATGCATGGGCAAAAAGAACTGTTTTCAGCCTGGATTTGAACATTGTCAGGGTTGAGGCCTGTCTCACATCCTCATGAAGACCACCTGACGTACCTGTCTGGTCTTTGTGCGTGCGCTCAGCCACGCAAAAAGAGCAAAGATGTTGTTAGCATTTGGCCTCTCCCACCGTATTCCTATAGCTCCAAACGGGATTAAGTTAGAAGCGACCAAGCTCTTCCACGGGCACACACCAAGACCAGACAGGTACGTATCAACTCGTCTAAGTTCAGATAAGAACATATCTCAGTATGGAAAAACTGTGGCCTATTCTTTTAATACTAAATACATGGATAATAGGTTCCCCAGACGCACGTCTCCCTTGAGAAATATATTATATTTATCTTAGAATGACTTAAATAAAAGTAAAAAACAAACAAAAAAACAAGTAACTATCAAAAGGCATGGATGTACTTACCTTAAATTAAATAAAAGATTGAATGTACCTTATGGATTTGATGTGTGCTGCTGTGACGATGGAAATATGGACCTCTTTGTTTACATATTCACTACCACTAAGAGGAATGACCACAATGTCCCTCTCCTTAACAGTACAGGCCGTAGTATGAACAGCTGATATTTGAGATACTGCGCTCAAACTATGATCTTCCAGCTCGAACGACTGACAACAGCATTTCCGTTCTTGGACAAAGGTTGCTGAGAGTGAGTGGAAATGCATCATTGTCAGCTGCTCATGACCCAGTGTAGCTCATGGGCCCATGTTGTTCTGACAAGGAGAGAACATGAAGAGTTTCACAAAGTCAAAACTGCTGAGCTGGTTTATAGCACCACGGCCCCACCGCTGTCATAATCAATCTCAGCTTGACTTCCCATGCCGTCCTTGTAATGCTAATATTTAATTCATTAAGAACACTCGTTAGGGGTCAATTACTATAGATGACATGCCCTTTGGAACGACATAAGTGACTTAATGACTGATAACTATCATTTTTTGTTTAAATATAAATATGCTATGCAATGCATAGAGGCCAGTATAAGCAGAGCAGATGTTTTTAAATGTAAGTTTTCTGCACAAACATGCTTGGCATACATTGCTGGATAATAATGTACTTGGAGTTTAAAAAACACATAAAAGCCACAATGTTAAAAAAGTATGAAGTACTTGGACATGAATAATGTGGGATATTTGATTTGAACAAACAACAGTTTGTTTCTTTTTGACCATTTGTAAACATTCAAGAATACGAAGGTTCTGTATTTTATATATTGAAAAACTGAATATAGAATATAAAAACATCTGTTAATACTGTGAATATACATATGTATATACATAAGACTGTAAATATATGTATGTAGACATACCACAACAATGTGAAGTGTAAAGTGTGAAGTAACAAAAGGGGCAGATATTATAAGACTTGTTCTTCTCCTCTGCTCCGTTTCATTCATACTGTGTTGGCTTGGCAGTTTTATTGTGATTGTGAACATCACTTTTGAATGAAATAAATAAATAAAATGAAAAATGAAATGAATGAATAGCAACATGATGCTAACTTCCTAGGGTAATAACCTGTCTGTGTTTTATTCCTATTGGTGGTCAGCCCTGTCTTGTGAAAATATACTGTATAGTTACTAATTACTTTCAACACCTTACCGGGGTAAACTTTTGTGTTGAAAGGCTGTAAGTATTTTAGCCTTGAAGCTAAAGGCTAACGTTAATTTAACACTAACAAAATTAAAATAAAAAATAGTGCAACCATCAGAACCAATGAAAGACACTCCGCTTTTTAAATGTTCATTTATTTCTAATTTACCTTAAAGGGACAATACGGAGTTTAAAAATGTTAAAACTAAATATTTTCATCTCCCTACATGTTCCAGCCATGTCCTAATGTGTAGAATGAGCTCAGACCTATTCACCACAACTGCCAGGAAAATCCTGCACGTCACTCAAAAAGTTCTTACTTCGGGTCCAAAGTGCCGTCATGCACGAGCTTAATATAGAAGGTGCAGTTACACTTAAGACCTGAGGTGGCAGTAGTGAGCATAAAATGACCAACTTGCATCTGGTCTCTTTAGGGTTAAGGTTAACCTCTTACTTAACCAATTGCATTTTCTCCTGTTCAGTTTTACCTTAATCTTAAAGCTTTGAGACTGGAGCCACAGCACTGATCTAAACGGATCTTTCTCCTCACGTTTTTTGTGGCTTTTTGTCACGTTTTCGTTGCATTTTTTGTTACTTTATTGTTTGCCCTTTTGTGGCTTTATTGTAGTGTTTTCATTTTCGTGTTTGCCTCGTTTTTGTGGCTATTTAGACGCTTTTGTCAAGATGTTTTTAAATTTGGGTAATAGCAAACTGGAGATAATGTGCTCGGTTCAGGTGGGGGTTAAGAGGTTAAGGTACGGTTCAGGTATACTTTACTGATCCCCATAGGGAAATTCGTTCACTGCATTAGAGCCGCTGGAGCGACCTGTATAGGAGCTGCTAGGCCGGCACTCGGAGACCCATGCTAATGGTCAGAAACACCTGGCTGGAGGATTAACCTATTGTACATGTTTTTATGTGGACAGTAGGTAGTCTTTAAACTGACCAACAGGAAGTCAGCCAAGAACATTCTGTGCCTGAAGCCTAAAGTGATTTGATCGCTCAGAAATATATCCAAAAACAATGAAAACAACCAGCCCTCCTTTGATTGTTTAGCTCACACAGCAAATCACTGCACTTGCAAAACACATATCACTAGATGTGGTTTGATAGATTACAAATTCATCCTAAATCTTGTTATATTCTTTAGATTCCCAATGATACTTGCAGCGCTCATTGACTATTGTAAATATTTGCCCTTTCTGAACACTTCGATGTTAGGTGCCTGAATCTATTTCCCCAGCGGCGCTAAAGAAAGCCATTGTTGATAATTCACACGCCGAAGCTACGGGAGGGTGCACCTCTTTGAGCTCCCAGCGCCGCTCTCCGTCTCACTTCTTGACAGGCTGCAGGGGAAAGATGGTTAATTTCTGACTGAATATTATGCTACATAACCACTTGGCATTTAAACTGAAAAATGGCTTTCTGCTTCGCCTGTCGCCACTGCTGTTTCCCCTCCAGAATGAGGGAGGTGGGTGGGGGTGTGAGGCGAGGATGATGGAGGTAGGGATTGGTGGTGGTGGGGGGGACTGTAGCGGGAGGGAAAGGTGCGGAGATGGAGGGGAACCAAATCGAGGAGAAAATCCACATTTTTTTTATTACGCTCAATTCAACAGTGTCATATTTTGTTCTGACAACGTAACATTACCAAACCTAATCAATTTGGGATGTGGGGGTCACGAATAATTGCGCACTAAAGCGAGCTCCTACACGTTGCCAAATGGATGCAACCCAACCTAAATAGCAGTTTATTCTTGAGCCTAAAGCACATTAGCGAGTGGAATCATTTGAATTGGAGAACACGATGAATCATTTTGCGTCGTTTCAGTGTATAGTTTCACGTGCTTCTGTCGCCACAAGCAGAGAGCTGAAAGCATTAGCAGTTGGTAGAGTCAAAGGGCCTTCATAAACTAAATATAGATGGTCTAAGTGGTGTTTGCTCACGTTTGATTGCTCTAATGTATCTTTGCTGACATGATTTTGTGTGGACCACACTCAGCAAAATGCTATGATTTACTCTGACCAGAAGAGTCAAATCTGAATGTGAAGACAAATGTAGCTGCTCCAGCGAGGTTGGCCAGCAGATCAAGTATCAGCCTCAGGAGCAGAGAAGTGTGGGTTTGATTCCACTGCAACAAAGTAATCTAGAGCAGGGGTGTCGAACTCGTTTGGGTCGTGGGCCGAAATTCAGCCCCCACGGCATGGGCCACATTTATATTAGGACTGTGGCCTAATAAATAACAGCGGCTTGCCATATTGCGCTTCATTAGCTTGTGTCACATGTTTCTCAAAGTGCTACATATAGTGCTTATTCATTCACTCCACGCTCAATGGCGGTTAGTTACTATTAATAACTCCGCACAGGAATGGCCTAGAGATGTTTTTTTTTACAAACTCAGAAGGTCATGCTCTACAAGGGGCCAGATTAAATAATCTTGCAGGCCTTGTCTTTGACACATGTGTAAATCTGCCCCTGATTTAAGTCACTCACTTCAAGTTATTTTTTACACTTAAATGTAAAAAAAAAAAAAAAACAAGATATTATTGTACACAGAAATAGAGAAAAATTAAAATAAAATTACATGGGGAAAAAAAGATGGGTGTAGATGTTTTTTTCTTCATTTAAATGTAACAAATTCGCCCCTCTGAAAAATATCTTGAACTCAGTTACTGAAATTAAGGACAAGTTTACATACTTTCAAGTCTATTCCATCGGGCCGAGTACACACACACAACAGAGAAGAAAGAAGGAATGAAACAAGGAAGGAGAGCTGGAGCCTTTAGCTTTGATTACAGCATACATTCGCTTTGGTACATGTGTATGTACAAGATCTTGCATTGATGATGGGAGAGTGTGACCACTGCGCAAAGCCTTCTCCAGCAAATCCCAAAGATTGTCAATGGGGTTAATAGCTGGACTCTGTGGTGAATCCATGCTCCCTGAACCACTCTTTCACAATATGAGCCTGATGAATTGTCATCTTGAAATATGCCTGTGCTATCAGGGAAGAATGGAAAAACCTGGTCATTCAGGATGCTAGCCATGATAGCCAGTGTGTTTATACAATGGTATAAATGAATGTATGATATGGTTTGCATTTTCCTTGCCTCAAGAGGAGGAGTATCTCGGTGTCTTGTTCACGAGTGAGGGACGGATGGAGCGTGAGATCAATAGACGGATCGGTGCAGCGTCAGCAGTGATGCGGTCACTGTATCGGACTGTTGTGGTGAAGAGGGAGCTGAGTCGGGGGGCAAAGCTCTCGATTTACCGATCGATCTACGTTCCCACCCTCACCTATGGTCATGAGAAAAGACAATATTGCGGATACAAACAGCAGAAATGAGCATCCTTCGGAGGGTGGCTGGGCGCACCCTTCGAGATCGGGTGAGGAGCTCAGTTACCCAGGAGGAGCTCGGAGTAGAGTCGCTGCTCCTTCACATCGAAAGGAGCCAGCTGAGGTGGTTAGTGCATCTGTTCTGGATGCCTCCTGGTCGCCTCCCGCGGGAGGAGTTCGAGGCATGTCCTAGTGGGAAGAGGCCTCGTGGAAGGCCCATGACATGCTGGTGGGACTATGTCGCCTCGGGAAGTCTGGGCATCTCTGCTGAGACTGCTGCCTCCGCGACCCGGCCCCGGATAAAGCAGAAGAAGATGGATGGATGGATGGATGGATGGATGGATGGATGGATGGATGGTTTGCATTTTATTGGGACAGTGCATGTTAATGAACATGATATACATGGGACTCATGCATGTAAACACGTCACGCCGGATTGTAGCTTTTGTCTAATTTTTATCCGATGTCCCACACTTGCAGTCTCAAACACACTCTAACTCATCCTGGCCTATTGTACATGTTTTCAGTGGTGGGGAAATCGGAGCACCCGGAGGAAACCTACGTAGACGCGGGGGGGGACATGCAAACTCCACACAGAAAGGCACCGCCCAGGACCTTCTAGCTGTAAAGCACAAGCGCTAACCGCTGCGCGACCGTGCCACATATTATTATTTTCTAAATGTAACTGAACTCGACATGCTCTAATTCTAAATAAACATGACAGCATGGCCTTTTGTAGTGCTGTGCAGAAATACAATGCGATCTTAGTAAAATAAAGACCAGTGTAAAAGGACATGATAATAAGTTTCTTGTATTGGTGCTTATAGCATTCTGCGTCGTATGTGTAATTGTGCGCTATGAAGTAACCCTGTCTGTGCTTTGCCGGAGTTGTTTGGCCATTCAGGCAGTTACACAGAGGGTAATTCGTCTGATCGGGCTGATTGGTCTCCGGCAAATAAGTCACTACGAGATTAGAGGGGTAATTCCTGGGCCAGAACAGGAGCTGGAAGTGCGAATCGATGGAGGCGCCGCGCTGACAAGATGACATTTGGCTACTTGACCGCAAATACACCTCGTTCCATCAGTTTCCCCCGTAAAATGATAACAAGTTTTTTTTTTTTTTTTTTTGACCGGATTCCAGCATTGTGACTTTCATGTATTTGTCATTTGCGCGTGGGCATGCACGTGTAAAGCGGTTGCGAGCGGCAAGTTTTGTTTTTTTTGACACTTGACAGGTTGAAGTCGTTCCCACATAATGCGTGATTAATGAGGCTGGTTTATAGCGCGGGTACCGAGAGCGAGTGAGTTAAAGGGGAGGCGCGCGGGAGCGGGCCTCAAAGCCAGAGGACCGGACTATATTGACATCTCCATTATTTACTGAGTGAGCGGAGCGGCCAAAGGAGTGCTGATTAGAAAACAATAAATGCTGTTATTGGTGATCAGGGCCGCAGCAGGACACGGCAAATGCATGTCCCAGCCTTTCTAATTACTGCAGCCACTGAGCGCGGGGCAGAGTGATAAAAGCTAATGCTACACCAGTGTGTCAGATAAAAGGTAGGTTGCTGTTACGCTAATAAAGGCTGTTTTTAATGTAGAGTTGTGTGATGTGGGATTTCCTTCGTCGAAAAAATAAGGCAAATGTATCATAGTCTAGTTTACTGTGCAGTGACAACAGGTATTTCCTTTTAGCCTCTCACAGCTCGAATGAGGAGGTGGGTACTGTTAAATGAAAAAAAATGTTTAGGTGCTACTAGCAAAAAAATAAAAGTGTCAAAAGCAAGCACGAAAAAATATATGATATCTTTAGAGAGCAAGTTTTGATGCCTGTTGTTGGTCCAGGGACAGCATTAACAGAAGTTACTTGGTTGTTTCAGCTCTAAGGCGAGACACTGCAGGTGAACAGGGAAAATGTTTAAATTTACAGATATCAAATTGAAACTTTTGCTGTAGATTACTGGCATAAATGTGAGAAAAAAATATATTGCAAGTAGGGCTGAAACGACTTATCGATTAATCGATAATTTAAATTGTCGACAACTATTTTAGCAATCGATTAATAGTTTTCTGGTTCACACAGACTCAAAAAGAGCAATGTATTTTTGATTAAAGCCTGCTTTGTTTTTATAGTTAGGGTCTGTAGTGTTTTGTACATTGTAAATTTCATGAATATCTGTCTGTGTCTCATCCAATCAGAAAGCAGAATTAGCGCTTAGAGCCCCAAACAAACGTATAACATTCACTTAAAGTTTACTCCATCAACCCATCCTCAAGCGGCGCCACCTTAGCTTTCTGTGATAAAAAAAAAAGAAAAATTAATTTGTCCTACACCATTCACAGCCAAGCGATTAATCGATTAATCGTAAAAAATAGATTTAATTGATTACAAAATAATCGTAAGTTGCAGCCCTAATTGCAAGTTTTCTGTTATTTTATGTTTTCATATAAAAACAAGGTGTTTTATGCCTAAAAATGCCCGAAATCTGAATAACGGATTGAGCTACATTTTATTTTGATTGATAAATGAGTTACCAAGACTTTGGGGACTTTGGATATTGATACTGAATTTCTGCCTTATTTTTTGATATTCAATACTCAATAAATCAGACTAAGAATTAGATATTAATAAATCCCTCTGAAAGAAATCTTCAAAATATTGTTCAGTCCAAGACTGGATAATTTGAAGTCTTTAGGAACTACTGACGTGGAAATAGTGTCACCACAATAAGAAAAAAATGTGTTTAGAGAAAAAAGCCCTTGAAATTACGTTTTCCTGTATAAATCAATGGGGAAACATTGGGTCAGCGCAGCATTTAAAGCCAGGCCTCTCCTGCCTCTCAAACTGGGGTTCCACAGTGCCTAATGCATGGTCTTTGGGATTCCTTCATTTCAAAGACCTGCTCAAAAGACTGGCTTATTTGTATACATAATTTATATAGAAGTCAGAAGGGAAACTTACTATCCAAGACCTGATCATTGACAGGCACTTTTTTATTCAAATGAACCAAACCTATAATAAGCCGTTTTGCGCTTTGCACAAAAACTAATATTTGTGCCACAATTAATGAAACTGAGGTTAAAACCGTCAGCCGAATAATGCTTTTATTGCAAAAGCTTTCCCTTTGTGTCTCTTGCTGCTGTTTTCCTGATTCTCGAGTTCTTTCAGGGTAAATCTGTGTGAAATTAGCTGAGAAAGAAGAAAAAAAAAAAAGATCAGGCTCTTTTCACAATAGAGATTAAAAAGCCGTCCAAAAGAGCCGATTGGGACGGTGAACGTCACTAATAGACGGTTACTGAGGCACAACCGACACTATAGAGATCTTCCTCCAAGGAGTGAAACAGTTCCTTTGGGATCAGCCACCCTGGAAAATATAGTGTCCACGAGAGGAACGTGACCAAAAATGAACTCTGTGGGAGTTTCCTGGTACAAATAATGCAAAAAACACAATAAAATACACATTGAAATACATCCAATATTCTCTTACCAAGTGCATCCCACTATGATTTATTTTATTTCAATGCACCCAGTAAAGCAAGTGTCTGTCTGCGAGGTGTCCATAATAGCGTGTAGCATTAGACAAGCTCAGAGTGCAGTCAAATTGAAAAAGAAGACAGAAAGTAGCCATCTTGTTGGAATTATGTCGGCCTGGATAGAGAATCAGAAATATCAGCGCCCAACTTTAGCTGCTCCCCTCAGCGCCTGTCAGAATTTATGTGTCTGTTAATGCAAAGTGACGCGCTGTCCTTGACTCTCGCACCTGTCAGTGGCTTGTGAGCAGCAGGGCACCTCTCCGCTCCAAACGGGATATAAAAATACCCCCGTCTTCTTGACACCGCAATAAGCCACTAATCAGTTGGCAAGTGTCACCGTGGCAAGGCTGGATGGGACCAAGTGGACCGATGCATGCTGAGTCGACAGTTACATGTCACACAAATATATTTTTACCCGCTTTATAGCAATCATTGTCACGTTTGACTTAGGCCATCCCTCACTTACAGGATTTATAGGTTGTACGATTGTAGTTGTTTACTGCGATCAATAATACAACCATACTTCACCATTGCACATATTGTGCTTCAGCAGCATAAACTGTAGCATTAAATATATTGCTTTATTTCCTGTGTAAGGTTTGCCTGTCCATCTCTTAGCAGCTCAAATAAATATTTTATACAACATTTAAATCAAGTAGAGTTCTGGACAGACATTGGGGCTCCTTCATGACACATTATTTTTGTAAAAACTGTAAACACATTTCTGGAAGAACAAATCCTTAGAACATCAAACAGTGTACATAACCTGTGCACTGTTTGATAGGGGAGTGCAGAGGGAAGGGAGGTGAGGAGCTGGGAAAGATCAGCCATCTGTCTGAGTCACAACTCGAACCCAAAATCTGGCCTCCTTAGCAGATCTTCGCTGGCTCTCAAGTAAGACCTATACAATTTCCCAGGGGACCTCACTCATGGTGCATGAGTACAAAACTAGCATTTCCAGCTGGTGGTGTTTGTTTGTCTGTTTGTTTTGTTTGTTTGTTCCATTGTGTGGTGGCCCCCGTCTTTTGTCGTGGTTCAAAATGGTCCCACCACTGTCTAACCGACCCGTGGCGAAGAAAAACCTGAACGTATTGAGCACATCCACATATCCACTCCATAACCTTTCTTATGTGATAATTATATCTAAAAGGGCAACGGCAAAAGCACAAAAAATCCAATAAAAAAAATACCGTAAAATTAATTTCTTTCCTTCTAGTTGAAGTAAGGTTTACATAATTTATTTGCTCCATGCGTGCCTCCCCATTACGACTTCTGCTTCCGAAATTCGTCACTTTTTTGTCAAGAGCAAAACGTCAAAAGTCAAACCATTAGTCCACAGCAGTGTAAATTAGGCCCGTCTCCTTTAAAGTTTTGGACCAAAGTGTTATCCTCCTCGGGCTGACAGTGACAGTCGGAGCCAGCTGCTCCTCTCCGAGTGCCTCTTTAACCAAAAGCAATGCCTCGCCATGAAACTTGACGACACGTCGGAGCCGCGAATTGACTTTATTTTAAATATGTTCAAAGAAAGGCAGCATCAGAGTGACAGCGAGAGAGTGGGTGAGAGGGAGAGTTTTCTTCTTTTTTTTTTTTTTTTTGCTGAGCGCAGAATCTGACAAAGGTTGGCACTTAGGAGAGTTTTAGAGGTGACTGAGGGAGTGCACTACGGATGACAGTGTGTGAGTACGAGATGACCAGATTCTTTGATCTGTGGCTTGTTGTTGCATCTTCTGATCATCTGCATCGACATTTCACGGTTTCATTTGCACAAGTGCGTGCTTTGGTTTGCCCTTTTGCAGTATATTGTTTTCAAGCTTCTTCTGCGGCCCTACATAACCAGGAAGTGCTTTACGTACCTCTCGATCTGTAACACAGTTGATTGCCTCCGTCGCAGAGCACCGCCAGGCAAAAACATCCATCGATGTTTTATCCTATAGAGCAACACACAGCAGCCCACTCTTTAGGCCAAACATATCACCAGATTTGTTTCAAAAGGGAGCGAGGAGGCGCTTTGGGCCAAGGACATTTTAGAATAAGCAGTTGTAAGAGAAATAGCATTTGTAATATTTGCATCAAGTTGTGTTTGGAATTGAAATACCTGAAAGGCCAGCAGCCCCAAATGATCCAAAGTGTGGTCCTTTTATAGGAGTGGCTGGCACAGGCGACTTTAAAAGAACAGGACACCGTTTTCCATACTGAGATATGTTCTTACCTGAGCTCAGACGAGTTGACACGTACCTGTCTGACCTGTGCGTGCCCGTGGAAGAGCATGGTAGCTTCTAACTTCACCCCGTTTGGAGCTATAGGAATACATTGGGAGAGGCCAGATGCAAACGACATCTTTGGTCGTTGTGCGTGACTGTATGTATCAACTCGTCTAAGCTCAGGCAAGAACATATTTCAGTAGCGTCAGAGCAATGGTAAATGGTAAATGGTCTCAACTTATATAGCGCTTTTCCACCTACATTAGGCACTCAAAGCACTTTACAGCAAGGATCCACTCACCCATACATACTCTCATTTATACACCAATGTACGCAGACAATGGAACCAATCACCAGCTAAGACTCCGAACACAATCCACCAACCGCAGCCAAGGACCACAGCAGCTCATTTACATAGTGGGAAACGCACAAGTTTAAGCCACACACAAAAACCTCTACAAAACATCTGTAAAAAGTGTAACCTTCCCTATTTAAAGGTGCATTACGGAACTTTTATGCGGGAATAAAACAGATGTTTGTGCGTATTTGACCCAGCAGCTGGATGAGTGGTTAGCGCGGCGCCTTTACTGGCCTCTACAATTGTTTTGTAGGTTGAGAGGGTCAGCAGTGAAAACTTTCCAAACAATTGAGCCTAGAGCGTCCTAGAGACCACTGTGATGGAAAGTGAAGGTGCCATGCTGACCACTCATACACTACAGTTATTCTATATTTCACGCTCTTGTAGTAAGAGTCAGGTTCACATCTAAATTGTGGATGCACTGGAGATCCTGTCTATTTGTGTGATACACTGTAAAATGTACATACATTGTACTGTAGTTTATTATCATATTCTTTCATTTTCTACGCTATGGGCCATGTGTTTTGCGTCCTTAATAAAGCCTTAATAATAATCATCATTTATTTCAAATTTCAGTATTTTCACATTATTTTATTGTTGCTCAGGCATACATTATACACATTACTGTTTATAAATTGGTTCCCTACTTCTTGCTTTTATTTCCCTAAAAAAAAAATCAAAAACGTTATTCTTACATACTGTTAGAGAAATAACAATGGTGTTCGAGAGGATAGATGAATAACAGGCAGCAGTCTGGATGTCTTATGCAGGAGAAGTTTATTTACCATCGGTGCGGGACCCGGAGACATGAACTCGAGACATTACGCAAGTCCTACCATTCAAGTCTGTCTATGCTTCCACAGAAGAGGGATAAATACCCTCTCAGAGCATCATACTAATACGCAAGCATTCAGTGGCTGAGAGTGGGCGCCTGAGCACCACAGTCAAGGCTATGACAGAGATAGTACGACTGTACAGCCTGACCCAGTATGATAAATAGCGATTTAATGTTATCCTCTAACACATACGTAGCATAATAATGTAAGGGGAAGCAGGTACAGCAGGTTGACTGCTCATAATGAGAGTGGATTCAAACTTTGGTGACTGAGTGGTTTGTGCTCCTGCATCACAGAAAGAAAGCCCTGGGTTTGACTCCCAGACCATGTGGGCCTTCTGTGAAAGGTAATTGTCTCTGAGGGGACAATAAAGTGCACAGCTTAACCTGAGCACATTGTTCATTCCATATTATAATGTCTGCGGTTTATACAACTGTATGTGGCTGTCTGAGAGATATTTATTGATTTCTATTAAACCAGGAAAGACCCGCAGAGATTCAGAAAGTGTTATTGGGATGAGGCCTGGCTCCAAAGTGTGCCCTTTTGTGCATGTTTTTGGGCTGTAGCCAGACACAAACACTAGACTGCTGATTATCTGCAAACAGAGGGAATCACAAGCCTTAACATATCATATGCTGTGCTGTTAGTTTAATGTGAGCTTTGAGTTGGAGATGACTGACAGCAGCACACCACACAGTTGTCCATATGGGTGGGCGGCCCCTCACAACTGACGAAGCGTCCGCATGAAATCGCCCATCTGCAGCCTTGCAGGTGTTTCCAATGATTATATTATTAGCTCTAGTCGCTGATTTTTGATTTTTTTTTATGAGCTTTTACCATCCAAACCCGTAGAGACTGGGCGGGGCAGAAACATAAAATATATACATGCCTGGCAGCACCATCTGCCCCAAAAATCTGCAACAAAATCTACTGTATTTTTGGCCCCTGGTTTTCAGTACATTTTCCACCTGTGTGTATCACAAAATCTGCTTTCTGGTTTCACATAAATATTGTTTTTTGTTTTGTTTTATCTAACAATGGTATTATGTAAAACTACTGATTTAATCTCTCCAGAATTCACTCTTTTACAAGAGAGAAAGGAGAATAATCTGTAAATCTTTGCGGCAGTTGAAATTGCTCTCTTTCAACCTGCATGGTCATGAAGAAAAGGTCGGAGCACGCTTCACTCTCAGCTGTCGCCAGCAGAGGGCAAAGGGCACGATCCATGTATGATGTATTTCAACAGAATTGTTGTGGATTTAAGGCGAGACACTGCAGGTGAATAGGGAAACAAAAAAAAATGTAGAGATATCAATTTGAAACTTTTGCTGAACATAACAGATATAAATATGAGAAAAAAAATGTATTGCACTTTTTCTGTCATTTTATGTTTTCACATAAAAATAAGGCATTTTGAGCATTAAAATGGCCAAAATTGCCTATATTTTGGGCAACGAAATCAAAATAACAAATTGAGCCAGATTAAAATTGATGGTTTTATTTTATTGACATATTAGTAACTAAGATTTTTTCAGAGGGGATTTTGGATGTATTGTTTAGTTTTTCAATAAACTAATTATCAGTGAAAAAATCTGTAAATCTGTTTTTTTGGTTTCAAAGTTGAATAAAGCAGGCTAGGAATTAGATATTTAAAAATCCCTCTGAAAAAACCTTCAAAATATTGTTAGGTCTCAGACTGGAAAGTTTGGAGTCTGTGGGAGCTACTATAATGGCTCACCCGCTGCCCGAGTGCGGCTTCTCTCATTCAGAGAAAACCAGCCCTGAAGTTTTGAAGCGAGTGCGCATGCGCGGCCCGTTCTTCAACTTTACTTCCAGCAGCTACTTCCGGGTTGCCCCCACCTCGCAGGCGACAAAACATCATAAAATAAACATAATGCGGGGTGAGTTTTGTCCTTTTTATACTCTGACATGAAAACTAAGATGTAAAGGGAGGAAAATAGATAAAAATCTCCACTTCAACCACTACGTGAAAAATCAATACTTTCACCTGCCGTGTCTCGCCTTAAGTTAAGACCGTCTAGAACAGACATGTCAAGCTGGTGGCCCAAATCCAGCCCGCAAGATGATTTAATCTGGCCCCTGACTTGTACAGCACAAATTCCGGAGTATGTCCAAAAAAAAAAAAAGGTACGTTTCTAGCCCATTCCTGTGCAGAGTTATAAATCTCTAAAGCAAATAACCATCCATCTTCTTCCACTTGTCCGTTGCCGGGTCGTGGGGGCAGCTGTTGGAGCTGCCCAAATCACATTGCACCAGCCCCTTATGGCTCCTCCTGCAGGTGGTGGGTCCACAGAAGGACGGCCTCATGGTTCTGACCGGGCCTGTTGGTCTCTCATAAGGGGCTTCTGAACCGCTCTTTGTCTGACCCGTCACCTAGGACCTGTTTGCCCTGGGAAACCCTACCAGGGGCACGAAGCCATAAAAAAAAAAAGCATAAAGCAAATAACCAGTTTGCTAATTCCAGCCACTAGGGGGCATCTTAAATTAAAACAGGGAAAGAATTCCACACGTGTCCAGCAGAGGGCACTGACCTAATAAGAGATCGGGATATGAACAACACATTACACCCACATGGCCAGTCTGCCCCAGGGTGGCTGTGGCTACAATAGAAGCTTACCACCACAGTGTGTAGGCAATGAATAATGACTTCAGTGTACTCTGAGAAACTTTACTTACTATGGGCTTTTATTTTAAAATCACAGCTCATTATTCATTTATTGTAAAAATCGTTTTAATAATAATAATAATATTGCATAAGTCTTATATAGCGATTTTCAGGGGACACAAAGACGCTTTACAAATGGGACGAACAAACAAACAAACAAAGATGGTTTTCTCAATAGTATTTTCATGTTAACATTATACGCGGCCCTCGACCTGCTGAGGAAGCTGGATTTCGACCCATGACCCATCCCTGTCTAGAATCAAGAGTGGAGATAGACTTTGCAGGAGGTTAGATGACCAGGCCCTAGTCATCTCGAAGGCTAGAGATGTAATGCTAGTTGGACAACAGGTCTCTGTGTATATAGATCAGATGTCCATAGAGCATAATGCAACATGCTTGTGTAAAATAATCTAAAGTCATTGGTCCAGATTTCATTAAAAGTGTGTGTAATCGCTGAAAATTGGCCTTGTACATCTTATTATGTTCCCCCCTAGTGCTTTGTGTCATTCACGCAATCTTTGAATCCTCTGCCTCAAGTTTTTTTTAAGTTCCATCATCCTCCTTTCATTGTCTTATGTATCCAGGAAGCTCTCTGCTGGCTTCCCACCCAGGCGAAAAAAGCGATCTCCTGTACTCATACTATCTACTCTACTTTAAAGCGTGGGAACCTTTGTCTACGATACATCTCTACCACACACAAAATGGCGTGACGGTGCCTTGTTGTCTTCTTCCCCTCGGGTACACAACCGTCACAGCAGCCAACACACGACTGGAGCGCATTGACACAAACAGTTGACTGACTTTTTGGGTGACTCTGCTCTCGTATCCGTGTCTACGTCTGAGCCAGTTCTCCTCCACGTCTCTCACATCCAGACTGTGCAGCAGACAGCCTCTCTCTTTCTGTTCCCGTCGTGTGCTATCGCTGGGGTTGGGGATGTGTATGTGTGTGTGTGTGGGGGGGGGGATCTCTGGGGATCCCGTGTTCACATCAGTACCCTACCACCGATTCGACACGAGCGCCTTGTTTGTACACATCCAAAAGGGCTTGTCATTTTTTATTGTTCGCTGTTGTTTCTTTAGTCAGTGATGTTGGGGCGCCTCTCGCGTTTGATTTCGCTTTCATAGCCCCGGTTTGCGCGCTGTCTCGACTGTCCTTCTCCCATCTGCTTCAAATTCCCCCTCATGATGATTTCACCTTCCTTCTTTTTTCTTTTTTTTTTTGTCAGGGCGCTGCTTTTGACTGAGGCGCCGCGCTCGGATGTTTGGTAATGGCCACTTAGAGTAATCAATGGGCCTCTTTGAAGTTGCGAGATGAAAGCGGAGTTTGACAGCTAATGTGCGGCTGTCCCGTGACGTGAACAGCATGGCGATGCCCCCGGGCGCTTTGAAGGCACAAGTACGCCATGCATCAGGTTGGATTTATCCCGCTCTGAAGACTCACCTCCGCCGCAGCGCTGGCACAATGGCAAGTGGCAGTTGCTCTTTTACTGTCTGCGGCACACACTCCCGGTCCCCTCCCCTCTCATCTCCCCCCCCCCCCCTTTCTCTCTTTCACCGGGCCTGTTTTATATATCTGTCACATCGGCATACCTCCTATGCAGCCCCGTGCCAACTCCCATTGCACGGTCTCCCTCAGAAATGTGTTCAAGTAAACATTTCACGCTTGCTTATGCTAAAGAGAAGTGGCAGCGGCAGGTATGTGACAGGCAGAGGACTGTCTCTGCCCAGGGCTGCCATTGACAAAGCAAGCCTCTTTCACTGCTCCTCTTTATCTGCTGAATTATGGATATGTGTGATTGGAAGACACGCAGCATTTTGATGATACATTGCTTCTATTTATCAAAATGCTCAGGGAGGACACCCCCAGTGAAGGAAAAACAAAGCGCTCCTGCTCATGATTGTAATGTAAATGATTTGTGCTCAAATGAAAATGAGCGTAGCGGGAGGGGTGCGCTATATGCAGCTGTTGAATTTGACTCAGTGCTATCAGCGCCACGTCCCGATTCGCTCAGTGAAAGCGACTGAAGCTTGTCCTTTGAAGCAAAAAAAAAAAAAAAGGGGGGGGGGGGGGGGGAGGGAAAACATTTACAGAAGGGAATCGTTTCCCATAACCACCAGCAGCCACTGAACATGGTTCCACGGTGGTCCGGGTCCTGCACAGACTGTCTCAGGCTGGATCGGCCCACGCTCAGGAAAGATGATCTCGCTAAAACAGGGGGTTTGAGGAGATTTTTGAGGAAAACAGTGTTATAATACAGTGTGATTGTAAAAAAAGATCAACAATGACTATCATATTATCAAAATTCCCAAAACAGGGCACCTTGGACTGTCTTCTCTGCCTACCTTGCAGAATGCAGTCTTCTCTAACAACTGTTTCTCCACTGACAATGTCTCATTACTCTTCATTAGAAAATCCCAAACTCAACAATATCATTTTCTCCAAACACCCCCATTCATTTATTCACGCTTTCCCTCGGCCCCCTCTTTGATCCCCCTCAAAACATTCATAATCCTTCCTGCCTTAGTTCCCATAGCCGTGTATTGTTTTCCTTCCCCACCCTCCCTCCCCTCCGTCATTAGTCCTGCCTGTCTCTGGACACACACCGTCAGGTTAATGGCGTCCTACTGTACCGCTCATGCTCCTCTCTCTCTCTCTAACCCAAACCACATGCGGGACGTTCAGACAGCCTGTGCGCAGCCACCCCTGCTCCCCTCGCACGCAGACAGCGGGAGCTCGGACACGTACGGTCAGATCGGGTCCTCATCTGAGTGACATCACCAGCGCCTCTGCACCTCCTCACCCGTTTATGGCCTATGATGTCATTTCAAGAGGAGTCTAATAGAGAGAAGACTCAATAAATGCCCCCAGTACAACGCGGTATAACACAACAGAAACTCCTACTGAATTTGAGCAAAGCCGTTTTCATGGTTTTCGGTCACATGACTATTGCCTGTTCTCCATTTGGAGAGCTTATGGGGAATGCTATACAGTATAACTCTAATCACTTTGTTTCCTCCATTACTTTACACCAGTGCAGGTTTGCTCAGTGGAGGGACAGTTTTGTTTTCATAATCAATAGATGGTGGCCAACGTTCAAAGACCACTTTTTACTATTGTACAAAAAGGGGATGTCTGGGGGTCGTCTCCCAGGGAAAATGCCATAGGAACTGACAATATTGTGATATCACATTAACCGCTGTTTGATCTCAATTGTGCGGAGAAGATGTATGCTTGAGGGACGGATTTTGCCTCCGGGCCTGACATTGCCTCACCCTGCTTTACACATTTTACGTCCATTTTACTAGTTTGGGGTCCAGGTATAGAAAGGGTGTTGACACGTTCTTCACTCTACAACAAAACTTTACAATCAACAAATTGCAATTTAAAGGCACACTGTGTAACATTTTCGACCATACTGATGTCATCCTGTACAAAACATGCTCCCAATGACCAGCTCGACACAGAATATGCTATTTCTGAGGTGGGTAATCAAAGAATGGATTTGGATGAGGACCTATAACCTGTTTGAATCTCAAATTCAGCTGCCTTTAGTCACATCGCCATGGAGACGAGCTGGAGACGTACCCACTCCTGCAAGTTTCAGTCATGTCTCAGGAGAGCTGAGCCGCTCACAGCAAAAGCTCATGTATGAGGTATTTTTTCAATGATGAAAATATTTGTCATAAAATAAAAAAAAATATGTATTATTGGGTAAAATTCTACGCGGTGTGGCTTTAAATATCAACTTTTATACTAAAATACCATCTCAAAGGCACAACACCTGATTTTGTTTTGTCCCTCTTTTGGCATAATGTAAACTCAGACATTTGTGGGGGGAAAAAACAATGTCCAACACAGTATTTGTATCAATTTCATAAACTTTCAGGCTTTAGTTTTCTAGAATTAAAGCTATGAATGTAGTTTGGACCACAGCTAACATGGATTTAGTGGCTTCCTCTTTCATTGGCCTTTAAGGTACAAACTTCAACCTCCTACCTCGGGCTGTCACGATAATTACTATATCGACTTGTCGTTCAATAAATCACAGATAAACTATATTTTTTTGGGCTTGATATTTTTTCACCCCCCCATTTTTTCCTTGTAAAACGTTGATTTCTAAAAGGATATGATGATATTTTTATGCCTGAGAGTTGACAGTATCTAGTATCGTTAGAGTCAATAATATCGTTTATTGCGATACTTTCCTGCCTCAACGTATCGAACTTCAAACTTCATTTTTTTTTACAGTTTTTGTCGTGTTTTCATCTCTTTTTTTGGCATTTTTTTGTTGCTTTTTTATTGATTTTTTTTAATTTTTTTAAGCTTTTTGGGGAAAGCCAAACTAAAGAAAATGTGCTCGGTTCCGGTGGGGGTGGATTGACTATCCAAAGCACTGATTCATTAAAAACCTGCAGTACAGTACAAATGCGTACTTTTTTTTTAGACATTTTCAAGTTTCAAGTTATTGTTGAGAAAGAAATGATGGTTATCATTTCTTTCTCAACAATCACTAAGTTGAATAGCCTCTCCCTTGGCCTTATGGGACATTTCTGCAATCAGAAAGTCCCATGTAACCCGTGTTCTCAGCCCTGTTTGCATATGTTTGACAGGTAGGAGCTATCGCCAGGATGGCATTGACTGTTAATCCAGAAAATATATGAAAATTCTCTTATCCCAAAGGGCCCTGTAGTTGCAAAAAAAAAACAAATAAATAAAAAGCGCATATTCCATTCTCTCACAGCCGGGGTTAAATCCAGTTTCAATAGCATGGACTTGCGTATGTGTATAAATAACACAAAAAAGAGTTTATGGGGACACTTTTTGGTCGGCTCGGCTCTCCTTAATCACGCGTGCGCTAAGTCGCTGGTCGGATCCCGATTCTTTATTTTCCTCCCCACTCCGGCCCGTAAGCTCTCTCTCTGTGTAAAATATCTCTGCGCCAAGTAACACCACAAAGGCTTACTTATCTGGGCATTACCTATTAAAGGTTTAAACCCCCGCGCTTCAGATAAACACTGCCTATAAGGCCGTTATCTTCCCCGCGGCCTTATCGCGCTCTGCGAAGGTCCTCCTCCCCAGGCGCAGTAATTTGTTTAATTAAAGTGTCATTTTGGGAGCGAAATATAGCCACCACGACACGCAAAGAAGTTTAGTAAGTACCGCTAATATGCAGAGGGGCTTCCCAGCACACGTCTAGTCATCCACGCGTCCGCTAAATGCTATTTTGTGTACCGATATTCCCCCCCCCAACTTCAAACTACTCCAAACCCCTCCTCCGTCTCCAACCTCCTTTGGCTGCTATCTAAATGGAGCCCTGAGAGGATTGGCTTTTCCGGCCGCGGCGCTTGTGTTGTTGTCAGCACTTTGGGCGATTTGTGCGTGATTTCATTAGGAGCCAAAATAACAGGCAGATGAGGGGGGAAATAGCGTATGCAAAGTGCCGGCGCATATTGCCCGACTACAGTATGTGTGCTCTTAACAATCGCGCTGCCTCTCGGGAGGACATAAAGCATTCCATCACAGCGCCCATTGTGCAGACAAACACTCGTTAGGCGTTGGATAAATGCTGAGAGGACACGCAGAGGAAAGGACTATTTCAAAAGTTCAACAGATAACTTTAGAAAGACTTTATCAGGCTTCTTCAAGAGTTCAGAGCTAACATTGCGCCATTCTACGACTGACACATTTACTTGATTTATAACAATGGGGTTCAATAGGTTGTGTTCACGATATTCTAGAATTTAATATCATAATTTCAGATGGAGGGCGAATACCTCCAGTTGATGGTCTTTAATGACTGATTGCCACATCAGTCTTGTAGCTTGGATAAAGCCAAGCCCTTTTCAAAGACTGAAAACAAATATTTCAATTGAGTTTGTGCTGGCAGAAACAAGACATTGAACATTGTGGCGTTGTTGTTGTTGTTGTTGTTGTGAATGTGCCCAGCAATTACAAATATATTAACCATAAACTATGTCAAAAGATTTTACGGATGAAAGGCAATTACACATCAACATTAGTCTCTACACAACACAACCTAAGAGGTGCTGGTTTAGCGAGAGAGGCTCCTGGTTTTGCATTCATAGCCAAAGATTTCCACCATCTGATGTCACAGCTGTCCAATTGTAACATTGGTCTATTTGTAGCTTGTCACTCAAACATGGAAGAAGGCATTTCAACCTGGCAAGACTCACAGAGACAGAATGTATTAGGAAAGTTTTATTGAACGTGAATAATGATTGGGGCTCAGACCCCAGCAGAAGACTGCAGTAATGATATAGAATACATGGTGTTGATGGGTAATAGGCAGAATCCCCCCCTGGTGCCTGGACACTGGTGGTGGTAAAGGATGAGACCTGTGGTGACCAGTTGACGACGAGCAGAGCAGAGCCGAGGAGAGGCCAGGCGGAGGAGGGTCACCGCACAGCTGGGAAACGGCCGAGTGATTGACCAGGAAGATTAACACCGCGATGAATGGCTGAAGCAGGAATGAGCAGCTGCAGTGATTGGCTGACGCAAAGGTGCGGTTTGAGCTGGGGCCGTGATTGGATGATTGGTAAAGGCTGCCGTCGATGAGGTGATGAATGAATGCTGCAGGTACGTTTTCCAGGTTGAATTTGCGCTGAAGCTTAATTTGACAAAAGATGGTACCATCATTACTTTTTAATCATGAAAGCCGCCATGTTTGTTTTGATATGGATAAACCATGTGATTCTTTGATTGGTTAAACAATCATCTCAACTTTTGTAGATTACATGTTGTCGAAGACTACTCTTTGTGTAGAATAGGAAAAGACTAAAGTCTGGCGGGCCAATGGAAAACATTCACAACTAATTCACAACAAATGTAAAAACACAAAGTCCTTGGATAAACTTAAAAGGTTTCACGAGTTGTTGACTCAAGACAAACATTCAGGCCCAATCCAAACTCTCTATCCCTTAACCCTTCCCCTATACCTTAAAGCAGAGGGCTAAAGGTGCGTTCACACCAAACGCAGCTTTCTCCAACAGTGACGTACGTTGTAGCTGAGCCACCGGGGCAGATTCTATGCCGGCCAAGAAAAAAAAAATGAAAACAAGTCACGGAGGTTTAGCTTCATTGTGAGCTGGAGCTACAGCAGCTCTGGGACTTTGACAACGACGCACTTCAGTGTTTCTTTACCTAAACACCCAGGATTAAAAGCGCCGACAAGAAAACTTATATCTGTGGCTGAATCTGCGCTGGGAATGTGTTTGGACCTCGAGGATGACTGTTGTATCTACGAACACGCGCTGACGTGCGGCCCGAGCGCCAGTGTGAGAGGCGTCTGACTTCAGGTAAGCACAAGCGTCTAACTACGGGCTTTAGGCACGTTTTTGACGCCCGGAAAGCGTTTGGTGTGTACGCACCTTTAGTGTAAGTGCTGAAAAGACAGCCCGAAGAAATGGGACAGGCCTCGATGTGTCTCCATTCAAATTTACAACAAGCAAATATATGGAGGAGTTTTTGTGATATTGATCAATTAGAACACAAGAGAATCGCAGAACGCTCGGTGTCAGCCCCAATCTCACATATTTTCATCGATCTCTGCTTCATTCCGAGCCCACATTCTCCTTCCCTGTCTGTCTGTTGCTGCTTCTGCCGCCAGCCTGCTGTGGCTGCAGCCCCAGCACCAATAGCTGTTTGAGGCAGAGACCTGACCTGACCTGACTTGACCCGCTCATTGCGCACCCAGAGCGGGGACAGCGGCGGCAGACTCGGCATACATTGCGCTCAGAGCAGAGACCAACAGCGACAGACCCCAGTCATGACAACAGCAGCATATTGAAATGTTGAAATGAAATGCAACATGGAAATGTCACAGGTAATTCCATATGGCAAAGTTAGGAAAGAAACTCAAAATAACAGGGCATTTGCAGCAGCAGCAAAGTGAAAATGAAAAAATTCACACACATAGCAAACACAAAGAGTCCTACAACTTTATAAATGTTGTAAAAGTGCTTATTGATGATATGTGTAAATTCATTTTCCCGTTGTTTTGTCAAATTCCACCTACGCCTCCATTTTGAGTTTGAATCTGGAAAAAAAAACTGACTTCCCCTTACCCCCAACTCTTGCTGCAAAACAGATTTGAGATACCCATTCGTCTCTCGTAAAAAAAACATTTATTCTATGGATTTTACTTACATCTTTGTGAACAAATCTTCAACAAGCAAGAGGATCAAGCAAAACCCCTGCTTTCAAAACCCCAGAAAGGCTCTTTAATATACACAGATACCACTGATCAATAATTCAATGCTATCCATCAATCACCTTCTTTGTTGCAGGATCAAAGAATAAGGTGCACCGTTTTAAGACATGTCCTGAATGCATCTTCCCTTGCCTGCGTCACACCCACACCTGGCCCCCTCACGTCACGAACCGGGGTCAGTAAATTTGTTGCCTTTTTGGGGAGCGCGGCTACCAAACAGTGACAACAACACTCTCAGCTGTGCAGACGCATCCTCCTGTGAGCCAGCCGCGGACTGAAAGATTTATGAGCCGAGGCGTTCAGACACAGAGGTAAGCTGTTTTCAAAAAAGGGGTAAGGCGAAAAAAGAGAGGAGGTTGGGGGGGGATAAAATAATAAAAAGATAGAGAGATCAAATGGCATCTCGTGATAGAGCATGGAAATAAAAAAACAAAAAACACAACTCTGCGCGCTCGTAAATTAATGCCGGAGTGGAAGGTTGTCATTATCCTACAACACAGGGGCCCCGGGACAGAGGCGTGGTGTCCAGATGGTGGGGGAGAGATAGCCGCGGCCAACTTTGAGTAATTGATGACTTAAAAATAAACCGGCAGGCAGCGGCGCTCATCTTGGGAGGGATGGAAGAAGGATGGCCCCGACAATGCAAACACGTAACATTCAGGTCAAGATCGCAGCCCCGCATTCTTTGTAAAAGTTTGAGCAACAAAACCCTTCGGAGGAAAGGGGCCACCGAGGTTCGCTCCTCGCTAATCAGTCACAGGCTTGTGCCGAGCCGCCTGCAAGAACACCTCGTAAACACCTGCCCCGGGGAGAGGACGACATCTTGTGCTTTTCAAAGGCATAGGGACCATATTATTTCATTGCATATGCCAGCTGGCCTTTGATACATGGGAGGAAGAACGGAGTTTGCGATGTCTCAAGTTGATGCTCCAAGCTACAGAAAGTTGGCGTAATGTCATGTTTCAACTCTGTAATGGCTGTTTTACATTACAGTGTTTGGAGTCATTTACAAGGCTTTACGGGAAAACAAAATGCTGCCGTAATATTCCATGTAATGAAGCCGAGGCGTAAATTCCTTCTGAAAAACTAATTTCAGCATCTTCCACCTCCAGCCGGTGATCGCGTCTGCAAGGGTCAGAGCAGAGCCACACCTTCGTCGAATCCAATCATCACCCCCGATCCCGCATTTAAGCCTCCAGCGCTTATCGCTCGTCTGTTTCCTAGCTGTGCTGCGACCCACCTCCACCTCTTCACCGCCTCTTCTACGTCTCCATGGCTTCACAACTGCTACATCCTTCACCGGTCTTCCATACCACCACCAGTGTCCAGGCTCCGAGGGAAGACATCCTTAACGCTAACCATCCCACCCATATTATCTTAAATCCATATATCAATGTCTACTGCCGGGGTCTGATCGCCAAAAATATATAATGTATGTCAATAAATCTTTGCAATCATTGCTTTTGTTTATCCAGGTTAAATTAGCATTGATATTTACTTTGACACCAAAGGGCGCCACAACCGAACATTCTCTTCGAACCAGCTTCGATTCTCTGATGCAAGTGTTCAGCCAGGAAAGGAATCCGGTGTAAACCATTTATCAGAGATCATTGTAGGGTCAAGTGGTTTATATGGATTCTGTTTTCCCAGGCTTGTTCGTTTCGATGTTGGGTAAGTCATGTTAGTTCAGATAAAGGGATATGGGATATTTGCACTGAAGTCCAGGAAGAGATAGGGGTACCTGTAATGAAAGAGCTCTATAAAACATTCAGAATTCAGTTTGTCAACCTTGTAATGCGGTGCAGAATGACTGATGTTTCTGCTGCACAGCTGATTTAGAAAATCAAAGTTGCAACATCACTCAGGGCAAGGTGACGATTGGTTTGTTTGAGTTGTGGACGTTTCGTCTCTTTTGTCTAAACGATTTCTTCACGCTTCTCTGGGCCAAACAAGAACCAGATCTAAAAGTCCTCCCCTTTAAAACCAGCGTGTGGAGCAGATGAGTGTCAAGACGCATTTATGATGACAGGCCAAACAACCTCAACTGAAACAACCTGGTCCAATTGAAAACTTTTGAAACCTAGACTACAATACACAGCAACAGTGTTCATGTCTTGTTTGCACCATTCTCTGCACTTTATGCTGAAGTAAAGCTAACTTTGACCAGTAAAGAAAGTAACGTATTAGTAGTAAGCAATATTGATCATCATGTACTGTTACATGCAATCATTTTCCCACTGAGATATTTTGGATGGTCTGACATTGTTTTGCAAGTGCGTCACATTGAGGCCACCTGAGGACATGGTGGGACAGAACCGGAGCAGCGAAGGGATCCGTCCTGTCTCAGCTCATCTGTGGCCTTCTTTCAGCTGCAGGTGCTGCTGCCTAAAGAGAATGTGTGCTTGAAGCAGCCTGGTGATGGAACATGTTTATACAGCACTCCACAGTCTATCCCCCACCCTCAGACCAGTCTTTCTAAGCCAATAGTGAGATAAGAACATTTGAAAATAACTTCATTTTATTGAAGTAGTTCAATTTGGTTTTGTTCTGGGACAAAATGTTGGAGCTTCCGTTCCAGCCCTCTTCCTTCTTTGGATGCCCTGGCGAAGATCCTGCTGTGGGATAGAAACGTGTAGGCGTCCCTCTTCAATAGAGGACTTATAATTTATCTTCGGAGTGACTCGGAATTTTGCCCATTTTTAGACAACTCTAAGGGCTCCCCATCGTTATTTGATCCTCTTCGTTCTTAAATGGGCACTGTAGTTATGTAAAAATTACTTTTTGAGCATTTATTTTTTCCTAACAGAACCATACGTTGGTGTCTTGATTCATTCCACTGCAGTATTTAACCACTTGTTGAGAGAAAATGCAGTATACAGAGGTTTTCTCTGGATTGGCGTTCCCGTAGATATAGGGCGAGGAGCTTGGTTTCCCAGGAAGAGCTCGAAGTAGAGTCGCTGCTCTTCCATGACAATGCTCAAATTACCTCCCCTACAACATCACCACTTCAGCAAATCACCAGCTTGTTCCAAACGGTTGTGCTCTCCTCGTGTTTGGAGAGAGAGATCACCCTCTGTCGGCATTTTGTATAACTATATTAAGGCAAGGCAAGTTTATTTGTAGAGCACAATTCATACACAAGGCAATTCAAAGTACTCCACAGTTGCATAAAATTCCGAATTAAGAAAACAGATAAAATCAATAAAAACATCAGCATAAAATGAATCAATTACAGTAAAAGGCAAGAGAACAGATAAAATACTTTCAGTTGGCCTGTCTCACATCCTCGTGAAGACTGTTCCATGACATTCTTTACTCCATGGAAGGCAAAGGCAGACGTCACACAACACAAAACTAGTCATTTTTACTGCAGTTTAAGCTGTGTAAGAGCTTTCTAAAGAGCACTTAAAGGGACTATAAGGAGTTTAAAAATGTTAAAATTAAGTATTTTCCTTCCCCTACATGTTCCAGCCATGTCCTAATGTGTAGAATGAGCTCAGACCTGTTCACCACAACTGCCTCTAAAATCCTGTACGGTCACTCAAAAATGTGTCACTTCGGCCCGAATTGCCGTCATGCACGAGCTTAATATAGAAGGTGAAGTTACACATATGGCCTGAGGTGGCAGTAGTGAGTATACAATGGCGAACTTGCTTCCAGCCCCTTTAAGTTCAGATTCCAGATTGCGGGGTCTACGCTGTACTGTAAGTAAGCATGCCCTATTTGAACTTTATTCATAATCATCAACATACTTATTGAAGAGAAATGGATTGAAGGGTGAATTTTTTTGTTGTTGTCATGAAACACCCTTCTGTGTGATGAAGCTGCTTATGTAAAAACAAAAATAAAATATGTGGTTGGTTAAAGCACAAATCAAGCTAAAACTGTTTTCCTACCAAACTAAAAAAGTCACATTCATGTTTCTCTGCATTTCACTTCATGATAAAGACCTACATTCCTTTCATTTATCATTCCTTATAGAAAACATTGCATTAAATCCACCCCGCCTTGGTGGACCTCGTCTCAGTGCAGCCATAACAGCAGTGATGCAGCTCTATAGGGGCCGCTCTGAAATGATCTATATCAATATTACTGCTCAGGAATCCAATGTGGACGCACGGTATGGAAATTATGCATGAGAAAAATAATTAGAAAGATCTGCATATACGAGCGGCAGTGGGCGCGGACTGGGATGTGTCCATCTTCTGTGTGTGATTGGCTATCTCACCGACATGTTTTTTAAAGCCCTGACGCGTTATTAATAAAACAAACTCTAATAGAAATATCATTGGGCTTATTTTTCAATCAGACCCACCATCGCCGCAATCCGCAAAGCGTGACATTAATTAAAGATTGATGGCCGGGCTGTTCGTCTCAGCTGCTGTTAATCCAGTAATTAAAATGACAAAAAAAAAGATTTATTTATAGAAATTTGCCCAACTTGTTTCATTTGCCTGTCAGCGGCCTCTGATTTTCCGTCTTATAATGAAGGGGAGGAAGCGCGTCTGTTTTTCATCCTGCCGTCCGATCGATGGACAATGTCAAAGTGATGCCGGGTATAGGGCTCGGCGATTCGTAAAAAAAATAAATAAAAAAAAAACCTCCACAGGCCTCTCCCCTCGCGCTCAATCAAAGTTTTCAAAGGGATCAAAGGCAAAGTTTCAATGGCCTTACTTCAGCAGTAATTCCGACAGAGAGGCAAATATACGAATGGAGGAGCTTTGCATTTTTATTTTGGTAAAGTAATTATGTAGTCTCTTGGAGTTTGACAAGGCTTCTAATGAGTTCTCCCAGGACCTCTCTTTTATTTGTTTGTTTGTTATTTTTAAGCTTGATTAAGTCCCCTTGTATTTAGCGAGCACAATCAAATGGAAGGGGAGGGAGATTAACAGTGTGTGCTTTTCTCCGGCAGCTCTAACGGGGGGCGGAGGCTACTACTCTTTCTTTGGTGGTGTAGTGCAGACACTAGGCCGCATGTGCGCCTCACCTGCTCAACATCTGCTGAAAATGATGGCTTGTGATCTGTATGTACTCATGTATACTTGATTTAAAGAAGAAGAAAAAAACATGTACAGTAAGCCAGGATGAGCGTGTTTGAAAGTGTGAGTGTGGGACAGCGGATGGAAATTAGCCCGGCTACAATCCAGCGTGGCATGTTTACATGCATGAAAGGAAGGGAAGGACTTGATTTGTATAGCGCCTTTCACAGACTGGGTCACAAAGTGCTTTACATGAGACAATTTGAGTCGTATGTGCTGTATGTTCATTGATATGAACTGTCCTGACCAGGTGAATAGATTTATGGTGCACAAATAAATTAGCTCTATACGAGAAAATAATGTTAGCACAGCTTTATCTTTTGTTTGCCTGAATTCTGATAAGTGTTGTGCTGCATAAAATCCAGTTTAAAGATAGTTAGTTTGTTAATTATCATAACCATCTTGATAAAACCCATTTACAAAAGAATGCAAAAAAAAAAAGATGACTATAACAAACTCAAAATTTGTTGATTAGCATTTCACTTTGAGTTTTGGCAGTTGAACGGCAGTGAGATGGCTTAAATGGACTATATGGAGTTTAAAATATTTTCTCTTTCCCCATGTTCCAGCCATGTTCTAATGTGTAGAATGAGCCCAGACCTGTTCACCCTAACTGCCTCTAAAATCCTGCACTGTCACTCAAAAGGTTGTTACTTCGGGTCCGAAGACTGCAGTTACGCATAAGACTTGAGGTGGCAGTAGTGAGCATAAAATGACCAACTTGCATCTAGTCCCTTTAAGTAAAGAAACATGTGCAATAGGTGAATTCTCCAGCCTGGTGTTTCTGACCACCAGCCTGGCTCCACATCCTGAAGATGGGTCCCCGGGTGCAGCACTGCCACTGCCCACTGCTCCCTACGGGTCGTCCAGTGGCGTCAAGGGATGGGTTAAAGGCAGAGGACACATTTTGTTCATGTATAGTGACAAATAAAGCACCAAACAAATTCACTACAACAGTCCAGCCAACAATTTCACTTACAGAAGTATACAATTTAGTCTCTCCCCCTTACATAACACTTGATTTCCTATTGTTTGTTTTTTGTTGCAACCGGCCACATAGAAAGCATTGTCTTGCTCACGCTTTGTGTTTTTTATCTTTCTTTTCTATTCAAAATGTTCAAAATGCATTATGAAAGAATGAAGAAGACAGAGAAAGGTATTGAGGAAAGATGGCGGTGTAAATGTCTAATGCAGGTGAAGTTTATTCTCCATGAGTATGAGACCCGTAAACAAGACTGAGACAAGCTCTGAGCTCTAGTCCGTCCAGTGAAGTCGGATGATGCTTCCACATGAAGAGGGATAAGTAGCCTGGGTTGGGCAAAGGTTATGCCAGTAGAGGAAAACTGATGACTGGACAATTTAAAATGTGTAGTGGTCATTCCTAAATGCATGACCACTTCACAACACAATTCACAAATCTTAGTTCTTTACAGAGATTAGTTTCTTAGCATGTTTCTTCCTTGTTGTATTAACAACAACTAGTTCATGACTTAAAAGCAGTACTAAGTAACTCATGCCCCTAGAGGCATGTTGTTGTTTTTTTACTTATTAATTGTCCGTGAGAGTAAATACTACGATGATATAAAAGACAAAGGGAGAGAGGGAGTGGTTAGCTTTGCCCGTTAGCCTCTTAGCTTCTTATTCGTGATTCCATTAGTGTGTATTGGGGCCTCAGACCAGTAGGTAGCAAAGTTGCAATTGTGGTTTTCTGGCCAGAGCCACCAGAGGGAGATGAAAGACCCCCCAATCATCCAATTAACACTTGTATTACCCCCAGAGGGAATAAGGAAATAATTTATTAAGATAAACAAGTTACATAGTAAGGCTTTGGAAATTTAAGGTTTTTGGACAGGACAAAATTCATGTTAGACCCAGACAGAAAAAAGTTACATATTTGGCCTTTAAATATTCTCATTGAGTTACGGGTTAGTTCTCAGTTCTCAGTCACAAATGATAACAACTGAGTAACCCCACTGAGCAAGATTGAAGTGAAAATCTACATTGTCATAGTTGTAAATCCAATCATTGTGTGGCACAAAGTTCTTTATGAGGTATTTACAGTCACGGCAGTGGGATAGCGCGGAGATTGGCCATTACAAACTCACTAGAAGCATCCAGCCAATGAATCAAGAGGCTGAAACACCCCAGACAACTTGAATTAATGACACTGGCGCGCACCATTTGTAAATTTCCCCTTGGCGTTAAGACTCGCCAACCATACCACCCGTATCTGGCCTATATATATATATACTCGTACATGGCACGCGCTCCTATTTATTTCACCGGCCACTTCCGAGACACGTTTCCTGGAGGAGCTATACCCGCGCGATCCGGGCCTCGGCCACTGTGTCGTATGGGAAGTTAAATTTACAGCACGGCGGGTGGGAGAGATGAATTAAATGATTATAATGACTGATGGTATTACCTATTTCGACAAAATATGACTTCAATAGCGGAATGGTCAAACGGCGAGGGCGGATGACAGAATTATTAAAAGAGAAAGAATTGAGTCATTTCTGCACATTTATCAGTCGGCACATCGCAACTTCACACTTAATGTATTGTAAATCTGGCCGATCCCGAAGAGGTCCCTATTTTTTATATTTCTTTATATATATATATATATATATATATATATTTCTTTCATCCGATTAAGTCAGAGCCTCTGGAGCGCAAGTTAATTTCAGTTCCAAGATGGCAACTGGAGGGGAGAAAAAAAGAAATGGAAGAACGGATACGGGGGAAGAAAATGGATTTTAATCTGGCTGTATTTAAGATGTGGACAATACAACGGGCCTCTCGCTGACCACGGGGCCCGGTAAATGGGATCGGGAGTCGCGCCGTCTCCCTCTCCCTGGGCTTGACATGATAAATACGTAATGTGCTTTATGATGAATGCTCTTTGTAAAAGTGTGGAGCCAGATAAGATTCCTCTATTCATATTTTTCTATCATGTTAATGTGTAGCGATAAAGCCGAGAGTCCGCGTCCGGTGTGTGTGTGTGTGTGTGTGTGTGTGTGTGTGGGGCTAAAGTCGGCTGGACACTTTTTATCGAAAGATGAGGAGAACGAGGTGGAGGAGGCAGTGGGGGGGGTGATGTGCACAACAACTTTTACTGGTGTTTGTACATTTCTACGGTTAAAGGGGGCGAGGTTTTTCGGGAGTTTGCAACAACGGATCAGACAAAACAACTGAAAACAATAAAGTTATATTGTTATCAAGTAAAAACCTAGGCCTCATCTGATATCCCATTAACCTCGCCCACACCAACGGGAGCTTTCTTCCTGATTACCAAAGACGTCGCAGACTTTCTTGTGGTAAAGTTGTTTTTGTGCCAGGTGGATGAATCAACTTGAGAAGAACTTTTCATAACACCCATTTCAAACTTCAAATACTCCCTATTGGGTATAACATCGACAATCAGGCCATATTAGTCATATTAGTGTAGAATGTGCCCTTTATTTTCTCTAATGCCAATGAAATAGTAGGATCGGCTTTAAAGTGATAGATGTTTGAGCTTTATATTTGTCTCTGTCATTATGGAAGCTTTGTGTTAGGAGTTGAGTTTCAGGGGGGAAAGAAAAACTGCTTTGGGTGTTGCATTGGTGATAAAACAGGAAAACCGTAGATCGACGTGTTTGTGGAATACTGGAAAAATAGGCTTACTTCAAATAAATTGAGTTAATGATTATTGTTCAAATTGGAGATGGTCAGTAAGAGAGTAAATGCACTTAAAGGAATAGGTCACTGTTTTTCCCATACGTTCTTACCTGAGCTTGGAGCTATAGGAATACATTCGGAGAGGCCAAATGCTAGCAACATCTTTGGTCGTTTTGCGTGACTGAGGGCACACAGTTCTTCCACACTGTGATATGTTCTTCCCTGAGCTTAGACGAGTTGATACGTACCTGTCTGGTCATTGTGCGTGCCCGTGGAAGAGCGTGGTAGCTTCCAACTTCACCCCCTTGGAGCTATAGGAATACATTGGGAGAGGCCAAATGCTAACAACATCTTGGGTCGTTTTGCGTGACTGAGGGCACGCACAAAGACCAGACAGGTACGCATCAACTCGTCTAAACTCAGGTAAGAACACATCTAAGTATGTAAAAAACGTGGCCTGTTCCTTTAAGTATTGAACTTTTTCAGGATCTGTAATTTACTTGAGTAGTATTTTTGTTTCTTTCTAATTATGCTACTTTTGAAAGACAAACTTTGTACTCAACTACATTTCTAAAATGTCTCCAAAAATAAAAAAATAAAAAAAAGTAATAATAATTCCTTGTTTTATACTACATCAAAGCTGCCATGTATTTGGACAAAATGGAAAGGGACTCCCCATCATGGGATTCTGATTCTTAAAATGTGTATATTCTAATATATACTATATATACACATTTTTATTATCATTTTTTTTTAATTATTATTATTTATTCATTTATTTTATTACTATACTATACTATATTTTTTATTTTTTATTTTTGTATTTTTGTATTTTTGTATTTTTTTGTATTTTTTTGTATTTTTTTGTATTTTTTGTATTTATTTATTATTATTTTTTATTTATTTATTTTTTTTATTTTATTTTTTTTCTTCTCTAGCTATAATGTATGAACTCGAACCACTGTCACAGCGCATCAGGTATGTAATAGCTCCTTTTGTTTGTTGATTTTATTTGCTACACAAGGGGAGAAATATTGTGTGTAATAACAGAAATGTAAAAATGTACACATCTGAAATGTAAAACCACACAATAAAGTAAAAAATAAATAAAAATAAAATAAAATGTCTCCAAAGAAAAACGGAAATTTGGCCTTTTTCATTTCAAAATCCAATAAAATCCGCGCTTGACATGTTTTCGTAGATTGTGACACTTTTAATATCTATCTGCAAATGACCACTTCCCTAAACATCTACTTCCGAAGTCCTTGGTTCTGTTGTGGTTCGTCATGAAAAGATGAAGGTTCCAGAATCAGCACCTATCGAGAACCATTGAAGTATGCTAAAGCAAATTTTTAGCACAATTCTTCACAGTGCAATCCTCATATGCGACTATTGCGACAGTGTTGATTTTTCTTTTTTTTCACACGGAACAGTGACTGCAGATAGAAATACAGCAGTTGTGTGGCGCAGGGACTTGGACTTGATCCTTAGTGCCGCCCTGGGTTATGACTGCTGCACTGTTAAGTCCTTTATGAGCCCCAAGCAGAGCCCGAGGCAGATGTGCGCATTGAAAATCCTCCATATACAGCTCATGCAGGAGGCGCCTCAACACATCACCAAACTGGCACCGGCTCTCATCATCAGGCGCGCAGCTATGCACAGATGCAGCCATGTCTCACCTGAGTCCAATAACCTCACCCCATTCAGTGCCGCCATACGGTCGCACTGCAAAAAGGGATCTCGAGCATGCGTATAAATGACCTTTATTTTGAATATTAAGGGCGAGACATGGCAGGTGGAGACGTCGATTTCTCAAGCAGTGGTCAATGTTCTGATTTCTAGACCGTTTTCTCCCTTAAAGGAACAGGGCACCGTTTTTCCATACTGAGATATGTTCTTATCTGAACTTAGACGAGTTGATGGATAACTGTCTGGTCTTTACGCGTGCGCTCAGTCACGCTAAAAGACCAAAGATATTGTTAGCATTTAGCCTCCTCTCTCTATGGGGCCAAACGGGGGTGAAGTTAGAAGCGGCCAACCTCTTCCATGTTTTCCCAATTGAAATACGGTTCTGTGAGTACGATCCAAGAATAGTTACACAAAATGAAACATGAAACATCAGCGAATTAACAGGGGTACTATATTGTTCTTGCGACGTTGCGACACACCGTCCGGTTTCCCGCGCTTATTCATCAAGAAATATCAACATATTTAGTACCTGTGTGAACATGAAAGGTGCCCGAGCTGACACTGTTTTCCAAATATAGTCATTTCCTTTCTGGGAGACAGCAACGGCTGTGGGAGGCGCACGCGCAAACCTTACAAAACATTAAGGCCTGTTTTCTCAAATGAGGTTTTCTTGACACTCTTGCAACAATGTCTCCAATTTAGTAGCTCCTACAAAATGCTTGATTCCTGATGTATTGAGCTTTGAACTGCAAAAAAATGAAGAAATATAGCTCATTCAAACACAATCCAAAACCCCCTCTGAAAATTCTTGTATATAAACAAACAAACAAAAAAGTACAACACTGTAAAAATTTGAGTCTGTTGGAGCTAAAGTGGAGATGTTGTTGCAAGGTTGAAAAGGAAGCCTTTCTTTGAGAAAACAGGCACTTTAATTTGCACATTCGCCTTTGTCACATCTTTAGACCCCAATATAGCCCATACACATATTATCAATAGACCGTCATTACTCACTCCTCCCCATGCGGACAAAATAACTACGTTCAAGTGGGAAATCATGGCGGATTTACAGACTCCTCCTCCCCAGCTCTGACGAAGCATGTTCCTGAAAAGGGTTATTTGGGTGGGATCTTCACTGTAGACTCGGCCCTTGCGTGACGTGTAGTTCGGTCATAGCCGCGCAGCTCCAATGCTAACAGTCCGGCCCTCATTAGTATACGAAATTTCAATACAATTTCTTACGAAAACCAGCCTGGTCCCTTTAATTGTGCCTAGCCCGGCGTTATCACAGGAGCAATATCTGGCTTTACAGCTGTTTAGAACGTGGCTTAAATCCAATGCTATGCAATGTAAAACTAGCTTGTTCTGCCGCCCCTATATGGAGGTACTACAGCAATGGCACCAATGTCGGCCCCGAGCTTCGTCGTCGTGAATCTTTGCTACAAGCAGCCATTGCTATAGAAAGGAAATGACCATATTTGGATTACACCGTCATCTCGGTCACGTTTCTTGCTACACGCGGATACCAAACAGGAGGTTCTCCGCAATACTACGAAATGTATGGCTTGCTAGTGGACAAAAAGTCATAAAATAAGCATCGCAATGGGTGAGTTTAGTCTTTTTTAAACTCTGACATTAAAACTAAAATGGGAAAAACTATAGGTAGAAATGTTTTAATGTTTCCCCCTGATGTGAGACGCCTTAATTCCTCTTCAATAATCTCGACATTAAATTCTTTGCAGGACGGTACAGGCCCTGCCCTTTCTCTGTCTTTCTCTCTCTCCCTTTTTTAAAAGTATTTTATGTCGGCATGGCACTCTGAAGCTGATCCAGTCATCCAGCCGTCCTTACTGCCGCCCTGGGTCCAATTACACCATCAAAAAGCCTGCAGTCAGTACACAATGCAAGGCCCCGCGCCGTTATCCAAGTGGACTTTGTGATGTTTCCGTATATACGTTAGTCTGCGCAGGGACGTGGGTGGGGTATTTAGAGTGAGTTATATTGATTTAAATGATAGGCTGGCTGTTCATTACAAACAAAATAGCGCAAGTTTGCATGTTTTATGAGCGTAAAGCTTTCTCTTTGGACGATTTTGCAAGCGAGCGTGACTTTCATGGTGCCGCTGTCCAGGACAAATTGAGAGATATGAGGGTAGTCAGGCCCTCAGAGATTGTTACCGAGTGAATTAAATGCCTTAATTGCTATTGTTGCCTAGGAACCTTTACGTTTCTAAATTATTCTCCTCAATCCTCATTATTCAACATTATGACACAATGAATAATTTAATCCTGCATTCCGCGTTTTCCTCTAAAAATCAATGACGCCTGTCACGACGTTTGAACAACTTTTAGCATTTATTTGTCCTCTAAAACTGTCTTTTGCTAAATGATACTGACCCTTTGAATCTTTTAACAGCGCAATCAATAAAGCATGTTTATGCGCCGCTTGCAAAACCATCAGTTTGGGACTTTTGAAAAAATATGCCAGCGGCTGCAGCTTGCTAAGTGCAGAGCGCTAGCACTAAATCTTGGGAGTTAAAGTTTTACTGGGGCGTTATGGGTAAAAATGCCTTGTCAGCCATCTGCCACCTCCTCTCCTGGCAGCCATATTTCCAGGTCTGCTCAGGTCCAGGGAGAGAACGCTGCGCCGCCACCCGAGGGCCAGACGCCACCATTACAGCCCCGCACAGAGAGGAGAAAGCGGGAGTGTAGGAAGCAGGCAGGAACAGCTGCATAAAGTACCACACATCATAACGGCAAAGTATGGCATTTTAATGATGGTGATGTACATTGTAATGCTAAGAAGAAGCTTGTTAAAGTATTCCCCCAGTCGCTTTGGCACATTTCTCAGATCAGAACGGATGTTTTCTAAACTTTAAGTGTATTTCTCACAACAATTCATGCAAACAGCAAAAAAGTGCAAAAAAAACTACTATCTAACAAAATAACCTGCTCGCAATGATTAGTTCATGAATCAAAGTGAAGTAATACTGTCAGCGCAAAGATTATCGGCCTCGTGCAGCGTTTTGAACATCACCATCAAAATACTTCAACTTGTTGTCAGCTCATGTCGTCACATTTATGTTTCAGAGATGTTTCGAAGACGGAATAGGACAAGTAATCGATTATAAAGCCATTTTGTAACACTAAAGTATACCCCGGATCTTCAGTGTCAGCTTTTGCTTTGCCGAAGCAGATGTTCGCTCTTTCTCATTCTCCAAGATGAAGCAAAAACACCAACAGATTATAGTTTATTATTTTGACTTCTTATTACCCATCGGTGATGGTTCAGGGTGAAAGGGGGTGAAGTACAGCCAGAGAGTTGAAGCGCCGGGGCATGAATCCATGACACTGGGGGACAGAACAGTGCTCTTCCAAATGTGCAAGAGCCTTTAACCACTAGACCATTGTTTCCCAATGAAGGGTATGGGGATCCCTGGGGGTACAAACAGCACTAAGCAGAGCCTACATGCAATGATTTCAGGTTAGTATTTGTACATTAATTTGAAAGAAGAAGCTAGTTAAATGATTTTTTTTGCTGTATGGATTTGATCGTGTTGCAGCTTTATTTCCTAATAAATTAGGGTTAGGGTAACTTGTGATTTGCGAAGGTAGGGTGTACATGGAGTGCAAGAGAATTCCAAGGGATCCTCAAAACAAAAAAAACATTGGGAACCACTGCACTAGACTATCAGCTGCATGACCAGGAGGTTATAACAGGCTGTCGTTCATGAAACTGTAAACCATTATGAAACAAAAGAACAAAGCCATGATGATGCTCATTGGATGGAGAGTGAAATGTTAGCATCTGTCAAACAAAGGAAGTCCAGTTGCCTAAAAAGATTGACAAAACCACCTGGATGACTAAGAGTTTACACCATTTTAAAATCACCAAAGTCTTAAAAGAGAGTAAATGTTTCAGAATTACACTTTTTCATTGATCTGCATAAAAAAAGGAAAAAAAGGAAAAGTCCATCAGTGCATGTTCCAGTGAGTCACGCAAAATTGTTGATGTGATGATTTCAAGCATCTTCCTGACATAAATGTATTACCCCATCATTTTACTGAGAAACACAGGCTCAGTGCACATACACAAAGCCTCCACATCGTGTTTGGTCCCTCGGGTCTTGTAATGAAAGGTGCTGTTGACCCTGTCGGCTTGACGAGAATGACAGCTTAAAGCATTAGACAGATTTTTTCTTTTCCGTACCATATAAATAAATATGAAACCTCAGTGGTTCCATAAGGCTTGGCTAACTGCTAATCATGGCTGATTACTCGGGCTGTAATTCCACTGAACCAAAAAGGTTTGCCAGTCACTTGTGCAAAATGAATCCTCTCTCACGTGTCACATTTACTGATGTTGGAGGCAGCACATTAGCAGCGGGACAGAGGGCAGTACATCACAGCTGAGTGCAGAGCCACACTGCCCCTGACCACATGCACTTTCAGCTTTCCACGCGATTTCTCACACAGTTAATGACACGCAGTCCAAAATGACTCCAATGGAATAAATTTTAAAAAGCACACTTTGTGAGTGTGGCTTGATGTTTATCGTTTGGGCATTAGTTATTAAGTTAGAGGCTCTGAGCTTGACCTGTACCAAGACAACTTCAGAGTACTTTATTTTGTAAAGGTTTACCAAGACAACGCTATGATGTAAAAGCAGGACAGGTCCAAACTTCTTTCAGGATGAGTGCATATATAGATGCAGACGGCATTTCGTCATAGAAGGGGGCGTGGCTTCGCCGAGGGGGAAAATAGAATCTTTAGAGAAACACAATTGTTCACTCTTTTTAGCCATTTTCTGGTGGAATATCAACTTATTTATCAAACATAAATAAAGTCAAGTGTAAATCGGGCCCATATGGATATTTTGTCGCAACAGATTGTTCAGTAGAAGTGAAAAAACGGCAGTTGTAGCAAGCGCTAGCTAACCGTTAGCATTAGCCCGATGCTAACATGTAGCATCAAGTTAGCATTCTCCGTTATTCATGTTTTTATGGGCTGTTGAACCACTTTGCTCCTCCCCATGTCTTTGTATCATTATTTAGTAGAAAACTATATTCATAATTCAGCATTTGTTACAGTAGTTTTTGAATAATTAGAGAAAATTAACATTTTTTCTAAATTGTTTTCCCCCTTAACTGTTTTCAAAAATGACCATATATGGGCGATTCCAGAGATGCCGTCTGTATCTATCCAGTCTTCAGACCAGAGGATCATCACAACCCTTCTACCTTTGATGGAAAGCTACGACTCAACATTGTAACTGTTTAATAAGTATAATTTAAGTATACTGTTTATTTTGTGATTTCCAAAAATGGATTTTGTGTTTTTGTGTTTCAAAGGACTCCACAGCTGTGGTTCTAAACTTGCAAACAAAATTCAAGATGTCGCCAGGTCATATGGGAGAAAAAGCACAATTTATCAATGGTTAAAACAGGACTTGACATCTGCAGTAGCATGCATTGTGTGGATGCTAATTATCCCAAATACGACAATAGACGCCCATTTTCTGAGCAGTTTGAATAAAAAGGTGCCCCTCGGTCATCCCAAACACTATCCTTTATTATATTTGGGGTTGCGACCAAAAAATGCTCAAAGGAACAGGCCACCGTTTATACATACTGAGATATGTTCTTACATGAGCTTAGACGAGTTGATGCGTACCTGTCTGGTCTTTGTGCGTGCCCTCAGTCACGCAAAACAACCAAAGATGTTGTTAACATTTGGCCTCTCCCAATGTATTCCTATAGCTCCAAACGGGAGTGAAGTTGGAAGCTACCACGCTCTTCCATGGGCACGCACAAAGACCAGACAGGTACGTATCAACTCGTCTAAGCACAGGTAAGAACATATCACAGGATGGATGAACTGTGTGCCCTCAGTCATGCAAAGAGACCAAAGATGTTGTTAACATTTGGCCTCTCCCAATGTATTCCTATGGCTCCAAACGGGGTGAAGTTGGAAGCTACCACACTGTTCCATGGGCACGCAACAAAGACCAGACAGGAAAAACGGTGGCCTGTTCCTTTAAGAACCACATCTGGAACGGCCATTATAACACTGTTCAACGAAATTGCGGAAACAACAATTGACTTTGGTTTTGGGATTTTCGTCGGTGTATTCTACATGTTCACCTACAACTGATACCATTGACACAAATGTTGAGGCAAGAGTTGCTTGTCTTTGCAAGTGTACGCTGATCCGGTTTCCTCAGCCATAGGACCACCACCTCTCACCTTTATTCCTGGGAGAACTTGCAAGGCCCATTAACCACAATGATATACGCTAAGGAAGTGAGATCCAACCTAGTCGATCAGCGAGTCAACACGCTATACCCCACACATAACACCCCCCGCTGTCACCCCCACCCCTCCACGCTGAAGCCTGGTCAGCATGGAGAAGAATTAGAGAGCTAAGCAGTCGTAAATCAGTGAGAACGTTTCCGGAAGACAGACGGACAGACACGGACGCGAAGACGGGAGGGGACAGGCTGGTATGTGTGGAGGAAATGGAGGAGGAGGCCTGTAAATCTCCGCGGGGTGATGCGAAGCGCGGAGTGTAAGTTCGGAGCGACACGCGGAAAGGGATAGAGGTCTGAGCGCGCGGCGTTTATATATAAGTGGTGATAAGCGCAGGCGAGCGAGGGGACATCGGCCAGGCCCGGGTTATAAGTGCTGATACAGTGCAATTCCTCTGTAAAATAACAGCACTCACTTTAACGCTGGTGCACAGGTGGTAATGGGAGGTACATAAACATGGTGAGCTAAAACGGTTATGGATGGATCACTATTGGTCCTGTACATGTTGGTCCTAACAGTTACATGCATTTCATGGATTCCTTAGTTGTTTTCGTAATTGTTTTTTAGCTAAAGCGCTTGTTTAATTCATTTGTTATGAAGCTTAATATTATTTTTTGATGATTTTACCAATGCTATTGCCTACCCTGGGAGGTGTTCCAGGCATGTCCTATTTGGACAAGGCCTCGTGGAAGGCCCAGAACAGGCTGGTGTCTCCGAGCTGTCCTGGTGTCGCCTTGGGGTCCCCCCAGAACAGCTGGAGGAGGTGTACGTGGATCGGGAAGTCTGGGCATCTCTGCTGAGACTGCTGCCCCCGCGACCCGGCCCCGGATAAAGCGTAAGAAAATGGATGGATGGACCAATGTTATTATAACCCTAGTCAAAAACATATCTGGCGTAGCACACTGTCTGACCAAAAAAAGAAAGTCGAGTTGCCACAAAGTAAAAAAGTCACACACTTTTAACATTTGGTTGGCCCGCCTTTAGCTGTGGCATTGTTTCAATAAGCTTCGGCAGCATCAAAATATCCAGTGTTGCATTCATTTTTCACCAACTGTAGCAACCCCAGATCAGAACATCCAGGCGGCAAGTGTTTTGTTTTTGGTCAGCGAGTCTACATTAATCTACATCAATCCTTCAACTGTTAAGCGCTCCCATTTGGACTCCCTTGATTATGTTGTGTCATACTAAGTGAAGCAAGAAACTGTTCCCCACATTTTTAATTCCCATAGTCTCATCGTCAGATCGGTTCTGAGTAGTTCTGCGATCAAGTGTGTTCATCAGGGCAGCATGGAGTTGCTAACTCCACTGTTAACAGAACTGAAAGTTGTACCGTTCCCTTTCCAAGGCTGCTTGCAGAGGGAACGCCAGGCTAAATCTTGACCTGCCCTGGCCCTTGTGTATCAATGTCACAGTCTTATCCGACTAGGTCCTATTTCAAATTATGAAAGACATAGCAATACACAATACTGTACGTTCAATCATCTTTGGCAAGATATTTTTGGTTGGTAGATTGTATTTCACAGTACAGCCAGAACCAAGGGAGAGTCTGGCCACAAAGAAGTTACTCCAGAGAATGAGGTACAGTATACTCTCCATGCAAACATGGTGAATGTGTGTCTGGCAGGCGGCACCACCAAGTGGAACATGGCATAGTTCTGTCAGGTCTAGCACAGTGGTCATATTGACATGTTTTTGAGAGGTACAATGTTACCACACACTGTCTGGCACTGGCAGGTGTCACACAGAGTGACAAATGCCACTGACTAATGATGTCTCTCAAAGATCTGGCTCCGTGTGGCAGGTGTGGTAGATGTCATGTTATTTTTGCCACTTGTAAATCTGATAGCTTGTTTTACAACTCTCCCTTTTCGCTGTCGCTGGCACATGCACCCATACTGCCGGTCATTATTAGAGGCGAGGAACTACAGGGTTGAAATATTGTCAGGGGAACACACCATGTACATGAGACTTGTCATCATAGCAGACACTCAGTTGGTACTTGTAGTTGACACTTGTCCAACAACCTAAAGTTTGTGGGTTCTATTCCCATTTCCAACATGGCAACATGCTCACGCTGACTTTTTGACTGCTGGTGTGGTATTACTTTTCTGTCCAATGGCACAGATAGAAAGATTGTACTGTCTCAAAATTCTTGATTTAAAAAATGACTACAACTACTTCAAGCCAACGTATATGACAAACAGGAAGGTTTTACGTTGTGCACACATTAATATACGACTACTTATGTACTACATTGTAATACATATAAATATAGTATTGTTTCTTACAGACCTCGCATCCCCTTCTTCTCATTTATGAATCCTATCTTGGAATTGGATGGAAACAGCCTTGTCCGTCCACTTGTGTCAGATGTGTTTGAGTGTATGAGTGGGGGAGAATTAGCTCCGTGTTCTGCTGCTCCTTTCTGCTCCTTCGCTCTGCGCTGACAGCACCAGACGGCTACATGACACGTGTACATTCAGAACTCCCCCTGTCATTAGCACAATGCAATGAATAATTACTTGCAAACATACTGGTAGTTATTGCACTCACTCTGGTAATTCTTTGGTACTTATAATGGTAACTACATCGTAAAATAGCCGTTAATCATTAGTAATGTTAGAGCCTAGGACAGTGTTTGGCTCTAACAGTGGTAATTACCAGGTATTACTTCAAACACTAAATCGATAGGTTACAACAAGTTCAAACCAAATAGCATAGAAAGAACTGCAGCAACAACAATTTAAACTGTACATCTATTAAAATGTATATACATACAGTGTATGTTCCATGAGGTCACAACAGGAAAGCCGATGCATATGGTCTGAGTGCTCTCCTTGTAAGGCATTTTGATTCCCCTGATCCACCCAGCATCATGGACAGAAGGTTTATCAACCGGCGAGGTATCTTTGACAAAAATCCTGGCCCCAGATCTCGGAGATAGATGGGTCAAACACTTCAGACAAATTCCCATGCAGTCTCAATGGATACAGCTGGAAACACGTCAATCTTGGGGCAGTGGCCTAGCGAAGGGGAAGGAATTAAGTCTTTAATATACAATACTATATTTAGCACACACAAATAAAGTCAATCAAAAACACGCTTTGAGAGTCAGATTGTCCATTTGAAGTGAAAAAATGGCACTAGAAGCTAACGGTTGGCATGTAGCAGGAAGCTGGCATTAGCATTATGGTTTGCACTCCCTGTTATATGCACACATTTTGGCGTTTGAACCACTTTGCTCTTCTCCATGTCTCTGTACCTTTATTTGGTAGAACATTCATCCATAAGTCAGCATTTGCAGTGGAGCAGTAGTAGGTGAAAGAGTCATTTTTTCCCCCCTCTTTGTGTTCCCTCTGAGTCCGTTTGGACGTGACCATTGGTGGGTGTTCCCAGAAATGCCGTATTTATCTAAAAAGTACACATAGGCCTTTACAGACTACAAAAAACACTATGTGCCAACAGTGGAACTGACCATCTCTTAAAATATGTGTATCTTGATAGGAATTGAACAAATGATATGAAGCATCTCATCTTATCTTATCTTATCTCTAAGATAAAACAAAAAAAGTGTGTGCCATTTCTTACAATTTTATTTTTATTTTACAGATTCTATTATACATATGAAAGGGTTATTTTGTCAAGGATGAAAGGGGTGAAGACCGGCGAGAGACATTCAGCAAATTGAGGACAGAACAGCGCCCTGCCATTTGCGCAGCCGCCGTAACCTGTTCCAGACTATCACATTTTTCATCTTTTTTTTTCAAACACTCTCGAACAAACCAATTCATGAAACCGAGAAGTTTGTGCAATCAGGGGAATTAAGAGCCCATAAACAGGTACACTCGCTCTAATCAGCCCGCACTCTTTCTTACCTTTCCTCAAATTACTCGTTGATGTTTGCCAAATGAATTGTGCAGCCAACCACCACATTAAGCTCTCCAGAATTTTGTGATCTCCATTAGCATTCTCCCCGCGTACCAGCTAATTGGGTTTTCTATTAGCATACACTGGCTCCGCTGGTAATGACTAGAAATGGTAGTGGCACAAAGAAGCTTTTTGCCGGAAATTGTGCGCAGTAATTTTCATATGGCTAATTGTTATGAAGACAAATACACAGACAGCATCAAAACAAGAAAATGTGCTTTTGGGGCTCGGCCAATCATGCCACTGTGATTGAGGAAATATTTTAATCTCATTTCAACGAGAAGGAAATTGATCCGTGGAATAAACGAGAAAGAAATGAATCATGTGTTGCGAGTGCCTATATGGTCAGAACAGCGTGACTTTACGATACTATAGAGACACATGTTTGCATGACTTTCTTGATAGAGAAACAACAACCGCACTTTGTTGCCATTTACAGTTTTTTTCGAGTAAATTTTTTAGGGCCTGAAGAAAAAAAAAAGTTGGGTTTAGGCCACTCTTCCGAAAAAAAAAAATTGAACCATCGAACAGGATCTATTTATTCATTTATTTATCAAGGACAATGCAATACATAGTTACAATTCAGGTTTGCAGCGGATTCGACCCCTGTCCCTGGTTGGGCTTTTCTACCCAATTCGCAAAAGGAAAATGCACAAATACAAATAATATAACTCCATTTATTCACTTTGCATGTTCCCCTTGCCTCTGTGTAGGTTTACTTTGGATGCACCAGTGTCTCCTACAACCTACAGCCATAAATATGTGCAATAGGGTCCATTCAGCTAACACTCACCTGTAAAAGAGAAATGATAATAAAACCAGATTTAAGGAGTAACAGCTTTTTCTTCAAGGAACAGGCCACCGTTTTTCCATACTGAGATTTGTTCTTATCTGAGCCTTAAACGAGTTGATACATACCTGTCTGGTCTTTGTGCATGCCTGTGGAAGAGCTTGGTCACTTCTGACTTCACCACGTTTGGAGCTATAGGAATATACTGGGAGAGGTGAAATGCTAACAACATCTTTGGTCTTTCTGAGTGACTGAGAGCACACAGTTCTTCCATACTGAGATATGTTCTTACCTGAGCTTAGACACGTTGATGCGTACCTGTCTGGTCATTGTGTGTGCCCGTGGAAGAGCGTGGTAGCTTCCAACTTCACCCCCGTTCGGAGCTATAGGAATATGTTGGGAGAGGCCAAATGCTAACAACATCTTTGATCATTTTGCGTGACTGAGGGCACACACAAACACCAGGCAGTTAGCATCAACTCGTCTAAGCTAAGGTAAGAACATATCTCAGTATGGAAAAACGGTGGCCTGTTCCTTTAAGGGGGGGTATTATTCAAATAAATGTACGATGTTACGATGTTCTCTCATCAAAAAGTACCAAGCGTTGTGCTTCACCCTTTTCAGCTTAATCCTCTCATTGCAAAGTAAAAACACTTGTCGTAGGTTCACTAGAGCCACAAGGGCCACAGGGACTACTTTTTCTTCCTCTTTATTCAAACAGCTGTGCAGCGAGGTAGAGCCAGATACGGGGGGTTGGGAGGGGCTTACGGTGAAAATCAGGAAGGGAAGTGGGTATTTTGTTCTCGCTGTTTTAGGTCAATATGATATGTTCTAACCAACAAAGACAGACAGATGTATTTGAGATTTGAATGCCTGCAAAAATTGTAACACCCCCTTGTTTGACATCTTATACCCAACACCCCAATAAATGCAGCTACTTACTCGAAAGAAAGCGTCCACTCTCAAAGATCCACTTGGCTTTTGCTGTATTTCTCCCTTGTTCCGCGTCTGCTTAACACCGCAAAGTGCTTTTAATCTGCCTCTTTGCGGAGACGGACCCTTCTTTCCCCCCATTTAAACAAGTACCTCGATGGGCTCGCCGGGCCTGGGCACCATGGCGGAGGCTAAACAGTCGGGCTGCCTCCCCTCACTTTTTTTTAATGGCCTCCACCGCTCAGCCCCTCGCGCGGTTTTTATATCTCACCAGAGACGGCACAAGCGTCTCCTCAGCATTTCCTCCGCCGCGCTCCTCAATCTCTCTGCGGTTAATTCCCCTTTAACTGTGTTCGCTCAAGTCGTTAAGTGATTAAGCAGTTTAATTAGGCCACGCAATGAAGGCGCACTGAAGACACCACAATGGCTATTTCCAGAAAGGCTTGGTGTAAATGACGTAAAGCGTGCAACAGCGTACAACTCTGATTTGGGGAGGGGGCCATTTTGTTTCTATACGGTCTTCTTCCTGTTAGAATATTCGTTATGGGCTAGAATTTGAATAAGGATTGGTCGTCCTGGTAACATTGAAGGATGGGTCAAAGGAGGACGCATGTTCTTTGGCGAAATACTTGCGTAACGGCTCTCAGAGGGCGATCATGCTTTGATCATTGTTCGATGTGAGACAATGGCGTCAATTGGATATAATGTGGTAAAAAACAAAAAAACAAAGGGAGATAAAATCATAAGTGAAGCTCATAAACATTATCCTTACAAGGGTCGGGTTCGAAATGGCATGGTGCGTTTTCTTTTCCCATGCAATATTCAAAGGCTTTTACATCTTCAGTCGTCAACAGAAATCGGTATCGGTTCTGAGCCTCAAAGTGTTTTTATCACTTTGTGCTGAAGCTGTAAACCTCTCCATAAATAGAAACCAAATGTTTTTAATAAGTTATGCGTACAGCTGCCAGCAGGTGGAGCCCCAGTCAAAGTCTTCACTAACTCTAATGCCTGTATTATATTATTATTCCATCCATCCATCCATTCATTTTCTTCCGCTTTATCTGGGGCCGGGTCGCGGGGGCAGCAGTCTCAGCAGAGATGCCCAAACTTCCCGATCCACGCAAACCTCCTCCAGCTGTTCTGGGGGGACCCCGAGGCGACACCAGGCCAGCTCGGAGACATAGTCCCTCCAGCATGTCCTGGGTCTTCCACGAGGCCTTGTCCAACTAGGACATGCCTGGAACACCTCCCACGGGAGGCGACCAGGAGGCATCCGAAACAGATGCCCTAGCCACGTCAGCTGGCTCCTTTCGACGTGAAGGAGCAGCGACTCTACTCCGAGCTCCTCCCGGATAACTGAGCTCCTCACCCGATCTCGAAGGATGCGCCCAGCCACCATGTATTACTACATGTAATTATTTGAGACATCATTTCAAATAGTGAAATGTAAAATATCAACGCTGAGGAACCCCATATAATGTTTTTTTAAGTCTATTTTTAAGCCCAAAACATAATAAATTCTAATTTTTGCCAAAATAATGATTGATTGGTAACAATTGCCCCCCAATCTTAGGGCATATTTGAGATGTGGTGTGAGTGAGGCTTGAGAGCCCTGCTTGTCAGTGTGACTGCAAAATTAAATGGGAACAAGCAGAAAGTAAAGGCAGCTAAGTGCTAAATTGTAGGTAACTTGAGAACTGTGATGATCAAAAAAAAAGTTGAGTGCTATAAAAACGGTTTAATTACGACAGTTTTCAGTTTCAGTTTTAGTTATTGTCAAATCTGCCACATGTAAAGCAAACACAGTGAATGAAACGTGTGTTACTCTCAAGTTTTAGTTCAAAAACAACACTCTATGTACGGAGCCATAATAAGAGGGAGAATAGTGAGAGAAGGGGTGAGTTAATGATAATAATAATACATTTTATTTGTATAGCGCTTTTCAAGACACTCAAAGACGCTTTACAGGGAAAAAGAATAAAAACACACAGTTCCGTTTCCAGATTGCCTTCAGTCATTTAGACCTGGTCGGGATCAACCACTCCCTGACATGGCCGAGAAAAGGGAAGACAAAAATAAACAAAATTTTAGATGAACTTTAGATGTGCAAAAAGCACTAAAGAGTTCCATTTAGGTTTTGCAAAATAGTAGGCCCTTTAGAAATCCATGTCTAATAAAATGTTAACATATCAAAAGCAACACATTTTGCTCCAACTGTAAGGTTTAAACCACAATAAAATTCCTCCTAATGAAAACCCAACAAGGCTGAATGAGGACAGATTATGCAGAGCTGCTGAGGCGTCCAGCGCAGCGAGTGTCCTGTCACGCCTCCAGCAGGGGGCGAGCCTGTGGGAATGACTTGCTATTATAGGTGAGACGTCCTATGTGGGACCCCAAGCCTGGCCTTGGATTACATATCAGTGCCCCGTCGAGAGGCCCAGCGGGGGGACAAATAAGCCCCCGCCGTCTCCCCCCCAAACCGGCCTGCAACCCCTCATCTGCAGCAGCTCTCCATGCTCCCCTCCACTTTTACCACACCCCTCCAGTCAGCCACCACCGCAATCTCCTCCGACTCCCCCTGCACCTCCACGTATCCATCCTTCCTTTGAATGTCCTGCACACTGTACCTCCTCTGTACCACTCCTAGGCCTCCCCTCCTCTGTGACTGTCCCACGAGCGCAGGATCAAACACCTTTAATTGAAAGCGTGCAGGACAACACAGGCATGCACTGAGCTACAGCTGCGCACAGTCAACGTTCTTTTGAATATTTTTACTACGCTACAGTGCGAAAAAGAGCAATTGTATTTGCACTTGAGTACGTTAAGTATAGTGGGCTGTTTCTCCTTTGTTGTTTTTGTTGTTGTTTTGTTGTTGACATAAGTAAGTAGTAAGATGAGACACTGCCAGTGAACAGTCCACCATAATTTCTACCAACTCCAAACTATCAAAATTCAGAATTTTCCATATACTGTAGTAGGAATTACTTTTGTGAAGTGTAACTGAAAACGACAATACCGGGAAATGAAGTTGAATAAATGTCAACATTAAACACTAGATTAAAAAAGGTCGACTACATTGAGCTTCTAACGTAATCTGCATCGTTTTGAGTGACTTTGCTCATTTCTTCTTCCACTGTCCAAACACATTTCCTGGATTGTGTTGTCTTTGAAAGACCTTTTAAGTGTCATTTGCCCTTTTCTTTTAAGTTCATAAACTGTCACCGGTTTTTGGGTTTGTTCCTTGATGTTAACAAGGAGGAGTAGCATCTTTCTTCTATTTTGTGTTTCCCCTGCTGCCAGCGAAGGGCACTCCAAGCTACAATACAAGATTGCTCATGAAGTATTATTTTCCATGCACTCAAAGAAGTTTTAAATATCAGTGCTGAAATGCCCAAAAGCACGTTTTACAATTCATAACAAAGTGATAACATAAAATAATGGCAAAATGATGATGTTTGTCCCGTAAAACTGCAGTATTGACCGGCCCACATCACATGCATTATGCACAAGGCGGAGGGGGCTGCTGATAGTAGTTGGCCTCACCTTTGAACCTCTAAGTGGGGGCAAGTCTGGGTCAAGAGGATCCACTGCAGGTCAGCGAACAATGGCCCACACTCAGGCTTTTCATAACATCCACATCAAATGACCCGGAGGAATGCTATAGGGGGGCACACTGCACATGAGACTGGCTATTTTAGGACCCATACGAACAAAAGGGAAATGTCACACGACTGGTTACTGTGGCGTGTTGAATTGATAACATTACTCATCATAGTTCAAAGCATTTACGAGTAAATTACATGTATGACTAGATGCATTGTATGGGAGTGATTTAAAATGAAGGGATGGCATAATTGTTTGAAGAAAATGTATTTATTAACCATTAAAATTAATGTATAATTGTGTTGTTTAATCCCCTGGGCTGGGCTCATGAGCAAGACACATTCAAGCACATTGCCCATATTCAGACACATGGCTTATTCCTGCAAGATGTGTCTGGCCTGGGAAACAAAATAGTAAAAGTTATGATGTGCCAGGCCCTGACAAGAGCAGGAGAAGGAGAAGGGAAAAAAATAACAGCAAACAATCTTCAAAGTAATGGCAAACAATGGTAAGTAACATGCGGTATCTGTGCAAAAGCTAACATTTCATCTGCAAATTGTATATATAATGCACTAGCTTACTAGTTTACTAGTTGGATTGTTTTTACCTCACATTACATGGAGTTGTTTCAAGCATCTAGTCTATCTAGTCAAGTTCAGTTACTTTGTGTGTTTGGAAAGTAGGGCTAAATTCTTAATTCTATATTTTTTTAAGTTAAGAAATATACAGAATGTTCAACATGCCAAGAAGTATTTCGAATGCCTTTAGCAGTGTATCGCCGTATTCGTAAATCACAACTCTTATGACAGCACGCTCAGATTTTTAGCCGAAGAGAAAAGTGGGGTGTTTCTTCTGGAGGCCCTACCCAGCCCAGCGCCAGGTCTACCCTGTTAGGTGAGCGCCTCCACTGCCCAGGTCAGAGCTAACCCTGGCTGAGCAGGTATAGGTTTTGGGACCGACCTCGGGCCGTGGCCAAAGAGCGCTGAACTAGTATACTAAGGTGACATGAACTGCTGGCCTCCGATTGGCCAGAGGAAAGAGGACAGCCCTCACTAACAACACAGGCAGATCATACACAACATTAAACCGCTGTTGAAAAAGGGGAATTTGCCTATGATCGAATTTAGCCACTGTTAGCACAACATAATCTGCTGTTAGCATAACACTAACATGTTGCTTACCTTCATAGTTGTCTTTTAGCTGCTTCTTTCTTCTCTAGTATTTGCCTTGGCACAGTAAAGTGAAGATATTAATGCTTGTTTCACCCTGAAGGTACTTATTTTCCCAATAATGACAAGCGTTCTATACATTATCCCGTTTATTATACGGCCATTTGCCAACTGAACACACACAACATAAACTCCATACATTTTTATGAAGGCCGAAAGGTTTATTTAATGATTTCGGTGGCAAATAGATCCCAAAAGTTTGCACGTTGCTTGGCAACGTTTGGCTAGGTAGTAGGAGCGTTTTACTTGCATTGTGAAGAGTCGTATACTAATACACCTTATCCAATTAGAAAATCCACATTGTTTAATTTTGTGTAACTGTACTTGGATCGTAAAACACTTCATGTAACCATATTTAAATAGGGCAAACATGGAAGAGCTTGGTAGTTTCTATCTTCACCTTGTTTGGAGCTATAGAGGAGAGGAGATTAGCTACAGTATATGCTAACGCCGTCTGTGCTGTGTTTAGACCAGACAGGCACAAATGAACTCGTCTAAGCAAAGGCAAGAACATTATCTCAGCAAGCAAAAATGGTGGCCTATTCCTTTAAATCAGAATGCACAAACATCCAGGCTAACAACAATAAGTCAGATGAATACAGCTGGACATTTCATGACACCAATGGCTGACGTTTCAGGATTCATCCGAATCCCTTCTCCGGAGCTCCAACGTTTGTGACAGAAGGATTTCACCATGTTGGAAAGTGGAAGGTGACCCATAACAGTGCACAGGTGTTCAAATCGTTCCCAGTCGCCAGGCGAATGCTGAAACAAACAACCCAGTACTGATGTATCGAAGCCTTTTACAATGTATAGTATTGGGTAAAACCATCTAAAAAGCCAATCCTAAAATCTATTTGATTGTGACCAATAAAAAGTTACCCCATGGCTACAGTTGTTTATTGGGCCGGCCTGAATTCCTAATCAACCGCGCATCTGTTCATCACACATTCCCGGCATGTTGTGTCCAAAGTTAGAGATCTTCAACATCATTTGCTGATTCTACAATTCTGGCTGCAGCGTTTGATTTGCGCAAAGGCATAGGGGACACACTGTAATTTATGGTTTCCATCTCGGCGCAGATGAAAAATAATCAAATCCAAATAAAATGCAAAGAGGAGGAAGTGATTATCTAAATGATGGCTGCCGGGTTTGGGGAGTTTCATCTGACAGCTGAGCGCACTGTCTTTATGGACAACTGGAGGATAGGAGCGGAGGAGGAGGGAGAGAGAGGGGGGAACAGAGGCACCGAGGGGTGGTTTCACTGCAAAACGGAATATCGACACGAGGAGGAAAGCAAGGAGGAAAAGGGCCCGTTATGCCAGTGATTGTCAACCAGTGGGTCGTGAGCCTAGTTTCAGCACCACCACCCCAAAATAAATAAATAAATAAAATGTTTGCAGATAAATTGCTTTACTTGTCAGACCAACTTAACAATACTATAAGCTATACTACCCATTCAAACTCCGTTATCAAACCATGAAAGTCATAGTTAGTTGAGTAAAATCTCTCCGTTGTTACCTAAAACTAAGGGGGTTGGAATATGCAACAAAGGGATATATTGAAGATATGAAACTATCCAACAAAGGGGACAGTGCAACTATTGCTGGGTAAGAACTCTTTAATTTTTGTAGCATTGTTAAAGTTAGCTAATACTAGCTAAACCTACTGGTGCTCCAATGATGCACAAATGCACAGTAACTTTATTGTAAAGTTAGACAGTTAAACGTTTGGAAAAAAACACACCAAAAAAACAAAAACGTAGTGTACAATTTAGGATAGTTACGTAACATTGGGAGAATGTAGGTTTGCAAAAGTTCACCAGCGCAGTTTAAGTTACGCCAAACAGCTCCAGTTTGTGTAACGTTATGCGACTGTCAAGTCACTAGATGTTAGCTAGCTAAGGTGTTAGCCTAGCCTTACCTTAGAGCTCATTTTCGAGACATTTAGCATAGATCAAACAATGTCAGTGCTACAGTTGTGTTTTTGGCTTTGGGAAAGAACTCGACTCCCCGAGACACATTTTCATGGTACAGTGTCCATACTCCATTTCGGAGAAGAAGAAGAAGCAAAATGGTCGCTTCACCATTTTGCTTCTTCTTCTTTGTCTGGTAGGGTTTTTGGTGGTTATCAGCAAAAAAAAGTGCTTCTGCTCAGTGCTCATTGCTGGTATGTCCCATTGTTTTGCAGCGAAGCCAACGGCTTGACGGATCTAGCTTCCTAGCAATGGTTGCTAGGATGTATGATTGGACAATTACCATTTTGTGGCGGGGTTATGCAAAAGATCAATTAGAAGCTCGTCTCAGCCAGAGTTCATAGCGAGACAGAGTTGAGAAGTGAACAGGGCAGGCCACTAACAACCTGATTCACGCTGGAGGAAAATGTGCTATATTTTAGACACACATAGCGCACGGGTGCCAAAACAAGTTTACCCTACTGCGAAAAATTACTTTGATTACTGCAGCTTTAAAACAACAGAACTTTGTGAAAAACTGCTGCATTACATAACATGGTCAAACAGCTAAATGTTCTTAGCTTTTTTGTTGCTATTTTTAAAGTTAAAATTAATCTTTTAACTGGGTCATGGCTCGTCTTGTCTATAACCAGCTAACAATCACTACATTAAGCTAGCGAGATGTTTGGAGCTTTATTCATGTTATAATTGTTTCTCTCTCATGGAAACAAAACAATTATAACAATAATACAATAAATCATCAAATAAAGAAAAATAATAATATATTTGGCATTGTTTAATTGTGGAATTGCATTATTTCATTCTGTTGATCTCTCCCTTACCCACCTCTATATCCTCTGTCCTACACATTCTAATAATTTCAGTGCTCGGATTGTCTTCAAAAGGATGTCTTCCCACCACCCTCCTCAATGCTAGTATATATTACTGTATATTTAGATATATTGATACGTTTAATATGTTGTCCAATGGTATAGATATAAACAACATCATTTCAATTTACGCAGTTTTCACAGATTCTATTTTTGCAGTGCAGAGACAAAACGATGGAGCGAACAAGGGTGGGGCCTCGCATTTGGGCACTTTACAAGAGGAAAAAAAGATCAATTGCGCCCATACTACTCATATACGCACCCACACATACACACACACACACACACACACACACACATATAGACTGAGGGCGCTCTGACAGCCCGAGACAGAGCATGACATTTAAAAGGAAAAAGCTGACATTGACTCCATCACTGTCACCCCGGTGCCATAAAGCAGCTGCAAATATTAAAACATTTTTCATCTGTGCCGCTCGGGGTTATTGGCACCAGAAATTGTTTTCCTCTCCGTCTGCTGCCTTTCCTCGGCCTATAGCAGTGTGCCGCATCCCTCCCCCGGGACCTGCGCCTGTTACCGCCGCCTCACAACATATTGGCAGTTGATGTGAAGCTATCCATGTACACTTGCCACTCACCGAGTCTTTATCGCCTTCCACTCTCCCTCCGCAGCCCCCCCCCCCCCCCCCCCCACGCGCCCCCCCTTTCACCGCCGCATAGACACATTTCAGTCTCTGCTCGCCTGGATAAATTGTCACACAATGCCAGGGATCGCTGAATTTGTCACGTATACATGCCGGTGTGGCGGAGATGCATGCGCGTGTTAAGCGTGATGTGTTCGATGTTGATAACACCACTTTTAGTGCTATCAGCATAATCCCTCACTAATCTGACTTATTACTTTTCCTTTCAGTTGAGCGCCCCCCCCGCCCCGTTTAGAACAGGGCTTCCTAAACAGATGCACAAGGAATCCCTGGTAAGTTTCAGATGTTTACTGCTGCCGTTGCATTTGACCCATCCTTTATTAGCAGTGGGGAAGCCATTGAGGGTGGCCACGGGAGTTGTTTATTAGTACAAAGTTGGAGTTGAACATTTAAAAATATTTTCTACACATCACTGCATCAATCAATACCTGTAGCTCATGCTTATCGGTTGATGATTTTCTGCCATGTTCAGAGAAACAAAAGAACGTCTGCTGTCTCGAGCTACTAGTCCTGATCATCAATGGGGTTCATATCCTTAATTCATATTCCTGGACAGCAAACCGGCGCTGCCCTTCCTGTCCACGATCTCCTCTCATTAAAAATTAGCAGGGTCCCACAGAAATGAAGCGATAGCTCAAGATTTCTAAAAGGACAGCTAATGAAAGTTCAGATGTGACTGGAGCGGGTTAAAAATATTACGAGTAGGGACCAACAGATACATCAACTTCCTAGGCCTCACAGGAGCAGAGAAACATCGCCTTTTTTACATATTTTAGTTCATAAACTTTTGTGTATAATTTCGGAATAAGAGATAGGGACTTACCGTTTTTGTTTTGGTATTTACTGATTTTGTCTTTCAAACAAGCTTCCTCTGAAGTACCTACTAAACATAATTATACAGCGCCCCCTGCTGTCACAGTTCAACACTGACACTGGCCAAAAATATCGTGTGCATACCGGCATCAGCCAATCCAGATACCCGATAATTGTTTAGTAGTTTAGTTTAGTTTATTGAAAGGGCAGTGTGTGGTTACATTAAAAAGATGGCTGCACCAGATTTAGCTCTATGCTAATTTACATCTGTAGTCAACCAACATTTGTATATATTTCTATGATAGAAACCTTTACTATAATAATAAATGCTTAAGTTTAGGCTATTCAAGAGATTTAAAAAAACAACAACATCAAATTAAATGACTTACTATGCCAACACCCTTCACATCGGTATCAGTATCGGACCCCGAAAATCCATATCGGTGGGGCCCCAATTACGAGAGATGTAACGACTTCACTGGGGGAAACCTCCGTATTCATAACGGTGGATGTTTTTGTTTAGAGGCTAACACAAAATAAAAATTCAAACTAGCGCATTTTTGAACGAGTCAGCACAAAAAAGAATTGTCCTGTAAGTAGTTTAAATTATATTTAATTGTTTACATGCTACATTATCATTTTTTTAACACTAGCCTTTCGCTCTTACCTTACTAGCACTGGTGTGTCCTTTGGAGCAGGATTCATATAGCCCATTCTCATGAACTCACGTTAATTCTTGATGTACTCATGCATGGAGTCATAAAATGTGTCATGACTTGTGTCGCTTCACCGTGTTTAGGGGATTAATGCATGAATTCATAATGAATTATTAATTAATTCATGTACCCTTATTATAAAGCGTTACTGTTATTTTTTATTGTTACTGGGGAAAGGGACCCTAAGGGATTTACATATTTGAGAATGATGGTTAAGAACAAAACAAAGGATAATTGTATCACTTGTACTGGATATTGTGTTACCTAAATAATTGCCGTCTTTTCCAGTTTTAAGATTGTGACTATTCAAACTCAGATTTAAGGCTATGTCCACACCTCAGACAGACCACATGAGCTTGAATTCAATTCAGAGACCCGCACAACACAAGAGTGCTAAACGCTTTACCACTATGCAAATGTTTCTCTACCAACAAGCACGTTTCCTTCATTCGCCTCTTTACTCCTCCTCATCATCTCAACCATCTTCAGCGTTTTCCTGTTCAATCTGTCCTGCTTTGAGATGCTGATTGCCCTGTGCCCGGCCAGCGCACGACATGTATTTAAATATGTTTTCAGAATTTTGAACGTGCGCTTGAATTATCCATGCTGACACCTAAAATAGCCTCCAATAAAGGCCTATCACTTGTCACGCGAGTCAAGTGTGCCCCATGTTTCCCAAAGGTATTCAAATGCATCGGGTTTGATTGGTCTGTAAATAGAATGGCGTGGTGTGTTTTTCTTTGGATTTTCAATTTCGCTATTTCAGAGCAAATCTTGCATATCACTGTCTGTTTTTTTTTCCTCCCCCTCTCCCGGAGTTCTGTGACAGGTTTGGTAATGTGAGACACACCTGAGTACAAAGCAAGTTGCCCTTCATTTGCATCAATATATCCTTGCTGTGAGCAGGGTTTCCCACTCCGATTTATTTCCAATAAATATGAAAACTAGCCACAACATCAGATATGTATAATTACATTTGCAATGATTAGCAACTCTTTACCTTTTCAAGACATTTTATTTTACAAAAGTGCCACAAGTGATTTCCTCCAATCCATTTGGTTTCATTGGAGAAATCAATCCTCATTGTTCGGATCAGACTCATTTTAGAAAAACACACTTTTCTCTCCCAACTTTAGGCGCAGTATTTAGTTTCAGTTTTAGAACACTTGAACTTATTTAGTTTTGATATGAAACAGTGGACGCTAAGTGGATAAAGTATAAGCGTTTTCGTACGAAACAGTTCTTGGGGACATTCCCTGAAACCCCCCAGACTCTCCAGGCACGGGAACGTCTCGGTCCCCTCTACTGGTGTTCGCACTGCACAGGAGCAGCAGGACACGGATTCAATGAGACAACCTGCCGCACTGTTAGCAAAACAAACTTTGTAGCATGTGTCTGAAGGCATCCAGATCACGCTTTATACCATGGGAAATTCACAGTAATACAGCATTTAATGGTGCTAACAAAACAAGGAGGAGCTCCACACATCCGAGATTAGAACGGGTGAGTCTGGTTTGAAATTAGCAGCTGGAATGTGCGCTTTTAATTTATTTTAACAAGTATTTAAAGATAACTGCCAATTGCAGTGATTGTCAAGTAATTGTCTTAAAGCAGTACTAAGTAACTTGTTTACCTGAATAAATCCTTTATGTAGTCCCTCTGGGGGTAATACAAGTGTTAATGGGATGATTGGGGGGTTTTATCGTCTCTCCCGGTGTCTCTGGCCTGCAAACCACAATTGCAGCTTTCCAACCTACGGGTCGGAACCACCAATACACACTAATAGAATCATGAAGAAGAAGCTAACATGCTAATGGGCAAAGCTAACTGCAGGCTAGCGCCACTTAAACCGTATTTACAGCCAAGTTTGAGTGAAACTTGTGTCATTGGATGTACAATATCCCTCTCTCCCTTTGTCTTTTCTGTCAGCGTAGTATTTACTTTCACGGACAATTAATGAGTAAAAAAATGTGACATGCTACGACACCTGCAGTGGTGCTTATGGCCTCTGGGGGCATGAGTTACTTAATGCTTTATGTATCTTGCTACGTAACCTTATCACCAAAGAGTTCATTTTATTGTCATTAATCGATTTCTTCTAACATCTGGAGAACTGAGTAAAGCTATAAGTTGGTGTAAATTTGTTTTATTGAGAATATATAAAGTTTAAACATCCAACTCTCCTCCAGCCTGGCCCATCAGAACTGCACAGCTCTCCCGTCTGTTTCCTCTGGCCCCGCTGGCTGTCTTTAGGCCTGTGGAAGATATTTGCTGCTAATGCTCACAATGAGAGGCCCAAATGGTCTTATTACAGCGTCTCCCCCAGCTCTCCCAATACATCAGGAACCTAGGAACACAGCACAAAATGGAGACTGTGATTGTTCTGGGAGCAGCAGCGCTCATTATTCAGCACACCTCTCCTTCTCTGTGTTCGTACAGGACTTTTGTTTTTTTTTCCTCCATCTACGCAAAGGATCTGCATTTTACCAACATTCTGACCACAGCAACGACAAAGTGCTTACTAACTTAGCAGGTGTTTGAGGCTCCACAAGGCCTTTAACTTTGCGTTTCTCTTTAGGTGTAAATACATTTTTGATGAATTGTAATCTCTGGCTCTCTGACAAAACGTCACCTTAACCCCTGCATTCATATGTATATGTTTATTTTATTTTGCATGACCTTTGAATCAACCCAAGAATCTCATGTTCACAGAGGGGATCCCTTTGTACATGCTTGTGGTGGAAGAGGAAACCAGAGCTCCTGGTGGGAGAAACCTATAAAGACGCTGTCATGCATCCTCCACCCATAGCGGTCCCATCTGGCCTGGGAATAAGAGTATGCATTGGATCGCAACCAAGTTATTCCATCATCGGGAATTCTTCTTCCCTCATGGAACACGCTTATTCAAAGATGACAAAGCCAGTATTCGTCGGGCTCACATTGTGAAAGAGTGGTTCAGGAAGCATCATTTTCACACATCGCTACCACAGAGTCCAGACCCCATTGAGAGTTTTGGGATGTGCTGGTGAAGGCTTCACAGTGGTCACACTCTCCCAATCGATACAAGATCTTGGTGAAAAATGGATGCATCACTGGATCTTTTGACTTTGCAGAAGCTTATGAAAACAATGCCACAGCAAATCGGTCCGGTAATCAAAGCTAAAGGTGGAACAACCAAATATTTCGTTCATTGTGTCTCCACGCAAAGGTAAAAGAGGAAGAAACATCTCTAATCCTAGTGTTTGACCAAATGAACCTTTTGCTCCTCTTGATCATTAGATGTGCTTTGATATTCTCCCTAAATATTCCTAGTTTGGCAGTGATTGTAAGTAAATATTTCTGACACCCACTATGTGATCTTGTGGAACAGTCTGACCCAGGCTGGGAATAGAATCTAATTGTATTGTCTACCGAGGTAGAAATCCATCTTTGGCTCACCTACACATAAAAACACAAGACTAGGGACAATACAAACATGCCCAGTACAGAAATACATAAGAAAAAGAAATGTAGAAAAATAAAACAGAAAAAGAAATATTACAGAACAGCTCAGTCCATTACTGTGGGGCTTGCGTTTAGGTCGCTGCTTCATTCAGAATTCCCACAGCACAGGGGACAAAAGACTTCTTAAACACAGCCTTTTTAGCCAGTGGAACTCTGTGTAGCCTCCTAGAGGTTAGAAGCTCAAACTGAGGGTACAGAGGGTGAGCGGAGTCAGAGGCAATAGCTCGAGCTTTAGTCAGTGTCCTCTCCTTGTACAGCTCGCTCAAAGGTATCTGAGGTCTCACCACAATCTTAGACACCACCCTGTTCAGTTTTCTTTTTGTTCTGCAGGTCATGCGAGTGAACCATGCAGTGAGGTGCAATGTCAGAACACTCTTAACAATTGATTTGTACACAGATTCTAGAATTTGTGGACTGACCCCTTTTTTCAGAAGGTTCAGTTGCTGAGAGCACTTTTTGAACACCTCCTCAGCATTGCTTTGGAAGTTGATCGGGCGTCTTAGATAGTGCCGTGGTACATGAAAGTGCTCACTATCTCCACACTCTGACTGTTGAGTGACACATGAAGATGTTAAAACAAGTTCCTTGGTTTTGGCTACATTAATTTGGAGCTAACTGCTGTTACACCAGTTTTGTAGGGCCTTGGTATGGTCTAGGTAGACCCCCTCAGCTGACAGGTTGTTTAGATGCAGGAGACCATTGAGCGCCATGTCATCTGCGTATTTTAACAATTTGAATTGGGTGTCATTTATTTCAAATTTATTAATTGTAAAAAACACTGAACAAAACCGGCGACAACATGCTGCCCAAGAAGTCCAACACTGATTGGACTCATATTCCAACAGTACTTTATTCTGAAGCATGCAGTTTTTTTGCACACTGGTCTCAATTTGTGTCTTTTGTCTTGATATAGCCTCAATGTTCAAACTCAGCAATCTATTTATTGATTTATACGGCATTGTACAATTCTTCTTCCTTCCACAACAGTTCCATCTCATTGTCTGCCACGGCTGACTCCAAAGCCCGTCTGTGTAAGTAATATAAGAAGCCATCTATCAGTCTCATGTCTTTGGAGCTTGTTGCTTCTTCAGTATTTATGACCTCATGATGTCATACGCATTTCCTGGTATTTTTTTTGTCTTTTTCTTTGCTATGCTTTGCTGTTAACAGTCTGCACTTCTATGGGGCCCGCTTGAACTCTGGTTAACCTGCGAGGAGGAGGCACGGCCCGGTCACTTGTCCATTGGTCAAGACAAATAGTGTCCAGCACCAATCGCATTACACGCATCCCCTGCAGCCGGCAGCCTTGTTAGTGAAGTAATCATTCATTGTTAGCGGCCCATACCCCAGGGCCAATCTCCATTCGTACCTTTTTTTTTTTCTACCCCGTACAATTCTTACATCACCTTTGCACAAATATCAACCTATGTCTACTATTTGTTTACACTATCAGTTGTTCACTTGGCCGTGCGCACAAAGGGGAAATTCCATTGCTATTCAGGAAGGCTAATTTGCATAATCGCATACGCAGGCTGAGTGCTGTCTGTCGGCACCGGAGCCATCTGGTGGGTCATGTGACGAGGCCAGCGCTGCAGCAGCCAATGAGGTGTCAATCAATCAAAGCGGGGAACAATGGGAGCAAGGCTAAAGGATATGCTGAAGATCGTTGTTAGGGCAAAAATATCAAAAATATGTATGTACTACACACTTCAGATGAAGGATACACTGCAAGAGGCGACATGGAGCAGTGGGTGGTGCTTTTGCAAACAAATAGATACCTGCGGCAAAACCTTTCACTTACATTCAGTTTCAATAGGCTCTGGCAAAAATGAATAATCAGTGTGATGAATTGGAATGGAATTAAAGGTGAAGAAAAGGTGAAAGGTGAGATTTTTTTTAATGCAAATCTGACCAAATTAATATCAGTTAAAACAACCAAAAACCTTAACAAACCTTTTTACTAAATTACTACTTTTTACCACATTCTTACTGCTGCATATTGAACACACAATAACACGGATGAACTGCAACATGGTGTTCTTGCCTCACAGTAAGTTCTTGGGTTTGATTCCCCAGACTGTTTCTTTCCTGTGTTGAGTTTGTCTGTGCTCGGGTTACTCCATTAACTCAAAACGTGCACAATAGGTTAGTCCAATTCTGACCATGAGACTGGCCCAAGATCTGACCAGGAGACAAATGTCCCTGCTGGCAATCAAGTATACCTTAATACCTTGCAGAGATTTAGATGATGCCATCAAGTGTGCCCAAACCTTTTTTTTCCCCCTTTGAGGGCCAAACTGAAAAAACGTATTAGCAGGAAGAGGGCCTAAAGCAATCATGTTTATACAGATTTATCTAAATTGTGCTATTAATGAGGACATACAGTTTTGATGTCCCTAAGAAACTATTGCCATCTTATTCAGTGTACAAAGTAATCTGAGTAAATGCTCGAATCCACACTGCATCTCGAGTCCGAATCAAGCTCATTTAATGGCCAAAATTGGACCGTGGACCCGGCTTTGAGCACCCTTGGGCAATCTGAAATTCGGAATAATTAATAATAGAGAGCACAATTATCACCACAATAACCAACAGACCACACACCGGCTTGTAACACACACAACCAAATGTCCAGAACTCAATCAGCAGAGGTCGTGTCAGCGGGGGGGGAACAGATTGGATTAGTGCTGTGTTAGATACGGGAAATGATTTCTGTCAAAGCCATCTTTACCGCAATTATGATATGATAATCATGTGTTTCATTATTTACGTGGGATAGCAGCATGGCTGGTGGATTCTGGCAAAGAATGCACCAAAACAATGGGTAAAGATGAAAAGGGAGATGAATAAAAATGACTTTAGTGATCTTCGTTAATATGTAAATGTAAATGGATCCTCTGCGTACCACCAAGGCACCGCAGTTAAGAAAAGACTGGACTGGACTTTGCTGCACTGGCCTGGACGCCTCAAGTACTAACTGTTTGAACTATCTTTTTCTCATAATGTATTTTCCAGTATCACCTCATTTATGGATGGTGAGAGAGAAAATGTAACTTAATTCTTAAAATGTTATTGCACATTCTGTACCTGTCATTTCAGTCGTTCTTTTTTCTCTTCTTGCTTCCCTATATTCTATATTTCTTCATTATATCATTACTTTTCCTCTTTTCTTTCTCTTTTTCTGGCTTGTAGCAGGAGAAAAGGTACCATTGGCGGGTGGGTCCATGGCAACGAGTTCTTGGGAATGGGTCAGTGGGTTACGGGCATAGACTGTAAAAAATAGTAGACAACTCCTCCTTGCTCCTCCCCGTTTACCACAATGACCACGTTCGAGGGGGAAATCATGGCTGATTTACAGACTCCTCCTCCTCAGTTCTGACGAAGCATGTTCCTAAAAAGGGCATAAGGGCGGGATCTTCACTGTAGACTCGGCCCTTGCGTGACGTGTAGTTCGGTCATAGCAGCTCCAAGGCTAACAGTCCGGCTCTCATTAGTAGGAGATTTCAAAAAAAATTCTTACGAAAACCAGCAGTTACAGTTGTTTAGAACGTGTCTAAAGGCCAATCTATGCAATGTAAAACTAGCTTGTTCTCCACTATATGGAGGTTCTACAGCAATGTCGGCCCCTAGCGTCGTCGTCGTGAATCTCTGCTACAAGCGGCCATTGGTTACGGGATAGAACATTGAGTAGGCTTGGAGGCTAGCGATATTTATGTTGCTTTTGTACTGAATTTGCTTTGTGCTGTCCTCTAATTCTGTTAACATTTGAAAAAAATATATATTAAAAAAACACCGCCACGTAGTCCCAGACACCTGACAACACTTGCTTTAATTGATTTTAGTTCAAAATAATACTTCATTGTCTGTAGTTTTAGACCTTCCATCTCTATATTTTCCAATAGACATGTGATAGTACTTTGCCTTTCATTGTCTCAACATTGTAGGTCAAACATTATGTGGAAAAAGACCGGGGGCGAATAATAAACAGCCGCTCCAAATACTATATTCCCCACAATGACAAGTAAAGCACATAAATGCACACTATCTCCTCTGAAGCAATTGGACTAAAGCCACGGCACTGACAGTCTTTGACATCAACCATAACAGACAGCTATGAGAACCTCCAACCGCCTCCACTGTTTTCTCCCGTAAACATTCAAATGGGGCGCAAACACACACCTGCCTCCGACGCATAAACAGGTACGCTAACGTCTTGTCACTCGGCGCCGGGGCTCCCAATTTGCCTCACATTCTAGACCTCATCTTCAATGTTAGTGCTACACGCGAGGAGTCCCATGCCACCTTAACACAGCTAAACCCCTCGCCGGGCCATCGCCGTCTGACAAGCAGGTCTCTCTACGGGGTTCACTGCCGGTTTAGGAAGCTGTATATTCCAATTAGCCGGCAGAATCCCGCAGCCATGGATGGTATACACGGGGAGTCACATTCAATTACCGCCCGTGTCCGCGAGCCGAATTGTGTGTTTTTTTACTTGTCCTCATGCATAAAGTAAATAGCGGTGTTCCCATGTGCGCTGGTGTCAAGAGTGTGTGGGATATACGGGATGTTGTGGAAAGGCTGTACTTGCCTTGCCACAGAAAGCATGGGTAAATACTCAATTCATTGTTTGAGAAGAAGTGCAAAGGTTGCCCAAAGATTTGTCAATCATTAAAACAGCTCCTGAATAGGTGCTGCATGTGTCGCCGTTTTAAAACAGCGCACCTGTGTCCATAAGGTTAGGCACAAGTCAAGAACGGTTAAGGTTAGGAGATCCATAAGGTTAGGCACAAGTCAAGAACGGTTAAGGTTAGGAGATGGTTTGGGCTCATAATCTTATTTGTAAAGTTAGAATGTATTCATAATTTGAAGTGCTACGTGCAGAGTTTAAAATGTCTTTCTACAAATTATGTTTTTTTTTTTTCAGGCTTCTGACCACCACTTGGTTTACAAGAATGAAAAATAGTCTTTTAACACACCATATTTGGCTTCACAAGCTGTTTTACCTCAGAGTGGGGCTCTGGTACAACGGCAGTGCCATGTGCAGTCTGACATCCCAAGTGTGTGAGAGTATAAAGGCCCCTTCATCCCGGTTTACAGTGCTGTGGACATGTTTCGTACTTTATTGCCCAAAACCAGACACGGCGTGACCACTTGAGGAAGACATCAAGTGCGAAACTCTCAACGAAAGTATAAAAAACAATTGTTGAATGAATATCATAATCAATACCATTACCAATTTAATCTTTGACCACTTAGCTTGGTTATTTCAAGTTCATAACATTAAAATGTGCACAGTTAAAAGTCATTCTGCCCTCATTCTGGTCATATATTTGCTGACAGGGTCCACGGAAGAGGACAAATTTCATTCTACAGTTGTTGTATAATGATATATAAACAGTAGTGGGCCGTGGGGTTTCAGACAGGGCCTTCAATAGCAACCTGGGTTCACGCAGTCAAACGCATATAAACTGATGACAATAGGCGAATGGATTAAACTGCCTTTTTGGGTGGCACTTGTTCGCTAAATGTATGTATGTATCAACAATGCAAACCAAAGCAGCGGTGCCTCCGCCCCCAAATAAAAGCAAAAACCTTCAGGAACACTCATACTAGTATACAGAAACACGTGACACATGACAGGCGGAGACGAGCGCGTTATAATGTGGAAGTCCATTGTAATAAAAAGATCCTAAACTTACAGTTTGTTGCTATGTAAGATGCTTTTTTAGTGCTCGTAGTCTCGTACCTGTTCCTTGCCCGAGTCCCAGCGCAGCTGATGTGGGGAAACTCTTCTCCTGTCCGGGGGCCAAGTGTCTGCGTCCCACTATCGTTCCCGCTGCTTTGCTATCGAAGCTCTTCACGAGGAAGGAGCCCCATGATCAAAAATCCGTGATCAATAAATCCACTTCATTCAGATATTTCCAAGAGGAATATCTGTTTATCCGATTTACTTCTGATATTCTGGAACATTTTGCCCATGCACGGTTCCATTAGCGGTTTTACCAGGCGAAGAAAACGTAGGGGAAGCTTCTGAAATACTGCAGGCCTGGGGGGGGGAGGGGGCGTACTGTCAATGTACATCAAATTTTGATTGGCTGATAATTCTGTCAGTCACGCTGGCTGTCAATCATGTGTGCAGACTGACAACACAGGGCCTGCAGAAACGGTGCAGAAGGCCCTGTGGAGAAGCAGCTCGCCAGAGGAGTTTAAGGCACTTTTTCAGGAGGAAATTACAGTTACACATCAACAAAATTACTATATAAGCGACTAATAAATAAGAAACTAAATATATTATTAAAACATTTTCCTCATTTGGCCAGGGCTAGCACTGACGGCACACCACTGCATATAAAGCACCTTTACCTTAGGTGTGGTCCTGGTACAAAGGTGAGTCTGGATTTTATCTTGGCAAACACTTTGGTACTTTGCTGTGGACACAGTTTGAGAGATAAAATGATCAGAGCAAGTTTGCGAAGGAATGGCACCACCTCTCGTCGTCACCTCTCATCACATCCGCAGGTCGGAGGAAACCGCTTTGAGCCTTCGAGAAGAAGATGGACTGAATAAGCAGGATTTCTCAAAAGGTACAGTGTTTATGCAAGAACATTAAACCATGGTTAATGTCTAAAATGCATTAATGCGCCTTATAATAGTTCCTCATTGTCATAGCAACATTAGCATAAAAAACAACATTCAGCTAACGTGCACCAGTTTTCAGTGACAGCTTCCACACACACATGGACAGGCGGTGAATGATGGTCAGCGAGCTGTCCTACATACCTCCCGCTTAAGGCATATCAAACACACTAAATATGTTAATGTATTCAAAGCAAAGAAAATACAATAAGTGCCATATCCAAGCCCATACATCATCACATGACTTCTCTTTTGATTTCCTCATTTTCCTCCGACTTATTATCATACGAAAATAATCAGGATCTTTATTTTTAAGCCACGCTGTACCAATCTATATTCTTTACATATCAGAAAGCTTTGATGTGCTTTTTTGAAATGCGTTCCTTGAAGAAGAAGAGAGAAGAAAAAAAACAAAGGCGTGCATAAATTAGAAGCTAGGACTGCAATTAGACAGTCACAGTGATTGGAAACGAATAATTATCCAGAGGCTGGCCTGCTTTGGGGCTCCTCAACCACTCAGCCCCCTCTGGAAATTAGGCAAAAACGAGAAAAAAAAAAAAAAAAACATAAGCAAAAGAGAAAGGGAAAAAAATAAATGCTATTTTGATATAACACGACATAATTATCAATTAAAATGTAGCATTGTTTTACTGCTTGTTAGGGCCATACTCTGCTAACCGGAGCACAACTGTAGCCCAGATCTACAGATGTGGGAGTTGTTCGCTTTCATCATTTATAGTTCTGCAAAGCTAAGCAGCATTATTGTAATAACAGGGCATGCTTTGATAGACATAAAAAGAAATGCATGTTGGTTTAGAAAAAGTTCAACAAACAAGCAAGAAAACAGTGGTGATTAGCGGGAAGCGTAGCATCTTTTAAACAAGCTCTAATGTACAGTTTGTTATCTGCGAAGATTTGCGAGTGAGGCGAGGCTACGGCGAACTACTGCGTGTTCTATCCTTAGATCTGGAATGAGCAAGATTCGGAAGAAAGCTAACGTGTAAATGAGACTGAAATTAAATCATAGAAACACATATTAGTTGTGGCCTCGTAAATCCATATCCTTGGTAAAAGTATATTCAAATAGAAGCATTTGCCTGGTAAATTAGATGTAAAGCACATAGTATAATATGAACTAGGTTGTGCTACTTGGGGCAACAGTGGCTCTTATAAAAGTTCTTTCCTCGGGCTGTGTCAATCTAAAAGGGAAACGTTTCAATGGCGGATCCTGTCTTAATAATTCTCTGGTATATTGTAAACACAGTAAATAGATGTAGATGTTTGTGTCCTATCTATTGTCCATTCCCCTACCTGAACTTCTACCGTGTCGCCACATGCCATGTATACCGACAGTTATGGCTACGGGACAGGGGGGAAAGGGCCTCTATATATACTGACTGCGAAACATCCTGTTGTGATAGTGAAAATGTTGTTCTTTGATTAAAAAAAAACATACCTTTCTTTGTTCTTTTTGGGAAACAGCCACAATGAAGTACATCCAAAGAACGAGCCTCTTTCTGCATGCTTGGAGCTTTGTTTCAAGGCACTCGCGCACCTTTGAGTAATCGTTGAATCTTCCCCAGTGGCCATTGTTAGCATTGCGGCGGCACCGGCAAAACAGTTGCTCCTGGAAATGCTTTCCTCACCTTTCAATATCTTCTTCCTTATGCAGTGGAAAAAACACTCACCATAGCTTCATTACAGCTGCACGGTTCACCTGGTCTATTTCATTTCATTTATTTATCTTTGTCAAAACAGCTGCGCAGGAAAGGGGAGCAAGAGGAGGAGATGTGGAAGCCACGTAGAATTAGTTCATACAAAAACAGTGCATGAAGATTTGCCTTGTAAAAATAATTTGCAGTTTAACCAGGAAGAGAAAATACTGGATAGTTTGTTTCAGATGTTTGTTGTAGATCAACAAAGTGTAAAATAGCGATAACAATGTGTCTGACATTTACACCAAAAACTTGCAAAATGCGTAATACCGCTTCTTTAAAGGAACAGGCCACCGTTCTTCCATACTGAGATATGTTCTTACCTGAGCTTAGACGAGTTCATACATACCTGTATGGTCTTTGTGCGTGCCCGTGAAAGAGCGTGGTCGCTTCTAACTTCATCCCTGTTTGGAGCTATCGGAATACATTAGGAGAGGCCAAATGCTAAAAACATCTTTGGTCATCTTGCGTGACTGAGGGCATGCGCAAAGACCACATAGGTACGCATCAACTCATCTAAGCTCAGGTAAGAACATACCGGAGTAAGTAAAAACAGTGGCCTGTTCCTTTAATGTAAGATCTGAACAGAACCAAATCGTGTTAACTAATAAATGATACCTATAAAATTACCACTCTGTCAATCAATCTGTCTTATGTAGCTTTTAGCATCTAATTCATGTTTAATCAGCCTATGTGTAGCCATGTACGTTGGTGTTGTTGTCTTCCACCTTAGCGGTTCTATTTTACTTGAATTAAACTGCCACTCGCCACACAAAAAAGTGTTCCAGCTTCATCTACACAACACAAACTAAATCCACTTATAAGCCACACTACTGCTGGAACAGGCAGTGGGCCAAAGAGAGTAAATTTCCACAGTACCATATCCATCCATCCCCCCCCCTTGTACAACTCCTGTGTGCATTTCCGACCCCGGACCATGTCTCCCGAACAGCTCTCCATCTATCCTTCTCAATCTGCCAGTGAACTTGAAGCAAAAACAGCCTAATTCACAGGGCAAACTTTCCCTTCTCCGATACGTTGATTTGATATACTCCAATAGAGCCTTTCTCCCAGACACCATCAATTGTCTATAGATTTTTCTTAGCTCTCCTCGGAAGAGAAACAAAAGCAGGGCCCAGAGAAGCCTCCAGCCTAAGAGGGTTTATTGATATCGATGCTGGGGGAATATCGCCCATTTTCACCGGGGGATCAATCAGGCCGTCAGCGCCTGCTTTACGAGCCACGGCCCCTCCGCTTTTAGGCCGGTGCTGGTGTCTGCAGTGTGTGAGTGTGCGGCGGCTTGTCACTCTGGGTTTTTGTGTCTGTGTGCATCGACGGGGAAGGGCTAATGTGGTACAAGAACAAAAACCTTTATCTTTACCAGCGTGCAATAATAATAGTATTAATCAATGCATCTGATTTATATTGTGTTCATCTTCACAACTCTTCACTCCACTCCGTTATTAATAAATTCCCCCCCCGTCACACTGATGATGGTGAGCTACATTTGTGAATCCATGGGCCATCAGTGGTTCCAAAGGTCAGCAGTTTGAATCCCAGCTCCGGCTTGTTGTGTGTCCTTTAGCGAGACACTTCACTCACCTTTCTTTTGGTATAACTGTATGTAGTGTCATGGCGACGCGTAAACAAACGGCAACCTCCCTCTCTCTTGTTACAGCGCCATATTTTCTTGCCTTTTTCGGTGAACTGCGTTTGTACTTTCTGTGTTCCACATAGTTTTATTAGATAGTTTTGTCCATCTTTGCTGTGTATTTGCAAGGTTCAGTGTTTTTTTTTTTTTTACTGCGGAGAGCCCGTACTAGCCCTGAAGGACCCGGATCGCTTATGAGCTAAAGACATTTGTGACCTACAAATTTCTTCTTCTCAAACACTGAAGAGGCCCCAAGAGGCCCCCACACTTGCAGCACAGTGGAGGCGTCACAGGAGCCGCTACAGGAAACAAAAAAAGGGACAAATGAATTCAAAAGATGGTGTGTGAGTGGAAAGTGATGGACTCAGATGGGTGGCCTTGCTTCAGTCAGTCAGCAATAGCTTACCACTCAGTGTGCAGAATAAGCAATAGCATAATTGACCATTTCATTTTTTGACACAGATTTATTTTTTCTGCTCATTGTGCTCACCAAACACTGCACTCTTTCGGTGTCATTGGCTATGTCTTGAGTCAACAACAAAACTTCTTTCTTGGTCATCATTTTATGGATTCACCAATGTTTTTTTTTGCTTTTTTCTTTGTTCTTACTTCCCCGAAAACCTTAAAATCAAATGTCAAATAGTCCCTTGAGCTCTGAGGTTGATGAAGTCGTTATTGTCTACAATTACAGCTGCCCTGGGGCTGACCGATTGAAACATGGCCAGGATTCTTCCTTTTCGTAAGAGATGCAAATTGTCACTTCCGTGTTGGGCATTCAAGTACATGTAAATGAAACGGCTAAGCTAGTGAAGCTGTAAAACTATTCGATTGTTATGCGTGCACCTAAAACTGTATGTCCTTCATTCATCCAGATTGCTACAGATTAGCACATCGTACCACTAAAGCACCACAAACATATAAACAGTCTTTCCAAGCGCGTGCGAAGGCTATAATTACACACACACAAGGCTAAACTGCTTCTTCTATAGCCTGGCCCCGTTTTATGCTAACAAAACATGTACATATGCACATGCTAGCAGCCCTCTGTCACAACCGCAGCGGTGAAGATGGCTGTTGCGTCTGTGCCAGCTGGAGAGTGCTGATGGGCTGCGAACAGATATGGCGTACGTGTGTGTGCATGCTTGTGAGTGTGTGTGTGTGTGTGTGTGAGTGCACGTGCGTGTGAGTGAGAGACGGTGAAGCAGAGGGGGGAGGTGGGCCGCACACCTGGCATTCTCCACAGATGGGCATAATCATCTCCCTCGCTACCCTCCGCCCAGCCCCCACCGCCGCCACACGCACAAAGACCCCGCTCCTGTCCCCTCATGCTTTGGCGCTCGCAAACATGCACACACGCATGTACGGTTAAACTATACAGCGGCCCGATGTGGGCAACAGGAACAGGCGCGCCATCATCGTTTTCTTTTAATCGGTCCACGCTGACAGAAGCATGTGTCATTCATATAGTCAGTGGGGTTGCTAACCTTTTATAGACTTTGGGATGGATTGTTGTAAATGCACTGTTAGCGTGACAATCTGCCATGTTTGTGGGTACTAGGAAACATTTGTCATAGATTAAAGCCTGGTTCACGCGGCAGGATAATTAGGCCGATTTTAGCACTGATTTTCCCCTTCCGACAATCTTAAGGACGCTCCGATTAACGTAATGGCTCTGAAGATAATCTTATGAGATATTCCTGCCGTGTGGGGTGTGTTAAGACGGCTCAGAAGGACGTTGGGACCGCTCCGATCTCAAATTGGGAATATTCAACATGTTGGATTGTTTTGGCCGGATTTCTAATCGTGTGTGTGTGTGGTGACCCCCGAGAACAAATGAGCACCCAGCCTGTTGACTGTGACGTGTAGCCAGTCAGAAAGCGAGGTAACGAAGCGGCGAGGAATCACCAGGAAGCACGGAGGGGAATCCAAAATGAAAGCAGCCGTCACGGCGCACCAGAAAGTCCGGTGGACGTCGGAGACTTTTTTATTTTGGTTCAAAAGTAAGTACAAACTATGGCCACTGCCTCTTCTTCATCCACCATGTTTGTTCACTCTGAAGCCACGTTTGATCTCGAGAGGCTTTGCGAGATTTCCCGTCTGACCTGAATGTTCGTGAGTGAGTGGCTGCACACCACACACCGTACATCCAAAACTGTTACACCCCTGATGTGTGATGTCTCTCAGGTTTGGAAAATCGGCGGTGAAAAATGAAAAATGCGGTGGAATAAGTCCATTATCTGCTGAGTCACGACAGGTAAATACATCTAACACACATTAATGTTAAAATGTTTTAATGTTAACAATAACTCTAGGATTTTGCCTTTTGAAAATCTCCATTAGTTTTAGTAAAAAGCCCTCTGCAAATCACATGATGCTTAGCGATATGACATCATGATCCTGAACTCTGGACCCCATAAGAGATCTACTTATGCCTGGAAGACACTTGTGGAACTACTGTATATGCAACTTCGGTGGAGTTCACCCAATATTATATTTCAACACAAAGTAAAATATTCAAGCTTTCTCTTACACTTATAAAAATGTACCTGATTATTTGCAAATTGTATTCAGAATAATAGGTCTACTGGTTGCAGTCTCTGAAAGGATGACGTATGGAGGGTGTGTGTATAGGCCACCCTGTCCACCCCATGTATCAAAATGCAATTCCTAAAATCAGCAATTTAAAGATGTACCTTTTAAGCTCAGTAGTTGTTTAGTTTGCACTGACAGTATGATTTTATTCCTCGCCTAGTTTTATTTTCATACTTACTTCTTAAAGTTTCACATTGGATGATCTTTTGAGGTAAGTGGGGCTCTATTGTTGCTAACAAATATGCTTACATGCTCACTGCAAACTATAATTACTAATAATTTATACTTCTCTTGGGTGTCTTTAGATTAAATTAAAATTTGATTTTATGTGAAATCCATGATTGCACAAAACAGTTAAAGTTATTAAATCCTGAATTATTCATGTGAATAGGGTAGCACCTTTACTGCTTTGCAATTATGTTAATGAAACATGTCTATTGTGTTTAATGGCAAAACAAGTATTTTACAAGGGGTTTGACTCAAGTGACTTGCCGTAAAAGTTTTTGCTGCATTAATACAACTTCTGCAACTTCTTCGAACCTTGAATTAACAGATTTGTGAAAATGTTTTCTTTTGTTTAGCTTTTACAAAATAAAATGTCCAAAAGAACAGATATTATCTCTTCTGTTTAGCCTTTAAGAACAGCTGCCTTGGGGCTGACTGAAACAAGTGTGACTGCTACTCTGCTCCGACGGCCACCACCTATCTGTGAACTATACTCCGTCCTTTTAATGGCCGCTTGGGGACAAAAAGAGTAACTCAAATTGACAAAAAGTCCCACAATAATCGGTTCTAAACACAAAAGATTGAAACAATAACATGAGAGAAAAAAAAAAGCTTAAATCCTGAGTCTCAATTATTGGAACCTCTCAGAACCCGGGACATTGTGTTGCGTCCTTTGGCCAAGTTAACATCACTACATCGCCGCCTGTGCTTGCTGATGAGGCTGAAAAGAACATGATCCGTGATTTAAGACCATTCTGCATGCATTCGGTTGAACTGGTCTCTCTATAGGTCACCTCACATTTTCAGCGGAATTCAGGTCAGGGGACACGGATGGCCTTGATTTCAGTCCCGCCTATGAAGTTGAATGTAAGTATGTTTTTTTCCCCCCATCTGGCTACCTCTGTGTTTATATCAAATCCAGTTCAGGTGATTTTTTATTGGTGATTATTTATCTACATTCTAAGGAGGCTCTTCCTTAACGCAAATCTTCCATGATTTCTTATTGTTCTTGTGGAGAGAGAAAAGGACGAAACATGTCAATTTTTCTGGTTTCTTTTTCTCACATTTACCATTGATGCCGATATGTCTTTGTATTTATGTATTTATCTATTTCCAAATGGAGGCAAACGATCAACTGGATGAGATGTAACATTTCCTTTGACTCCTGTCCATATCTCTTCTGCTCAGCCTGTTCCCTCTCCCTCTTTACAGTCCGGCCCTGAGGGAGCACAGCGGTGGTGGGACAGCAGGACAAGTCTTTGATGTTTATTCTTCAGACCGGACCCCGCTGATCTGTCTTCTTTTTTTTTTTTTTTTTTGTCCATCCAGGTTCCAACAATCTCCCCTTGCGGAAAACAAGCCGCTCACCCGGGGAGTCCTCTTCATTTGACCCAGGTCAGTCAATGTCCTGCACTTCATCCCGCAGTTAGTCTTCCCTGTCTTGGCCTCAGTGTGGAACCCTGTCGTCTCCTGAATTTCAAATCTACTGTACGTGGTAGGCAGGGAAAAAAACAGATATAAAACAGCATCAAATGGAATAAATGGAAATAGAATTACAATAGAACATATAGAGACCATGATACTTGACACTCATGTGCATCACTGATATAAAATGACATCAATAATTCTACTTTCTGAAACTGTCAACATATAACAGACACCCCTCCCCCCAGGACAGACCAATAGGCAACGCAATAATTTCCTAGGTATACGTTCCAGCCCTCAGCAGTGAAGCGAGCGACAGTGGAGGATGTGAGCAGGGAGGTAGGGACAGGGGTTAGCGGATACGAGCGTGGATTGGCGGTGGCTCTGGCGGCGGCGGTGGCGGTGGAGGAGGAGAGGGGATACGTTTCCTTTCACTGGCTGCCAATCCATCAAGGCTCAGTCAACCGCTGTGAGGGCCGACAGCAGCACAGAAAAGAACAAGGGCCTGCTACAGAGACCCCTCTCCACGGCCATCACTCATCCACCAGCGGGCTGTGAACTCTGACTGACCTCTTCCACAGCACCGCAACCGAACTTCCACTCCTCCACTCCTCAGCGCCCAGTTATCCCAGTGTACAGGACGGACAGTTATTGTTCGCATCTGGCGGCCATGCGCACAGCGGAGGGGCCGACTTTATGTAGAATCAAGAAGACTTTGGCAACAGTTGGTGTATTAGTCGATGACTTTGTTTATATTCAAGCTCTGGGGGGAAAAATGAGGAATAGCAGTCAAATGTTGGCAGCTGTCGTTGCCGAAAGCTCTCTATAAAAGAGTTCTTGCTAGTTTAAAACTTCACTGTAAATTATCCGCATGTTTCAAATGTTTTTATTTCCACGTAACACGTCACATCAACTTAACACAAACATCTTTCAATTAAAAAAAAAAAAAGAAAAGTACTGTTTATAGTAGGGCTGTGCAATTAATCGAAATTCGATTACAATTTCAATTATTACACTAAACTAAAAAAAAAAGATATTTTTTTCTCCAATTTTTTTTTTCTCCAATTTTTTTTGTTTTTGCAAAGCAGACTTGCATTATTTCATGGCGCTGGGGTCATTTTCCCTTCGCATTTTGCCTGACATGAAAACAAACTGCTGTGCTGTGTGATGATGTCATCAGGCCGCGCTGCTCAGTTTACTTGCGCAGGTGTGAGGCCTGGCCAGCGGGGGGCAGGTGTGAAACAGAAACCTCCTTAATCGAGACATACTTGAAATCATTTGTACTTTTATGACCCTTCAGAAAACAGAAAATACTCAACGTAGTTTTTTGATTAATAAATATATAAATAAAATAAAGACTTTTTTTAAAGGCAACAAATAATCGTTTGAATAATCGTGATTTCAATTATGACTAAAATAATCGTGATTATTATTTTTTCAATAATCGAGCAGCCCTAGTTTATAGGTCCTGTAAAAACATTTTTTTTTTCAAACCAAAAAGTTGAAAGTGCTAACTTTCCGAACACATGCTTAACATCCCTATTATTCACAAGGATAGGTTTACAGTATGAGCACGTTTCACAGCCCTCCGGAAGCTGAGTGACCCTTTACTGTTTATAATATAAGCCTGTTATTAACTGTTTTTTCGCAACAATGCCACTTCCAGGTTTACAGTCACTCATAACACGCAGCAATTGAGATGCGGCAGCTTCTTTTTTCCTCCACAAATGTCTGCGAACACTAAACACTCGAGCCTCTCAAAGTCATTCAAGTACAACCTCCCACTCCCCTCACAATTTTGTATATATTGTGTATTTGAAATTTCATTCCTACTTCACTATAAACTTTAAGTAGCTCCAGATCTTCCTCGATTACATTACCAGATTGTTAAAATGAAAACGTTTAAAGACATGAATTTAATGATTTAACTCTAAACTTATCTTTGTGTTCGTGTGGGACATCTAATATCTCCAGATCTTCGCTGATGACCGCATTGTCAGACGGCTCAAAAGGAAATGCCCGGAAAGCCAAAATCAAAGCGTTCTGCACACATGTACTGGCACACACGCACATTGTGAGAGGCGCTGAGAACACCAGTTGACATCATTAGGCCGGACACATTTTTGTCACGCTTCCAGAATCGAAAGCGTCTGCATTTTTCTGAATACGGTTTCTCTTTCCTCCCACCCTTCCTCATTGCTTTTCTCTTTGTCCTGGGCTGTGTGCATGTGTAAAAGTGAAGACGTCCTCCCCGGCTCATCTGAACAGCCCAGACACCAGTTCTCAAAATAAAGACCCAAGGACGAGGAGGGGAGCAGGAAGTAAGCAACACGGGAAGGAAATATTGTCCTTGAGATTGGAATTCACTGTGAAATCACACAGTCACTTACTTAAACCTGAGGCTGTAATGTGTCCTGATCAAACTTTTCAACCAGAAAACAACCGAAATCAAATGAGCCAGACACTTTTTCATACACTTTGGTGGCAGCCTTTATGTCACGGTGTTGTGCTGTAGCATCTTTCCCGCAAGAAAAGTATGCCGCAAATCAAAACAGTTTGTAAAGAAGTTACAGACGTTAAAACATACCAGGGGTGGTGGGTGGGGGCCCGAGCCGGCGGCGGCACATGCTGATGTTTTGATCATGTTTCTGCAGCGTGCACAGCCCCGCCTCTTTAATACCAGCGCAGGCGGACAGTGTTTAACTCACAGTGGGCCACAGTTTTTCCATACTGAGATATGTTCTTACCTGAGCTTAGACGGGATGATACATACCTGTCTGGTCTTTGTGCGTGCCCGTGGAAGAGCGTGGTCACTTCTAACTTCACCCACTTTGAAACTGTAGGAATGTACTGGGAGAGGCCAAATGCTAACAACATCTTTGGTCTTTTTGCGTGACTGAGGGCACGCACAAAGACCAGACAAGTACGCATCAACACGTCTAAGCTCAGTTAAGAACATATCTCAGTATGGGAAAAAAAGGTGGCCTGTTCCTTTAAAAGCCTAAATGCTGAATGAAGTAGGTTACATGAGATGAGGTACAGTTGCAAGCACTGCCACAATGCTGTTGTTGTGCCAGGCCCTAAACGTCTAGTTAGGTACTCAAGACCAAGATCCTGGTTCAACATCTGGAGATGGATGCCCGGGCGCTGCAATGCGGCTGCGTACTGCTCTTGAGTGTCTTGTTAAAAGAACAGGCCACCGTTTTTCCATACTGAGATATGTTCTTACCTGAGCTTAGACGAGTTGATGCGTACCTGTCTGGTATTTGGTCATACGGCCTTTGCTCTGCCCAATCCCGTCAGACCTTGGAAGCTAAGCAGGGAAGGGCCTGGTCGGTACTTGGATGGGAGACCGTTTGGTAACACCAGGAAGCCTAGCGAATGTAGTGAGTGAGTGAGTGGTTGGTGGTGGTCGGAGGGGCCGATGGCGCAGACTGGTTGCCTCGCTTCCTCAGTCTACCCCAAGGGCAGCTGTGGCTACAATAGTAGCTTACCACCACCGAGTATGGAGTGAACGAATAGTGCAATGTAAAGCGTCTTTGAGTGTCCAGAAAAGCTCTATATAAAACCAATGCATTATTATTATTATTATTATTATTTGTGCGTGCGCAAAAAGACCAAAGATGTTGTCAGCATTTAGCCTCTCCTCCTCTCCTCTATGGGGCCAAACAGGGGGGAAGTGTTAGGTGAAGTGAAGGTGTTATTACGTAACCGTATTTAAATAGAGAAAACGTGGAACAACATCTTTGGTCTTTTGCATAACTGAGCGCACGCACAAAGACCAGACAGGTACGCATCAACTCGTCTCAGGTCAGATAAGAACATATCTCAGTATGGAAAAACGGTGGCCTGTTCCTTTAAAGCAGGGGAAAGCAAGTTTTCTTGGCGGAGGGACGATTCTCTTTATTGTAAAAAGACCAAGGGTCGAAGCCACTGATTATTAGCCCAAAGTAAAGCACAACACTGGAAACATGACCATCTTAAATGAGATCAATTACTTAAAATTGCTTGAATAAAAGTTCTTTGATAAGCTACAAATGCTAGCGTCAATGGAACAAGAATTAAACCCACTTGAAATCAGACCATTGTTTTTCACTTGAAATGACACAAAACTATCTGAATGAAGAGAATAACTACTACTAGAGGTTTTATCTCATCTAAGACCAGGCCAAATCTACTCAAACCTTAGATTTAATCTCTTAATTCATGTAGATTCGTCATTTCTTCCTCAAAACGATTATTCTTTTTCCAGTGCACTTCCTTCAAATGCCAGTGTTGTACATAATATATGACCTAATTGGGTGTATTGACAGTATTTCTAGCTTTTTTTTAAACCTTTTTTTCTCCCATCTAACTCTGATTTGTGTGATAATGTTTCTCAAAATCATCTTGAGGGCCAGAGGTTCTGTGCTGAAGGGCCGGATTTAGCCCTCGGGCCTGACGTTGCCTACCCCTGCTTTAAAGGATGAGTGCAGATGAAAAATATGTCCCCACAGTGACAATAAAGGCTACACATTCAGAAATACCAGTGCAAAAATTATCTTGAAAAATGTGTGTGTACTTTGCAGTAGTAACCTTTTGCCTGGAACTACAGGCAACACGTACAGCAGTAATGGTCCCGAACTGTTACATTGTAGCACGCTACTGCTCCTAACAGATTTTTTCCAAGCATAAATTGAAGGTAAAGTCAAATTCGGACGACTATTTCCCCTATTTGGACAGAACTTACTTTACATTGAGTAACATCCTGATTGCTGATCAGTCTCTAAATATGTAACTTATTATAATGGGCATTTCAGATGAAAAGAACAGACTGTACTAAGATGGCAAAATGCATAACTTAGCAATAGAAATAGCATCTGTTGTAGCATCGGTAAAGAGGTATTTAGTGCTAGCCCCGGGAAGGTAGGCAGAAGCTGTGTGTCCATTAAACGCTTTATTACAGAGCCAGCAGCCTCGTGCTAACTCACTTAGCCCAGCGTGCACAAGGCTCTGCACCGTGGCCCTTCTGCTGTCACACCGCCTGTTCCCCTCCGCCACCTTTCTCCTACAACGCCTTTGTGTGTGTCAGCTGATTGACAAAATGTTAACAAGTGGAAATATCCAACTGTTCTGTGTTCTTGTGTCCTTTGCGGGTCACATTGTAGTTCAAAAGACGTGGCAACAAAATCGGTCGCGCCAAATATTCGTTTAGCCATGGCAACAGCTTTTGGTTTGTCAGTCACATGAAGCACTGGGGAGGTCATGTTTGAAATTCACTTTCTTTTTAGTGGACTGCTTTTTTGAGATGTGACAGATCTGTGTGCTAAGGGCCTGTCACGGACCTGATTCATATTACACTTGAAACGGGCCAGAGAGGAGCGCGCTAACAGATCGTCGCACCATGACACTATGTGAAGGACTGTCTCATTATGTGTCCCCACACTCCATTTAAATCAACCAGGCACTATTCTCTGAGTGTAGACTGCTGCCTGTATGGGTTTTTTTTTTGTCTTCTGTAAAGTAACATCAGGCATATTTGTGTGTATAGTCAGGGGTGTGTCTACTGTGGACTTCATTTGCACTTGATCTTAAGGGTTCAAGCTGAATTTGAAATCTGAGAGCCAAAAGTCTGGTTCTCAGATGTACAAGACTGTGCTTAAGTGTGTTTTATTCTCCTATACTATACTTAGGTGCATGACACTTGCCAGACTCACTGCGGTACCAGCGATTGAGCCTGGTGCCTGCGGCATCAACTACATTTCCACAGCGCTACCTACACAAGCAAACAGGAAGTGGAGTCAACCAATCAGGGAAGGGCGGGTGTCTGTCGTTGTTGCGGTCTTATTAGCGGTTCTGCGTTGATATTCGAACAGGACAGAACAGTGGACACGGTGGTGCAGCGGTTAGCGCTTGTGCCTCACAGCTCGAAGGTCCCTGGTTCGATTCCCACCTGGACGGGGCCTTTCTGTGTGGAGTTTGCATGTTCTCCCCGTGTCTGCATAGGTTAGTGGTAGGTTATAAAAAGCATATGCAATAGGTTGATCCTCCAACCAGGTGTTTCTGACCACCAGCCTGGCTCCACATCATGGAGACGGGTCCACGAGCGCCAGCCCATGCTGGCAGCTCACTGCTCCTACAGGTCGCCCCATGCGACACTGAGGATGGGTCAAATGCAGAGAACTAATTTCTCTACAGAGATTAATACTGTATAACTTAACTTAACTCAAGGATAATGAATCACGAAACTCCCCTACAGTTGATGTATTTTTGGTAATTTACCGCTGTGTGGAAAAAAGGTCTCTCTCCCGTTGTTTTTGAGGGGACTTCCGTGTCCCGTGACTGACGCTGCTCGCGAACAACCGCAAATAAACAAATCTGATTGCACGGGTTTGAGTTTTCTACTGTGGCCTATGATTACGTGGGTCCCAGACTCATGTCCATTTGTATTAAAAAAAATACAAACAGATCCAGAATTTGCCACGGGTGCTGCCATGAATTGCACCCCCCCTCTTGTGGATATTTTATAGTCTATATCCTAAAAAACAGTTTATTTCTTTCACAGCGTGTCTCCTTCTGAACAGACATACATTTGTAGTCAACTCAATGTAAAGCAAGTGAAAACAGAAAGCGGTTCAGCATGTTTTCAAATGTGTCCAAACTCCTTCACGTTGCTCGTTCTGATCATTTAAGAGCTTAAATTGCCTACAGTCCAATGCATCCATCAGTTGGCAACTGTTCGCCAGTTTGTCATTGCTCCACAACCCAATTTTGCCAACAGAGAGCGTCAGACGCTTAATCCAAGTGTTCCTGAAACTGAAAGTCCTTGTGCCAAACAAGAAGTATTCAATAACATTAAATACCAAGGCGCCCAAGAAATCAATATCTCAGAGTGACTTCACGCTGTGCACTGTTCTTTTAGTTAATTGAAACAGCAAGTGATAATGGGAAAAGTTAGCCGTGTTGTGGCATGGAAGTGCTAATTCATAATTGACATAATGTAATAAATCCTAAATATAAGCGTGATGTCTTGGAGCAGTTGATAAGCAAATTTGGATGCATTCATCATAAATGTATATTATTGTTTTGAATTATTTTGTGTGTCCCAGTGTAAGTATTGCAAAGTGAAGAAAGCCAACGTCGCTCTCTAGCTGGGGTCCTCCAACCCTTCCTGAACAGGCATATGCAGCCATAGCCGACGGCAATCCTCCAATCATCTTTCGGGCACATGATGGCTCCTGTCCTTCAGAGCATATTGTGTGATTGTAGGCCATCACAGAGTGTCAGAACCGGCTGACGTGTTAGATCCACTGAATACAGAATGGGCTGTCTGCAGTGTGCTGCTGAGGCTGCCTTTGACAGTGGAGCGCTGTCTGTGTCACACTCTAACAGACAGCCAAATAACCCCTTGGCAGTGTAAACAAAGAGAGATTACACCCTGGTGAGTGCGAGGAGTTTGCCTGTGTGCTTCTGCTATCCTGGAGAAGAGCTGACGATGGGTGGCGGCAGCTTTGAGAGAGTGGATAAATCTCTTATTGAGATGTGGAAAACATGTTGAAGACCCATAACGAACAATGACCCTCTTCAGTGACCAAAATAATATTAGTGGTACATCATTCTTTATTTTAAGATATGAAAAGCATGGACAAATAAAGCCCCGATGGGAAGGAAAAGGGACAGAGGCGATTTGCAGCACTCGTTGAACTGGGAATGAACAACTAAATACATTTTAATAAACAATTTTGAGATCAAACGAACCCAGGTTTGATCCCTAGGCTGAAGGGGGGGTTTCTGTGTGGAGTTTCCATGTCTTCCCCTTGTCTGTGTTGGTTTCCTCCTGGTACTTCGGTTTTCCCTATCACTAAAAACATGTACAATAGGCCAGGATTAATGAGAGTGTGCTTGAGAGTGTGTGTTTACATGTGTATTCTCTAACATGCACTGTCCCGACCCAAAATAAACAACAAACCTTAAATACAGTATAGATTGACCTCAACATTAAAGAGACTAGATACAAATTGGTCCTTTTATGCTCACTACCACCACCTCAGGTCTTACGTGTAACTGCAGTCTCTATATTACGCAAGTGCATGACTTGCCTGGCTCTGCCATACTATTCCCTGTCCATTCCACACAAGGAATCAGTCTGGTCACGGAGCAATTGGAGCAGTTTGAACGGGCGGACGTGCACAGATTGTCAGTGAAATAAATCAATTAGCTATTAGTGGACGTGACGACAGCTGTAGTCCAATTCACAAAATATGAACTGAATATAAACTCGCGCTGAGAATGCGGAGGCAAAATCCTCGACTACTTCATCCATGATTAGTTTTGGCTAATGTTAATGTTAATTGAACTAACAACATAGTGATGAAGTGAGTGACGTAACCTTGTCATTTCTCTGTGACGGTCGTGATTGGTTCGTGTATGGCCAGACCCACCTTCTTTCACGCAGAAAGAAGTGGGTGTGGTTCATCAGGCTAGTGCATGACGGCACTTCGGACCCGACGTAACAACTTTTTGAGTGACAGTGAAGGATTTTAGAGGCAGCTGTGGTGAACAGGTCTGAGCTCATTCTACACATTAGGACATGGCTGTAACATGTAGGGGGAGGAAAATACTTTGTTTTTACCTTTTTTACTCCGTATATAATCCCTTTAAGCAACATATCTGTGAGAAGACAGTTCATATCTCAAAATGTATCACTCAGGGGTCTCCACCCTTTTTTACCCGACGAGCTACTTTTACACAATAAGAATATCGGAGAGCTACTGATGTTCAAAAACACTTGTGAAAAACGCGACTTAGGTGGAGTTCACCCAGAAGAATTACTTGCCAAAATGGTATTTCAAAGAAAGTGACTTAAGTTTAGTCCTTATACTTTACTATATTGAACCAACTGTTAACATATTGTATTCAACATGTTCAGAACAAACAGAAAATGCATCTAAAATTTGAGTTATCAAGCATGTCGAGATGTAGAAAGTCTTTGGCGAGCTACCTGGAGAGGCTTGGCGAGCTACTGGTAGCTCCCGAGCTACTGGTTGGAGATACCAGCTCTATACAGCCTAAGATAATGTTAGATAAGATAAGACAGAACTTTATTCATGTCACAACTGAGCAATTCACTCATTACATCAGCTCTCAAGAACACAGGGGGTGCAAACAGGCAGGAAAATGAGCCATCAAGGAATAGTGACTAGAGGTATCTTATGTACAATTAATATAAAAACTTTATTTTAAAAAAGGGAAGGGGGGGGGGGTTTCAAATGGAACGTTTTCTTATGCTACGCCTGTTAAACATGTCTATTTAACAGTATAGTGGCCCTCAAATATTGATCTGGCTCGTGAAACTAGTTAGGAAGCTGCTTAAAGACAAATAGCATATTTTTTTCTAACTTTTACCATTTATTTCGGTCACAAAATTATTATTTATCTGTCTACTGGTAATGACAAGGAAGGTTCCGGTTTCCATTTGCCTGCAGTAGAAAGTTCATTGCTGGAGAAGAGGGGAAGAGGGGGGGGGGGGGGGGGCAGTGCGTGGCTTATCCATCCTCCACACATGTACACTCAGGCTGCTGTCTTCCTGGGCCATATGGGAGACATCAGTGTTTGTATCCGCGGATCATGATTGAGATCGTGTCATCTCGCCTTGCCTGGAGCCCCCGGTGCATTATGGGTACGTCACACCATTATCCTTTTGGCATATCTGCAAAGGAACACTGCCTTCTTTCCATTCCTCTCCTCCACCTCCAGCTCCTCCGCCGAACACTTCATATGTTATTTCTCCAGCGCTCACTTTCAACACTCACATCATTCTTAAATCACCAGACTCTTGCTCGTGGCTAATGTTCTGTTTCTTTACATTTTCCTTTCCCCACGGCTGTCAATGCTGAAATGACTGCCTCCATCTTCCACTTGAGTCTGGATTGTACATTACTTGGGATATGAACAGATGGCAATAGAAAAATGTTGATTAAAATTTACTTTGCGCTATATTCTGCTGCCCAATTATCACCGAATGAAATGACCTTAGGTTTGAAATCTTAATTAAAGGCTCTGTACTTGATTTGTCTTCCTTCCCTGTATTATAAAGGCAGTCATTTGTGGGAGAAAAAAATGTGCTCTGTGCGTCTAATTATAAAGCATTTTAATCAACCATGAACTGGCAGGCTATAGTTGTTTGTAAAGTGACTGTGAAGGACTGAGATGTTAGGAATGATATCAGGCCACAACCAACTAAAAGCAGGAGTGGATGTGTCTGCCCAGGCAAGGGAATTGGGCCACTGAGCCCCTCTCCCTTGGTACAGCAGCGCTTTTTGCCAACTGCACTTGTAGTTTCTGTGCTCCGCATCGTTTTACTGGATACTTTTGTACATCTTTGCTGTGTTTCTGTTAGTAAAAAGTAAACAAACAGTTAGTTTATGTGCCAAAGACATTTGAGACCTGCAAATGTTTTCTTCTGAAAGACTGCACAGTGGAGGCGTCACAAGAGGCGCTACAGGATGCATTAAAGGGACAAAGGAGTAGGTATCCAGGCAAGACTCGCAGCTAAGCCATACAAGCCTTTTACGATACAAATGGTCGTTTGTTTGTTTGTTGTATCCCTGAACTACAACCATGAAAGACGTTTGCTCAAACAGCGCCCCCAAGCTCCCATTGAGGGTATGTACATTACATTTAACCCGATTCAGAAACGACTTTGTTGTACGTTGTGAATCTGACCAACAACTGCGATGGCGATTCCAAAAGTCAAACGCAAACAAATGAATCACAAACTTGCAAAATTAGCCCCCCCCTGCAATATGTCAGGACAAAAGCTAGCCACAGATCTTCAGCAACACCTGGGGAGGAAATGAACGTCCGGCTGTGCCAAAGGCTCTCCAAGCGCGCGCTCTGTGCCATTACGCATCACACCCAACCGCAGCAGCGGTCACATTTCACCACTCTCATATTCGGGTAGGCTAAGTTATCGCCATTTTACTCACAACAATAGCGATACCAAAGCACTACTTACCATTGATGCCTTCATGAGTCCTTCTTCTCCTCCTCCATATGCGTCATTGCCAACTCCACAGCTCTCGTGTCCGCTTCCAGCGCTGTCCTCAAACGTCCTAGTGTTGTCAGACTCCGTGTCACCCGTACGTCCGGTTGTCCGGTGACCGCTGCGGGCCTCGGATCCGCTCCGGGTTCCAGTGCTTATGATACGGAGAAACTCCTCTCCTCATCCCGGCAAAAGTCGGGCCTCGGCTCTCGCTGCTGTTCTCCACAAAGTCCTGCGTCTCTTTCAGAGTTCCTCTTGAGAACGTGCTGCCAAATGTCTGTGATGAAACTGATGTCGTGAATTTCTCCGCAGTTTCGTCAATTAAGGATAAAAAAACAAAACATTACAGCTGTGTTTAGCTCGCGGGTTTTTGAACTAGATTTCACGGACACTCGCTCTGTCCAATGAACACACGTGGAGCAGCTAGAGGGCGTTTGGGCAGGTGAGCCTGCGCCTCTGATTGGCAGAAGAGTCAGCTACATCATAATGCTTGTCATATACAGTAAGCGAACTAAATCAACTTTTTGTTTATTCATTTATTTTCTTGTTATATTTTATTTATTTGTGTTGTTTTGACATGAGCTCTCTATTTTCAGATGTGATTTTTTTGTAGAAAAAAATCCTAACAAAATATAGAGAAAGGTGTAGGCCTATAGTTTAATTATGAAAAGAAAAAAGGAAGGTGTTTATGTGTTCTTCCTGGGATCCATTTATTTGTATTTGTAACTGTTCTTTGAGTTTTATCATCTTTTTTTTTTTTACTTTTACTCAAGTAATAGTATTGTGAAATATCTGCACTCTTGAGTGTATAGTTCTCTTTTTACTGAGTAAATCTGCAAGCAGCAAACTGATTTTTTTTTTTTAAAGGAAAATGAATAAAGGCACAATGAATCTAAATCTTTTTCTTGTGTCTTATTATATGAATTATGTATTTCTAATTTTTTTCTGGGGTATTATTTGCACATATGAGAATTTTCACCATTGTTTTATGTTGTGTCTTTGATGTATCAATACTAAACCTTAATCAGACAAACATTTATTCAGGGGTTAAGTAGTATTTTCAACAAAAAACATACATAAAATAAAAACAATTCTCATAGTATTCATTCATGTCACGTTTCATCTGGACCGTGAGGGTTAGGACAGACACTGTGAGTGCATGTGTGTGTTGGTTGATCATATAAATGTGACGTCAATGGAGTTTACAAGCGAAATCAACAGGCACATGTGAATATAATCAAGGCAAGGCAAGTTTATTTGTAGAGCACAATTCATACACAAGGCAATTCAAAGTGCTTCACAGTTGCATAAATACAAGAAAGCAAATAGAATCAATAAAAACATAAACATAAAACTAATCAATTACAGTAAGAGGCAAGAGTGCAGATAAAATACTTTCAGTTATATGCATTTTTAAGTCTTGTTAAGATTCGCCCTGTCTTGAGAACTATTTTAATCAGTGGATCAGAATGCATTAAGTCAGTCAATGTAACCCAAAAGTTAGCGTGTACATTTGACCGTTGAAATAGACCATCTCAGTGTTGTAGATTGGCTCACAAAGGGACCCAAAGAACTGGACAAAATCTTAGACAAGCTCTGACTTGGACATTTCTATATTTTAATACGCATGACAGTAGCCTATATGATTTACAGCATGATGGGTGGCATAGTGGCCGAGTGGTTAGTGCTCTCTCCTCACAGCAAGAGGGTCCTGGGTTAAATTCCCTTTCAATGTGGAGTTTGCCTGCACCCCAACATAAGATAAGATAAGATAAACGTTATTAGCCCCAGAGGGGAATTTGTCTTGTGCTACAGTGTCATCTGCACACACAGTACGAACAATTGGACATGACAAAACATTGACACTGAAGAAAAAGTGCCACATCTGCAGCGTCTTTATTACATTTGTAAAAAATAAATAAATACATTGCTCTACATCTTTGGTGATGGGTCCCCATGTGCTACATGCTCCTGCCCTCTGCTTCTGACGGATCACCCCAGTCAAAGGAAGGGCCAAATGCAGAGACACATTTTGTAATGACACATTAATGATCTAAACCTTTAATCTGAACTTATGTGTTTAGCCCGTCATGTGTGTCATGCACAGAAACACATATAGGTAGATTTATTATTATGACCAAGACATTTATTTTGAATAGAAAATAATCAAATGTATATTGTAAATGTCCATTTGAAATCAGGCATCAGAAGAAATGGTTTGCAGCAGTTTATTTCAGATTATTTATAATACAACGATGATAAATATTTATATTTCTGAAGAAACATTACTGAATATGACACGCATTATGACGTAGCTGACCCTTCAGCCAATCAGAGGCACAGGGTCACCTGCCCAAACGCCCTCTAGCTGATACACGTGTTTTCATTGGACAGAGCGAGTGTCCCTCAAAAATCTAGTTCAAAAACCCGCGAGCTAAACACACCTGTAATGTTTTATATTTTTATCCTTAATTGACGATTCTGCGGAGAAAATCACGACATCAGTTTCATCACGGACATTTGGCACCGCGTTCTCAAGAGGAACTCTGAAAGAGACGCAGGACTTTGTGGAGAACAGCAGCGGGAGCCGAGGCCTGACTTTGCCGGGAGACGAGAGGAGTTTCTCCGTATAATATGCACTGGAACCCGGCGCGGGACCCGAGGCTCGCCGCGGTCGCCGGACAACCGGACGTACGGGTGACACGGAGTCTGACAACACAAAGACGTTTGAGGACAGCGCTGGAAGCGGACAGGAGAGCTGTGGATTTGGCAATGACGCATAATGGAGGAGAAGAAGGTAAGTAATGCTTTGGTATCGCTGTTGTTGTGAGTAAAATGGCGTTAACCTAGCCTACCCGAATATGAGAGTGGTGAAATGTGACCACTGCTGCGGTTGGGTGTGATGCGTAATGGTACAGAGCGCGCGCTTGGAAAGCCTTTGGCACAGCTCGTTCGTTCATAGGTGTGGCAGGGCTGAAAATCTGGGGCTGTCTTTGGGTCCTCTCATATTGCATGGGGGTCTAATTTTGCAAGTTTGTGATTAATTTCTTTGCGTTTGACTTTTGGATCGTCATCGCAGTTGGTCACAGACACCACTTACAATAAAGTCGTTTTTCAATTGGATTAAGTGTAATGTACATACCCTCCATGGGAGCTTGGGGGCGCTGTTCTATTGTTCTGATTAATGTTGTTCACTGGAGAATAGTTAGTTTACTATGCTCTTCTCAGAGGATGGTGAAAGACTGTTGTGGAGCGGAGGGAGCTGTGCAGGAGGAAGAGGAAGGTGACCAGTGCGGGACACGGGGCTCTGAAACAGGGACAAACCCAGGAGGCGGCGCACCTCAGAGGAGCACTGAAGGCAGCTCGCCAGGTTTCCTCCGGGGCTCCTGTTTTCCCCTACCTCTAAAAACATGCTGGTCAGGTTGGCCCACAGTGGCGCCTCAGGATTAACCCAAAACCTGAATGCAAACCTGAGTACAATGACAAATAAAGCACTTACTTAACAGCTTAGACTTTACCTGCTCCCTCTATATTGAGGTGTTATTTTTACTGCTAAAATGTGAGGTTGCATGTTTGCTGTATTTAAGAAAGATTGGTGCTACAAATACCATTACAGGTTTTGACTGTGACATGACAAATAGTCCTAACACTATCCCCCTGACACTGTGTGATTAGGAGTGCCATGACAGACAAAGAATCAACCAGTTAAGAATGATTTCCAGGAAAACCTTCCACAGTGTTTGAGACAGTCAGATTTATTGGTTGGAGGATTAGCAAGCATTGTGCGTTTTGCGGTTTATTGGAAGACTGGAGCGTGCAAACCCTTCTCTGTATCACCGTACTCTTTCCAGGGACTGAGAGAGTTCTAACTACTTTGGACATACGCCATATTACTCAATTCATTTTCACATAAAACACTTTTTAACTGCGCCTCTTTTGACTTTCCTGATCTTATCAAAGTCTCTCTTGTACATTTTTCATAGGATATCCGTGTCAGAAGGGTTTTCTCCTGTGCCACAGCTAATAGGTCTGTCAGCTGCAGGACACCGGGTCAACCATGTGACAATTTCAAAGCAGCGTTAGCCATTAGCCAGCAAAGACATGTCAAACTAGAAAAGTGGCATGACGTATTCACTCTCTTGAACTTTGTCTAAAATGTCTAAAAGGTGGTATGAATATGACATAGAAAGTTTGAAGGGGAAAGTGGAATTTTTATGTGTTTGTACTTAAAGGTTGCTCCAAATTTGGGAAAACCCTTCACCAATTTTTTTTTTTTTACAAATGCGTTTGGACCTGGTGCTCGGAGAGGTTTCATGGTCAGCCTCAGAACAGCTGTGGCTTAGAAGCTTGATAATGTGACTTTGATTATATCTTGAATACTAGTGGTGAGAGTATAAAAATATCAAGGAAAAGATGTCAAAATGTAGTTTAAAAGGCCTGAATAAAGCATATTATAGGACCTTTATGCCTGAGAGAAGAGAATGGGGAGGTCATAGCAAGCTCAACAACTCAATAGTTAGCAATGGGATGATTAATTAGTTAACAATTTATATTAATGTTCATTGAAAGACCTCCACTTAGAGCGTAATTAATTCTAATTAAAAGAGCAGCTCTGGTTATGTCAGCGAGTAGAAAAAAAAAAAAAAAAAACTAACAATATCATCAAGTTAATTAAAAGGGGGTGGTCGGGAACCCCGCAGTTATCAGGAGCTGATGATGCCTGAAAAATCAAGTGATGTTGATCCATGTGTTTATGCACAAACACATATAACGGCTTGTTTTACAACCAAGTCACGGCCACGTCTTAATTCATTAGCAGCAGATCGCAAATACACAAGCACCTCCTAGCATGCTTTTTTTCCCCCCGGTTTGTTTTTGGAGACTCTTCATTAGCCTCAATTTTTGTGCATCGGATCCTATACAATAACTTGGATTTACTTTTTCCAGTCTTTATTAGACAGTAGCGCACAACCACAATAATATATTCCAAACAAATGACAGACGAAGATTGTTAGCTTTGTCCAAACTCATTCCTAACTTTCATATTATATTAGCATCCTTGTTTATAGGGACAAGTTTATAGCCACATTTGACAATTTGCAGGGTCACTTTCACAAAAATGCCAGAAAAATAGCCTGAAAGTGCATCAAATTGATACAAATGTTTGATAATTTGATGCACGGCATTTTCCCCACAAGCGTTTCCGTTTACAATATACTAAAGAAGAAAAAAATACATTTCAATCCATTTCGAGAACAACATTTAAAGGAACAGGCCACTGATTTTCCATACTGAGATATGTTCTTAACTGAGCTTAGACGAGTTGATATGTACCTGTCTGGTCTTTGTGCGTGCCCGTGGAAGAACTTGGTCGCCTCTAACTTCACCCTGTTTGGAGCTATAGGAAAACACAGGGAGAGGTAAAATGCAAACAACATCTTTGGTCTTTTTGCGTGACTGAGGGCACATGGTTCTTCATACTGTGTTATGTTCTTACCTGAGATTAGACGAGTTGATGAGTACCTGTCTGGTCTTTGTGCGTGCTTGTGAAAGAGCGCGGTAGCTTCCAACTTCTCCCCCGTTTGGAGCTATAGGATTATGCTGGGAGAGGCCAACAATGCTAGCAAACGGTGGCCTGATCCTTTAAGGACGACAAATGTAGTTCCACAACTAGAGTAAAATTATTGTAGGTACCGGGCCTTTTAAGTCTGTAACGTTGAAACGAAAAAGAGAGCAAAAACACTAAACAGCAAGCACCTTCCCCTTCATTTTGGACCTGAAAGCCCCTTGTTCCCTGTACACATGATTGACAGGCCTGTTCACAAGAAAGCTTATCTCATTGGCCAAAGTTATGGCACTGGGAATCCTGATTAGCTGCAGAGATCAGCAAAGGAAAGGAATTTACAAAATGTTATTTCAAATAGCAGGCCCAGGCGGCCAATTATATTAAATTTGTAAAACATCAAAACTCACAGACTATCATCACTTAAATCAGGAAAGTCCTAATGATATAAACTAAAGCAATTTCCATATTTCACTCACTGACTCTCAGTTAGCACTTTGGGGGATGAGAGACGCTCTCACAGAAAGGCCTGGACCAATGGACCAATGGACCAATGGACCAATGGACCAGTGGACCAATGGACCAGTGGACCAATGGACCAATGGACCATGATTGTGCTTATCAAAATTCAAGATAACATTTGAAACTTGTAGAAAAGTCAAGAGAAACAGAATATGTTGAAAGTATATTGTACCTTCACAATTTGTGTAACATACAACACAGTTAATATTAATAGCAATAGCGTTGCAATCAGAGCAAATACGCAATATCTTTCGTCAATTCCATTCGTCTCCACCCTGACAGACACCACCCATCTGACACTATCGCCATGACCAAATGTCATACGGAGCCTTGGGAATTAAGTTTAAAAACTGTTGAAACAAGTGATGACATTTCCAGCTTTCCCCCCCCTACCCCTGCCCTTTCTGTTTGGTTTAAGTTGTAAATCCCCTTAAGATGGATCCAGATTGACACTTGTTTGGCAGAGTTCACAGTGGTAGGGCTGCTGTGATGCACTGAGCCCACCCAAAACTGTCAGGGCCAACAAACAGGCTGTCTCATCGCAGCAGCAGCAGAGCTATCACTGTGTGTGCCACTGCAAATGGACAACAACCTCTGTGCGGGTTTGATAGCACCACTTATCTCCATGTGGCGTGATCCCTCTCCTTCCACACTTTGGCTCTCTTGTTTATTTCACATGCAGTCTTTTTGTCACTTTTATATCCAACCGGTTCAATACAAAACTGTTTTAGGCCTGGGCTGTTGGAGCTATGGCGTCGCATGCAGATCGCAGTCATCTTGAACCACTTCGCAAAGCTCCAGCAGAGGGCAAAAAGTCTCTATCAAGCGAGCACAAGGCCAAATGTTGAACCGTTTGGAACAAGCTAAAAACAATAATCAACAACTTCCAAGCAGTGGAGTGGATGGATAATTAATGAAAATGTTTCTTTGCCATTTAGAGCATTTAGAAAATCTTTGTGCCAAAGCTTGTTTTTCCTCACAACTTGGACCTATTGCGAGCCTCTTATTCAAAATGACAATTAACCTTATCCATTCCAGACTTGAATGACAGCACACACAACATACACTTATCTTAAAAATGGTTGACAAATGATGAGGAATGTTTTGCAAATGTTAAAACACGATCAAAAGTCTCCCGGGTTGAAAACAGCACAAGTTTTGGTCCTCAGCGGAAATTCAGCTCTGCTTATAGACTCCTTTTGTCGCACATGCAAATGCACAGCCATGCCAAACCAAGCAAAACTCCCCGATAAGACCCCGACTGCCAATCAGCCTTCAGTTCTTTTACCGGCTGTGACAACCCCGTGTCTATCAAGCTTTCCAAATGTTGCCTTGCTATTGCCTTATGTGCAAGAGTGTTCAGTGTCACACACCAGCTTAGGCCTGTCACTCCCCATCTGTCTGTCAGCCTATCCCTCCTCCCTCCTCTGTCTGGCCTGCCTTTCAATCAACCCTGTCAATCCAACATGCCCCCAAGCTCATCTTTTGCTTCTTTTCATCCATCAAGGACCAATTTCACTCCATAATACGCCCCGTAGGCAATTGTCCTTGTTTATAATAAAGTCGAATATTGGCTTAGGTAACTGTTATTAGCGATGTCCAGGCTACCTTGACAGAGAAATAATGGAATAAGTCCTCGAAGTTGGATTCCAGAACTGTGCTAGGCCTTTCTGTTTGATGTTACATTCTGGGTCTGGGTGGGTTTTATTCAATTATTGCAGTTACAACATCCATCAACAACATGAGGCAAAATTCTCATACAAGGTTGTCCAAACCAAATCATGCTCGTAAGCTGCACTGCGGTCGCTTACTGCCCCAGACAATTTTACGCAAAGAGGTTGTGACAAGCTTTCCAAGGCCCACTTTTTAATCACCATTACAAGCATGTCTTTTGGTCGCTTTACTTCTTCATCAGGTCCACACGTTCTTCAAGGGAATGGACCTACAAGGGAAACCATGTGTTAGTACCAGGTGTACAACTGAGCAAATTTGATAACTTTATGAATGAACTAGCGCGACATGACTGGATTATTAAGGGGAATGGGCCGACGGGGCGAGGATGTCAGTGTGGAGACCGTTCGGACAAGGTCAGCGGTAAGAAGTCAGTAACTTTAGCGGTTCTGTTTGTCACGCTATAAAATGGTCTTAAATGAGCTGTATTACTCGTGATTGGGCGTAGACCAAGGGTAGAGCAGTGTGAGCTGAGATAAGGAGAGGTGCTCTGGACAATGTGCCTCTGTGGGAGGAGCACAGGAACATAAACAGCCCAATGGATTGTTATTTAAGATATTTTTGACATGGTATGATGTGATCATATTTGACATGACATGACATGTGTACTTATGCCAATTATAAGTGTGGAGCCTTGTGATAGTCCTACGTTGTCCTCTAAAGTCTATCTAGTTTATCATTAGTTTACACATAATTGTACATTGCATGTTGCTGTATTAATCAATAGTCTGTCAGTATTACTAGTTGCAGAAAAATATATTTTTTTTTCTTATGTTTGCCCTTTTGTCTTGGCTGAGCACCTGCCCCTCAAAATGTCTGTGCGTCACTGTCATGCAGTAGATAAAGGAATGAGACTGAAAACAAAAGCAAAAACTCAAGCCTTTTATTCACTCTTTATATGACTTTCCCTCACAAGTGCATGTTAAAATATCCCTTCCGTATCTGAATGTTGTGACTCACCATGAATTGGCTTTTCATCAGAGGTCATCGTGTCCTGGAGCTTGTCCTTTGCAGCTTTTGGGTCCAAAAACCTGTCAAACCTCTTCACCGTGTTCTTCTGAGTGACTTCGGACCACTGGGCTGGCCACTGCCTCTATAGCTTACATTACAGTCCCCCGTTACCTGGTTGGTTTGAGTGACTGACATCTCATGATTGAACTTGCTTATAGGCGACATGCCCTGAGTTACTTTGATCTGGCGGTAAATAATGGAATTGAGCCAGGCCAAAGCGAAAGCTCAACTTCACTCTCTTTTCATTCTCTCTCTCTCTTTCTCTCTGTCACGTTTTCCTAATCTAACTTTGCGTGTCAAAACGTCAATTTCCGCGGCGAGAGGTTGTGACAAGCTTCCCAGGGCCCTGAGGGGACAGCTCCCAAATAGACGGCGCTGGTGCAAATTGATTTTGATTTTTCCCTCCAAATCAGTCAAAGTGTTTAGCTTTAATACGAGCTGATCAGAGAGCCACTCGGAGCACGACAGGACGAGGAGAGCGGGGCAGTGACTGGGGAGATTAGCCCTGTCAGTCCAGAGATCAGCGCCTGTCATTGTCAAGGAGCACAGCCCACATAGACACAGCGGGTTCTCCAAAGCCACACACTTAGTTCGGAGAAATGAATCGCCATCGAGATCGTGAATTCAAACTTCATGGGGTTGATAATAGGGTTCATCTTGTAGATTTGTACCAACATTGCTGTCACTTCTTCTAGTTCTAGCTGTCAGTAACATGTCATTTCAGAATCTGTTCAGATCTGTTCAAACCCAAGCTGAAATTTCCACACATGCAGTGTTGCCACGGCTTTTTTTTTAAATGTACACATTTTTATACCTGAATTATAGACATTTGTGTGGTCTTGGGCAGGACACTTAATTTAGGTCTGTGGCTTTATTAAAAAAATATCAAATTATCTGCATCCTACCATGCATATTTAGGTGCTACAGCACATATACAACCACACACATACAATGTGATTCTGGTATCACTGGTGGCAAGTGTTTCTATTTGTACTCTTTTTCTTTTTAAATTTCACCATTTAATTTCTCATTGTATTTTGCAGTTTGGCTTGCCGTCATCCTGGTTTGGATCTGGAGTAGACCAAATGTGACCATTTACCCCCTTGAAGAAGGCCAAGAAAATATTTTTTCAAAATGTTAATGCAATTGACTATACTAGTTCTGACTCTTGTAAAATTCAATCACAACTGTTGTTTTGTCTATTATTTATTTATTGATTTATTTTAGGGACAGTGCATATTAACATACATTATACATGTAAATATCCCAGAATGAGCCTAAGGGCTGTTTTTCATCTGTCGTCCCTGGACAGTTATGTATCTCCCTGAGGGGAATTACAATTACACACTTAACACAATCTGATAAAATACAACACAGTGAAATATATTAAAAACAGCACTCTCAATAACACAAACCAAACATGACAGACAGTACAACAAGACTCCTACAATCTCAACAACTACAGAGACAAGTCAGACAAACAAACAAGGGGCAAGAGGCCAGCAGGGGGCAGTGAGAGGTGATCAATCAGTGCTGACATCTCTCTTTTTTTTTACTGTTTGAAATGAGTTATATGTATTGATATTTGTAATTGTTATGGGGATGAGATTCCATTCATCGGCTGCTCGGACAGGAAAGGTGGTTTGACCAAAGAGGCTTTTTCTCAGAGGATGCTCTGGTTCTCCTAAGTTCTGTTGTTCTGGTGTGAACGAACTGTCCGAGTGTTGGTGATGACAAATGTATTAGTATTAAATGTATTAGTTTATAGATGAGGCAGATGATAGTATTTGATCATGTTTTCCCAACTGAGTAAATGATGCTTTAGCGGACAGTGATTATATGAGAGAGTTTTTATGGTGCGATTGTACAGGGACTGGATGGGTTTGAGAGTTCTGACATTGGCATGTGACCAGACAGTTAAACAGTAGGTTAAAAGATCATTGAGTGCATGTACATTTGGTGCCGGATTTGTCTTAAGTTGCTGAGGGTGAACTTGATGCGATTACAGATCATTTTAAAAATGTGGTTTGAATGACAGTTTTAAGTCCAGAATTACACCAAGATATTTATACTGGGTTCCAGTCTGCAGACGTTCACCTGCCACAGGAACATCAGGCAAAAAGAAAAAGCATTGACACTGTTTTAGATGTACTTAACTATAGGCAGGAGTGCTTCAGTCTCGTATTCATTCATTTGTTACTTAAATCCTGAAGAGTGTGTTTATTTAGTGTGTATTATTTTATTATAGTGATTATGATCCGTCCATACCTTCTCCTGTGAAGTAGTTAATAGTTACTGCATTTATTTGTGCATTGGCATCATTAAAAATGCCTGGACGTGCAGTGTGATCACTCCAAAGAGTTCACTTATAAACCCCACAGTTAGTAAAAACGTTTAACAACCCGATTTGTAATATTTACCCGTGTATTGCCGGAGTTTCATGCCCTCGCTGGGTATCTGTGTCCAGTGTCCAAGGCTTGCACTGCTGTGGGCATCGGGATGTGCAAGATGCCCCTGGCCCCCGCTCTCCCAAGAACGAGTCTCTGCACCAGTGTCTGCTCATTTGCAAGATCTTGATGGCCTTGAACTCGGTGAGAGGATGGGAAGCGACAGCATCAAAGCCCGAGCTGAGCCAGTCAAACTTCACAGCCCTCCTGTCAGCCGCACACTCCCACGGGGGAGAGGGAGGGAAGGAAAGAGGGGAGATAAAGACAAAGGTTTGTGAGTGCTAACACAGCTGAGCTCACTGACCTATCCCAGGACTGTTGACCAGGCCAACTTAACCCTCATGGGCTTTATGTGCATTTTGGGTGAATTTCTTTCAACTGGTTTAGGTTAATGAGTTATGCTGATAACACATCACCCTGTAATGCTTCTGTTTTTATCTCTCAGGAGTCATATTAATCATGCTGTAAAGTTGCTCGTATGTTTGGAATAGAAATCGTACCAGGAAAATGAATAAATAATGATAAATAAATAAACCAAAGGGGAAAAGAGCAAACATAAATAAACAGCAGTTTAACTTTGACGCGACAAGAATATCTGAAAATCCTATCAGGATAAAGATACAAATACAAATCCAAGAATATGACCACATAGGCTTATCTGATACCATACAGACTTTATTTATAAAGCACTTTAAGAACTGTACAGTTGGCCAGAAACAAATGCAAAGATTTACAGTAAAAATATAAGGAACTAGTATAACAACAGGCAACACAACAGTGAAACGCAGATCAATCTGTTAAACGCCAGAGAAAAGGGTGTAACTTGACAGTTGAGTAGTCTGAATATAGTTCTAGTTTGTTCAAAGTGGAGTCATAGGTAAGGAAACCAATTTCTGCATTTAGAAGAAAATAAAAAGCCTGAAATTACAATTACGTTTTCCAGGCTTTACCCTCATAATTATTACTTTAACTCTGGTAATTACGATTTTCCGGCCTGTTATCTTTTATTTATTCATTAATTTTAAATTAAGGAAATGCGTACGAATGGCTTTGTGAAGCAAAACAACATTGATTTATGACTCATCCAAAACTGAGCCTCTGTCCACACATAAAAAGTTGACGTCAAAGTGAAGGATACGGTTTGTTTAAAAGTTGCTTTTAAGCAAAAGCAACTTTTTAGAGCTTTGTTGTGGAGCTGTGTTTCGACCCACTCGTGCAACTTTGAGCAATCTTTGAATCTTCCACAGTGGCAGGTCCTGCTTCATACTTTTATTGCGAAGTAAAAACCCTCGCCATAGCTTCAGCCACAAGGACCGAACAGTCTCTATTCAACTTTTCTTCACAGTTTTTTATTGAAACGGCTGTGCGGCAAAGGGGAGCAACACGAGGGTGTTGGGGTTTCGCGTACATTGCGAATGTTTGAAAATCAGGAAGTGAAATGACTGGAGATTTGTTGTTTTTAGCTGCTTTCGATCAATATTGCATTTTTTAACCAAGATAGTGATGAAGATGTGATTGAGAATATCTGCAGGCAGCGTAATATAACGTCTTTAAGGATAAGTGAAGTATCAGAACAAGCTGTCTGGACTGAGGCCCTGCAAGTGAAAAAAACAACAACAATGACTCTGCTACGCAATGTCCAACACGCTTTAAGATTTACAGACAGTGAGACAAGTGCTCTTCAAATCCTTAACCATAAAGAGCTCCTTGCGTGCACCTTCCTCTATGTAAATCCACCTCACAGTGATATCTCTGATCAGGCTTTCAGGGCAGCTCCGGCGGCGGTTATGTTTTTGATACACTTTAAGAGTAAGGCTGTGGAGTGGATGAGAGAGGGGCCATTTCCGTGAGGTCAGCACTTTCCACCCCATGCAGTGCCAGGGATGGGGCTTAAGGTGCCCTGTAAATGCGCGAGGAGACGAGACCTAATAGATTGATACACAGGTTTTGACATGCTATTTGAGCGTGCAGGCCCGCTGTAATTGGCCACGTCGCCATGCATTAAATTAACGATATATAGAGGAGTGCCCTGAGACGAGTGTCTTGGCCCGATCCGTCAGCCATCAGTGCAAAGTGCAAGTGACAGGGCTCTGGGAGAGGAGGGAGATAGAGGGGGAGAAGGAGAGAGAGAGAGAGGGCTGGGGTTGGGGGGGGTTTAGATGAGAGGAGGAAGAGCAGGGTAAGGTAAGGCAAGTTTGTGAAGCTCAATTTGTGCACATTACTCCAATTCAAAGTGCTTTACAGAGCAAGATGGCTGTGACAAGTACATACAATTACACTTAGGTGGCAAATGAATTTCACAAAACAAACAATTAAGAAGAGTTAAAACTTCAATTGAAAGGAGACATGCAGCGGCGTGCAAAACGTATTTCTGCCTGGAGTGGTATTTTTTGCTTTATTCATGCAGTTTGGTGTCATCCTGTTTCATTTTCTCTCTGGAACATTCTCAAAGCATGGCCTCTCTCACCTCTTCAAGAAGACTGTTCCAGATTTTTAGCGGCGTAGAACCGAAACGCAGCCTCACCGTGTTTAGTCCTGGCTCTGGGAACTGGCAGGAAATGACTCCCCGTGGTTCAGAGCCAGCGACAGTTTACATGGCACTAACAGAGGAGAGAGGGAAAGAGAGAGGATGGGGGATTGGAAAGGAAGATGAGGTGAGGAAGAGAGGGGAGGAATGAAGAGGGGGAGGAGAAAGGAAGGAGAGGAAGGAGGAGAGAGGGATTGGGATGGGGATGAGATGTGCAAGGGAGAGATGGGAGAGCGGAGGGAAGGGTTTTCCAGTTGCGCCCTGGTGGATATCTAAGTGCTAGCTCTGTGATTTTCTCTGTATAGTCGACAGAGCTATCACACCATCAATAACTCTTTCAAAATGTGCATGGTGAAAATGCATATGATTTATAAACTTAACGATTGCAATGAAATGGAATCTGGATGTTGTTTTTTATCAGTGGAAAACATCACTATTTATAATCATGCAGTGGTTGATATGATTGGACACAAACAAATCGCCAACGAATGATGGCTTTGACACTTTTACATACATGGGTATTGTGAAGTGTCCTCCCCATGTTCCCATCAGTATCTTGGTTAGTGAAACTGTATTTGGATCCTGGACCTGACCAACTGCAGCAACCCATCATAACATGTTGTCCAATCCAGGTGGCGACCTTTTTGATCAGGCAGTGTATCCATACAGTATTACAGAAAAGCATCTCTCACACACTGTCTTACTTGCAACACCAGTGTTCCTTTATTCAGTGGCCTTTGTCAGGCAAAATGATCTGCACAGTATTTCATTTCACATCACCTTTATTCATCCACAGCCTGGCAAAGCAGCACGCATCCCCGAGACTTATTAAAACCTAATCCCCTGTACCTTTATGTCAAAGTTTCCAACAAGTGGGTGCTGAAGAGACGTTTTCATCGTCTGCTCACACCACTCTGTGACAACATCTGGAGCTCTCAGCCGGGCCAGACTTAACGACATACAAATCTGTCAAACAAGGCCATGGTCTGAGGAAAAGAATGGAAAGTCGATCATTAGCTGCTGTGGGAATTACAACTGGACTTGCAGTTGCCCAGAACCGGTTGTGTGCGAAAACGGTGGCCCCATCAGTGAGCGCGAGCGAAGGAATGATTAAATAGTGTCACCTTGGCGTGTCTCACCGTAGATGCCAAGTCCGAGAGGCTTGCAGTTATCTTCTTCCTCTTTTTGACCATTTTAAGTTTTTCATGACCTACTAAAACAAAACAAGCACTGTAGTCTTTAAGGTGAAACACGGCAGGTGAAAACAGATTGTTCATGCAGTGGTCAATGAAAACATTTTTACCTACTTTTTTCCTTTAATATCTTCAAGAAAAAAGACGAAACTCACCCTTTGCGATGCTCATTTTGTCACGATTGTTGACTAGCGAGCCGGCAATTTCCCCGAAGTAGAAAACAGTGTGACGTACTGGCCGGTTTTCGTGTATTCAGTCACGTATCCATGAAATGTAGGCGACCAAGATGACGCTGTAATCCAAATATGGTCATTTCTTTTCTGGGAGAATGCCAATAGCGGCCATTGCAATGAAAGAAATGTACAGTATATGCCCATCTACTTAGCAATCGATTGGGAACAACGAGCAACAATCGTTTATATTAAGCTATGGATTTGATTGGCGTGAGGAAAGTGCAGAGACAAGAGGCAGACACTGAAAGAGGAGATAGACTAAAGCAGGGGTGCCCAAACCTTTGGTTTCCAAGGGCTGAAATGAAAAAGTGCCTGTGAGCCGCAGGCCAAACGCGGCTATGTCAAGCGTGAAACACATATAACTGCAAATAATAATAGTTACTTTATTTCATTTTTCGGTAGGCTATACATTTGCATTTGCATTTGCAAAACAAATGTTCACTATGGCAAAAGCCTTGTTTTAGTAGAACAAAATCAACAATTGTAGCAATATAGCGCAAAATGTGTATGTGGGTAACACCTGTATCTACAGTACCTACAGTGACTTTACCTCATTCATTTGTTAACTGAAATAAAATGCCATATTATGTTTTTAAATGTTTAGTCATATTAGCCATATAAGTCAATTTTTAACACAAACCTTTGTTGATGTCAACAACCTTTGCAATGAAAGAAAGTTGATGCTACAACGCTCTGTCATTGATAAACACCAAGACACCAGCGTCCCCAATTTGACGCTGGAGGCTAAAAAAAAGTACTGCATCCATATTTACCATTGAGAATGAATGGGAGAGAGTTAGTATTAACCATACGCGGCGCTAAAGTAGGTCACTCTCTGGCGGGCCGATGGAATTGTTCCCACTTTGGGCACCCCTGGACTAAACTCATTCAGAACCCGCATTTCTGCTTTAGTTATTATTTCAAAAAACAATCTTGATCACTATCTAATCCCATACTGATCGAAAACGCGATATTCCCCTTAGCCTTGGAATAATCTTTAGTTTTATCTTGTGTAGTTGTTGAATATACTATGCAAAATCACAATATAGCTACCCATCTATATCTACCTGCCTACTTCCAGTATACAGTGTATGTGAATAGCTGGTGAGTACGGACTTTATGAGATGGAAATACTAAGTCTAATCTTTGAATTACCTCCAAAAAGGAGCGCACTGACCTTTAAACAGAAGTTATATAAAGTTCAATTTAACGAGCCTCTCCTCGCTGTGATTTATTAAGCCGAAAATTTGAAGCAGAGACCAATTTCTTTCCAGCGCGATGCCAGGTGAGTATTCACGGGCACAAAGAAAAGTCTCACCTGCTCAGACCTTTCGAATCATTCCAATTCCTCCAAGTTTCAATCTGTGCTTTACACTGGTCTTTGTCCGAGCTGTTCCCTGGACGGACATTAGCGCTGTGGTATTAGCTGGTGCGGCAGTCGCAGAAATGACGTGGGTATGTGAAAGTCATCATGAGAAGTGACTCATACGTGTCTCTATGTCAGTTCATTTCCTTTGGTTTTCGTTGGCGGCTTCTGTCATTCTACCCCTTAACCTTTTTATTCTTTTATTCACTCGAGTCGCAAGCCGCAGCCAGTAAAATGGTGAGGACCAAACTGTCACGTATATCTGCGAAAAGATCTTTTCTGCTTTTGGTTTTACAGTTGTTGCCTGTTTTTTTATTTTTATTGTTTGACCTTTTTTTATTGCCCAGAATAGTCACACACACTGGCACACAGGAAGGCGTGGAATCGGACCGGCGAGTTTAGCTGAACTTCAAGAGATGGTCAAGCATTTTGATACGGAACAATTGTATAATGTCCGCTGGTAATGGAGTCACTTTGTCAATATTTTGAATTTTAGAGAAATTATAAAAAAGAATCCAAGCCATATACAAAAGTATGGCACAGTAAGACATGTCTGTTTCCTCGCATTTATTGTATAGAATTTCTAGAAAGCAAAAACAGAAAGTAGTTTAGCATTTAGCTCAGAGGACACAAGTCATATCTAAAATAAAATTTCAACAGATCTGTATATTCATTAAGGATTTCTAACTGGACTTTGACCTTACCTAAATGTGGTCAATGGGTTGACAACAGCTGAAAAGATCGGAATCTTCATATTTGCGATGTTTGATGGCTAAATGCTAACAGCTAATGGACTGGACTAGCCAGCTTGCTAACTGTCCACACACGTTAGGTTTGAACGCCGCTTCTCTGTTTGAAATCTATGGTTTGAATTAATCCCCAAAGCAGGATTTGAATATTGCTTTTCAAATCTTGACAAACTTGGAGCTTAAAGGTGCATTATGGAAACTTTTATGCAAGAAAAAAACAAAACAAAAACAATGTTTCCCTGCGGCTGCGTGAGTAGTTAGCATGGCGCCATCACTCTTGATGACAGTGGCCTCTACAACAGGATCAATTGTTTTGTAGGTTTTCTGGTGAGATCCTTGAGCTACTACAGCTGGGCGATATGGACCAGACGTCATTTCCCGATATATTTAGGTTGAATAATGATATACGATATATATCGCAATATTATTTCTACGAAGTCAGAGTTGTGAAATGAAATGTTCAGTCAAAATCAAAGCCAAGTATGAGTAGTTTTATTGAAAACTCACTATGAAATGTAAACATAAACACTGTATAACAAAGCTCAGTTAGGTGCACATTTAAATTTAAAAAAAAATATCTTAAATAAAAGTAGCCTATAAAATAAGCATTACAGCGCAAATTTGAACTATATCGATATATGCGATATGGTCTTATTCCATATCTCATTTAAAAATATATCGATATATCTTAAATATCGATATATCGCCCAGGCCTAATGCTAACCCCTCATACAGCCGCTGGGTCACTAAAAGGTCAAATACACACTTATAAAAAGTTGCATAATGCACCTTTAAGAAGCTTCTTCAGTGTAATGTTGAAATGTCCACTCTCAACAACTCAATCCAAAGACTTTTTCTTTCGTTTTTCATGTTTGCTGCAATGGAAATCCTCTGACATCTTTCACAAACACTGAGACATAAAAGTAAATTGCAAAGACTGTCTGATTGTGAATTTCCATTGTGCAATATTAAAGTTTGGTTTATTTCATCATTAGTCTATTAGTTGTCACAATGATAACTGGTGTGGCCAATAGAATATTTTCTTTAACAATGAGTAATTCGGGTGAGATTTGAATTTAGCATCAAATCTTAAGCAGAGTCGACAAAAGGTAAACAATCACGATGAGGAGCTAAGCGACGGAGTGAGTGAGACGCAGGAGGAGGAGGTGGTGGAGCAGCCAGTCGCTGTATGAAGCAGGAAGCTGGCTAGACAACAGAGGCAGCTTTATTCCACCGACACAATGAGGGACCAGCACAATGGAAGCCCTGCCGAGAGCGGGCCTGCACCGCGCACACCAGGATTAAAGCAAACACACACTCCGACATCCTCCCATCAAAGGCTAGGGAGGGGAGATATCTTACACAGAGCGCGGCTGCACAAAGACCCGCTTTATAAATGAAGGTATACTGTGAATAGTGTAATGTTTGCTTACCCTTTCACCAGAGCTGTTGGAGCATTGTGTCGCCTTGGCACCTTCCCCGGCAGTTTGAGGGATAATCCAGGCATTAGTGGGAAAAGTTACAAACACAGGTGCTGGAACAAAATGTAAAGAGTTTGTAATGGTTTTCAAAAGTGTGCAACCGATGACTTTGAATGTGGAGAGGTGCAATGTTTCTACTGTTGTGATGTTATACTACGTAGATAAACTATTTTTTAATGTTTACGACATTCTAGAAAAGTAATTATTGTAGATGTAGGTATGTTAACTTAAGGAAGACGTCTGTAAACCCGAAAACAAATCTATGAATGTTGAACCTGAGAATTTATAGTCACAAATCAACATTGACAAACAATAGTACCAGTGTGAAAAATTCCATAATAAAAAAAAAAAAGTTGTCCTTTTATTATTTATTTTCCCCCGTTAGAACCATAGACCAGTATCACACATTAAGATATATATCTTCGTCTGTATTTAGAAAAAAACATGACTTGCCTGGTATTAAAGGAACAGGCCACCGTTTTTTCCAAATGAGATATGTTCTTACCTGAGCTTAGACGAGTTGATATGTACCTGTCTGGTCTTTGTACGTACCCGTGGAAGAGCATGGTAGCTTCCAACTTCACCCCCGTTTGGAGCTATAGGAATACATTGGGAGAGGCCAAATGCTAACAAAATGTTTTGGTCGTTTTGCGTGACTGAGGGCATGCACAAAGACCAGACTCAACTCATCTAAGCTCAGGTAAGAACATATCTCATTAAACGGTGGCCTGTACCTTCCTTTAAGCTCTCACTCTTGCAACAACATCTCCACTGACATTTGAAGGGGCAGGTGCTAAAAAGAGAAAAAAGGGGCCCTTCTGGACAACTTGAATGTTTCATATGGATTGGTCCAGCAATTAAACAGTAAATAAGTACAGTAATACCTTAACTTACAGCCTATTTAACATCTATATTTGATCATCAACACTTTAACTAACTATTCGACTCATCCTTCAATGACACATCCCCAGGTCTCGAGACTCCCTGCGCCTATTGTGCATATTTTTTAAGTTGATTAAGGGAACCTGGATACAGAGAGAACACAGAGAACGGCTCTGTGCTGCCACACAGCCACTGTGCCATCAATAATTTAACCAATTTAAGCTTATTACCAAACCAATTAAATGCATGATGTTTATAAAGCGATCACTTAATAGACGCCAATCTCAAATACATTAATCAAAAATCTAATTGTGTGAAATGCCATGAACAAATTGCATGTGTTCCTTTTTTTTATATAATATATGAACATTTCTATATTAAGCTTCTTTTATTCATTTACTCTTTTGTCTAAAAAAATGTACATGTATCTGCATCACCGGTGCGTCATTCAAACTAATCAATGATTTTTATTGCTCTCCTGTTATGTCAGTACATGAGATACAGTAGGTCAGATAGCAAAGGTTACACAAATGCACCCATGGGACGCGATTGCGGGTCTCAAAGCTGCTCTTCTGGCGTTCCGCGTTTAAAGCTGTTGGGACGGTATTTGCATAGAAAAGCTGTTTGCATATGAAACAGGCCGACGCGGGGCTCACATCATCGTTCACTGATTTACAGGGAGATGCATGTAGCGCTGACACGCTGGAGTGCATGTCCCCCTTACCTCCCCGTGCCCTCTGTAGCCATATCTCCAACCATCACCGGCGGCGACTGTGTGTTTAGGTGTCGGGGTCGGAATAGTGCAAGCGCATGCAGATTCGCCCCTTCTCTATTATGCATCACCCAGGTTAGTTTGGGTATCGCTGGACACCTCAGTATTAGCATTTTATACATGAGCTGAATGATTTTTTAGGAACAAGACAAAATAAGACCACTCAAACATACATGAAATAAAGAAAAGTCCTGTTAGGTTTTTTTCAAAAAGCCCCAAAAAAACTGGAAGTCTATTGAGCATAATGTAATGTACAAAAGAGAGAATGTTTGACACCTCCAGGCTCTCCTGCATATTCCTGCTTGGACCTCTTTGTGACAGGGTGCACTGCCGCTGCTAATAAGGGTATTCGTCACGCCAGCCTTTTCCGCACTGACAGCGCTCTCCAGCCAGTCGTCTCACCATTGTCCACCCAAAAATGAACTTAACATTTAATTACACTGAAGGAGGTGGGGGCTTGATTGCCTTGTCAAGATGCAGGTTAGTTAAACGGAGAGAGATCTTCATTGAATGACATGAGCCGCCTATTATAGGATTACCACTTTATTTTATTGTGATTTTTTTTTTTCTTCCTCTGCTGCCTTTTGTGGTAGAGCAGTTGGGCAGAGGTAATGTGACAGTGGCTCAGGAGGTAAAGCAGTCGTCCGAGAGCAAAATGCTCTGCACCAGTGTAGTGTGTGAGTGTGGTGGTGGTCGGAGAAGACATTGACTGGAAGCCACATCTCCATAAGTAGACAATGGTTAGAATTTGGGATGCACTGATCTCATACTGGTATCGAATATTGGAGCAGATACTGGGAAAAAATACGATATTGGGTATCGACTACAAATATCCGATACCTGTTTTGGCTTTCACAATTTTAAAAACACAACTTTCACCAGCGAAATCACACAAGCTTATTTTTAATCGCTGCACAAAATGGCAACAGTATGCTAATGATAGAGACAACATGCAAGTGCTAACGTCAAATAATCAAAGTTGGGACATAAATTTTGATTGGATCACCTAATGAAATAAAATAGCCATTTCTGGAGCGTCTAATTGTATTTTAGTTTATGACATGCTGTTGAAGAATCTCTAACACATTTGTAATGCGCATGTTCTAATGATCAGATAGTGAGTTGTTTTATACTGATGCAGCCTAATACTAACCTTGGTCACAGCCTTCAATAAAACGTTACTTACCGTGTTTTGAATAATGTGTGGAGAAACATTCATATAACGTTAGCAGCTGCTAGCTGTTGCAGCAGTAGCTATTTACTTCTGTTGAAACACTCTGAGGTCGTGAGTCGTAGTTTGTGGAGAAAAAAGTAAACAATGCGACGCAATACGTCACAATGTCAGATTTTTTCACACAGTATTTCCTTTCTATCATCTCAAGCAACAACAGCAGAAGAACAGGAGTCCTGGCTAAAGTTTGGACTTTAGAGATGTCTGGAGTTCCACTATCAGCTCGAAGCTGCAGCTCACTGACAGGACAGGAGCAGAAACAGAGGCGGGGCTAACATAGGCAGCAGAGGGATTAGGGCCCCACAGCCGAGGGGCTAGGGAGCCCCACTGGAAAATACTAGCAAAAGATTTTGACTGTACATAACAAAGTATATCAACATAAGGTAATACCAGCTATAAAAGTGTGGGTGTTGCAATAAAACAATGGTGCCACTTCCCAAAGTCAACTTTAACCCCTGAAGACAAGCCAAGTTATATCAATGAAAAAAGGAAATCTGTTCCTTTTCATTTCTATGCTTGATTATAGTTGTTGTGTGATCATAGAGTAGTAGAATGGCCCATTTAACAAGTAAGTCATGAATCTAAATCAGCTAATTTAAACTGTAAAAAATGAAGAGCCGTTTGAGAGCCAAAAGAGCCGTCTCTTTTTGGTAAGCTGATCCAAATGATCTGGTTCACCAAAAGGAGCCAAAAAGTCCCCGTTACCAGTTGCCTGGAACGCAGCACAAGGCCCATCCCCTCGAAAGCCCCAAAAGGCTTTTGAGATCAGACAAGATCGGGCATTCACAAAGATATATGGCCATTTATGAAAGCTGGGACAAGGCCTCGTGGAAGACCCAGGACACACTGGTGGGACTATGTCTCCGAGCTGGCCTGGTGTCGCCTCGGGGTCCCCCCAGAACAGCTGAAGGAGGTGTGTGTGGATCGGGAAGTTTGGGCATCTCTGCTGAGACTGCTGCCCCCGCGACCCGGCCCCGGATAAAGCGGAAGAAAATGGATGGATGGATGGATGAAAGCTGAAAGTATTCTGGAACCCACCTTCACCCTATCACGACAAGCCCGACCCAAATAAATATGTTAAAATCAACTTCTAATATAACCATTATGCAGTTTGTTACAGTACGTACAATCAAATACAGTCTTTCCTAACAGAGTTCTGTTGATTCAAGCAGTGATCATACGACTATCAACACCAGTGCTGTAGTTTTAATCACCTTAGCCAATTTTGTCATACTTCATCTGTACTTCCAAGGCTCTCCTTAGGGTCATTTGTTTTCATCTCTAACCTCAGCGCTGTATGAACTGATCGCGGGCTGTTCACATGTTGAAATCTCATTCTTTTTCTTGCTCCAAATTAGCGTAGCATGTGAAGGTAATGAAATCACTCACGGCATCAGGAAGTAACTCGAAAACTCATTTGATTTCCTGTGCAACGCTTAAAAGGCCTCCAGGGGTGAACGGATCCTTGCCAATATAAGTTCAAGCCTGGCACCGGCGAAGCCCTCGCAAATGAAGACATATGTCATGACAAGAAATCGCACAAGAAAGAAGTAAAGAACGAAAGGAAAAGGAAAAAGAAAGGGAATTTGGTGACGTTTTTAAACCTGACACACAGCTCTTAACCTAAGACCTCATAAATTTACTCTCTCCGGTGAGACGCAAATGGAGTTTTGGAAGCCGTGCTTTTGGCTTGTTGCTCTGCTGGATGATTGGAATGAATATGAGGTAGTTAAAGTGTAATATCCTATTATGCGTGCCTGTTTAACTCACCTGCACTGCCGGGACGTTAGACTTTCTTCCTTTTACTGGCTCCAAGAGAGATGTTTTGATATTTCCCAGAGCAGGCAGGCGTCCACAACAGCTTTTGTCTAGGATTATTTAAGAAGCTAGATTTTATACTGGACAATGATCAATCATTAATGAGCAATAATGAGGAGCAGCAGAGTGTTTGGGCGACGTTTGCTCATACATGTTTTGTTTTGTTTTGTTTTGTTACACTGAGGTATTACCCCCCCCCTTACAACACATTCATTTACTGTGCACATAAACAATGAAACATAACAGTCAGTGAGGATAATCTTTCATTTTCCCTATAAATGATTCGAAGTAGATGCGAACTATGGCACTGTTAACGTTAGAAGCTAATCAGTTTTTGGCTTAGTCGTGACCAAAAAAAAAAAAAAAGTTATCTGCAGCTTTAAAGATGACGGTGGGGAAGGTAGTTATAAAAGGAATTCACCATAATTGCTTTTTTATTAGTTAGGTTTCATTAATTTGTACCTTTTATAATCTGGAACACGACATCCCCATAAACTGCTGTGTTTCAGGGGTGTAGCACAACATTTTGGGCGATAAACAGGCTGTTTTTGAGGGTCACTCTTTGCTCTGGGCCCTAAATATTGCCCTTTATCTCGGCCAGTTGGAGAAATGCAAGTTTACTTTGAGCATTGTTATACTACATTTCTTTTTTTAACCACCCTCCGAGAACATTTTCTCCAGTTTGACTTTGCCCAAACCTAAAAGCTTCTCAACTGGAGTTTTTTAAAGCCACACTGCGTAACATTTCGGACTATACTGTTGCCATCAGTACAAAACATGCTACTATTGACCAGCTCGACACAGAAAATGCTATTTCTGCAGTGGGTAATCAATGAATGGATTTGGTTGAGAACCTAGCCTGTTTAAATCTCAAATTCTGCTGACTGAAGTCGACTTCTCCATGGAGACGAGCTGGAGATGTCCCCACTTCCGGTAAAGTTACAGTCATGTCTTAAGAGAGCTGAGCCGCTCACAGCCAAAGCGCATGTTTGTTTGTACATTTCTCAATGATGAAAATATCTGTCATAAAATGAATGCTTGTATTTCAATTTTATTTATTGGGTAAAATTGTACACGGTGTGGTTTTAAGCGTTTTTGTTTTGTAGTTTGTTTTGATTTTGTAGGTTTTTTTGGTCATGTTATTGGTTTCTTTTTCCTCGCACTTTTGACACTATTTTGTGGCTTTCTTGTTGATTTTATGTCGCTTTTTCATAACTCTTTCGTCTGGTTTTGTCGCTTTGTTATTGTTGCTTTGCCAGCACACTTTTGTTGCTCTTTTGCAGCGTTTTTGGAAATGTGTTTGTTGTGTGTTCTTCTTCTTAATCACTTTTTTTAATTGCATTTTTGTCACTTTTTTGTTGCTTTTTCATAACTCTTTCGTCTGGTTTTGTCGCTTTGTTATTGTTGCTTTGCCAGCACACTTTTGTTGCTCTTTTGCAGCGTGTTTGTTGTGTGTTCTTCTTCTTAATCGCTTTTTTAATTGCATTTTTGTCACTTTTTTGTTGCTTTTTCATCACTCTTAAGTCATGATTTTGTCATTTTGTTATTGTTGCTTTGCCAGCACACTTTTGTTGCTCTTTTGAAGCGTTTTTGTCACATTTTGGAAGTGTGTATGTTGTGTGTTCTGAGTCAGTCCATCTCAGTTCACCCGATGAGTTAAACCTCACCCTCTCCAATTTTTGTGAAATTTGGTATATATGTAATTCATTGGCCAGAAAAGCCAAAATTTCAAATTTTAAACTAATCGGACCAACGATTTTCGAGATATTGCATTCTATTTTTTTCACTTTTTCGCGAAAAAGTGAAAAAATTAAAATGCCGTTGGTCCGTCATCTCAATAATAATATAAATACATAAATGAATAAAGCACAGGGACCTTTTATTCTGTCTATGACGGATAGTGCAATAAAAATAATATTGAATGAAAAAAATAAAAAATAAAAAATGGCATCTGTTCAATTCTGATACAACTTCTCTAAAAAGTGTAGTCTACCTTACTCAAGGAAAGATAAATATTAACAATACTAACCAATCTTCTGTGAAAAAGTCTATAAACCGTCTATTCACTTCAAAAAAGTATGTTGAAGAAAATGCCTTGTACTCGTATCGGTATTCGGTATCGGCAAGTACTTAAATCAAAGTACTCAGTTTTAGAAAAAGTGATATTGGTGCATCCCTATAGTTGCAACGTCACTAATATATGAAAACATGGAACATAGCCTGTTATCCACAGCATTATATAAAACCAGAGACATGCTGTGAAAAAAAAAAGGTAAACATATCCAAACGTGAATGGATTAGCAGGCATATTATGCAAGTATAATCTCCTTTTTTTCCCCCCCTCCATCTAAACATTACCTGCCCCCCTCCCCGCCATGACTGTGATAAACCTGGTAATGTGCTGAATGCGGCGTATACGCTTGCACGAGGCGGCGTCTCGTTCTGATGTGACAAGCGTGGAGGAGTAATTGATTACATTAATAGCTAATTGCTGGCTCATAATTGGATCTGACTCAATTAAAAAACCTCTGGGTGATTGTAATGAAACGGGGCGCTGTGGCTGAGCGGGTGGCGCGCACAACGCCGCCGCCGCCGCCTAGCTATTTGTGCAATTGCCAATGAGTGCGTTCAGGAAAAGGGGGAGGGAGGGGAGGGGGGGGGGGGGATACACCTGCAATGCTAAATCATAAGCGCCTCAGTAGATAGAGGCCGGCCTGGGAATGCTTTGTGCTGTTTTTGCAATTCCTCAATGCGGATTTATATCTTTTGCTTTGGGAAAGGTTGTAATATTTCAGCGGGCGTGCGGCGGTGGGAGTGCACACGCGAGGATTTCGGGGCTGGGGGGGGCGGCGGGGGTGTGGGAGCAGTGTCGGGAGGCGGGGTGCTGAAATACGGTATCAGCATATATTGTAATTTCATTTTGATAAGGCCATGCTTATAGCCTCGTATGGCTCATCTTGAGAGGAGAGAAGCGGGTGTTATTTTACATATTTCCCACAGCTCTGGGACACCGAGGTGCCATCATTAGCAGCGCTGCACTAAAAGGAGGATAGGATCTGCAAATTAGGACAGGTGCTCAACTCGTAGTGTTGCCGGCATTATACTCTGGGATACAGTGATAAAACGCGTTTGGCTTCTAGTCAGTTTATTCTCCGAAATCTTTTTTTTGTTGTTTTGCATTTGTCTCCATCTTTAGTTGAGTTTGTATGTAAATGGCTGTGCATTAATATCCCAACACAGGTGCGTTTCTGGTCTCTCAATCTCGCTCCAGCCGCAGTCTTTTAATATGTTATGCTTCCTCCCAAGGACATACACAAATTGACAGTTTCCGCTGAGAATTATGTATGCGACTGGATGCCTGACCACATTTGTCATTGTTTAGCGGTGCCCTGGCAGTTTAGTTAAAGTTTCTTTGCACATGGTCTCATCTAACTAGTGTGCTTTAACATACCACATAAGGAGGCGCTATAATAAATTCAGCATTAAATTGAATAGAGAGTATTCCAAACTTATTGAGACTTTGAAGAGATTCCAGGAAAGATGACAAGACATGTTCCTATACATTTTTCTGTCTAGTTATAGAGCTAGTTATGCTATTTAATAACCAGACTAGCCACCTGACTTGTATATTCAAAACAGTCAGTGAGGTACCACTCCATATGCCTGTCCTCCTGATAATGCTGTCCACACTAAAACATTCAAATTGGGACCAACTTTTTTTTTTCTTTTTTTTCGTGGCAATTGGTAGCATTGCCTCTTAATTAGAAAATAATGTACAGTTGTCTTGTGGAAATGAACAGGTTACACTAACATTTCTCTGATTGGTTTAGTCTGTGCTTCTTTGTTCTGCCTTGAAATTAAATCTCTATGGAGCAGAAACAAACTGTTGTACTCGGAAGTACTGCACATGAAGTAAGTCATGCGGTCAGCCAGGCTACCATTTTAGACCATGTTATTAAACAAACATATTTTGTCTTGCAAATAATATATACCCCTCAAGTCAGCTTGGTGCTGCAGTTAGAATCAACAGTTTAGATATCATCATTACAGGAACACTCTTACATCACAGTTGCCATTTCTAACCCTAATCATAACCCTGATAACCCGTGGAAACTTTGCACTGCTGACATTATGTAGTCTATTCTAATTGTATTTTTTATTGTTTAAAGTTGTTTTTACTCATTGTACATAAGATATTTACTATTTAATTGTTTGCACAATCATAACCCTGATTAGGGCTACCTAACCCTACCCAGGGGGGATGGCAGGTAACAGATTAAATAAAGCTTATTGACCCACCATGGTTAAAAAAAAAAACAGGGATGCAAACATTTTGAAATTTTTTGAGATGGCACACGTTATTAACCTGTACTACCACTACTTCACACTTACTTTGTAATTTAATCTGAGAACACACTACATGATATTTTCAGTCTTAAAAGATTTTGTGAAAAATGAGGGTCCACACTACACCACTGAATGTAGGGCAGTGATAGAATGACAGGGGGTTCACACATAAGGAGTGAGAATCGCGAGAGTGGCTGCACTACAGGAGTCTATCAAACAGCTGATGCTGCTGCACTATGTGTCCTCTCCCACTGCTTGATTTATTTTTTTGGAGATTAAAAGCTGACCCCAAATCAACAAAGATATGCCACAGTTTGCGTGCATGGGAAACACATGCGTGATTGGTCAACAATGTGATCACTGTCGCCACAAGACGGTTCAGTCAGTGGCAAACTTGTTTATTGTTCTCTCAAATGGGAACTAAAAGTAGGCAACACGAAGAAGCGGGACGTATTTCCAGTAGATTCAATAAGAAACCAGCCCTGTGATGGCAGAGAGAAGTAGCTCGCTGAATTGTCCGAACACAGTTAATGTCACTAAAACTGGCTGTAAAATTTGGGACGATAAAATCAGCCACACTTATCCTGTACCTCAAAAATCATGTTTGATATACTGTGAGTGAGGTTTTTTTGCGTCTTTCTGCCACCCATTACACAATTTTGAAAGATTATAATTTTAGCCTCCGTCTTCTGTAACCTATGTCCATTCTCTCAGCTCCACCCCTCAAAACCGGCCATCATCAGGTGGGGCACCGTCAGCCTGTCACTGTCACCAGTCCCACTGCTACTTACTTCGTAGATAGTTGTATCACTTCACTAGATTTGATATCGTTTTAGCTTCCGTCTCACACATCCTCTCGCCTACCTCCATCGCCCTGTCAGCTCCTCCCCTCAGAGCCGGCGATCGGGTCGGGCCTCGTCAGCCTGTCACTGGTCTGCCGGCGTTTCATTAGTGCTGCCGTTCTCCGCCGCTCGCCCCGCCGCGCACAAGAGCTCAAACACATGTGCAAATTAAATCCACATCCAAACTCACTGCCATACACAAAGCAATTTAAATGATATTCATTAGAGCCATGACAAGTCCTGATGAGCCTTTCACTACAGTTGAGAGGAGGAGGACAGAGAGAGGAAGGCTGACTGAAGCCGGCGGAGGACTGCGCTTTTTTGGCCTGTCAGCTTTTTGCCAACTCTGTTTCCTCCGGGGCATTCGAGCATGGGCTCCATCACGACATCTGTACCTACTGGGGAGACAAGAATGTACAATCAGAGGGAATCTCTTCAGGAAAATCGTCTTTTTATTTCTTCTTGCTTTGACCATTCGAGGCAAGTTTATTTATATAGAGCACAATTCATGCTCAAAAGTCATTCAAAGTGCTTTAACTACAGCTGTGGTTAACAACAGAGGGGATGAGACCCAAAGTGTGATGCAGAATTGTTTCCAGACAAACAATGAATAAATAGAATACAAAATGTTTGTATTAAAGCAGAACTAAGAAACTCTTGCCCCTAGAGGCCAGAAGCGCAGGCGTTTTTTTGCTCATTAATTGTCCGTGAGAGTAAATACTACGCTGACAAAAAGGACAAAGGGAGAACGGGATATTGTACATCCAATTACACAATGGAGATCATTTTTATCAATCAAACTTCGCTGTAAATATTGTTTAAGTGGTGCTAGCCCGCAGTTAGCTTTGCCCGTTAGCCTATTAGCTTCTTCTTCGTGATTCTATTAGTGTGTATTGGTGACTCCGACCCATAGGCAGGAAAGTTGCAATTGTGTTTTGTGACACCAGTGGGAGATGAAAAGGATTTCTTAAGGTAAACAAGTTACTTAGTACTGCTTTAATTACAATATATTAGACGGTGTTTAGCATTACAAAAAAATGATTTTCTTTTCTTTTTTTTTATGGCTAGGATGATACTGGGCTTGAAAGCTGCATGAGAACCACTGCTTCTTCCGCTTATTCATTGCCGGGTCACAGGGGCAGCAGTCCAAGCTGCCTGGACGCCTAAGCAGCCCCTTGACAGTCCCTCAGGCTCAACACCAGGCTCAGCCTCCGGGTCACGCTGTAGGCTTTGTAGGTCTCTCATCATAAGGGACTTTTGAACCACTCTTCATCTGACCTGTCAACTAGTTCCTGCCTGCCATAGGAGACCCTACCAGGAGCATGAAGAACCCGACATCGCTCCTATAGGATCATTCAGGTGCTCAAACCCGTCCACTGCATTAAGCTTCACGGAGGAAAATCATAACATCATCAATATTTTCTACACGTGACTAAATGTTGAAAAGTTGCCATCTCTGAGCTTTGGTGCTTACCTTTTCTCGAATTGCCAGCACCATGTTTTCTTTTTATTTAACAACACGCAGCTTCAACTTTTGTTAACAAACTTCTTTTTATTTATTGCATAACGTTTCAAAGCTTTCAGGCTTGCTGCTAATCTATACAGCACTTGATTTTCCTTGATTGTGTTAATTATACAAAGTTATATTTAGATCAGTGTCTGTAACATCTCTGCACATCACTCTTTTTTCTTTGCCGGCTATCTGCATTTCTGTGGAGGCTTTCTTGTGCCAGCTGTCAATAAAGACACACTGGAAGCTGCCAAAACCAACTTAGCTCCATGCAGGAATGAAAAGAAGCATCGTTATTTATAGGCCCGCGAGTGGTCGGCTTAAAGATATAAGTAACTTTAGACAGAAAGGAAATTGGACTGGGTGATTAACTATAAATGCATCCCAAGAAATGCAAAGATATACCGCAAAGTTAAATTTAAGTTGCAGCCAGTCGTCTATGGTATTGGTGTATATGTTTTCAAAGATCTGTGCTAGTGATTCAGGTAGAAGAGCGTTCCAACAGAGTACGAAAGTGTGGTAAGTTTTGCTTTAATAGGTTTATTACAATGTTTTATTGCAGTAATATAACACACATTATCTTGAGGAGCTTCTCTCTTACTCATATGGACAGTGCTCTCATTCATTTGCTTTTAATAGGTCATGATATTTTGTTAGGCAATCACTATAAATTCAGTTTTTCTATACAACAGCCGAACTTCTGTATTTCCTGGATATGGATGTGAATCTGCCAAAACTAGACTGGCTACGATGGTAAACTCCTGTTTTCAAAAATAGTCACTTGTAGATTGAAAAGCAGCTCAATCTTAGGTCTAAGTTGACAACACTCAGACTGGCTCCACTTGGCCTCCTCTGCTGCCTCTTTTCCTCCCGCACCGTTACGGCCCCAGGGCTCCAGGCTCCCTCCTTTTTGATATTTGGTTTTGTGGCTTAAAGGGATTTTTCAGGAGTTTTTTTTGACATAGCCTCATTTCCTAGTTGTCCAAAGGGTTGTTGATTTCTGGAGATATATATATATATATATATATATATATATATATATATATATATATATATATATATATATATATATTTATACTTGCAGTCTTTATATTTGAAGAGTTTAGTGGCGCTATGCTAGTGCTAGGCTAGCGCATGTCTATGATAACTAGTAGCCTGTAAAAACAGTGACCTATTCCTCTAAGTTAAGATAAGCTTTGTGTTGAAAATGTAATTATACAAAATGCCAGCAGAGGGCTTTCGGGAAGCGTGGTACAAAAAGAATAAGCTAATAACAAAACTGTCTAATGTAGCTTGACAAATTGTAAATGTGAGCACGGATTTGATAGAAAAAGTCGAGTGATGCTATAGCCTGCGCAAAATGAAGCAAATGAACACTAGGTGTGTTTTTAATGTTGGTTTAAAGCTCAAATAAATCTGTTGAGCATAACATCGTCCATTGCACGTAATCATTTTAATATGTAAAGTAGATTACAATACAATACTGTCAACGCATTTTCAAAAGTGTTCTCTTTCGGCCTCTATTATTTTCTCTGTCTTTCTGGCACAAGCCAATTAAATGTGGCCTCTCCTCACAGCCCCTAATTAACCCCTTCAGGACTGGAATTATGCTTAACACCAGTGATTGAGGCCAAGCCTGAAATTACCCATCCTGCTCGGCGGTAATGACAAAATTCATGTCCTGAGCCTCACATGTCTGCCTGCATGTGTGCGTCTGAATCTCTTTATGTTCTATAGTGCCAATACGAGCGTGGCAAGGCGAGGGTTAAAATGATTAACTCACGCTTCAAAACGTCAACCCCAGGAATTTCACCGACTGCAAGGCACATAGGTTTGAATTTATACGTGACGAGGCAAGCAGTGTTCACAAAATACATTTTTGTAACATTATTTAGTTAGCATAATGTGTTCTTTTGTGTATGTAGATTTTGAATTTTCATCTTTATATTGTTACATGGTTTAAAACATTTAAAATTTGTGCCAGTGATAATACTCAGTATGTCTACAATAAGAAAAAAAAAAAAATAGCATTGCAACCTGGATTAAAAATTTTGTGACATTGAAGGAAAATTGATTCAGAATTGATTGATTGACAGAAAATGCTTTCCATTGCCCAGTAGAAACATTAACACTGGGTTAATCACATCCTCCTTTAGCAATTGTGTTATGTTGTTTGTGGAACGTTTGCTAAGTCAGGCTGTCAGTCCGATCAGCACCAACCACCAACTCACTCACTCACATACTACATCCACCCAGGCCTCCTGGTGTCTCCCATTCAAGTCACCAGCCTTCTGAGGTCTGACAGGATCAGGCAGACCAAAGGCGATATTGCGGTAATATATAACTACACCATATGGGACGTTTGGGTCCTCATGCCCTTCATCAGACATGAACATGTTTTAGAGACCCACCCTTTTTTGTCAGAATTTCACTTTTGGATCCAGCATGCAAGCCTTGTATTCTTTTGGATGTGTGTGCCTTTTTCTATTCATTCAATGTATAACCTTTGATCCCAAACTTGCCTCTGATAGGTGTAGAATATCTTACACTTTTTACACTGCTTTCAGGGAACAAAGCAGAGCTGCTTTGTCATGTAATGCTATAAAGAACAGCCTGCTAACAGCGCAACAGCCACTTACGGGTTGACAGTTGCAACAAATAGACATCAATATGATTCTGTAGAATGCAATGTCACGCAAGTGGAAAAAGGAACTCCCCTCTACTCCAAGAAATACCTTTCCATTGACTAAATCTGGGACCATATACGAGTGCAGTATACAGCTTCACAAAAAGAACACTGCCTCATGCCTCTGTGATGACCCCTCTCCCCTTTGTTAGAGCTACACGCATGCATTAGCTTCTCTCATTAGCATGTACATAGCCGACGCACACACACACCCATGCGGCGCTATAGGTTGCATGGCACTTGTAATATGTTACAGAGGCCCGTCCCAGGTTTGATGGGGGCCCCGTCGAGGGCCACCCTGCCTTTTGTTTTCAAGAGAGTCACACACCGCGCACCGATGTTGTAATCAATTTGTGTGGCCAGACGTGCTCGGGACGTGTGTGTTAATTAACATTCTAGTGGGAGGAAATAATTTAACCGCGATAATGAGCTGGAAGAGGGGAAGTGAGAGGGGTGTGATCTCCGGGATAACAGGCAAACAGTACGAGGGATGTCCTAAGAAAACCCCATTTTCACAATGAATTAACAGCTGATATTTGGAGAGCAACCGTGAAGGGGGCTCCGACTTTACCGACACATGCTTTCACTGTACGCCATGATGTAAGTGAGTGGTGCTCAACCTCATTTTGGCCACAACCCTCGCAATTAAAAAAAAACGCTGGATTTTGTGGCCCCCCAGGGTGAGGTTTTCCATTCAAACTATGTAGAAAATGTGCATTCATTGGCAATTATCATCAGCACAACACATCATTCCATTTTGAATTGTTTGAAGCAGATGTCAAGTCGTGTTTAAGCCTAAGATAATTAAGCTTTTTTTCGCCAGTATGCTCAATATGATCTGGCAACTCCTTAAAATGATCTTGAGAGGCCTGTGAGGGTTTAAATTGCAAAGCTCACTTGGGATTTACATTTTTTTTTGTCTTAGCCATGCTACATATCCTTTAATATATTGTGCTTACAAAGAGCATGTTCTGCGTTTGACTCACCCCTCAGTAAATTTCATAAATTTTAGGGTTGTTAATGGTGTTAAGGTGCACTTTAAATGGGAGGACTTCGTGTTATACGGAGACGACTCCTGGGCTTGCACAATTGATTCGCTGATTCATGACTATTTTCTCTTATTAGCTGTCATTCTTGATTTTAAGATGACTTCTCAATGATCAAACCTGGCACATCAAAAGGTCAAAATCATTGGCAAAGACCTCAAGGACCTTTCTTATTGCTCCACTTACAATTACCAGTAACATGTGTTTTATGTTCCCTGACCTGTTGGTTACCAATACACTGAAGATTACCACTAATCGATACCTTTTTCCATCAACATCAAACCATACTCCACGTGTAACCACCTGCGTTAACTAACAAATTCCCTTGAATTACATGCTTCTGTATTACAGCTAATGCAATTTGTGTTAATTTGCTGAGGCTGCAGAGATCGAGCCTGGGCGTGAAGGAGGGCAGTGTTGTGCCTATTAAAGGAGAACCCGGCCCATCGTATCGAATGGGGGGTCACATATCTGACCCGGTAATGCGGTTTTACTATCAGTGCTGGAGGCGGAGCAAGGAGTCAGGAGGTCTTTTAGCTAAACACACGCACACATGCACGAATCAACATAACCACAGACCGAGGGCTCCAAAGACCACTGTAGGGATGTTATTGTGAGACACTAAGCACTTTCTCTTATCATGAGGGTCAACCTCTGTCACCTTTGAACTGCAGAGATGGTTCATCATGGAGAGCGCGCCCCCACTATGTTTGAGCCTTTTTTTTTTACGCAGCCGTTCAGCTAATTGGACTAATATAATAGCGTAGCCATGCAGTGTAACAATATAAAAGGTATGTTATGGAGGGATTTTTAGCAGACAGGAATAGAAACTAAGGTTAGGAAAAGTAGGAGGTCAGTTGGTATAGTGATTCTCAACATTTTTCTTACTTTGACTCCAATTTTACGAGCCAATTCAAAAGCGACCCCCTACAAAAATTTGTGCTAATCATAGTTTGAACCTTAATGCATTCTTTCATTTAACCTAACAGGCTGCGACATACACATAAGCGTACATACAAATTCTAAGCATAGATCGGGTCCCATAATCAGTTATACTTACCTTGTCTCCCTTGTCATAGCGTTGTCTCCTCATATATACTTGGAGCTGTGTATTCTTCTTGTTTAGCCAATCCTGCACATTCAGTCTGCCTCTTTCTCCTCTCCCCCACCTGCTGATGTCACAAGGTGCTGCTCCTCTGATTTTAAAGTCAAGACAGCGTCACCAGCTGCCACCGTCTGTCTGTCCATCTGTCCATCTGTCTGTCTAATCAAAATAACACACACAGCCAAGGCCCAGTATCAAATAAATTCACAGCCCAGTACTATTGTCCACATACAACTGTGAACCCATAAAATGTGCTCGCTATACACGCAACAACCCCACACTATTCTGTATAATTAGTCAGTATATTTCAGCAGCAGCACACAGACTGCTATATTTGTGTGTGTGTGTGTGTGTGTGTATTGGTGTGCGTAAAGTGTCTGAAGAGTGTTTGTAGCGTTTAGAGGAAATTAGCCCGCGAGCGCTGCCTCGGCCGCAGCAGATAGCAGGTCGCCTCTCCAGGCAGCGTGGCATATTGATTTCTTGTTGTGAGGAGTGCTGTTCAAGCCCCATTTAAGATTTCCATCCAGCCCACAGCCACAGTGCGCCAGCCAGCCGTAAATTAGGGAAATTGCACATTCATCACGTGCGTTATTTTAAGATACTTCGGACACACTGGAGGAGACAGACGAGGAGCAGGTACATCCAGAGTGCGGCGTCTCTGGCAGAGCATGACGGGAAGTGTTCACACAAAAAATGTTATTTGGAATGTGTTTTTTTTTTTAAATATCTGCATTCTTACCTTTAAGCTAGAAGGTCCCAGGTTTGAACAATGTTAATGTTATTGTGTGGAGTTTGCATGTTCTTCATTATGTCTGCGCAGGTCCCTCCAAGTTGTCCAGTTTCCACTGCCATTAAAGGTACATTAGAGTCCCTTTCTGGGGTCAGGACTCAGATTATCAGTGGGACTTTTCTATAAAGCAATGTTTCACCACCATCAACCTAGGATGACAAGCCACGACCCAAATATGCATCTAAAGGTATATATTATAAAATACTGTAGTTTTTTCAACAAAGTGTTATTGAATACTCATTAAATCAACCTCTAAAGCTGAAATCCTATTTTAAACAACTCAGCACTAGTCATTTTGCTAATTTTTTAGAAGATATTGAGCCTTCCTTTCCATGGGTAAGGAAAGCTCATGGCCCACGGAAAACGATCCTGTATTGTACTGCTTTCGGGCGCCGACCTACCAGTTGTGAACCACTGCTATAAAGGTCAACTAAAACATTGGGGTCGTTTACGGAGTGTTTGCTCATGTGCTAAATGAGTTGCGTGTGCTAAAGTGGATCAGTATTCGGCCTCTATCTTGATAAATGACCCCGTAGTTTAAGATGCCAGAAATATGTGATTCTTATTTGAAAAAGCAAAAAGAAAGCAAAAACCCAATCTTTGTGTCAATTTAAAACAAAAATTCAGTTCTTAAGTCGTACACAACGATTAGCCCAGTACTTATTAAGTGTTGGCAGGATTTTCAACTGGAGATGGAAAATATCTTGACTGTCAAAATCCCAATGAACCCAAGGATTTTCCTTCTTGGAATTCCACCTGCAAATGTTCATGATAAAGACCACTGGTACATACTTCGCATCCTTTTGCTGATCGCACAGAAAACAGGATGGACACAGAGACAAGTCAACATAATGGAACAGCTGACCGCAATTTGATTTTAAATAAGCTTTTGTTTCACATAATACTTGTAATTACTTCTTGTAATCTAGTCTTTGCAGCTAAACGTGTAATTGTGCTTTATATTTCTGTGATGTTATTGTCAAGTTAACATTATGTGGAAATCTCGATAATTGTAAAACAACATTTCATTCATCAGAGTTATTTTCAATTGACATTTAGATTGCATGGGTTGTAAAGTCGGGCCTGTTTGAACAAATGGGGAATGGGAACTGGAGAGGAACCCAGTGGAAGCGAATTGTCCACAGCGCTGTTCTGTCTGGCGCCTCTGATGCATTTGATTGTTCCCGGTGTTGTCCGTGCTATGCCGACTGATTCCATTGTGAGGATCCGGCCGCCCCTCAGCCCGCTCAGGGGTGCGCCGCGTCCTCTCCTCCATGTTCCTGCGGGATTGTGACGGCTGCATTGAGCGGGTGGCAGGAAAAAAAAGGTGGGGTGTAAGCCGGACATAGCACCATCTATATGTTACCATTCACCGGCTTTGTGGTCTGGCGGCATGCATTGTTGTCCTCTTACATAACGGAGAGGAGCTTCTGTCATCAGTAGACACCGGGGCACACCAAATAAATAAATAAATAAATAAATAAATAAGGTAAAGCCAGGTTTAAGTTTATGAGAAAACAATTCTGCCTTGTTTTGGAACTAACAGCCCTGTAAATCAGGCTAGGAAATAGATATCAACAAATCAGGAATTAGGAATGAAAAAAAATCGTCATGAAAAGAAAACAATACATTGTAAGGAAGCTACAAATAAGTATGTGGATTAAAAAGAGGATTTTTTTTTGTAATAATGATAAACAGATCTTCATCACTATCTTACACTTTGTTGTTTAGAAAATGCAATATTAATCTGAAACGACATCTGAAACAAAAAAATATCCAGTAGTTTCACTTCCCGTATTTCATGTGATAATGAAAACCCCTCCCGCTCCCCCTCGCTGTGCAGCTGTTTCAATGAAGACTGCACTGTGTATATATATATATATGACACTTTCCCCTAAGGACTACATCTGGAAATTAGCTTGAGAAACTACAGTCTGGTACGGTCATCTTTGCTCTCGAGCATAATATAATTGTACGCTGTCCTGATGATAAATAAACAAACAAACAGACAAAAAAGAGAGAAAAAGAAAAGAAAAAACTGATTAGATGTCACGACCCACTTTGCGATTAAAGGATTAAGCTCAGCAAGAGATGGAGAGGTGAGGAAAGCGTTTCAGGAGGAGCTGTTTGGGAACAGGTGGAGCTTTGGGTGCTAAGAATATCCACCGGTGAACTTCTAAAAATTACTCAAAGAAGCACTCGCGGCTCGAAAATCAGCTTCAGGTATGTTTTTGATGAGAGAACAGTATTGTAACGTGGTAAAAAGTTTGAAAAAAATCTATTTAATTAAGCAGCTTACATGGCAATGTGTTTATTTCCATGTGACAGTTTATACATCAAAAGAGCAGAATGTCCCAAATACAACCTCAGAATTGAAGTTAAAGCTGTGGTTATCAAACTCATTGAATGAACTAGAATAAGATACCCATGACTTTCAGAGGTTGATTCAGACAATGCGGCTCTAGTGTCTCCCCTTTAAGGTAAGTCTAATCATCAGAAAGGCAGTATATCAAACATTTTGCTGGTCAGATTGAGTGTTTAGTCTGAGTATACAATAGCACCATCTTTAGGAAGCAGACATGGGCCATTAAGTTTTTTTTTTATGATTTTCGAATAGCTTAGGTGCACTTCTCACCGAGCCATGCACAGTCGGGGAGATTTAACTGTGTATGTTTACTTTAATCAGAGAAACTAATCTCAAGCTGCAACCCTATCAGGACTCGCGCGAGCTCGACCACTTACGGGAAGGCGAACATAACTGTTTGTGTTTGCCTCGTGATGAATTGTGTCTACAGGTCAGCATTCATCATTTTACTCCACTGACTGTAACTAATGGGCTTGAGTGCACATTGCAATTATGCCGCAATCCACTGGAGGTAAGCAAATGCGAAAAAAAAAACAAAAACAAAAAAACGGAAGGCCCTCGCTGTGTGTGTGCAAGCATGTCCCCGTGGCGGCGGCCATTGTCTCCCGCGCTAAGGCTGAACCCTTAATAAGAAAGAGAGGGAGGAGCGGGAGAGAGGAAGTGGCGTTCCTACACTTCAATTTCACGCGTATTTTCTTTGAGGCTAATGAGCGGCCTTAAATACGGCGCCAGACTCTGGGCTGCGCTCCTGAAGCCTGACATTTTTCACACATAGTGGCACCTCGTCCCCGCAGATGAAGTCCTTCTACCTGCCGGTGAGAAGTGTGTGTGTGTGTGTGTGTGAGAGAGAGGGCGAGAGGAAGCGTATTTTTTGTTCTGTGTGTGCAAAGACAATAGAGGAAAAAATGTCTGTCGGATTCCTTATTGTGTCTCGCTGAATGCTACATTGGAATGCTATGCTAGGAACATTTTCTGTAGTTACTTACCTTTAAGTCTAATGTGAATGTAATGTAAATTTCTTCTGCGTTGGACCCATCCAAAGGGAATCGAACGGCCTCTGGAGCCTTAGACAACTGCACAGGAACCTTCTCCAGATATTGAGTCGAGTGGATTCCACGCAAACCTTCCTTCCGCGAGGACAGTCCTGACCACACGAGGTGCTGCAAACTCAACGCCGTGCTGATTTTAATATTTTTTCCCTCATACTCCTTATCCCTTTGTATTGTTCTTGTAACAAGCATTCATATTGTGTCTTTATTTTGTGTGTGCATGTGTGTAAATGTTGTTCCGAGTTTGACCCATCATTCTGCAGCACTTTTCTCTATTGTTATTAGGTTGTTAATGATTAAGGTGCACTTCATTGTCCCTGTGGAGAAGTTTGTCTTCTACGTTTGACCCATCCTTCAATGCCACTGGGCCAACCTCTCAGGAGCAGTGGACGACCCGCGGGACGCATCTCCAGATCTTCAGGCTTATGATCGGAAACACTGCGCATGGTTTTTGTGCTGGAGGGGGGAAAACTGGGCAAACCCACCTAGACCTGGCCTTTGCCTATTGAAACTGAAATCTTTCGAGTCAAAACTAGTGAATTTATTACATATCCAGAGACCAAGTGAGGCATAAACCAAAATGTTTGTGTGGTTATGGTGAGTGAACAAATTATCTTTCCTTTAAAGCAATACTAAGTAACTTGTAATCTTAATAAATCCTTCACGTAGTCCCTCCGAGGGTAATACGAGTGTTAATGGGATGATTGGAGGGTCTTTCATCTCCCCCTGGTGTCTCTGGCCAGAAAACCACAATTGCAACTTGACTGCCACCGGACCGGAGCAACCAATGCACACTAATGGAATCACGAAGAAGAAGCTAACTGCGGGCTAGCGCCACTTTAAACAGTATTTACAGCCAAGTTTGAGTGAAAAAAAAAAATGTCTTTGTGTAATTGGATGTACAATATCCCTCTCTCCCTTGGCCTTTTCTGTCAGCGTTGTATTTACTCTCACGGACAATTAATAAGTAAAAAAATCGCAACTTGCTACGACCCCTGCAGTTGCGCTTATGGCCTCTAGGGGCAAGAGTTATCTAATACTGCTTTACATTTATTATAATAATATTCTCTTTTTGTAGCCTATTTGTCTCTGTAAAAGTAAAATGAATATGGCAGCCGTGACCCTTGCTAGTATCTGGTTTGCTGTGTGTTTGGAAGGATACAAGAGGGCAGCACTGATTAATATAACATTAGAACACTCTTAAAGCTTCGACCTCTGTTGCAGCCCATCGCTATGTTTTGGTCGCATATTTATAACGCTTTCACATCACTGCCTTGCCCTTCTTTACATCTTCTAAGTTCATAACAAATTGTACTTTATTGTGTTTTTCGTGGCGCATGTGTTGGTCACAACCGGTGGGACAAAAGAACGGGCTGGCAGTGGCGCCTGAACAATGGCGGTGTGAGGTGCGTGTCTGTTAGTCTCCCCTGGCCCTGGCGCTGCCACTCACGGCTCGCCTGCATGCGCCTCCCGTCACCGGCGCGCTGACACACTCCAGTCTAATGCGCTCGTTAGGGACTGCACAGCACACACGTAATTGATAGCCATGACACATATGATGCACACACACGCGATTGCAAAAAACAGATTCCTCTTTTTTTAATGCGGCAGTAGAAAACAAGGTTATATGAAGTCATATAATGGGGGTTCATTGTCAAGAACAACAACCGAAAAAAAACGAAGAAAAAAAAAAAAAACAAAGGAAAAGGAAATGAAAGGACCAACGAACCGCACAGAATTCATAACAGTGCATCTGCGCTGTTTACATGCCAATATTTTACACATAAGGATTTTTTTTTTTTTCTTCATTTGTCGACACTGGCAGCTGTCAGTTACTTCACCAAATTAACTGCCAGAAATGTAGCAGGACTTGTCACTCAAGAGGTTAGCGTAACCATGGTTACCTTTCATATCCCCAAAAGATAAAGCTGCAGTGTGGATTTATGGCAGGGTAATTAGACAAGAAAAAAAAAAAGAAAACATAACAGAAACTAGGACTGACTGAAAAGCATTCAACAATAGGAAACAGAGTGCTTATAAATAACTTTATAAAGTCAAATCTTTTGTACAACCTTTAATATCATTTCATACAGCGGCACATGAGAGTAGTGGGTAAAAAAAGACTCTTTAACCCTTTGAGCACGAGGTGGGAATAAAACCATTCACCTGTCGTCATCCTTTTTGTCTCCAATTGTTTTCGATTAAATAACACATTTATAAAACTATTGTGCAAAACAATTTTCTTCATATAACTGGCAACCAGCAGATAGTCATTTTCTTTTTTTTAAATTAAAAATATAAAAAAGATGCATAATTTAGACATGAATTAGTAAGTTAATAACATTTTATATACATATGTTACACCGACCTGATTCAGTAAAGGCCCCTGATCAACCAAAAACACAAATTTGTCACAACGGGAGTCTTTGAGGGAATTTTACATATACATTTTATTTTGAAATATGCACACCTTTCAAAAAAAATGCATGCCAACGTTTGGACAACATACTCCCTCAAAAATATTATTTATTTTGTGTCACAATTTCCAAGAGCAAATTAGTGCCTCCTTGAAGGGCAGGAGAAGAAGTGCTTTGACGTACTCAGAGGGTTAAATTTAAATGGCTGACTCAGCACAAAATGCTTCAAAATGAAATAAACATGTGATGGGCAAAAAGTAATAATGTTACAAAGTGCGCCAAATATAGTTTTCAAATGTCCAACTAAATGGCTTTACTTATGCATGCAGCTTAACACCTCAGTGATGCCAAAAATATAAATGAACTTAAAGTTTCACAAGTTTTCAAAATACACATCACTTCAATTGAAAAAAAAAAAAAAAAATCTTATTTTTTAAGCCTTCATGTACAGACCCCCTTCAGTTACAAACAGTTTCCTTCTGCACACTTTTGTAAAGTCACTTAGTTTCCATCAAACCAGAGCACAAAATTTGAATGTCTTGGGCCAGAGTGAGTTATCTCACATAAAAATAACAAACTGCTACAACACAAAATTTTGAAAACCATGTGCCAAAACTCAGAGCAGTAGTTTTATGGCATCCTTGTGCAGTTCAATCACATTTATGGTCCTTTTTCCATTGTAATAAGGTCTGTGAAAGGCTTCAGAGTCAGAGCAAGGAGGAGTCAACAGTACAAAAGATTTGCAGCATTGTCCGCAGCGAGTGCTACTGTTTCTCTATCTCACAAACGTACATGAGGTGGTCCTCAGGGGACTTGCCGTGAGTCTTGCTCAGGTGAAGCTTGACCGCATGCTTGCTCGCAAAAGTCCGATTGCACAGTTTGCACTGGTGCACAGACCCACTGTCCTCCTCCTCGGGAGAGGGGGCGGGTGACTCTGTGGGGGGTAGGGGGGTGGGCGCTGGAAGGGAGATGGGTAAGGATGGGGGCAGAACTGTGGGCAGAGAGGAGGGGAGGGGGTGGCTGGACGGGTGCAGACTGGAGAGCAGTTTTTCAGACAGTCCTTTGGTGTGTCGATGATGGTTATGCCGTGAGATCTGGCTTAGAAGCTGCTCCCCAGAGAGCTTAGCTAAGTCTCTTAGGCGGAAACCCAAGTGGGATTCCAAGTGGCTGACATAAGTGGATGGGGAGCGTATCTGTGAAGCACAGTCACTGCAGAAGAAGACTGGATGACCAGAGTCCAAGTTCTTCAAGAACTTGGTACCACCAGTTCTCCTCAGCTGGTATTTTACATTGGCCAACCAGTGGGATATAGTTGTCATTGAGAGACCAGTGAAGCGGGAGATGTGCATCCTCTCTTGAGGGCTCAAGTCTGACATCATGTACTTTCCATCAGTGGTCTGCCTTAAACTGGAGGCAAACTGGGCCTGTAAGATAAGCAGGTGCTGGGGGTTCCAGTTGGACTGGCGGCCCTTTCGTTTCTGGGCAGGTGAAATCTCCTCAGTCTCCTCCTGTGTGGCGCCCTCTATGTCCGACCGCTCAGAGAGACTGGTCGGTGTTGAAGACTTCGAAACCACTTGGCTCTCAGTCAGATTTCTCAGCATGTCAGAGATGTCTGACAGAGCATTCTCTCTCAAAGGGGAGGAGGACATAAAAGAAGCGATAGCAGCTGAAGCTTTGGTCATGGTCAAAGCTGAAGAGGGAGAGACTGATGTTGGGGTGGAGGTGCTGGAGGAAAGTGGAGCACTTGTGCCATTTTTATCAGCGTGTTTGCCCTTGGTGAGATCTATAGGCTGGTCATTTAGATGTTGCTGGTAGAAGTAACGCTCCAAGTGGTCATTGCTGGGTTTTTTATTCTGGGCTGGTGGAGTGGAGGCAGCTACAGCAGCTTTCTCTGCCAAACTGTTACTCATTTTAAAAAGCATGCTCATAGGATCGAGGGAAGGTAGGGCAGGCTTTGCAGCCTTCCCCAGATGCGCGTTCATTACAGACTGCAGAGCGCTGAGGGGGTTGACAAAAGGCTGCTCTGGGGGTGGATGGTCTGTGATGATGGCAGTGCTGCTGCACAGCATTGAAGGCAGGGGAGATGTCACAGAATTGGAGTCCATGCCGTTCTCCACAGCTTCCTTTACTTCTCCATTTGACTCTCTGTGATTGGTCTCTCCCTTTTCAACCACAGCAGTGCTCTCTGGAGTTTTACAGGCTCCCGCTCTGTTTTCTTTGGGGGATTCTCCTCTGGTGGACTCGCCTGCCTCACTGTTGCATGGTGACGGTGTGGTGCGCATTGAAGGAGAGGCTTTTATAGCACTGCTGGGCTCTCTCATTTTTTCTTCCACTTTAGCCACTTTTTCAGTCACTTTTTTCACCAGTTCCTCCATAGCGTGGAAGTTATTCTTTGGCAATGGGGAGGTCTGACGACTTTGAGGGGAGATAAGAGGCAGGTTTTTGCTTGTGGGAGAGAGGATGTCTCCACCAGGAAACATGTATTTGAGGGGGGAACTTTTGCCAGAGTTGCCTAAAGAAAGTTTCATAATGTTCGGTAGCTGGTAAGCAGCATGAATGCTCGGATAGCCACCCCAACTGGGAGCTCCGTTTTGAGCTTTGTTTATAGCTGACGTCACGGTGTTTTCTAAAGACTTCAGAATGTCCAGACCTCCTTTGGGACTTTCTTCCAAATCCTCCTCTGTCAGATAAGAATATTTCGACGAAATATCAAACTTTTCTTCTGTCTCATCATCGCAGCCCAACTTTCTATCTTTATGTACAATGCCTCCATTGTTAATCACAGACTCTTTAGTGCATTCTTCCTCTTTTTCTTCCTTTTTAATTTCTACAGCCAGGGTCGAGGGGGAGATGCTGGCAGGCGGTACTGGGGCAGGGGGAGGGGAAAAGGTTGTCGCAGCCAGAGGGACAGACTGCACCTTTTCCTCGACTGTTACACTATTTACGGATATGGGTGCGGGAGACTCTAATATTGGTTTGCCCTTTTTGATGGCAGAGTTGGTCACTTTAATGAAATGTCCAGTAACCATCATATGAGCAGTTAACTCTTGCAACGTATCATGTGAACTGCCACACTCCATGCATTTAAGTATCTGTGATTTTCTCGATTCAAACTGCCAGGCGTAGCTTGCCCCATTTTGGTGTCCGTAGCGGTTGTTGGGCGTGATATAGGGGTTGGAGTTTTTCTGCAGGATATCATTCACGGATTCGTTTATTGACATGGGTTTGGGCGTGTTTCTTCCATTTGAGTCCGGCGAGCTGGGGAGGTCCAGATCAAGCGGGGCCTTTTTCCTGGCATTGGAGATGATCTTTGCTGCCACTGGGGTAACCGGTTCCTTCAGAGGCACTTTCTGATAGTGTTTTGTCTTTATCATGTGGACACTGAGATCTTGGAGGGATTCAAAGGAGTGGCCGCAATACATGCACTTTAAGACTTTCTGTGCATCCTCTTTCCCCTCCATCTCGAGCAGCGACCTCTTTCTGGGTTTCGACCAGCGCTTGGTACCTTCGCTATCTGTCTCATGGTTATCGTCGCGGTAATGGCCCGTCTCATTCATGTGCACCGTCAGTTCCACTAAAGTATCGTATGCAGCACTACAGTCTTTGCAGCGGAACTTACTCGCCCCTGTGAATATCGAGCCGTAGAGTTTGGAGCTTTGGCGATAGAGCTGGACGGTGCTGAAGAGATTGGGTTCGACAGACCCAGCAATGGAGACTGGCACTGGAGGAGGCTGAATCATGGCCAGTCTGTTGTGTTGGTTTTGCGAGGCCTGTTGGAAAGTTTTAGCGATAGCCGTTTGGTGCCAGTCGTAGCCTCCACTCCCACAGCTACTGCTGCTGCTGCTGCTACTGCTGCTGCTGTGACTGCGCTTCTCCGGCGGGGGCTGGCTCATGTTTAGATTCAGAGTGGACCAGTAGGAGTTGGTCAGGAAAGAGGTGTAAATGGCCTTCATTTTTTCCAGACTGTCAGCCACTGATCCTGTGGCCACTAACATGGCTTCATCTGAGCTCACTGGAGTGGAGGAGTTGGCAGCTGCAACTGACATGGCGGAAGACAGAGCGTTTGAGGAGTCCTTAGAAAGAAGGCCATCGTCCTCATTTTTAAGGGACGAGCTTTCAAAATCAGACATCCTGTCACTGGATTCACTCAAGTGAGACTCGCTGTCCAGCTCCTGTCCAGAGAAGTCGGCTGCATTGGGGGAGTCATGGAAACCAGTGGAACCCGGCCTGTCTTTGAGGAGGAAGTCTTTTTCTTGACATAAAAACTTTGAGCTGGGCTCGTCCCCTTCCTGCGCCGAATCATCTCCCTCCATGTCCTCTTCCAGCAGGACGGCTTCCTTCTCATCTTCCGGGACGTACGCTGTTCAACAAGACAAGAGGAGAGAGAAGGGACTTGTTAGAGCCACTTTACAGAAAACGGATTGATACGGATGCTTTGTTTTGAAATAAGTGTCAAAAATAGACAAGTATGTTTGTCTCCAGTGGAAGCAATCACCCACTAATATTTACAGACAGCATTTCATATCATAAGCTGTGGAATAACTTGGTATTCATATTGGAATCAAGTCAGAAACCCTCCCCACCCGTTCGCCTTTGTTCTTTTGGTGTGAGTGCAACATACAACCATAGAGACAGAGAAAGGGAGAGAGAGATGTAGAATGGAATGAGAAAGATGGAGGGAGGGAGAGGGGTGGATGAAAAAAAAAACATCTCTTCAAACAGAACTTGCCACCTTATTCTTCTCAAGGGGCAACAGCTTGAAATTAAAACTAAATTTGAAATTAATGAAGCACATTGTGGCGGTGGCATTCGTTTCTGAAGTAATAAATTACTTGTATCAACCTCGGAGACAGCGGTTCCTGTCTGTCAATTAATATGTCTTACGCTTCCTTCTGCAGACTCTAATGCATTCCCTAACAGACACCCTCGCCATTTAAATTAAGCATGCATTTTCACTCATTACACCGCTCAGCCCCTCGCCTCCTCGTAAATAAAAATGAATGCATGTACGGTCGCCGGCAACAAATCTCGCCCCGCAAAACCCATTTGCTTCAATTACCAAAGATTAGAAAAAAAGTTTAGCGTTATTATTTACAGTTTAGCTTGAGGGAAAGGGCTGGAGGCCTTTCAATCTATATTCAAATCTCGCTTGTTTAAGAACAGTGCAGCGGAAATCAAGGGGAAGATGCATCGAGACAAATTACACTCTACGTCTGTGGATGGTTCTCTTTTGTAAATAAGTCTGCGTCTGATAAAACAACAGCGCATGAAAGCCCTTTAAAATATCCGCTTTGTCAGGAGTGGAAGATTTGTGAAATAACAAGGAAAGTGCGTTCTGCAGAAACGAGCTGGTAGCCTAGATAAAGACGGACGGGGGGGGGGTTGTGAACATCAGTGGCCTTGTGCCTAGCATTCCTTTGACGAGCGGACCATCACTCATGCAATGTGGTATGTAAACACAAGAGCTAGCGGGTGTGGTACAGGCCGAAGTGAGAGGCCATAATTTGTACTGTGAGAATTAGGAATGTGCGTACTAACATCAAAACATCACCACTTTCAATGCTAGTGTTTCGATTTCATTGGTAACAGGAAGAATTAGCAACACAAATCCTTTCATTATTTTAAACAGCAATGGTGAAGATCGCGTGAAGAATTGACAATAACATAATGATGGCCAATTCTTTCTGTTCTGATGCTCCAGTGGCATATAAAAAAAAGGCATCATTTGTTACATGTATGTGGAGTTGAACAGACTTTTGTGAGTTGACAAAGGCTGAGACAGACTGGTATTGCACGTTCCTTGTGAAAATAATGCTATTTCAAGTAGAAGTACAAAAGTAGACATCCAAGTACTCAAGAAGCTCAATGGTAAAACAGAACTACAGTAACTAAACACTGAGTAACTGCTTGAATTGAGTACTCGGAAAACGTTTTGGTAGAACAAATCAAACTGGCAAGAAATGCACCAATTATTGTAATGCATGAGCCTTATGTATCACTTTTTCGTCGCTTTACATCTTCATGCATAATTAATTTCCTCGCCATAGTCAGTGGTTAAGCTAACACTGTAGCCACATAGGCCCTGATGTAACAGTGACATCCACAGAAATGTGAGCGACATGTTTTGAAATAGGTCGGATGAAGTGTATTTCGGTATGTCAGAGCAAATAAAAAACTTTTAAATATTATCATCTGGACGTTTACAGTAGGAGAAGTAACCAAACCATTTAAATAAAAAAAAAAGGTTGCAGTTCTTTTAACACGAGTAAAAATAAAGCACTAACTTGAGTAGAAGTAAAAAAGACAATGACATGACAAGTACACATCAGTTTGGGGAGCGAGAATGAAGGCGCTCAACTCGGGTGCAAAAGCTGGTAAAAGTCACTGAATAACTGATAAGAAAATAAGTCTGTGCGGCGGGAGGAGTTGAATGCCAAATCACACCTACGGTTAGATAAAAATAGTGGCACGGCGCGCGCAAAATACCTACACAATCTGCCAGCTGTGTCGTCCAACACACTTCAACTGTTGCACACTCCAGTCTCTAAGTGTGCCGCATGCGACTTGTGAGGCGGTGTGTGTGTGTGCTAGTCAACAGCAGCAGCAACAACAACGGGAGAAGCCTCTGTCATTGTCAGGCCACCGGTTGCCGTCGGCGATGATACGACAGTGCCGTGGGATAAACAGATGCACGGAGACACAGATATCCCTGAGCCCATCGCACATCTCACTCTCTCTCACCCTCTCTCTCTCTCTCTTTCCCCCCCCCCTTCCTCTCTTGCTCCCTCGCAGTTAGTCGACTGTATGTGCAGCTACTACTCCGCTCTGTGCCTAAGGCGATCTCCGGAGCTCCTCTCAAACATGTCTGCTCCGCTGTTCAATGCAACAAAAGCGTCTCCTGAAAGCACTTCAAACATGTTACTTCGCATTAGGGCGCACGAGAGCGGTTAAAAAGTGAACGCCTGCCTGTTCTCAGCGTTTAATGATTTTGCTGCGTCGTCTGTGAGAAGTAAACCCGACTCTAGAACCTGGCATCAAAGGTGCACTAAAATCACACGCGCATTAACATACACGCAAAAAAGTATTTGTCAAATGGGGGGGGGGTATCCAAAAGCAAATATAATCTATCAGTTTGAAGAAAAGGGAATTGCACAGGTCTTCTCAAATGGTTTTCTTATAAAAATCTAAATAACATTTTGATGAGGTAATTTGGTTCAAAAAGTGCAAAATGCAAAATCATTACGTCTGACTATCCCCATAATTACTCTTTATAGGATGACGTCTTCCATCTGATAGAGATTTGCAAATGTTTTGCTAACAAAGCCACAAAAAGCACGAGAAAAGTTCATCTTTAGTCGTGGTTTTCCAATTTTAGCCTCGTTTTTGTGCTGAATTAGTCTTTTGTAAGTCTTGTGAGCAGATTACAAATTCTTTAAGATTCTTATTTTTGTGTTGTGCAATATTGTAATTTTATTGTTAAATAAATAATGGCGGTGTACGCAAAACGTCTGAAACTGAAGTGTTGAAAGTTAAGTGCGATTAATTTCGATTCATATTTTTAATCGCACTAAACCTTATGTAATTAATTAATCGTACTTAATCGAAAAAGTCCCGGCCCAAAAAAGGACATTTTCAAATCTTTTTTTCTTATAAAAATCTAAATAACATTTTGATGTCTAAGCTAGTTTGGTTCAAAAAGTGCAAAGTGCAAAATCATTATGTCTGACTTTCCCCATAATTACTCTTTATAGGATGACGTCTTCCATCTGATTACGATTTGCTAATTTCTTGCTAATGAATCCACAAAAAGCACTAGAAATGTTCATTTTTAGTCGTGCTTTTTCCAATTTTAGCCTTGTTTTTATGCTGAATTTGTTGTTTGTACGTCTTGTTAGGACACATTTTGAGCAGATTACAAATTCTTTATGATTCTTGTTTTTGTGAAAAATTTAAATTTTATTGTCATTGCAAAATTCTATATCGGATGTCTCACACTATCGCCTCACCCTAATAAGATGGTAATTGAACATCAACTTAATAAATAACACAAATGTTCCTGTAAATTGTCTCTCTTCCCTCTTGCACACGCTGCCAAATTCCACTTCAAAATACCCAGCTTGTTTCGATATGTATACCTGCATGACAATAACCTTTCCCGCTTCACTCCGCACCTCCCCGTGTGCTCCCGCCGCCCGCTCATGCACCCAAACACCGGGGCCGCCCCACATGTACGCCGCCATCTGTTGTGAATCAGCCAAAAAAGCGACAGCTGTTTAAGAGAACAATGCTCCGCGCCAGCCAAAACATCAATGTGAAATCTCTACTACACCGCAACACACTCCTCTTCAAATTAGCTGCCTTTATGGTGATAAGAACGCGCCGCCTTTTTGGTTTGTTGGGAGACGTATAGAAGAGAATGAGGGGGGGGACAATAATGGTTCGTCTGAATGAGTTTGCGCCGTGTAGGCTCCATCCACCTACACGGAGCGCGCGGCTTGTTTTGCCGGATTTGTTTGAGGAAGTGGATGTGGAAAAAATGGGAAACAAATACTGTGTAAAGGGCGTCATTGTGCTACAGTGAATAGCCGCAGTCGCTGCCGTGAAAAGGCTGAACAATTAGACGTTATTCTGTAAACGTATACTGTCTGAACCTGTACTGTTTGGTGAGATTTGAAAGGAAGGACCAAAAATAAACACTCAGAATGTTACGCAATTGTATGTCTGTGTAAAAGTAGTGAATATGGATATTGTGTTGTTTTATCTGTTGCAGCCCTTGTGAAAGTCCAGCACCTTCTGGCCGCAATCTTAGAGGCAAAGATCCCATGCCACCCAACTCAGTGTAATTTCTCTCTCTTTAAAGACTATGCAATGGTTTTCCAGCTAAATTTCAATTCACAGGTAATATATCTGTTTTGGGCTAAATGTGCATCAACAGATTAAACAGATAGATATATTCAAATTAAATCTCAAGTTTGGATGTCCTGAAGAATATCTCTTCATAAAAATGGTCAATTTCCATTCCTTACTGTCATGTCATCGGCATCCGAGCACCATTCCCTATGTCAGGGGTTCCCAACCCTAACTTTTCAGGCCGCGACCCCCAAAATCACGAGACCAAAAAAAGCACTGTAAAATATAATCTGGAGGCGATTTATTTTAAATTCATGTGCACAACATTAGGTACCACTTTATATTAAGGTGTTCTCATTAAGTATTAATAAGCATTAGCAAGCATTTTAGGGGGAGCGTAAGGGTTAAGTTAAAGGGTTAGGTATGGGTTGGCTATGAATAAGCGTATTATTAATGGCCTATTAGTATGTTAACAGATAAAAGTATAAAAAGCAGTGCGTTAAAACTTTCCAAGCATATTATTAATGCTTATTAATACCTTATTAATACTTAACAGGCCTTAATATAAAGCGTTACCTTTAAAATCTCGTTCATAATATTTGTTTTGATAGTATGTTTTGATATTGATTTTACTAAAATACGCAATTCAATCAAAAATACAGCAAACATCTCGCAATCTTGGAACCCCTGCCCTCGGTCATAAGGCAGGCTTAGGGACAGGTAGAAATCCAGAGATGACTTTGACAGAAGATGCAGGATATGCAGGATGACAATATGCAATTTTGCAATCATTGTAAATTTGAAATTGCTAGCTCTTGTTGTTATTTTTCTTTACTTGTATAGCTAATAAAACTAAATAAAACCAACGGTGCATTAGAAATCCAAAAGGAACAACGTCATTAATAGGTGAGGAGACAGGAATAGAGAGGATATCCAAGATGAAGAGAAACAGGATTCTGGACAAAAGTCAAAACCAGCAGCGGCCACACGTGCGGAGAGGATCCCTCAGGCCACTGGCTTAGGTCCAGGCTGCGAAGTCCACCATCGCACCTTGACCCAGCATAGCACGATAAATATGGAGACTGAAACACATTCACACACACACATACCCGCATAAAGCCGCTGGAGTGGAAGGAGTCCGGGCCAAGCACACCACACATGCAGGTGCTCTTTTAATTAGCGGGGAGAGAGGGAGATAGAGTCGGCTCCGGACGAGGTAGCAGCGGGGTAGGAAACAAGGTTTGATCTCATTTTCAGGGGAAGGAGACCAGCTGAGATAGCTCATTCTGATAGCAAAGGTGAGCGGAGCAATAAAGACGCCATGCCTCTTCCAGATAACAAGCAGCAGGTAAAACAAATAAATAAATAATGGCGGCGTACGCAAAACACAGGAGATGAAGTTATTGGCATGTGTGGATTTTTCTATGCAGGAAACGTAACACGTAGTTATAAGGGCATTGTTATTTTATTATTTTTTGTCTTTAGAGGATAATTGGGTTATTGAGGAGAGCGCGGGCACTTAACTAGCATTGCGTTCCTGTTTCGCGTTTGCAATTTTCGATCAATGAGGTGCTGAACATTTGATAGCTTGTCAAAATGTGCCTGATTGTTGTGTAATATCGACATCAGGCCGAGCGAAGTCTAAAGTTTCAGGTAGAACGGGTGAAATTTGTGGACTGCATTGTTAGTAATGTATAAAGTTGTGGTGTTGAGTGTTATGAATTCTTAATCTGCCTTTTGCATGTGGAACTAGCAAACGCCGGCTAAAAATATGTACAACAACCTCCCTGCTCTATTGTGTTAAAAAGGCATTAGCGGCATGTTAGCTCGTCTGTTTGCACTTGCGTTTGTACACTCTGGTCTCCATAAAGGGGCTGATAAAGACTATTTGCACCATCCACGTCATTATAGGTCTGCGTGTAGTATCTCTCTCTCCCTCACTTGATGATATCCGCTAATCCCTGCCCTCCCCGCCCCCCCCCTTTTCCCTCCCACTCCGCCTCCAATCACCAGCGCGGGCCACGTTAATGAAGTTAATTGAATCTTAGATCAATAATGCTTAATTATTGTGATTTGACATGCGCAGACAAATTGGTGTGTGTGTGTGTGTGTGTGTGTGTGTGTGTGGGTGTGTGTGTGGGTGAGTTGGGGTAATGCGTGCGAGAATGTGGGGGCGAAAGTGGCACAGCTGTCTGCGGAGTGGCGGGGGATTGGCGAGGCGAAGCCATTGATCCCGGGGGGGGGGGGGGTGTCCCATCGACCTGTGTTTTCTGACGAATGGAGCTGTTCACCTCACACGGCTACACCATGTACCGGAGCCGTGAGATATTTGCACGGCGATCACTGCATGCTACGACAGCGCGTTTCCAGGAAGTGCTTTTTTTTTTTTTGAGGTTTCGTGGTTCAAAATCACCTAACTGAAGGATCAGCCTGTTGTGCATGGTTTTGGGTATGATTGACAAATTTGGAGCACCCAGAGGAGACCAATCCAGTCATAGAGACGGTGCGCAAACTCTCAAATGGTCTAAGAATCAAACCTGGGACCTTCTTGCTGCCAATGAATGTAAAAGATGAATGTATCGTGACATGCAATTGACCAATAAGCATGAAATAGACACAGAATGTACCTGTTTGTGGAAGACAATACCAGCTACAGTGGAGGAGCTTGGTATATCCTTGCTTTATTTGTCCATGAAGTGTATGGTCCACATTTAAGACAATATTTTCATCACTTCCTCTATGACTTATTTGTGTTACATCTCAAAACGAAATATCGAAATACAGTTGCTATTCTCTGCCTGATTTCATAATTTTGACAGACAGTATCAATTCTTCCATTTGAGTCTGCTTTGACATTCAGTATTTTGAATTCAATTATAAACAAACTTGGATATCGCTTTAGATGAAGGTGTGCTCATTAAATATTATTTTATAGGATTAGGGTAAGGGTTAAGGTTAGGGTTAGGGTTAGGCTATGAATAAGCCGAATTAATGGCCTATTAGTATGTTAACAGATAAAAGTATAATAAGCAGTATGTTTATACTTTACAAGCATATTATTAATGCTTATTAGTACCTTATTAATACTTAATGAGTACACCTTAATATAAAGCGTTACCAAAACATTATTTTTTTTCCACCTCCACTATCCCTAATTTGATCTAACATAGCCTACAATATCAATGCATGAGTCTAAACTCGTGAAAAATAACGACAATTGACCAATTAGCTTTTGAATGGTCAAAAGTCGTACAAATGGCGTCCGTATTAGGAAAGCGTCATGAACCGTTTCGCCTGTTTACTGCAAAGTGAAGATAAAGTCCATAGCAGCCCGACGCGCAAAACGCCATTCAGGTTTGACAATATTAGCATACGCTGTACAGCACATGGCGGTAGCTGAAGCGGTAGAAAAGGGGCAATACTGGAAATTGGATTCGGCGTGGCAACAGTTAGCATGTCTGTCGATGGCTAGACTAAAATAAATACACGGTTATTGCAAGCGCGGGAGCGGTTGTTGCGCGCCGGCAGCATATGCGTGTTCTGGAGGGGGGAGAGTGGTGTTACAGCGGCTAATCATCTCGCCGTGCCACTCAGCTAGCAACTCTATTTACATGTGGCTGCGCTGGCAACGGAGGAGAGTGTGTCTGGACTGCTCACATTTATGTAGATGCGCAAAAAAGGAAGTGTGGGCATGCACTACTTATCGGAGGCGAATGGTGTTTTGCTTGCAGTGTATTTGGGGGGGGGGGGCATAGTGTTTTCGATTTCCTCGGTTACTACGCATCTAGATGTGCTATACCATAATGCAGGGCTGACTTTTGGCTCGCAAGCGATTCAAACATTTCCAGGCCCTGTCAACAATCTTTTTTTTTCTTTTTTTTTTCATTATACAGACATTTTTAAAGGGACTATACAGAGTTTAAAAATGTTAGAATTATGTCTTTTCCTCCACCTACATGTTCCAGCCATGTCCTAATGTGTAGAATGAGCCCAGACCTGTTCACCACAACTGCCTCTAAAATCCTGCACTGTCACTCAAAAAGTTGTTACTTCCGGTCCGAAGTGCTGTCATGTCGGAGCTTAATATAGAAGGTGCAGTTATACGTATGACCTGAGGTGGCAGTAGTGAGTATAAAATAGCCAACTTGCATCTAGTCCCTTTAACACTAGAAAAATGTTAACAAATCAAGCTAAAAATCAAGCTAATGAAGCTGTTTTACCATGATTTCTACCTCTTTAAGTTTGCGGCATGGTGTTGCATTAAAATTCCAAATAACAGTAACTAAGTAAAATCAGTATAAACAATTGGATCTATTCAGAAAATAAGATTTTTGTTTTTACGTCAAATGATTTAACTATTAACATTGTGGGTGTCTGGCTGATCATAAGGAGCACATTTGATGTTGCTGGTGTTTGTTTTATTAGTTCCTGTTGTGGCAAAATAGAACCTGGAATGTTCCGTCATGTGGCTTTAACGTAGCACTTTCGAACAGTCAAATATCATTAATGCTAACATAGCAACAAGCCCATTCCCATTCTTCTCCTCTCAAAAAAACATCTCCAGTTGCCAAGTGCGTGTCAGTCTATAACCGCCTGGCTCTTCTTTGTTATTCAGATGGCTTGCACTTGGAGCAGTCACACTCAAAGCTCCAGGGGCAGGCTGGGGTCATGAGCACCGGTCCCCGGGGAGGTGTGCATCGCTGTGTGTCTCTTCATAGAAAAACGCAGCGGGGTGTGCAGGAGCCGGCCAAGCAGCGCACAACCAGATCCATCATTTCCACCATCCTCTGTTTGCTTTGCCTTCTCTAAACTTCCTCTGTGTCCTTACCTCCCACTGGTGCCGGGCTCCTCGCGCGATCTGTTACTGCGAAATGCATTTGTTTTCGTCACGTAGGCCTAAGGTACAGTAGTGCTGCAAGACGGGGCTGCAGAACTGAAATTGCAAACATATCTTTCGGGATTCTCCTAAAGTGGACATATGCATAACTGAGGCTTAGAAGCGTTTTTATGGGATTGACATTTTACGTTTTACAGCGACTCTGAAACACAGAAGCTAGGGCTGGTAAGGAGGAGGCCTGCAGCCCCCTCTGCAGGCAGCGGTGGGAATAATGTAGTACAAATAAACTCGCCGTTTAAGCAAACACCATCATTAGCAACTTCATGGTTAGCGATATCAACTTTGCTTTACTTTGAGCATATGCTTGTTCAGAACTGATCTGATGTGGGATATGACTGTTCAAAACTCTTGTTAAAGCAGTACTAAGTAGCGTGTTTACCATAATAAATCCTATTCGTAGTCCCTGAGGGGGTAATACAAGTGTTAATGGGATGATTGGAGGGTCTTTCATCTCCCCCTGGTGTCTCTGGCCAGAAAACCATGTTTGCAACTTGACTGCCACCGGACCGGAGCTAGCAATACACACTAATGGAATCACGAAGAAGAGGCTAACATGCTAACGGGCAACGCTAACTGCGGGCTAACGTCACTTTAAACAGTATTTACAGCCAAGTTTGAGTGAAAAAAAATATTTCCATTGTATAATTGGATGTGCAATATCCCTCTCTCCCTTCGCCTTTCCTGTCAGTGTAGTATTTACTCTCCAAGACAATTAATAAGTTAAAAAATCGTAACTTGCTACGACACCTGCAGTTGCACTTATGGCCTCTTGGGGCAACAGTATTTAGTACTGCTTTAATGCTCCTGATTGTATTTAAAATGTGCTCTTCGAACCTAGTCTTTGTAACAAACAAAAAAAAGAAAGAAAGAAAATAAATTGTTTTGTTAATGTCCTCTGCAGAGAACATAATCTCCTATCTCCTTGGGGTCCTGGTAGCCTGAGTAATGACTCTACAAACATATTGCTAAATCTGTCAAAAAAATTCAAACCTTTTTTTTTTTCTGAAGTCATTAAATGCAAGCCAACGCCACACCCTATGTCCTTTCTTTTGTCTGTGCTCCTGCTCGTGCGTTTTCATTGTTTTTCTTGGCAAATAAATTGGGCCCCGGTTTTTGCAAAGCACAGTGGCTAAGCATGCTCATTGAACTGCGACTTTTATTGATTAACCTAGCCGGGAAGTCGGCGCAGTGGTGAGGAGAAAATAGCTCCACGCATGTTTGCTTTTTGCATGAAGCAATGCCCTTTATTTACATACAAAACAACAATCTGCACAAAAGGCCGCAAGATTTATATAGAGTCAAATTACACTATAAATTCCAGATTGTGATTGTAAACGCTGCCAAACGACAACAACGCAAGATCTGCAAAGAATAAGATGTCTTTGTAAATCAAAGCTATTGCCACTTGTAACTGCGATTGAAAAATGCCCTAACCGTAAGCAGCGGAAACAAAAGAATCCCTGGGTGAGGAGTTGTAAAATAATTTCACTGCAATAATGCTCAGTTCCCAAAAGGTTACATAGATATATTAGATTCCTCCTCAACAACTAAGCAGGACGAGGCGTCTTTCGGAATCACAAAAGGCCGTTTGTGTATTGCAGGCAGCGGGATTTGAACCAGAGACCTTTTCGTGACAGTGTGATGGCTTTTGCTAACTCAAGTGTACGTAAGAAATCCACATGAAATGAAAAATTAAAAGGCATTTGCTCTTTTCAGTGGGGCGTGAATTCAGATAGTGAACTTCCTTTTATAGTAAAGATGCCCATTTTGACCACATACTCAACATATGCCTGTAAATGTAAAAATATGGCGCCTATTATGTGGTAATACAAGCCACTTGAAGGAACAGAAAGGGAACCAAATATATATCTTTGTTTTTCATACCATAAGATATTCGCAAAAGCCCATTCATGCACACAAACACACACATCTCCCCTTCTCTGTCTCTCTCTTTGCAGTGCATTCTGGTTAGCGCCTGGGTATCTATTACCTGCCAGTCCGCCCTGATCTCTTTGGACAGCTTTGATCAAAAGATGTCATCCGACCTACTCGACCGGGCCCGCTAGGGAAGTTAGCAACGGGGAGGCAATGTTAGCGCTCATGTCTGCGTATACGTGTGTGTGTGTGTGTGAGTGTGTGTGGGTGTGTGTGTGTGTTTAGGAGCAAATCGCACGGTGGACTGGGTGTAAATAAAATGACAGGATCACTTTAAGGCCCTGTCAAGTAGGCAGGAGGCCATTATGATAACGCCCGCTCTGTTGCAACGCAAACGGACACTGTTTAAATCCGCTGGCTGAGGCATAATGTACATGATATAGCTCTTTTTGCTTGGCCCCTCCTCCTCCTACCTCCTCCTCCTGCTCCTGCTTGCCTCTTGTGCCTTTTTTTTTTTTTTTTTTTCAATATTTCTCTTTCATTTTCTCGTCTCCATTGCAATAATGCCCACCTTTCCCCCCCTATCCTTTTCATTTTTTTCTCCCCCCCTTTTCGGTTATCACTTTTAAAGGCTGCTGTTTAGCGCAACTGCTACTGAAATGGCCACACAAGGGCTGGAAGATTATTTGCAAGGTGAATCGGAATCGTGGTGGAACGAACACAAATTACAAAGTCAAAGGCTGCTTTTCAGGGCATAAGGTCCTCTGTAGAGAATTTTTGGGGTCTTTGTAAAAAACGGCAATCCATGTAGCGTTTCATGGTATGCTTGTATTAGTATAATTGTTTGTTGTAATTCTCTCGTTCCTTTCTTGTTTTTCAGTGTACCACTTTTTTAAGGCTGCTGCTTGGTGGATCTGCTTCCATTACAGAGCCGTGAGAGAGCTGATGGATAACTTGAAAGTCAATTGGATAATCCCGATTTAGTGGTCGGAATATGGCGTCAAAAGGCCGCAACGCTAACCCACTTGGTATATCAGATCGCACCACTTTCCTAACTTCTACAAACCCACGTCATTCTTGAATTAACTGCTCATGATTATTTCATCCTTTTCTTTCTCCTCCCCTCCCCTCCATTTTGGTTATTACGTTTTTAGCCTTCTGCTTCGTGCATCTGCTGCGAACATACTGGAAGAGGAAAAAAAAAAAGAAAAGACGTCACTCAAAGGCAGATTCCAGCTCTATAAAACAAGGCTCGCGGGCCGTGCCAACTCATCATTTGCGAAGCGCTACCGGATTTACAAGCTGAATGCGAGCGCTATATACGCGGGGCAAATGTTTAAGGAATTTGATTAGCGTTAGCCAAACACACGGACCTAAAATCGTGCAGATGTAAACCAGAAGTGGCTGCATCTTGGGCAATAAAAGGTGTGAAATGCGAGCGGTTTTAGGGGAAAGAAAAATGGCTGGCAATAAAGCAGGAAAACAACAGTGCTCCGAGGCAATTTAGACGGCAAAACACACGCCATTAAGTTTGTGCATTATCTTTTAATTTAATCTTGAATGATTTATAATCCATCACGCAAGGCTTCAACCATATCCAATTATTCTCTGCGGCTTGATTGACAACAAAGGTGATTTATTAAGCTAATAAAAACTGATGTGCTCTGCTCTTGCTCTGAGGATAACCGGGCCGGACGGCGGGGCTTAGACACCACTCGAGCGTTCACACCCTTTTTGTCCTTAAAGGGGCGCGATCGATAAGCGTGCGGGACGCGCGTGTTGCGTTCGCGTGGGGGAGACAATTTGAACAACCGCCTAGCGAGCTCGCCTGGGCTAAAAACATACAGTAGCCCACATTTTGCATACAGTAAGTTATCCACTCTGGTCATGATGTATGAGCATGATGGAAATCCAAGTATTATATGGAGTGAATGGGTGGAACAGGAAAAAAAAAAACTTCTGGAAGGCATCTGGAATATGCAGGATTATTGACCATTCAATTTAAAAGTTGTATTAAAAAAGTGGACATATAAAAACATTCCTTCATGTGCCTCAGCTACAATAGTGTTTCTCAGTTTTATTGCACTTTCCAAGCCTGTGTGACAGGTTTCTCAAAGTGCTATTCACTCCATGATCCATGGTGGTAAGTTACTATTGTTGCCACCGCAGCTGTGTTAATTATTATTACCGCTATACAGAGTTTAAAAAGGCTAAAATGATGTATTTTCCTCCCCCTACATGTTCCAGCCATGTCCTACTGTGTAGAATGAGCCCAGACCTATTCACCACAACTGCCTCTAAAATCCTGCACTGTCACTCAAAAACGTGTTACTTTGGGTCCAAATAGCCGTCATGCACAAGCTTAATATAGAAGCTGCAGTTACACGTATGACCTAAGGTGGCAGTAGTGAGTATAAAATGGCCAACTTGCATGTAGCCCCTTTAAGGAAAAATAAACGTCAGAGACTGATCAGGATTTGTATCTAACCTGGCGCGCCCTCTGACGACAGTAGTGGGAATGACACATTATAAAACAGTGAATACAAGCTTTCATTTTGAGCTAACACAATGCTAGCAAATCGACGGCGCCGTGATGAACACACTTTGAAAGTGTCAAATAGTGGGTTATGAACTTGGACAATGTTGAGAACCGTTTTGTGATGCCCTCTATGATGCCTGAAAATACAGATCGAAACACATCAGCAGTAGTGCAAATGACCACAGTGGACGGGATTACTCTACACTCCTTCAATGAAGGAATATACTACTCACTGTATGTTTCTGTCATGTGTAGAGAAAATGTAATATTCAAGATAGCCATCAAAAACCCACACATAGCCTACTCTTCATCTAGTAATAAGCCACCGTTAATTCACTGTTTATCATTTATGTCAACCCCGACACCTAAATGACTTTGACTTGGTAATGTTTGACATTTTCTTATTTATTACTCCATTTCTATGCAACTATTATGTAATTAAACATTCAATCACACTTAAGAAATCTCATCAGTTAATCCCATTCTCTTACAATAAAACATCAGAAATCAAAACGTCACGTGCGGGAGCAGAGATTGTCCTCACGCCGAAGCCACTGATTGTATTAAGGTTTAATTCCTTCGTCCGCAGCATTTATGTCATCTAACTCACTACTTTATCTGCTAATGCTACGCTCAATCACTTGATATTAATGGAAAAACGCAGTGTCGGAGAGGGGGGGGGGGGGGGTAATGGCGGCCAATGGGAGTGTTTGTATGAGTGCAGGGGAGTGGAGGGGGTGGGGCCAGTTGGGTGGGGGTGAACGGTCACAAGTTCACATGCATATCAATGTGGGAGAGAGCCATTAAGAAATATTAGCATGTTTACAGCGCGCGGGCATGTATGAGGGCTTTTTAATGAGGCCTGGAGCTACACGCACACACACAGACACATACACACACACTTTAATGGGAAGCGTTACTCTCAATCAGGCTGTCGGTCATTGGGATATATTCGGATTCTGGTCTGTTGATATATTTGTGCAGGTTTGAATACAAACAAATGAGGTGAGGAGAAAAGTTATTTCAGTAAGGGGCAGAAGTAAGGTGGGGAATTTACCGAGGTATTTCCATTCAAAAATGTTGGTATAAAAATGGTCATTCAATCAATGCTCCTAAAGAATAACTTGCAAACACAGAACTGTTCTTTTTACACTTTCAGAAATTACGAAATGAGTTTGTTGATGAACATGGTAAAGTTAAGGATTTCGTGAAATTCTTGAATGTTCGTTTCTTCTATTGCTGAGGTGCTTCTATCTGTATTTCCTAGATTTGTTTTGCACCATAGAGGGAACACAAAGGACATAATCTATCACTGGACCAGTTCTGAGTAGTTCTGTGCTACAAGTTTCTTCATCGCGGTATCATCGATTTGCTAAAGTGCCGTTAGCTGAAAGTGAAAACTTGTTTTTGCAGTTTTATAATGTGTCGATCCCACTACTGGCTGCAGTGGGCGCTCCAATCTTGATCAGCCATGTCTCCCGTTACACTGTCTTCACACCAAGTTTTAAAATGCAAAGTATCAATAGATAACCAGGTACCAAAAAATAATCTTTGCTGTTCCATAACTCATAACAAAATAATGAAATATATCTTCAAGTTTAAAAAAAAAATCTCCAACAGGAAGGAAAATTGTCAAACAAACTCACAAACAAAAACTGTACTAGATGAATAACAAGTCCTTCCAGAAGGGAGTGAAAATAGTAGCCAGCATATGGAGTAAATTAATTTCACTTCCTAATTGCCTTTTCTTTCCAAATGCACACATTGTTTGCGAAATACGTCCATACTTATGCACCCGAGTGCAGATCCATGCTGTTCTTACTCTGATTCAAGTGCAGTGTAGTGCCGTGTTGGTACATTATTTGGTTGGCAGTGCTGATTAGCTGTTTCTCTCATTAATGTAATGCTCAGAGTGAACCCTCCGGATCGGGTTTCATCTGCTCCTGAGCACCTGCAGCAAACACCCTCCCACCCACACCATGCAGCTGCTCAGGGCACCATTTATCATGTGCCAATTTCACTTCCCGGACCTGCAAAAATATATCTGGGATCTAAAGTCAGGTTTTACTGTATTTTCAAGAGCCAAGTTAAGTTGCATGCATGTAGCTGTTAAACATGTGCCAAATCCTTTAAGAAATCCGTCCTGCATATGCTAAAGTCCGCTTGGAGAAGTGGTGTGAGCGGCTTTGTTAGTCTAACCCATAGACTGTACTGTATATATAAATGGACAGCTTCTGCTCACTCCTCCCCGTTTACCATAATGACCACAGTCGTGGGGGAAGTCATGGGGGATTTACAGACTCCCCCTCCCCAGCTTATACATAAGGGCGGGATCTTCACTGTAGACTCCGCCCTTCCGTGACGTGTAGCTCGCGCTGCTCCAATGCTAACAGTCCGACCCTCATTAAGTACGAGATTTCTAAAATTCTTCTTACGAAAACCAGCCTGGTTTCTTAAATTGTGACTAACCCAGCGTTATCTCAGGAGGAATATCTAGCCTAGTCTAGTGTTGAAAAAATTGAAACCAGGCGTTAAAGTTGTTTTTAAGGTGTCTAAACTCCAATGCTTTTCAATGGGGCACTAGCGGCGATATGGAGGTACTACAGCAATGGCGGCCTCCAGCGTCGTGGGCATAAAGCAGAGCAGCCAGCGGCCATTGGTCTAACCCAGGTACTGTATTAGCCAGACCAGCCAGTCACAGTATTAGTTCTTTTCCAAGTCTTTGTGCTCAGGTAAGTCGCCATGTTTGTTTTGGTGTGTATTTCTCTGAGTGGTTCATCCGCCTGTTGCTATATAGAACCTGGGTTAAAAATGTAGTAATTAAAAAGTCTCAGTGTTTACGCTTGTCTCATAAAGCAACACTGCTAGCTCATTTGCTCCCCTTCCCTCCCCCTGTTTAACTTTCCCTTCCCGCTCCGTCGTCGTCGTCGTCACAATTAAAGTGCAACCTGAGCACCGGCAGGAGCAGGGCACCGGAGGTTGGCTTTGATTCGCAGTTAGCGTTAGCGTGTCGTTGGCATGTTGGTCCCATGACGGATCTCTGGGCCTTTTGCGAGCCATCAACACCTCTCCTCCCGGCCGTGGGGCGCAGTCTGGGATTTGAGTTTCAAAGTAACAGGGAGGTAAACACGAGCGCCGATGAATTATGTCAGGAAGAAGACTGCCATTTCAAATCACGCAATCAAGCCTGGAGAAAGGAAATGGCAAAGGTCTTAAACGTCGAGCGAGTTGACGTCAAAGCAGTTCCAGGCTGTATGTTTTCTGTACGTTTAAATCCTAAAAGGCAAAAGACGTGTCACCCAGACTACAAGTAGCACCAGGAGGTAAACAAGATGCTTGTCTAACTACTGCACAAGCTGTGATCGCTGTTATAGCAACCGAGCCAGGAGGGAATACACACGTGAAGGTACAGTGCAAGGCAGCACCGATGGAAGAGGTAAGAGCCACACAGGAACTAGAACAACATTGAGGTTATTTATACGGCTAATTAGCACAATGCAATAATTTATTTGCTGCTTCGGTGACCTGCATGGAAAGTCAACTATTTACAGGTTCTATTAATGCAAAAATGCACAAGCTAAAATGCTGCCTGACATTGATTGACTGTCATGAGATCCCAAGGGTGTCGTGGGAATACATGAAGTGAGATCAACACATGATGACTGATCATACTTTCATGTAATTTACCTTGGATGTATACACAAATAATGCAGGGATATAATATGTGATTACAGGAATGACAGAAACGCTGCTAGCTTCTTGAGCCAGTTCCTACAAATGCATACTTTTGTCCGTTTCATGGCATTTGTATAATTTCGGTGGTTTCTCAGTAACATATAAGATGCTGTTGTGTGGCCATTGGACTGGAGTATCCGACACCATAAAAAGCAGAGACTATACTGGGTTTAAAAATGTTAAAACTAAGTATTTTCATCCCCCTACATGTTCCAGCCATGTCCTGATGTGTAGAATGAGCTCAGACCTGTTCACCACAACTGTCTCTAAAATCCTGCACTGTCACTCAAAAAGTTGTTATTTCGGGTCCGAATTGCCGTCATGATCGAGCTTAATATGGAGATTGCAGTTACGCGCAAGACCTGAGGTGGCAGTAGTGAGCATAAAATGACCAACTTGCATCTAGTCTCTTTAACTGAATATGATTAAGCATTTTGCTCAAAGCACACTTATGCTAATTTGCATCTAAAGTGAAATCTCTAAAGGTCTGTATATTGATTAATGATTTCTTACTTGGATTTGACCGCACCTAAACGTGGTCGATGGGTTGGCAACAGCTGAAAGCATCTCGATTTATTTGGGATGTTTGATGGCTAAAAGCTAACGGCTATAGGAAAAATACATTTGTAAATTTTATTTCGATTGATAAGACACAAGGCTCATTTTTGCTCTCATTTTGTAGGTAAACACACCCATGCTTTGTGAGTGTGTAGTGCCACTGCATTTATACTTCCAGACATAATTGTCAAGCTTGTGCTACCAAAAGGTACACAGCGCTGGAAGGATTTACAAAAACAGAAGAATCGCGAAAACAAATATGCTTAACTGAGAAATAAACAAGTGAAATTGGGGAAATGGTTTGTTTGCGGATAGTTCTTTTACATAGTCGTTTGTTTCTGCTTCACCTGTTGAGCTGGGGGTTTAACTGTGTGCAGTAGTGTCCCCGGTGGTTATAGCATGAATAGCGCCGTTGCTGTGAATCACACAAGCTCTGGGCAAACGGAGGAGGGGTGTCTGTCGGAGCAGACGGGAGAGATCCAAGCAGACGACGGGACGGGAAGCTCCATACGTATCCGTAGGCGTTTGGGGATGTAGAGCATGAATGATCCTCGGAGGTGGATTGCATACCTCAAATGTTTACACAAGAATAGTGTTTCTTAATTTGACTTAGGGATAGAAGTAGCCACCGCCAAACGAATGCTCAGTGTAGAAGCCAAGAGTGCAAAGTATTTCGTGAAAATTAAGCGTCTGAGCGTGAAAGTCTGCAAAATGTGGGGCCCAGAGTTGACACCTATATCCATAACATTAAGCAAACTATGGTGGGACACATTTGAACAGTCCCATCCACCGAAGGTTCACAATGCCCATATGCGAGAGCGTTTGACGGCTTTGCAACACTGATGGAGCCACGCGCATTTATGGAGACACGGTCAGTCCGTGCTGTGTGCGTCCATTGTGTGTGCTCGGAGGGAGGGGTGGGGGGTAATGCTGTAAATCCCACTAATCAATCGTGGCCTGTGTCGGTGGAATGGCGGACAGACGTGCCGGACGCTGTTTTACATCAGGGCGCACGATGTGTGTGTTTGTGCGCGTGCGTGCGTGTGTGTGTGTCCAGGCGTCCGTCACATGATGTCCTGCACACAGCTGTCACAAATCACAGCTAAGTGTCTCCTCTTCCTGCATGGAGAGAGAGCGGGTGTGTGAGTGCTACACAAGAACATGTCATGGCGGCCCTTCGTAACAACATAAGATACGTACAGGAGGAGCGTTCTTCCAATAGTAGTACCAAATAAAGCTTCATTGGTCATCGGAAAATTCACCAATGAAACTCCCCTGTAAACTCATATCAGTGGTCATTAATTCCGATTCAAATATTTGCTTTTGCTTACTGGCTATTGGGCTTTTAAGTTAAGGCTTTGAGATGCTCCACGGGGCCGGGCGCTATTTCACACCGAGTTTAACTTCAAGTCCGGTAATTACTTTTCTCTTCACTTTGACTCTGCCGCAATGATGATTATGAGCTAATTCTGCAGCATATACAGTAAACTCCGTGTAAGTGCAACCAAACAAGCTCAACGGTGCGAACATAAACATGGAAGAAAGACGCTGCCAGATTGAAATAGCTTGATCCATTTGGCATGTTTGCTTTTTTTTCTCCCCTCCCATGTCATTTTCTAACACGGCTACATACAGGCAAAGGCGAGCTGTTTCTGACAAAAAGTTCTTGATGTTGTGATAAATGTGTTTAAATACTCTGGTAGTGCTACTCTGTTTTACAAATTAAAGGTGTAATGTCTGAATTATGATCCTCATCATCTCAAGGTTGCTGTAATTTCACAACCCACACAGTATGTCCAGGTGTTATTGTCGTTTGAATGAAGCTAGCCCACAAAAAAAAAAAGAGGTTTTTGGGGTCAATCACACATTTGGCATAACTGACCTTTGGTGTTAAAGGAATAGTTCACCGTTTTTCAATGCTGAGATATGTTCTTACCTGATCTTAGACGAGTCGGTGCGTACCTGTCTGGTCTCTGTGCGTGCCCTCAGTCATGCACAGAGACCAAAGATGTTGCTAGCATTTGGCCTCTCTCAATGTATTCCTATAGCTCCAAACGGGGGTGAAGTTGGAAGCGACCAAGCTCTTCCACGGGCACGCACAAAGACCAGACAGGTACGTATCAACTCGTCTAATCTCAGGGAAGAACATATCACAGTATGGAAGAACTGTGTGCCCTCTGTCGGGCAAAAAGACCAAAGATGTTGTTAGCATTGGCTTCTCCCAGTATATTCCTATGGCTCCAAATGGGGTGAAGTTAGAAGCCACCAAGCTCTTCCACGGACACGCACAAAGACCAGACAGGTACATATCAACTCGTCTAAGCTCAGGTAAGAACATATCTCAGTATGGAAAAATGGTGAACTGTTCCTTTAAGAGTGATTTCAGTGGCTAATAAACATTAGCTTGTTCACAAATCCTTAAGCATTCCCAACAAATCTAATAATACCCAATGAATCAATGCCAACAAGTTAACCAATCACACTCCTATTGACTTGGTTCTACTCAGTATAATGAAACAGACTAGCGTTCAATTTCTCCGTGACCATTCCGTATGCTCTCTCGGATTGCTTGCCTTTCTTTTTAACCCAATCAAAACAGATCGTCCCATTTCTCTCCATCTCTCCGCCCCGCGATATGTATCAGACAGAAAGCGCGCGCGTCTACGGGAGTTGAGTTCAGTGCGAGTGAATATAACCCAGGGCAAGGCTGCAGGCGAAATCATTCCTGGAAGAGCAGTCAGAAAGGAAGGTATAAAGCCAGAAATGTTAAATGCTGACGAATGCACTGTCTACTCCCCGCGCTCCCCTGCCTGTCTGCGTCTCCCTTCATCACTGTCGGCTGCATCGCGTCTCCGCTTTCCCCAGCCCTAACTACCTGGGCAAAAATATGTCAATCCGAATAGGCTTTCTATCTTGTCCTCTTGTCTTGCCATTTCCACTATCGCTCCAGGATTTATCTACACGGGGAAGTATGTCCAATTTGTGTTTGGAGATCAGCTGTAATCGCGGGGAAAAATCGAGATATGCTAGGCGTTTATCTTCGACTTCGGGTTTTTCTTTTTAAGCTTTTGAGCTAAAGAGGTCCTCCGACACAGACTGGAATTTAGAAAGGACTTGATGGATCAGTTGAACTGCCGCTTTTTTTTTTGCAAGTCTGTAAAGCTGTGGCAAAGCGGAGATTTTTTAGAAGAATTCTACTGTTATACTGTTGTTGAAAACTTGGTAATTGTCAATGTATTGCTTTAAAGAATAACTCAATCGCTTGCTTTTCATAATAAGGATTGCATATAGTTTTCTTATTGACTCTATGACATGTGCTTGTCTTTACTCTCGTTTCAGCACTCTGGATTGTTTCAATTGCAAGTTTTCTTGTGATACTCTAAATGTGGTGGCACAGGGGTTCGCGCTCTTGCCTCTCAACAAGAAAATGCCTCGATTCCCTGGCCAGATGTCGCCTTTCTCTGTGGAGTTTGCATATTCTGCCTGTATGTGCATAGATCTCCTTTGGATGCTCTGTTTATTCCTACCACTAAAACATGCACAGTAGGGTTCCTGGGCCGGGACTCTGTTGAAATTTTGAAACTCATTGGGACTTTATTAGTAAAGTTTCAAAAAGAAAAAGAATGGAAGTTTTCAAGCAGATGTGAGATCTGTTTGACACCCATCAACAACTTCATCAAATGGACTCTAAAACTGTATGAAAAGGTCATGTTTCAATCGCAGCATAGAATTTTGAAAACAAGATGGACGACCATTATTTGCAGACTTCATGGCGAGACAGGTAACCCGATTACAACGGCATCTTTGTTGTATCGAATCCTTTTTCAAGTCTTTGGGCGGTGGTTGTATCTATCTGAGATAAAATCCCGCTCTTCTATTTGTCTTCCGGCGCGTTATCTGCGTCGCTGTGTATTATTCCTCTGCCGGGCCGTTGTTATGTCTGTGCGCAGGGAACACAGGGTTCCTCCGGTGAGCCGGGCCTGCATCAACTCAAGATAATAAATGATGGTGAGAAAATGAGGGACGTCTAAACACTCCAGGGCCTGACATGGCAGATCAAAGTCTGGAGGTCCCGTCTGGCACTGCTCTTTCTCATGGAAAAAAAAACACACACTCAAGTACATGTCGATGGAGATGCTAAAGTGACAACAAAACTTAATATGTAGGACATGTTTGAAGATCTGGGTGGGTTTTTCACCGAGGTGGTGACTTGATATTAATTGTTATAAGGTTGAACAAAGTTGGTAGAACTTTAGTTTACAGCACTTTATTATACGGCTCTTCACAACGCAAGTAAAACGCTCCATTGACTTGAACAGGATTTTCCAACGTTCTACTGGTCATTATTTTCTGATAGAGGACCTCTGAAAAAAATAATGACCGCTGCCAATGGAAACGGAGTTCGTGCTTGTAATACAGGTCTTTCATATCACTCCGCACGTAGTAGTAGAGGACACTATCTCTGTCCTCGTCCCTGCGAGAGAAGTTGGGGGAATCGCTTGTGAAGTTAACGTGAGTCCGACTTACAACTTACCCAGAGATTCACCACCATTCCTCCAACCGCACCTTCAACTAAGTAGCTTGGCTAGCAATAAGTAGCTAGCCTTGCTGCTACTAGCCTAGCCACACTGCGGGAATCATAACAAAGGTTGCCAATCAACGCGCAAACTTTTGGGAACTATTTGCTGCGGAAGTCATTACATAAACCTTTCGGCCTTCATAAAAGTGTATGGAGTTGTATGAAGTTCAGTTGGCAAATGGCTGTATAATAAGCGAGATAATGTATAGAACGCTGGTGATTATCAGGAAAATAAGTACAGACAGGGCAAGCCGGTCTTGTTTCGCCCTGAATGACCAGCGTTCTATACATCGTCCCTTACATAATAGAAAAGTAATGATGTAGAATGTACAGAAATAACATGGAAACAGTATTATGAATTGTAGTTAGACTTTTGTCCCTGTATGCAGAAGAAGATCTGGAACTGTGAGTACCTAGCTGGAGCACCCACAAAAAACCCAAGCAAACCCTGCCTGGGAATCCAAACCCAAGAACTGATCGACAACCCTAATCCAGTTATGAAGACTGTAAATTACCAGGAAACATGATTCATTTTTCTGTAACTGCATGAATTCATTATTACATTACAGTTACCTTGCTATTCCCATTCTTTTACCATGTCAAATACTGTGCTGTAAACACTCCTCCTACAACATAACATTCAAAAATGTGTTTGATCATCCAATTCTTCCGAAATCCGAAGAATCCTGTCGGACATTTTGACCCGGTAATTCTTTCAAAATTGTCAGCCCTGTTAGCTCTCTGCGCCAAGAGAGGAGTACCACGTTATTTGTGTAGGCTGCGTGCCCGGTGTTATGAGTAAAAAAAAAAAAAAAAAAGGACGCCTAGGAAAATCTTGCATTCCCAAAACTGTCACTGCCAATCAATGTCCCATCAAATCATACAGCACTCGCCGTCTTGGATCGCCAAAAACCCGCAAAAATGAAAGATGAAAATAAAAGCATGCTTGTAGTCGAGAGTGATTAAGGAGATCAAAAGCAGCGCGAGATGAAGTTCAGCAAGAGACTGACAGTTTGAGAAAGACGAATTGAAAGTTCTTGGATCTCGTCGGCTTGATATCATTTGCGTTACTAAAACAGCTCCAATAATTAGGAATGTAATGCAACAAAACCACTGTCGAACTGAAGTCTTTACAAAACTCTACATCCATTTTAGTATGCTGTTTTTCTTTTTTCTAGTTCGAATGCGCTCTCCTGGACTAACATGGAGTGACTAGTGATCTCAGTACGTGACTTTCCCCATTCTTTGAAGCCCTTTTGTAAGATGCTTTACTCCAAACTGCTTCACTCTATTAAATGTATTTGTACAACATTTTGGAAGATCCTTTACAGTCTCTCATCTATTGCTTTTGCTCAAGTACACTTACAACTTTGTGGTTCACCGGGCCAATTCTAAGACTCTCGACCTTTGTCACATTCTGCAGCCGTGCGATCCTTTCTCAATTTTCAACTTCTATGCCTGTCCAGAAAGTATTCAATTTGCCAAGAAAAAGCAGGCTTTTGAAACATAGATAAAGCAGGTGGGGATGAGTCAGTCTGTATATATCTGCAAAAGTGTGGCTTGAGGTAACGATTCAGTTAGTCTTTAAGGCTCGTTGCCAAGCTTCCTTTTTTCTTTTTCTTTTTTTCCACAAGCCTATCTTCTCCTAATTAATTAGAGCAGGGCCACTGACGAACAGGAGAGCCCGTTTTATCAGCACTCATTCATTCCACTCCTCCACGTCCTCTTTTGAGTAGTCGGAGCAAAGCAGGGGCGAGGAAATCCGAGAGGATTCAGAGTGTGTCCATAATATGTGAGAGAAATGGGTAGTATTTCATTAAAGACAGTTGTGCTTTATGATGAGAAATTTCCGATTCAGAAGTAGCATTTGATGATACATTGTAGTGGAAGTTTCCAAAGTCATCAACTGGACTGGTGTGTTTGAGTTTACAACGGCAACTTTTAACAAACTTAAGAGTTTGCAAAGTGCCGCACAGAAAATGTATATATTCAAAACAATAAGTCAGAGATAGTAGAGCATAAACTACCCCAATCGAAATGGGTAATTATAACTCAATATCTAAAACTACTACTATCTGCATTTGTAACTCTCTGACCATGGACGTTGCTGTTTCCAAAACCCTCCTGTGATTAAGTGTCTTGTCACCAAAAATCGCTGATGACAAATAACGCATCTCGACACCTCTGCTATTCCCCCTCATTGTCCCCACCTCCCTGCCTCCTCTTGGACAAACCAGGGTCCGAGTGCCGTTAGGGGTCATATCTTTTTAATTATCTTTCCCGCCTTTGATTAATTATTCGGCGTGACAAGCACGCCTGGGTAATGCTTCTCACCTGCCGCTGCTGACTGACGGCCCCTCTGTCCAACTCAAAAGCAAACAGCTGCTGCCATGATCGCCTAGCAACCAGCCCGTGATGGATGAGCACCAGAAATGGATGGCCACAATAAATCAGCACGTCTGCCACGGCGCTACTGAAACCTGGGACCGGCTCGAGAGGGATCAGGGAGAGTGAAGGAGGGGAGGCAGCAAGGGATCATCTCTGCAGCTGAGGAAAAAATATGGACTGCATGGAAGGAGTTTGTTGGACAAGCTCCCAAGCATGTGATTATTGTTGCATATTTTGTGTAATTCTAGCCAAAAAGTCTAAAATACAAAAACCTCTCTTTTGTAATGTTTTACAATACTGCCATTTAGACAAAACAACCCTGTTGATACTCAATAGTCTCCACATGAGGATGTATCAGCACTGCTATAAGTACAGCAGTGACCCACGTCCACAGGTACATCCACATTTTAAGCAATTACACTTTTGATGAAAGTCAAATTTTAGCCTAATAGGAAAAATGGTTTGAGATAGGAGGTGAAGGAAACAATATTTGTGGGAGAAAAAAAATGACTGAGACATAATCATCCTTATTCATTATACAGTACAATATCACAGAGGCCTTGATGCAAATGAGACTCAAGATATACTTATATACTTACTCTTAATCTGTCATGTATTTTGTTGGTTCTCCATTGAAACTTACTTTGAACCCCATGTAAAGTGCCATATAAATATAATGTTATTATTACCTACTTACTGTGTTACCCAATCACTCTGTGTGTCGCCCCAGCTCTGAACAACGGTGAGGCTAATTAATGAAAGTGACGTGGGGTAAACAGAACAGCTATGGCAGCCCAAACTTCCCCTTCCACAAGGAGCCTTTAAAAACCAGCTTGAGTAATCGTGTTAAGTTCTGGTGAACTGTTTCTGCACTTACACCCTTCCCCTCATCTCTATTCTCAGTTCACCTTCCTTTGTTACCAGCCTGACCACCTTACGCCCTCGTCTTCCAACACCGCCCCTCCCTTCCCTTTATTTACCTGTCCGTGCGCATCCACACAGTCATATAGGTGGAGCTTGGGTTACAGCTCTGTAGCCAGCCAGTCTAAATAATATAGCAATGATGAATGGCACGGCTAGATTCATATCCATCAGCGGGCTCTTTTTTTTTAGGGAGCATCCATCTTCCGTAAGGCCTCTCTTTGAACGGGGCGGGGAGACTCTGCACTGGCCATGCCCCTGGGACAGGCCTTGTGTTTGTGGGTTTGAGTGCGTGTCAGTTTGAATGCAGTGACTGATACACAAGCCGGTATGAGAGAGATCGCGACTGACAACCACAACACAGAAGTGAGTGCGCTCAAACCTGTGAGATTAATGGGGGCCTTATTTACAACCTAAATTTGTCTCTGGAGTGGGATGCGAGTCACTCTGTGCTTAATAATGTTTTAAAGGGGCCTTACTTGTAGTTCAATGTTGTTTTTCCAAAGAATTTAGTCATAATCAAAATCAATATAAAAGTTATTCCCAGCTCCCTGACTTACAACTACCTAGCAAGAAAAATGGAAGAAGCATGAGAGAAAACAAAGTATGACATGCTTGAGTAAAAGTCCATCTATTCTAAATAAAACTATGTACTAGCTACAAACTACTGTATAACAGGGGGCGATCGATGAATGCCAAAAAACCTTTGAGTAATGTCACCACATGGGACACACAGTCAGAACTTCCAGTCCAGACTTGGACGAAGTAGCAACAATGACTTCACCTTCATTTAAAATAGTTGTGGAATATGTAGTAGTACTTGCAATTCTTTTCGAGGTACATGTAAAAACAGAACTACTACTATGGTGAACTTAACTGTGAATGAAAATATGAAAAACACATATATCAGGGGCCCATGCAGGTGCTCTGACCATATGCTCATTAACGCAGCTATTTACACCCGGCCTTGTCGCCAAACATCTTTCTCCATGTCCTAGCCTTGGTCTGTTGAATTATAAAGTGAACGTGCACAAACAGGTGCAGCGTAATGCTAACTTAAGGAAGAGTTGTTACTACCAGAGGATCATTGTTTCAAATCCCTGCAGTGTTTCTTCAAGCATAAATTACAAGATCATTTCACAGATAGTTTCTCAAGATAAAGATCCCCATGTGAGAGTCCACAATTCAAATTGAGCGAAATTGCTATTTTAAAAGACTGCGTTTAGGTAATACATGTTCTCTATAAACATACAAAATTGGTCTCTATTGACAATTATGATGAGAAAACCTAACCTCTTGGACCTCTACAAACAACTCCAATGCATAGGATTCTTCATTAGTCTTGTCTTTAGTGTTGATGCTTATGGATATGTTTAAAACGGGGAACACTGTGCACTTAATCTTGGTTTTAAAACATAAGTCACGCAACCATAATCACTTGTCAGAAAACAAATGCAATAAGATGCTTTTTTTTATTCAAATTGTGCAGCTCTATTTTAAAATCCTATTGGAAACGATAACAATATACGTCTAATCTGTTTCATGTTACTCTGAGAGAACACTTTGAACATTGCTAAATAGGCCAGAGTATAAAGATTTTTTTCCTCTCTCTCTCTCTTTGAGGCCAGAAGGGTTTGGATATGGAAAGTGGTCGGGCTTTAGCATTAGCGCGAGTAGCCCGGGTCGTTTTGTTCTTTTTCTCAAACACTCACTCATTCATTCAACACCACTAATCCCCTCTTTCTGTCTGTTTCTTCATCCCTCACTCTTCCCCAGAGTGGTGGACCTCAGAGACAGGAGGAAGGACTGGCCTACCCGGCACGTGCACGCCCGCACACAAGAGCGCACGTGCACGAGCGCGCGCACCGCCGCACACACTGGCGGGGTCCTGGCACGGCCCCGTTTGATAAATGACACACGTCATTGTGTCAGGAGAGAAGGGTGGGTCTGTGATGTATGGCGCGGACGATGAGAGGGGGAAATCGACTGTTTGGCAGGGAGACGCCGCTGGTCCAGCCGCTACTCCTCTGCTCTTTTGGGGTTTTTTCTTGTTTTTTTTTTTTCTTTTCCTCTGGAAAGCCCTGAAAGCACGATAGACGTATGCACTTAAACTTGCAAACACGCCACATCAATGCGCGCTGTAATATGTGGCATCCTGCACCGCGGATGTCCCCGGAGACTCGGTTTGGGGCCATTCTGGTTTATTTTATTTTTCTCAACATGCCTCTCTCTCATTCTATCCCTCTTTTCACAGCACTTTGCCTCCCTAAGACTTAACATTACTGTAAGTTTTGTCTGTTAGAATAGATCAACACTAACCACTTTTCCCTTACTTGGGTCACGATCTTGCATGAGCACTTTTCACTTCCATGTGATGATGTGAGTCACATTCATTTGGAGTAATCTTCCTTGCGGACATTTTTAGCTTTTCAACATCTGCTGGTCGCCAAACTATTCAACCATCCACCCACCTCAATCTCTCTCTGTCTTTCTGTCTTTTTTTTTCTTCTTTTTTTCTCCCAGCCCTTTGCCTCCCTGGCAGACTCTCAGAGCGGTCGAGTTCACAGTGGGGAAAAGAAAAAAAAAAAAAGACAGAAGAGCGGAGAGAAAGAAAGAAAGAAAGGGAAGAGGGAAGCGCCTGCTAGATCTGGTGCGGCGCAACAATATCAATCACAGTCCCGTTTGGCAACAGAGATACTAGTATTTCAAATAAAACAGCCAGCGCAGACAAATAGCCTTAACATGGGGCTGTAACCTGAGCGCCCGCTAGCACCACCCTGAAACTGCTTGTAAAGTGGAGGAGCTGAGAGTGACTTCTGCTTTGTGTTTAAAGGCCCCTGTACCGTTCCTTAAAAGAAAAAAAACGGCCCCTTGTTGGTTTCGATTCTTTGTGAAACTTTCACGGAGCAGAGAGACCCAACAATTAAGCTAATTGTTTTTAGCATTTCAGTGCTACTTATGGGTTTACAATGGCTCATGATTGTTTTTCCCATGGGCACAAGACTTCAGGGGCCATATCATTTTTACTACACTTTGCTACATTTTTTTTCTACCTTTAAAGTTTCAAGACTCGGGTACTTGGGTAAATGGTTGGCTCTACTTCCATTTCATGTACAATTACTGACACAGTGACACGATATAAAAGAAGTTTGTAACACTTGTCTCTCTCTTTATCTCCGTCCCCCCTTCAGATTCTACTTATTGAATAGTTTGGGGCTGAACGCCTGAATTTGCACATTACTTTAAGCCTTGTCTGTCGTATTACGTAACCGCGAAAGCACGATTTGACTCACTATAAGCACATTTAAACCAAACACAACACTCTGAAGTCACAGTACCCTCGCACAAGTAACATTTTTTGCCAACTTTACAAACCTCTGCCGCCCCTCCCTCCTCCTTCTCTCCTCACCGACTATCTTTCTCCACGCTTTTTTTTTTTTTTTTTTTGTCGCGAGGTGCCTGACATCTGCAGAGTGCATTTAAAGAGAGGAAAAATGTGTCAGAGGGGTGTGATGCACTCTTTTGCACGCATGCACACACACACACGCACACTCACACACACACACGCGTGCACAAGAGCGGAGGCCCCCCTTGCTTGGTTTCATTAGCTCACTGGCAGGGTGGCACTTCTCAAGCTCATTACTGGGGAAGGATTTATGGCGCGGCAGCCAGTGGCGGAGAAAAGGCATCTGTCAATAATTGCAGGGAGCAGCAACTCCCATCTCCACCAGCTTTGAAATCTCATTAGGTATGCAGTTATCAGGCATAAAGATCAAAAACATTACTCAGCTCAGACAGAAACCGACCAAGAAACATTAATTAGCAACAGGGCCCTAGCAGTATAAAATAAAACAGCCTTCTTCCCCCCTGATCCTCTCATCTTTCTCTCTCTCTCTCTCTCTCTCCCTCCCTCTCTCTCTCGATCACCTGCTTCCTCCGCTCCTTAACCTTCAAAAGAAAACACACTCATGCAGAGGGGACTATGGGTTTTGGAGCCAACCACTTCCTCGGAATCCGGGAGACTCGGGGATATTTAGTCAGAGCGGCACTGCGAGCGGCGCAACAGGAAGACGGGCCTGTACGCTCATTAAGGAGATTACACGCAAATTTACGTGCATCAGTGTCGCAAAATATTCTAACCACAACAACACACACACTCTGCGAAAGTCGATGTATGTAAGTCCAAACTGTTGAGGCCTACATGCGTTTCAAGAATAAATCAACATAAATTGGGAGTAGATTGAAGTTCTGCTTGTCATTTTAGATTCTGATTTCTGTTCCTGACTTTTTAGGGCAAGGTCCTGTAAAAATTGAAAGCTCAGTCCATCTTTATTTCCGCATGTTATGGAGGCAGGAGCAGATGGTTTTGTTAGCCACCGCAGTAATAAGTAGGCAATTCGATCACGTCTTTGTTTGCTCTGATTGACCAAAATGCCACTGTATCACTAATAATCGTGTACCAAACAATTCCACAATTCCCTCCCGCTTCAGTTGGGTTCCTGATTTTCGCAGTCAAGATGCACCAACATGTTGGTCGGCCGATGTATAAGGCGAATGTTTGCACAATCATACTTGAAACTCGTCTATATATTTGTTCAGGCCAATTGACTAAATGAGATCCATGATAATTAGTGTAAATGCTAAATGTCCACAGTGGATGCTTAAAATTCTTGCTAGTGATCGTATTTTCCCTTATAATAGTTTTCTGATGCCGTATTGACATTAGTTTAACTAATTGTTATGTTTAATTGTTATATTTGTCCTTAAAGGTGCATTATGCAACTTTTTATGCAAAAATAAAGTTGATATTTGTGCGTACTTCACCTTGTAGTGACCCAGCATGGCGCCTTTAATTTCCATCACAGTGATCTCCGAGACGCTCCTGGATCAATTATTGAAAATTATTATTATTGGAAGGTTTTCTCTGCTGACGGACCCTCTCACCAGAAAACCTACAAAACAATTGATCCTGGAGCATTGTAGAGACTACCCTGATGGAAAGTAAAGGCACCATGCTGACCACTCATACAGCCACTGGGTCAGGTCAAATCCATACAAAAAAATACCCTTTTTTTTCTCGCATAGAAGTTGCATAATGCACCTTTAAAGTATCAACATTTTCCTCCACATCGCCGAGTTTAGAAAGCCATAACAACATACGAGTCGATGACTATTCTGAAACACAATCTCAAAGATGTTAGCTTCACCAGCTAGCTTAAATGTATCAACAACAGAAAAAACAACAGAAATGTTAGTAGCTATCTGAGCCTGCGTTTCTCATCTGTTAACCAACGGCTTCCCAGACCTGTTTTAATTGAGCTTTCAATCCCCATTTAGATGAATAGTGAAGTCAGTCCCTATATTGAAGTATGGCAAGGTGTGACATGTCTGTTTCAGGGCATTTTTTATATAATTTATGTGCTTTCTCTATCATTAGAGTAACTTAACTGTATATGATTTAGCATTCAGCTCAGACAGGACATTCATATGCTAACTTTATCTTATTTCAAGTAAAATTTAAAAAGATCTGTACATTCATTAATGCTTTCTAACTAGGCTTTGATCTCACCTAAACGTGGTCGATGGGTTGCAGCTGAAAACATCTGGAGCATTCGTAATTTGTAATGTTTGATGGCTAAATGCTAACAGCTATAGGGAAAATACATTGAACAGGCTAAAAGGCTTGCAAACTATCATTAGGATTGAATTCCGCTTCTCCTTTTTATTTCTATTGTATCAACAAATCCAGTAAAAAGAAAAAGTCACCGGCCCATCATTACGCGTCATTATGTTCTATAGGCTACTTTTGCGCCATCACAGTCAGTTACTATAGCCCTTTGTACGCAAATGGCCTACTTTTATTCCGACATTTTCCAAATCCGTGTCACCTCAAAAGAATCCGCACACTCTCACATCGTCCGCAGCCTGTTTACGTCCCTGCTTTATGGCTTACGTCGCAGTTTATTAGTCAAGTCATATTACTGTCTATGACCAGCACATATCAAAGCATTCCGCGTCCTGATGAACCGTCCGATTACACGCACGCACGCAGCTCCACCAGCGCAGCAAAGAGGTGGGATAATTCCAAGCATCTGAAACTGATCAGGACATGAAACAAAGAAGGGGGGAAAAAAAAAGGTATGTCCGTAAGGCTTTCAGAGTGGCACTGTCACTTGGCGTTAAAAGGCGGAGGGAGAGAGTAGAGTTGAAACTGCCAGTGTGTTCCAAACTCATTTCTAACTTTCCAAACACATTTCTAAAGTCCTGATTCTCCTCAGAGATGAATCACAACTTTTTTCCCCGACATAAATGTCTACTTTGTCAACATGCTGAAGGACTAAAACATGTTTTATCCCACTACACGAAAACGGTAAATAGATACAGGACATTTAATCTTAATCCCCCTTATAACCATTATAGATTTCTTTCCACTAATACTTTTTGAACTCAATTTTTTCCCCTTAGAAAGTAAAACAGAAATAATAGTCACCAAATCGTGAAATGGAAACAAGATGCGCAGGCACTTGACCTGACAAAACATATTTGAATCAATTTCTTCATTTTGAAAGGAATAAACCACACACATTCAACATCCCAAGGACAAGTTAGCTGCTTTTTATCTTTACTGCAAACCATGAAATTTGATATGACTATTCATAACACTTTTCGGTTTAGGATGCGTTATGACTACCCAAAAATCTTTCCTAAAACCGAATAGAATCATTTGGCTGGATAGTGATTTAAAACTGTCAAAGCAACGTAGCTATTTGTCGTCAAGCTCAACTGTCACTCACGATGACCCCTTGGTTCTCGCGTAGGGCTCCCCCCCCGACTGTGGCCCCTGGCTTTTACCACAGCCTACACACCACCGGACTGAAGGCTGCCAGTCCGGTGCGGGTTTAGCCTAAGCCTCCGTGGGAAAGGCAGGGGAGAGGGAGCGAGAGTGTGAGAGCGAGCACACACACAGTCCGGACAGAAGGACGGCCCCCTTCAGAGGGTAAGGAGAACCCCCCGAGCCGGAGCTGGAGCCGGGCCCAGGCGCTTACAACATGCTACACACTATTGTACCGATACTTGGACTTACTTTAACCTTTCTGACCCAGTTCCCAACTTTTTTTTTTTTTTTTTTTCCTGTACAAAGCAACCTTAAGCGCATTCACATATCGAATGTAATGTAAAAACACTCTGCATGGCCATGGAGTTGGTTTCTCTATGGTTAAGAATCCCTGGTCTACGATGTAACCAGAAGGCGCTCCTGCATTTGCTACAAAACTTTGGACTGCTGCCATGGCAAGCATACACTGAGATGTAAAAGTATTAATGACAAATTTAAAGCCACACCGCGTAGTTTTGCCCAAAAAATAAAATTGAAATACAAGCTTTTATTTTATGACAGATATTTTCAGCATTGAAAAATATCTCAAAAAAACATGTCATTTTGCTGTGAGCGGCCTCAGCTCTCCTAAGACATGACATAACTTTACCGGGAGTGGGTACGTCTCCAGCTCGTTTCCATGGAGATGTGACTAAAGTCAGCAGAATTTGAGATTTAAACAGGTATGGTCCTCATCCAAATCCATTCTTTGATAACCCACTGCAGAAATAGCATTTTCTGTGTCGAGCTAGTCATTAGAAAAATGTTCTGTACTGATGGCAACAGTATAGTCCAAAATGTTACGCAGTGTGCCTTTAAATTCATGCGGCTTCTGTGAATTCCACAGCTGACTTCGGACACTTTGGATGTCCTTTGCAAAACGTGCCATTGGGGGGGAAAATGACAGAAACAAGAAAGGAAAGAAGGACTCACGTGTTGCAGCCAAATCTTTTTAGTGGACCCTTCCCAATGAAATCCACTCATCTAAACATTACCAGCAGTCACAAAAAGAAGCTTCCACTGAATAGAAAATAAAATCGTCTGTCAGATTACTATCTATATTCTGACACTTTTTTTCTTCAGAATTCAGTACTGGCCACGTTTTGCACTAAATTCCCCCCACATGAATTACCGTGATGGTCAAGTACATTCCCACGTAACTCAATGTAAATAACGCAATCCTTATCTGATGTGTACTGCGTATAATCGTACGGAAACAAGTACGGCATAAATCCACAGACCACCCACAACAGCCCCCCCCCCCCCCCCCCCACCCCACCCCCCTCCGGTGCACACATCATACCGGACACTGTCTCCCGCTGCACTTTTTACACCCCATGAAGCCCTCCGTCACACAAACACATGCTTTACGCCCCGCCGCAGGTCAGCCCGCGGCCGAGGATAAAACAAAGTCCGGCCTCCATAAAGAATACTGTACCGCCATCGTAAACAGGCAAGTTATTACTACTGCACAAATATCAATGATGGCGTGAGAGAGAGAGAATGAAGCTGTTCCTCATTGTCCGCCCCGTAGACAAACAGCGCGGTAATAAGGACGTGGTCGGGATTCCTTATCCCGGACCACCCCTGAACAGACGCTGGAGCACGCACGGCTACAGGCCCTCTGACCCGGTACAGTACAGAGAGGAGAATCTGTGTTTTGTCAGCAGAGGAAGTAGGCGCACATGTGTAGGAGTGTGTAGGAATCGAGCTCCCGACGCTCCATTTCCTGTTGGAGACGTGCTTTTTTTTTTTTTTTTTTTTCCCAGGACGCCTCGGGGCAGGCACGACAACAACGAAGGACATAAAGGAGAAGGGCCAGACCGACTCATGCTCGATTACCGGAAGGATACGATTGGGGGGAAATTCTTCACAGCTGTAACTAATGATTTTTGTTTTTTTTGGCTTTTTGGTGAATAAAGCATGGTTTGTCTAAAGGTGTATTTAAATTTGTACTGGGAAAAAAAATAGGAGTTATTAAACAGTGAGTTATTTGTTCATTTATTTACACTATCAATTGGATTAGTGACAAAACAAAAGCCCAAAGAGAAGAAAAAATATCCGAGATTTGGTTATTTTCTCCCTTTAAAAGAAAAAAAAAACTCTGGCTGATAGTTGTCCAGGCTCCAACAATTTGCTGATTGTCTTTTCCCGCTCGTTGCGTACTTTCACCTTGATCTGCTCTGTCCAATAAAGCCAAGAAGCCCACAAAAAAACAAAACAAAATCTCTTACCATCTCATTCTTTAGACCATTTGAAACCCTTAGAATAAGGTTCTCTCTGTGGAGATTGAGTTAGTTACTGTATTTACATATTCTTGTTCCTGCCTATTTGCTAAATGCTTTGAAGGTTTTGGTGCATTTTTTGCGGTTTTGATGCGCAAAAGCTTAAAGGTGCACTATGCAACTTTTTAGATGGAATAAAAAATCGTAATATTTGTGCGCATTTGACCTTTTAGTGACTCGGTTGCGTTATGGGTGCAGCATGGCATATTTGTTTTCCCTCACAGTGGCCTTTATGACGCTCCAGGATCAATTGTTTTTAGGAGTTCGTACCAGAAATGGGCCAGAAACCCCAAAACAATTGATTGTGGAGCGTCATAAAGGCCACCGTGAGGGAAAACAAAGGTGCCATGCTGCACCCATAATGCCACCGAGTCACTAAAAGGTCAAACACACGCAAATATCAAGTCTTTTTTTTTTTCACATAAAAAGTTACATAGTGCAGCTTTAATTTACCATTTACCTTTTGTTCTATGAGTCGCCAAAACTTGAAATCTCTATGTGCAAAACACCTATGCCATTTTTTTTTTCCCCCGAACTGCAACAAAGGGCAAGTATACAGTACAAAGCTCTCTCTAGCTTTCAGACACGTAAATAATGATTTTGTGTATCAAACGTAAGGCAGCACAACATTTCAAACTTGGGAAATTAGAATAAATAAAAATGATGGCTTCGGGCAGCGTGCGCAGAGGGGGGGGTGGAAGAGGCTGCGTTGACTTTGTCGCCTTTTCGACATAACCCCCCGTTTCATTTCATCGCTCCTCGGCTCCTTGCTTTTCCTGCGTCTGTCCAGGTTTGAACCGTCTCCCCCGGCAACGCCCAAGGCTTCCCCTCTCACAAAAGAAGGCAGAAGACAACAGGCAAGATATAGATGGAGCAGAATTGGGGGGAAAGGAGGAGGAGGAAGGAGAAAGGGAAAAAAAAAAAAAAAAAAACAGGGAAAAAATGAGGGTAGGATGCAGCCTTGTGAGCCAATTTGAGAAATAACTGCTGATGCATCTCCTATTGACTGTTTGAGCGCTCGTGATAACGCTCAAGGCGAAACTGGGAGCCGAATGACAGCATCAACTGCCTGCAATAAAGTGCAGCGCGCCCGACCAAGGGAGCTCTAATTGACAGCTGCCAACCTAATGGGAGCCGTGACGGAAGATTCTGGAAGAGGAGGGGAAAGAGAGAGTGTTTATAAAGCATCAGCCACTTATCCTGCGGGAGGGGAGGTGGAGGGGAGGGGAGCGAGAGGGGACCACACTCCTCCTCCTCCTCCTCCTCCTCCTCACTCTTCCTCACGATGATTGCCGTTTGTCTACCCGCGCGCTTTTTCATCCGCTTCCTCGTGGCCCGGGCACATAATCTGTTTTACAATCTCATTCCCCTTCTGTCTGTTGCGTATGATAGAATATTTAACTATGCAACTCTTCTTCTCCACTTTATATCCCACCCACCCGCATGGTCGGCGCTGGCTGGCGGGCTGGTGGTGGTGGTGGTGGTGGAGGGGGGGGGGGGTTCATTGTGGCGGAGCGCATTTAAGTGGGACAGCGGCGTGCCCAAGACCGGAGGAGAGGGAGGCCATAACTAATCGCGGTGTCAGGTAAAATGCCCGGGAAAAGACTCACTCTACAGTAAAAGGCTGCGGGGTTAAGGATGCAGGATGGAGGACGGAGGAGGAGTGAGTGAGAGGTAGGCGGGAGGAAGTGAGCAGACAGACATATCATGTAGAAAATGGACTCTTTGGAGCTTTTCTTTGACGGGACCCAGATGTTGGGAGTCACACAACTAATCACAGAGAGGCACACCTTTTCACGAAAGTCATAGAAACGTAGAGCACGGCAGGATTACACCCTCTGAAAAAATAAGTTTGATGGGGTAAAAAAAAATAAGACAACCGGCTTCTATTCAACATATTTTTCCACTAAAAGCATTATCTCATTGATTAATACCGTTACAGTTGGAGACTTACAAATTGAGTGTTAGTCTCCATTTTGGAAAATGTTTGCTTAAAGTGACTATACAGAGTTTAAAAATGTTAAAATCGAGTATTTTCCTCCCCTGCATGTTTCGGCAATGTCCTAGTGTGTAAAAGGAGCTCAGACCTGTTCACCACAACTGCCTCTAAAATCCTGCAGTCACTCAAAAAGTTGTTACTTCGGGTCCGAAGTGCCGTCATGCACGAGCTTAATATAGCAGGTGCAGTTACACCTATGACCTGAGTTGGCAGTAGTGAGTATAAAATGGCCAACTTGCATCGAGCGCCTTTAAAGAGACTAGATGCAAGTTGGTCATTTTATATGTATTAAGCTTGTGCATGACGGCACTTCGGACCCGAAGTAACACCTTCTTGAGGACATTGCTGGAACATGTAGGTGGAAGAAAATAAAAGTCACTTTAATTTTAAGTAGTTCTGAATAACCCTGTTCACTTTTGTCATCTCGTCTTCTTCTGCTATAGCGCGTTCTGATCTGTATTTACGCCCATAATTAGTCACCGGATCAGTTCGCCGTAGTTCTGCCCTTGTGTTATTCATGGCACCATGAATTGTCTAGCGTACCCAAAGCTGAAAGTGAAAGCTTTTATATCATTCACTCTACTGCCCACTGAAGACACTCCAGGCCCATTAGAAAATCCCACCCACCCGAGTCTCTCACTCATGGTCTCTTTTCTTTACATAGACATGATTTAAAATCTCAAAACATAAATATCAATGCTGCAGGTGCCCAAAATAATATTTTTAAACCTCCATAATTTCCATTTTAAGGCATAAAGAAGTTGGAAGTAAAACGGGAGCGCGAGAGTGGGCTGGTGCCTTTGGAGCTGGTGGGAACGCACAAGTAAAATGTAATGCCAACATGTAGGTGGTTATATTTGAAAATAGTACTTCTTTTTTTCTTCTTCTTGTGCACACATTTTTGGGACACGGAAAAGTTAAGACGTAGGCAGGCGAAGACACTGACATTTTTATTCATGTCACTGTTGTGATTACAATGATATTTGTGGAGATGATGAAAACAGTTCACCGCATTACAATTTTGAATTTGCAAAAGTACTGTTATTGTCATGTTTTGACCTTGTTAAATGAGTTTTTTTTGGTCAGAAAATTCAAGCTTGACCACAGTTCTTTAGGTTCCGCACACAATTCTGAAGCATAAGTAAGTTGTTTTGCATCAAATTAACTAAAAACACTTTCATGTATAAGCACAAGCCTCCTTTGGTGAAGTATTTTCATCCTACATAAAGCTTTAAGGATGTTGTTTGTGGTTATCTGCCATCTGTGCAGACATGGCAAACTCCTTATAGGAATAAAACCAGGACAGGAAACAAATGTGAGTATTAATTTTGTTTCTTTATCAAATAACCAACATACAGTAACTCAATTGTCTGTGTCAATATGTCTGCACTAATTTTAATAAAATCTCCATGTTGTCGCTCCAGAGTATAGTGTAGATTTTTTTGTTTTTGTTTTTTTTTCCAAAATGAAAGGTTGAATTGAAGTTAGCAAGAAGTTGACTCTCCACTGTTTCTGTTGTGAAGAAAATATTTCACAGGCTTTACTAATGATCCTATTTTAATCTCATTAGCATGCTTCATAAAAGAATCAGTGTTGCTGCTCTAATTAACTGGTTAAATATAATGAGAGCTTATCTTTCGATATATGTTAACACTTTTGAGGTAATATTGTTTGAGACAACTTTTTTTTTTTTTTTCCCACAGTCGTATACCAGGTTGAATGTTTATCTGGGCATGGGACTTCACCAAAAACACAAGTATCACTTAAAAACAAGACTGGACTGGACTAATTGTCGGAATCTGTCAGTTTGCTGTGTTATATTGTTGCTTTATTTAGTTGTATACCTATAACACGTGACTGTAAATGTGGATTGAAGTGCACCAACCAATATTTTTTTTTAAGTTATCAGTGATTTTAGTCTTAAAATCGTTGGAAACAAAAGTCTTTACCTCGGTATATTTTTAAGACCCTTGTACCATATAAAGGAAGATTTGTAGGAAACGTGGCTTATACCTAAAAGTATCCAAACCTTTAGTGCTATTAGGCTTGTCAAAATAACACAATTTGGAGTTTAGAATTCTGAAAATATGCAATTGTCTTTGCAGGACATTAAAGGGTCTATACAGAGTTTAAAAATGTTAAAATGATGTATTTTCCTCCCCCAATTGGCCCCAACAATTTCCCAATGTGTAGAATGAGCCCAGACCTATTCACCACAAAAGCTTCTAAAATCCTGCACTGTCACTCAAAAAGGTGTTCATTCGGGTCCGAAGTGCCGTCATGCACGAGCTTAATATAGATGCTGCAGTTACACGTAAGACCTGAGGTGGCAGTAGTGAGTATAAAATGGCTAACTTGCATCTACCCCCCTTTAAGCCACTGAGACAGTCATCCAAACGCATGAAAATCACAATGTCTCTTGTTCTAAACGTCCTTAACCAGGTAACATGTGAGTTGTAATAAACATGAAACCCAAAACGTGATCAGAGAAAATGTTTAAGTATTGCAAAAACAAAGAAGAAAAAGTCAAAGTGTGAACCCCAATAATATATTGTTCACCTCGATGTTGTATTTATCGTGAAAGGCCAACTTGACTTCCATTGTGTCTCCCCACACTTCCAACAAACACAAAAGAATTATAAAATGGCAGAATAGCGCCGCTTCCAAACAGCACATTTGGACATGTCCCGTGAACGCTCCTAACTATTTAGCTCTATCCATCCCCTCCGCGGGCCGACACAAATGTATTCTTTCGCCTCCTGTGCGAGAGCGCGTGTATATTTAAATGGGCCACTGCATCTCGACTTAGATCCACGGCAACGAGTGCAACGGTAACACACATCAAGCGTGATTAATCTCCCTTTCTCATCTACAATCAATCACGCACACACACACACACACACACACAGACACACACACACACACACATACACACGCGTACGGAATCACAGAAATCAGCTGCTTTTCCCGCTCGCCTCCCATCTATCTCCCATTGGACAGAACCAGATCTGTCTCCGTGTTAATATTTACATAAATCATGCTTAGCCTCCCTGGACACCGTGCTGATGATGGGTGTTTGTGGGGAAATAAAAAAAAACCCGCGCAGGTGAGGAATCCGCCCGAGCTCAAAGAAAGTGGCGCTGAGTAGCTTATAATGACCACTGTCAACGTCATCAATCCAGCTCAGGGCTCCTATGGCGAATGTATATGCTGCACTCAACACTTATGAAGGTATCCTTGATTTAAACATATGATAAAGAATAGGCTGATTCGATTATATTGTTGCTAATTTACTTAATTGAGAGACTTATGACATAAATGTATTCATAGGATTATACTTTTGCCAACCAACCTACCTTTAATGAACCTACTTTGCTTTCAATTTACCCAGTGTGCCAATATGAATGGGGGGGGCAGTGTGTTTATTTTTAGGCGCTCGTGTAACTTCGGAACAATGGCTTCACAGTTGGACCCGCGGAGATAAAAGTTGCACGTTTTGGAGTGCCGGCTTATGAAAATACACTTGATGTTTGATGTGCGAGCTTCCTTTGGCTGTAACAATGATCTGTTTGGTCTTCTCCGGCCTTTGAAGCCGGCGGTAAAAGAGGCCGAGCATTGTCCTCCCCCGATGTTTCGGGGGGCCGACAAAACAAACAACGAGCCTACTTAAGAATGAGTGGGGACATCATAAAGCGACGATGGTGACTGATGAGATGACATGAGGGGGGGAAAAAACAAATAATTACAAGTCAAGTAGGTTTCAGAATGTGTAAAACTAACTTACCAAAGCAACAAGTTTAAAATACATGAACTATGTTTTGAACTGTTTTTTTTTTAAGTGCATTTATCCTCCTTCTACTCTGCCATTAATCCAAACGTGTACACTAGGCCAGGGGTCTCCAAGTAAATTTCACTGGGCCAAAATATATCGGGAGTGTATTCTCGGGGTCCATAAGCAAAACCTCCAGTAAAATGCGTTTGATTGGGAAAATGTGAATAATAATGAGCCTGACCGGACTGTAACCTTGGATTACACTTGTATTGCAATTAAAGGGACTATATGGAATTTTTAATATAAACTAACTATATTTAGTTTTTAATGTTAAAATTATGTATTTTCCTCCCCCTACATGTTCCAGCCATGTCCTAATGTGTAGAATGAGCTCAGACCTATTCACCACAACTGCCGCTAAAATCCTGCACTATCTCTCAAAAAGTAGTTACTTTGGGTCCGTATTGCTGTCAAGCACTAGCTTAATATAGTTGGTGCAGTTACACATATGACCTGAGGTGGCAGTACTGAGTAAAACATGGCCAACTTGCATTTTGCCCCTTTAACACGCCTGTGTCACAAGTCTCTGCCACACTGTATGTTATTATTATTACACTGTTATTATTTATTCACTCAGTACTTGGTAGTGGTAAGCTAGGGGGCAGACTGCCCATTTACCACATGGCTTTAATATGCTGTTTATATCCTGATCTCTTATTATGTCAGTGCCCTCTCCTGGACACTAGAGACTTACTTTCTTTTTTGACATACTCTGGAATTTGTGCTCTACAAGTCAGGGACCGGATTGAATCATCTCGCAGGCCGGATTTGGCCCGCGGGCCGCCTGTTGGAGACCCCTGCACTAGGCTATCCTCCAGTTTTCTAGTATCTCTACTTCTGACTAAAAAACTTGAGTTCTGACCCATTGCTTCACAGACACTTCCAATAGCATTAAGTAAGTATACAATAATCTTTGCTTATTTGCTTAATTACCTGGATGACTGAAACAAAAGAAATCTATAAATATCAATAAAGATAAAAAGTCATTCTTGTTTTATACATAACGCAGCGCTGCCACAAACCCGGGTGTTACAGGCGCCAGACATAACACCGAACAGAAATAACCATCAGCAAGAAAACAACATTGTTAAAGAAAAGTTCGGATTCACACTTTTTTCCTTTTACCCAGTTATCAATCTGTGCGGTAAGCACCGTGCGAGAGCCGTTGTACATATTTTCATCGACATGCCCCGCTGCGTGGCCAGCCGTCCCCGTTTAATTGTACTCATTATTTTGATTAGGCTTGATCTTAACAAATTGATGTCTAAGAAGCTAAGCAAATGTAATTACAATACAGATTGAACGCAATTAGAGAAACAATTAACCAATCAGAAATCAACAACCAGTTCTTTGTAAATTGCAGGGGTTCACAAAGTGGGGTTCAGACGGGGTTCGGAGAAGGCCCCCCAAAGGTTATCCGCACATGAAAATACGGACGGAACTGTGCTTTGTTTTAAATAAACAACTTTTAGCTGTATGTAGCTCGCTGTAATTGTACTTCTACAGGATATTCATGTCACTTATGTGGAAAAGTGAATGCATATTGTTGTCAGTAATGTGAATTTATGTCGTTGGGATTTTCCGACCTATGGGTAATGGGGCTCTGGTCTGATATAGGGGTCCACATAGCACCATATACTGTTTAAGACTATATTCATGACCGCTTCAGTTTGCACAGACGAGAAGAAGAAATATGTGCTAATTTCTATCTTACTGATTCATTTCTTGATTTACTTCGAAAAAAATCCCCTCAACATCTCCGAGCTTAATTGAAATATTTCGTTGGGGGGAGGGGGGGGAGTGACTTCATCAGATGTTGCTCTCTCGTCAACAAACCTATTAATGTTAATGAGTGCGGCCGGCGCATCTTTAGCTGCTTGTAGTTTCGGTTTCTATGCCAACGCTTTCTAAGTCGTTTTACCACTCCATTGCCCATAACCCATTACCTGGGGGTGGGGGGGGGGGACAAGTGGCCATTGGGGTGGGGTGGGGGGGGTTGGATTTTCTGGGCCAAGCGGGGGAGGAGGAGGAGGAGGGGGGTTGGGGTGGGCAGACGAGGACGCGGTATAGCAGAGATCAAGTTGCTAACATCAAACCACGAGGCAGACCTAATTGGCGAGCGTGACAGTGTATGTGGAGCTCGTCATCTCCAATCATCCCTCCTGTCACAGATCCATCAGACGCGCGGCTAATTAGGAGAACGCTAATGAAGCTGGCAAAACAAGTGCACTTTTTCTTTTTTTCTTTCTTTTTTTTTTTTCTTTTCCGTAATGGCTCAGTGCTCCCCCAATGCTTGCTTTTGGGGATGAGCGTGTGCCGCGCTAAAACACGAATGTGGAAATGGGGTTTTTAGGGTTTTGTAGTTACCGACTTTTCCCGTCCCTGGAACCGTCTGTGCTAAAGGGGGATTCGTGTTTTGTACGAGAAACCACTAATCTTAGTGTTTTATGTAGCCGGGCTGCACAATATATCGGCAACTTATGGTTCCTTGCAATATTACGCGACGCACTATCCACATCGTGAGAAGCCACAATGCGTTGCAAAGTTTCGGTTTATTTCGGTTTGGTCATTTACAAATGATTCAAAACATTCAAAACATACAAGTCAAACAATGAACACAACAAATGACCAGGCGCAGGCAGAAGCTAAAGCTTATTGTGCCTGCAGAGGAGTCACAGAGGAGATTTTGACACTTTTCTTTCGATCATCAACAAAGCCTAACACAAAAGCGCATGGCCTCTTTAAAGCCACACTGTGTATTTTACCCAATAAATAAAATTGAAATACAAACATTTATTTGATGACAGTTATTTTCACCATTGAAATTTACAATCAAACATGTGCCTTTGCTGTGAGCGGCTCAGCTCTCCTAAGACATGACTGTGACTTTACAGGGAGTGGGTACGTCTCCAGCTCGTCTCCATGGAGATGTGACCGAAGTCAGTAGAATGAGACATTTAAACAGGTTGTATCCATCCTCATCCAAATACATTCTTTGATTACTCACTGCAGAAATAGCATTTTCTGTCGAGCAGGTCATGAGGAGATTGTTTTGTGTTGATGGCAACAGTATAGTACAAAATGTTACACAGTGTGCCTTTACTATGTACAAAGGTTCAGGTTGATGTCATGATTTTTCTTTTCATTTTTGTCCCATTTTGGCTTCACTTTGGTCCAGATTCAGCGTTCTCGTTTTCTATTTGGAAAAAAAACATGCCGAAATGGTTCTTTTGCAATATTTCTGTCACGTTTCGCTCTCTATAGTGCAGCCGTAAGTGGGCATTTTGATGTTTGCTTGTAATCATTATGAGGCAAAACACTTCCCTCCACTTACCCCAAGTTGGGAAGCACTGTTGTATGAGTAACAGAAAGCTATAAAGGATTCGCTAAAATGGTTGAGTGATTCTGATTTAACAGCAATTTATTACCCACTTTATTCAAACTTAGACGTTTGAGAAGCGATATATATTCACAACTGAACTGAAAGAATCACATTCACTTCAACAAACTTAATGGATATTCAATTCTCTGCTGAGGACATTGTATTTGCAGCCTTTGCGATTTCCTTCTCTTGATTCAATGATATATTCCTCTTCACGGCCATGTGTTCCTATTTAGCCCCACTTTTAAAAGCACGCATGCAAAACTTTGCCCGGATTAAAGACAACGTTTTATTAACCAACTTCACCTTTCGCCTAATTGTACCATTTATTTCATTTGTGCACATTTGATGGTTGAATGCATCGCTATAGAAACGGTCTCTATCTGCCACTCCATTTTGGCCCCGAAACACCGTACAGTCATTTCCTCATTGCAGGACAGAGGATCTAATCCAGACATGAAAGCAATAGGAGGGTGGGGAGGAAGAAAAAAAAAACAGTCGAATAGAAGGGAGCTAGGTTTGAAATAAGCAACAGAAAAAATTAAGGGAGGGAAAAAAATTGAAGGTTGTTAGGGTGGGTGGGGCGTGTAGTTTTTTCCACCCAAGTTCCTAATCAAGACCCTATCATTTGCCATCCTCCTATAACCATCGCAAGCGCGCAATCAATTTGTCATCGCCTCGTGTGCCATGTGCGCAGCTCAGCCTGGACCTTATAACTTGCAGCTGTGAACGAAGGGGGAGGGAGGAGGGAGAGAGCGAGGACGAAGAAGTAAAGTAGACAAAGTTAGGCAACGGACACTTTTGCCGTTGGACGCCATTTTGACGTTCGAAGTTCGCTCGGATCGGAAAGCCATCGTTTAGTTCTTCCGCGTAAGTCCGTGTTTTCTTGCGGCCACCGATCATTCGCCGCAACATTTGAAAAGTTCTTATTTCGGAGACGACGGTTCTTAGGCCGTCATTTGCACTCTGTAGGTTAAGTGTTGGACGTTTCGCATCTCGTCCAAGAGGCTTCGTTTGGCAGAAGATGGTACTCTCAATCGACCGAGCGAACTTTTCTCTGAACTATTTCCAACGCCGCACGATCTTGGAACTTATGAAAAAGGACATTTGGGAGACATGAACAAAAAAGAGCACCGGTGGGTCAACAACTGGAACAGTGGACCAAATATGTCAGGAGAATGGAAAGATGCCAGTGCAGAAATCTCTCGATGGGACTTAAAGAGTTTCCCTTGTCAGTGGAGGAAGGATGGCTCCTCGTACTTACGTTGATTGTCTGCGAAATTTGTGGAAACTACCGGGACTAAAAGTAGACTTGAGGTAGACGTTGAACTGAATTGTGGCTGCAAATAAGGAACAAAACAAAGCACGTAGCAATTAAGACTCTTATTTATGGGACATTTCGTTTTCAAATTCAAACCGCAAATCTATTCTGAATTGTTTAGGCTATTAGGTGCCTTCGCCGAAAATCGTGCAGCCTATACTCAGAGCTTGCATCAGTCAGTGCCAAAGTTCGCACAAGAAATAAATGAAACTCCAAGTTCCCGACACGCTCTTGTCTGTCGCCATTTTGTTTCCTGCACGGAATTAAAACTCATCTTGTCTTTTCCTGCATCCATCCATCCATCCATCTATCTATCCATCCATCCATCTATCTATCTATCGCTCTGTCCACCCATCCTGCTTTACCCCCCCTTCCTCCCTCTCCTCCCCCTCCAAACCATTGTGTCCATTAGAGCTAAAACATTTTGATCAAGTGAGGCCCTGGGCTGAGAATACATAGTCCGCCGATGTGTGCCAGCCTCTGATTGACCATTAGGGCCATTGATGAATGTGGCTGTCAGGAGGCAGACAATTAAATCAAATATGAAACAAAGTCCCACTGACGGGGGGCTCTTTCTGATGGAGCAAACCAGTCTTCCGCCTCGCGATTAGGCTAATAGTTACATTTTTCATGGCACTATGTAAAAAAAAAAAAAAAGAAGGGAAAAAAAAAAAACTATTCCTGTTTATTCTGGTGGCCGTTCATTGTTTCATGAGTGCATGTTAGTGCTGCACGAAATGAGGAAAGCAGCGAAATCCTTCAAACACATCCTTAGTCATGCGATTTACTGCTGAGATTAACACGCAAAGAGTATTTTATTTTCCCTCGTTTTATGAATATGAAAGAATCCCAAGTTCCTCCTGCTATGTGCTTGACGTACGCCCTAGGGTCCCCCGTACCACTGGTTGGGAAACGCTGGACCAAAACAGGGCAACCGAACTTCTCACCTAATACTGCGATAACGATAAATATACTTGTGCCATTTTTTACAAAACATTGTTACAGATTTTACGTTTTTTTTTGGTTGTTGTTTCAAATGAAGAAAAAAAAACTCCAATGGGACTAAATTGGGAAAATACGTGATTTTGTTTTAGGTTTTTTTTAGGTTGTGTTGGCACAAATGTCCAAATCTCAAACAGATGGAAGATCTCAGCAATTTTGCAATGTGTTGTTATTTCTCGCGGTCTCGAATCGCATCACCTGATCACGATCATAATTTGACAATACATAGTGCAGCCCTAGTGTGTGTGTGTGTGTGTGTGTGTGTGTGTAGGTGTGTATGTGTATGTGTGTGTGTGTGTGTGTGTGTGTGTGTATATGTAATTCTATGATAAAGTCGAGGGCAATCTTTCTCCAATGCAAGCAGTAGCGAACAGGAGTGTGCCGAGGTATTACGGCCTAAAATAAAAAAGTGAAAGGTCACGCATAAATCACTCCCATTTCTTTATTAGAAGAACGGGGATACGCGGCGCGGCGCTACGTTTGCCATGTGCAACAAAAGCGACATGCCGTGTTAGGTCGGAGGTAAGCACCTCCAAAAACAATCTAAAAGGGTTTTGCAAAGGCCAGGGGTGGAAAAAGAGGCCTGAAATGTTTAACAAAACTGCAAGCATAAAACATACATGCACCAGTGTAGTAAGGAGCAGATATAGGTTAGTTGGTTCGCCATACCAATACAGTAGCATCTTTTGGTAAATGTTTCCGTATTGGTATTGCAGGTCACTCCAAAGCCATCATGCTTTTACCTCAGAAAATACTCATAATTCCAATGATATGAAACGGTTCAGTGGAACATCGCAGTAAAATCGCAACAGCGGTTATTCAAGCCAGTTAACAAATAATGCGATTTTCTCTCATATCATTCAGCCATAATTGTGTTGCTTTGTATAGCATTACATACAATAGAGATAGGTTGAGCTGAAAGTGTGTAGAAGTGTAAGGAAAAAGGCGGCGAGGCATGCCAATAAAACAAGAGTGAAAACAGATAAATAGCCGCAATTAAAAGCCAAGCGTTAATGGCTACAAGTTTTGTGAGGCCAGACGTGACTTCAGCAGAGGAGGGAGAGAGAATGAAAGGATAGAGGGAGGGATGGGAGAGAGAGAGAGAGAGAGAAAGAGAGGGAGAGGGGGGGAGGCTTGATTTATTGACACTTATCGGGAATGAACAGATCAAAGGCTGGCCGGCATGACAGGCGATCAATCAGGCGTCAAATCAAAGATGGCAATTGTCCATTAAAGCTCGCTTCCAGTACACTCCCCTCCCTCTCCGAGCTGTAAAATAATCTTTAGGCTAAGGAGAGAGTCTTTCCCAGAAACCGAGGAAAAAGCGGAGTTGGGAGGAAAAGGAAAACAAAGGGCGGTGTGTAAGATTGTCGCAAATAAAGAGGGTTTTTTTTGGGTTGAAAAAAGACTAAATGTGCATTATGAAGCGGGAGATCTGTATTTGTATGTTGCCTGAAATTCAAAAACAATACTTTATGGTAGATGAAAAAAGAAGAAATATTTTAAATCCAAGTTGTTTGTAAAAGAAGACAAATAATTGTATTTAAAGAAAATAAATAATGCATTTGGCGTAAATTCAGAATCAGTCCACAAATGCGGTCCAGAACACAGGCAGTGTTCGGAGTGACTGTCGACTGTCAGCTGACCCTAACGCTTCAACAATGTTCTGAGCTATGGATCTGTAATTCTTTAGTCAATAAGTACAAGCCGAGAAGAGTAGGGGGGCAGTCGGTGTGTGAGCGGAGGGGGCATGTTTCAGCGAGGAGAAAAGAAGAGCACTGCTCACTTTGCAAGGAGCCGAGAAACTAAGATTGTACAAAATGTATCCAGAGGTTACCGCGGCGTCTCTTTCTAGAATTGAATTCAAAGATTCAGGAACAGCTTTATATAGAGGTGGAAGGGGGAAAAAAGTGGCTCCATGGTACACTTGCCCTTTCTGAGAACTCTGACCTGTGACCTGCTGAGCAGTGCAACTATTTACTCAGAGCATTGTGTGTCACATGAGTGTCCAAACTTTACAAACACAACAAGCAAACACAGACGAAATGTAATGTAAACACTGTGCGCAGACATGTTTTAGAGAGTTTTGCAAAGGATAAAAAAAGCATCTTGTCTCTCATCATGATGTAACTGAATAGGACATAGAAGATAGCAGTTGTCTATCAGGGGAATCATTACTGCGTGTTGTAGAAGGCTGGGGAACTTGTACTCTGAGTGCCTCAACAGAGGATGCTTTTGCGGTTCCATAATGTGGGAAATGTCAATGAAAAGTAAGTGAATGAGGGAGGGGGTGGTGGGGGGCACGGAGAGAGGGAGAGAATAGAAAGAGAGAGCTAGATGTAGAGTTCGTTTCCAAAGCTGAGCCAGTGCGTACCTGAGGCGCGCCGGGGCGCTTGCTGCTTCCTCCGCGGCATGTTGTGTTGTTAGGACCCGCAGTTAGGGGGGACTCCTCTCGTCTCCTGACCCCCGGTGATCCGATCACCCGAGGCTGTCTTGGGAGATCCGCGAAGCCTTTGATACACAGTTCCCCCGGTGGGTGCGCTCTTAGTGCTCCCACATAGAGAGTAGCGGGACGTGCGTGTGCGGGGCGTGCGTCTGACGAGGAGGACGTTCGAAAACAAAACACAAAAAAGAGGTAGAAGCGAGCAGGACCAGATGATGGGGAGGGAAAGGCAGAGTGGCTTCCCCGTGCCGCTGCACGCCTATCTTTCGGATAGACAGAAGAGACTCCGCGGTAGAAAAAACAAACAAGGATCGCTAAAAAGCGTCAGCGTGATCCTCTTCAGTTGTCGTCGATGGCTGCAACTGGGAAGCTTGAAGAAAGGGATAAAAACAAACGTGGCGTCAGTCAAAAGTCCGCAAACAACGGGGACAACAACACATCAAGAGCTGCCACAACTGAAGCCCTGCGCCTCCTCTACGGTTCAAGCTCTCCGCCGCTGATAGGCGTCACGTAGCTCCCTGTCTCTCTCACTCACACGCACACACACGCTCACAACCCCTCTCTCACTCCTCGTGCTGTCTCCCTCAGCCCTCGCGCTCCCCTACTGTCATTCACAGCTTGATTCAAGCCCAAAACGAGCTGCGGCAACACTGAGCGTAAAACGCAGGTGCACATTTACACGTTACACGATAAATCTGCACTATTTTGGACACGCACAGTTTGTCACGAACGCATCGCGGAGGTATTCGCTTTACTTACTTTTTCTCCATACGCCTCTGAATGCACACGCGACTTAAAGCAACGGTGTGTACAGGAGCGCAGCCTTAGAATCCATTCAGAAATGAAGCTGTTTGCTTGTTGGTGGAGGAAACCAGAAGAAAAATGAGGAGGTGACAGTCAGGAGTGGTCGCTTTACACGCGCTGCCCCCTGCGCGTCTTGCGCGGTGTAGTTTTGACTGCTGTTTTGTCCAACACACATCCACTCTAGGGGGCAAGTCACTCAGTCACTCTTGAGGTTAAGTGAGCGTGCGTGTGCGCGTGTGTGAATCGATGAGATGCGCGCTTGATTGGGTCTCCCTTGTTGTAATAATGTACATGAGGAAAAGGAGGAGGTGGTGGAGGAGGGACGGGCTCAGGCATGCCGCATGGCTCAAGCGCAACGAGTTCGTCTAGCGACTATAGAGGCAAGCACTTTGTCGGTCGCTGCTGGTACTTTTCAAGTCCCGTTTGCCGGGCGTAAAGGGGGCTACGTATTTCAACCAGTCACGCTCCTATGCCATTCACCACACCTCCTTAAAACTGATTCTTCTTCTATGTGTCTTTACAGGTAAGCTCCAAGCAACTGCGTAGAAGTTTCTGCGCCCGTCTCTTTTTCCCTTTTCCGTCAAGCATAAAAGTTTTTAGCCTTTTCTGGATCGTGTTCTCCTTTGTTTTGTAGGCGTTCCTCAAAGAAACGGGCAAAGGACAGAAGACCGCTGAAGACGAGGGCAGTGAGGGTAAGTTGCCTGAAGGCTGTCTTTCTCTCCTCTCTGCTCTTGTGCCAGATGTGCTACCTCCGCTGCCACTGCCGCTGCTGCCGCCTGCCTGCTGCTACGGTGCCTCGTCTCTCGCGCCCGTCAACACAGAAGGCGCTCCTTCCGTCGTCCCCGATCCGCCTGGGGAATCAGATCTCCCCCGCGTGTGTCTTAAAGCCCGCGAGTGCGTCCGCTGCGTCCTCGAGGTCCTTCTCCCCGCAGATCGACGGTGTTTTCGTCCTAATCTCGTCGCCGAAATGTGTGCGCCGCTCCAGCACTGCGTGCCGTTAGATCCGCCCAAGCATCTGTCCGTCTTTCCATTGGCGCATCCATCAGTGTCACACACACATACTCGCGCGCGCACACACATTCCTTGCCTTACTACAATACCCCTCCCACCCGACAGTGTACACTCAAACATCACGCACACGCACGCGGACACACCGAGGTGCACGCACGCGCCGGCGGGCAATGGAGAGCTCTCCTCTCCGTGTGACTGACACAGTACGCGCTGTGAGAAGCCCGTCAGCGAGCTCCTGGCGCTGGCTTTGATACATCCAGCAGCTGTTTGATCCGCACCGAGACAGTTTGCTCTCCAAATAAAGCAGTGGCACCAGTAGGTAAAGTGGTTACAAAAGCTCTAACTTTCATTTAAACCTTTAAAGCATTTTGGCTGGATATTCCTTCTTAAAAAGCAAATTATTCAGTCGATGAGTTGAAATACTTCTGAATCTTTCTTTCTCTTTCTCTTCAGTTTGTTTTCATAATGATCTGGAGATTCAGTATTGGAGATGAACATTGCTTCAGAAATATCTGCTTATATTGCTTGGAAACCGGGTGACATATTCTTAAACTTATTTTAATATTACTAACGGTGTACAACTTGAAGTTAATACATATTCTCCGCTTGTTTTCTGTTTTTTTTTTCACACCTGAATGATCAACAAACGTTTAAAATGATCTAATGTTTTTATTATTTTTGAGCAAATATGCAGTCCTCCTGATGTGCCTAATGCATAGTTTATTCATTCATTTGTTTTATAGCCTGAGTGAAACAGACTCCCGAGTTGAAATGGGAGACGCGGTGCATCCCGTGCGCATCGGGGGCATGGTCCATGTGATTTATGGAGCTCTGTGCTGAAGTGGCTTTGGTCACAAACTTCTACCTGCAACAAACGAGTTGCCGGCAGTTTCTTTCCAATCATATTGCACTTCTTCTTCTTCTTTTTTTTATGTAAATGAAAGCTTTGCTAGACTCTCCGCACGCCAATTCTAATAGTTCCCTGCGGTCTGTGCGCGCGCCACAGTGAACATGACAAAGCTAGACTGTTTTCCGCTTCAGGACGTTTCGGTTCTTAAGTTTATGAGCTCCGTCTGTGATGTAAGTTTATTTATTTGCACACTTCTAATAACTTGATAACGCATGATGTTAGCGGGACGATATTGTGACTGGCTGTACAGGCGGTTGCTTTTTTACTGACATAACAAAAATAAAATTGCTTAACAAATATTGCATTAATACCAAGCAGGTCCTAGTGCTTTTTGTTTGTTTGTGGCAGGCGACAAAAAGGTGGAGAATGAGGAGAGGAAAACGCCAAATGCAAACTAACAACCTAAAAGCGCATAAAGCATTTCCTATTATATATGTTTGGATTACGCGTAGAGCTCCTTAAGATAACCAGGAAAAAGTACATCGGAAATATGAAAAGCAATTAAAAACAACAACAACAACAACAACGAAGCCACTGAGGATAGTTACAGTAACATTTGAGATCTGAAAAAGTTGAATAACAAATTCCAGTCCAGTTATTATTTCTTTTCACAAGAAGGACGAACATCTGGAGTTGACTTGGACATATTGGCTAAAACATGAACATTAAGGAAACTATCAGCTTACTGTTTCACGACGTATTTTCCTTTTCATGTTTGCTCTCGGACGTCAAAGTTTGATCCAGGTCAAACGACGACAAATACATCATCGTATAAGGCAAAACGGAACTTTAAATGAACCGTTAAATATTACGGCGTGATTGAGATTGGTTTTAAAAAAACGTCACATGGCTCACGCTTGACTTCCGCAAATTGTCCATTGTTTTGCGCCAGGCTAATGGCGCACACAATAAATAAACACTGGGGTTTTGCATGTGTTTTAGAGTTTTACGCAAAGTATCCATGGCAATCATTTATTCAAAAACAATGTCATATATTGCTGATCTGCCGTGGCGCGGAGTGGAAGTGCGCATTTGGCAATATGACAGGCACCTTTATGACTCGTGTCCAAGTTTATCACGATCATTTTGTAATTTGTAGATTGTAATTTTATGTAACTCACAAAACACGCGCACCTAATTGGACGTTTTTTTTTTATTTCCTAAGTGCGTGCGTAAAAAAAAAGGAAAAAAAGTTATTGTCGAACCCGAGCGCTGTAATACTGCCCCGTGTGTTACTGTATGTGTGCCTGTGTGAGGCAATAGAGGAGCAGGAGAGGAGAGAGCGACTCGGGACCCATGCCTCGTGCCGCCGCTTGGTCATTACGCACGGCTTCAGTGGTCTCTGCGCGAACGCACGGCACCTTTTTGGGGATAGGGCTGAGCCTAGTGTTTGATGCTGCTGTTTTGGGATGTGTGATGCATCAGAAAAGAGGGGAAATGAATCATTATCATTTTTAAATAGAAGATGTATTTGAGATGTGTGTATGTGTTTGGTTATTCGGTGATGCTACGTGCACCTTTTGGGGGAAAAACAAAACAAAACTCCCTGTCCCTCTTTTGATTGCGCTGCACAGTTATATTTAGATATGTCTCCCCACCTTCCACTTATATAGATAATGTCCCACTTTTTTACCCAATGTTGCAAAGTTTAAATAAAGAATGACATTGTCTAACATCCCAACTCCTTGCGTAAAATGTGCATGCGCAATGTCGGGTGTCCTATCGTCCTGACAGAGAATATTTGTGGCCTATGCTGCTGTGCGCGCTTTGGGGGCTCAAACAGCGACTGAAACGCCTCTTTTCTTTACAAATAAGTTTCGATTTCTCATGCCCGTCTCTTCGTCACCCACGTCGCGCAACTTGCTCCACTTTCCCTGCTTTCTGACGCGGTCATATACAGCGTCCAAACATTCAAAGCAAACTGTTTTCGTGCGTAAAAAAAAAAATCTCCACCGATTCCAAACAGTCGCCGTCTCTGTCCTAAAAGTGTTGCGCGCCCGAGTGCAACTACCGTGATTTATCTGTGCGTCCCGCCGGTCTACACACACACACACACACACACACACACACACACACATCTACACACACTCACACACACATACACACACACGCACACGGCCGCTGTTACTTTCCCATCTTTCCCTCTCCGTCTTCTCCTCCTCCTCCTCCTCCTTCTTCTTCTTCTTCTTCTCCCTCCTCGCGCATGGCGGTGATCACATTGGCGTGGAGAGGCGCACCGGTTTCACGGCATACTGGTTTCTAGTAGAGTGGATAAAGAGCCAGGGGGAGGGACAGGGCGCTGCGCAGCACTGGGACTGCTTCAGAGGAAGAGGGAGGGAAAAAAAAAAAATGTCTATACCCTGGACTCTTTGCTGTTATACCCCAAGTTTTGTTAGGATAGGCTCGAAGTGAGGCCGGATTAGTCAGATTTGTTTCCAGTGTGTGGATACTTCCGAAGCACAATTCAAGAAGAAAATGATGATTTTTCTAGTGAGTAAAAGAGTCACAAAATATGTTCTAAAACAAATTACTGACAGAAGCTAAAAATGACACACACACACACCGAAGTGAACAATGCAAATTTGACAACACTTTCACGAGGGCATAGATGTGAGAAAATTCCATTTAAGATTTTGTTTACATTTTTTTGGTCAATTTCCTCCTGGTTTGACATTTTTTGAGGTCGTTCATCTTAAATCTTGAGGGCAAAGAACATGTCAAAGAAGTTTTCACTTTTTGTGGTGCATCCATGTTTATTAGAAATGAGTGAGTGAGAGATGTTTGTAGCTTTAACTAAGTCTATGTCAGTAACTTTTGGGAAAAAAACAACATAAAAACACATCTCTGCTGTAAAACTATGACTATACTTCCCAGACATTGTCCAATCGAACTAATACATTGTCCATGAAGCTTAAACAAACCTCATAAAAAACACGCAACAAAGTGAAATAATATGTTTTTTTGTGAGTGAGTACGAGCTCCTTTTCATGTACTGAACTTGATATGCCAAAAATGCAGCTTTTGCCGTTTCAGTCCCTAATACACTGGCTCATTTCAGCACTGAAGTTGTCCTCGCAAATAGTTTATTTTCGTGAAGTTGATTAAAAAAAAAAGTGTATCAAAGGGCTTGATCTTGAATCCTAAACACATTTTTTAACAGATCTCATTTTCATTCTACAAACTGTGTACTTAACTCTTGACATCTCACAAAACACTCCTCCAAAACTCCCTCTTGTGTCACATTTTTTCTTCTTCTTCTTCTTATCATTATATTTTTTGGGTCTATAGAGCCCTGAGCGGTGCCTCTGGCTATCCCAGCCCGCACTGTTGGCTTTGCACCGCACCCTTTTACCGTTATTATTTATCATGAACATTCATCAGGCGCTTGAGTGACCTCCAAAAGTCATCTCCCTCGAAGAAAAAAAACAACGACGTCTGGCTTTTGCTAAAAAAAAAAAAAAAAAGAGAGAGAGAGAGAGAGGAAAAAAACATATTTGCATTGCCGGAAAGAAAAGAAAGAAGAAGAAGAAGAAAACAAAACAGGCCTCAAACAACCTCGCCAAAAAAGTTACAAACTCCCACCGAGTAAAAAAAAAAAAGCAAACGTATTGACAAGACGGGTTGAGAGAGATGGAGTGGATGCTGTCTTTCTTTCTGTGGCTCCCCTGTCCCCCCCCCCCCCCCCCCCCCCCCCCCCTTACACTGCCGGTCCATCCCCCCCCTCCCCTCCCTCCCTCAGCCCTCCCCTTTGCCTGGCTGTACGGCTGGTGCTGTGTGCGGAGCTAGCAGGGTTGAGAGGCCAAATGCTGACCAGCTCTCTTTCTTTTCTGTCTGCCGTTACTAGGTCACCACGCGCACAAACACGCACACACACACACACACACACGCTCACACACACACACACACACACACACACACACACACACACACACACGCACACACACTATCGTCTGCGCACCTCTCCTCGCGGTCAGCCGTGCCACTGGGGAGAGGGGTAATTTAAGCCCTCCTTGATGTAGCCTATTCATCACTGTCCCGTGCCCGACGCTTCAAAATTAAAGGCTGATCTACAAAGTTGGAGTGAAATGAGATAAAAATTGGCAGAGGGGGTCACGGCGGGCCAAATCTGGTCACACGATTTTTAAAACGTGGCGCTGGGGGGGAAAAGTTACCGTTTAGGTGTATGATAGAATTAAGCATGCAGTACTTTTTACTTTTAACCTATTTTGAGGTTAAAAAAAAATCATTTGTATAAGATGTAGATGCATTGTAAATGTTAATGGCCTGTCATCATTGAAGAAAGTGTATCACTATTATCCTTTACACTCCATGCTTTAGATCAGTTGTTCCCAAAGTGGGGGTCGCGAACACTGAGCTGAGGGTCCTAAGACCATTTCAAGATATTAAAAATACAAATATTGATAGTGTATCTAACATAATTCTTAACTGAAAATAGCATAGATTTGTGAATTGAGGTCAAATAAAGTATAATCAATCAATCAATCAATCAAAACTTTTTTCATAAAGAGTTTTTCAGACACAAGAGCATCACAAGTGCTTTACATTTTTAAAAAAGCACAAATAGAGTTAAATTACTATTATTGAGTGCATTTAAATGTATTATTAAATTAGTATTTTAATGTTTAAGATATATATGTGGCTTGTGACATGCCCTGGCTGTGGAGTTTGGCACCACTGTTCTAAGATCAACACATCGCAACTCTGATACAAACCATTTCTCACGCATGGGAAAAAATAATCTCTCAAGTATTTTCAAGCTAACGCAAATATAATTCTAACCCGAATAACTGTACATTCAAAGTATTGTTATCATATCACTCATTAGATTTAACAAAGTGGATCCCAGATTGTTTGCATGGTCATTCTGGGGGTCCCTGTCCTGGAAAGTTTGGGAGCTGCTTTAAATGGACAAACATGCATCAACATTAATATGAATGTAACAAAGGCATAATACATAAATGTATTATAGTCACTTATTCAAATTATAAGCTGTTCATATCAAAAGTTGACTTTGTCGTTATTATTTTACGAAGCTTATTAATACATTTAAAAACAAAGAACTGCTGACTAGCATGTAAACCAATGATCATTGTTTAGGACTTATGAATACTTTTTAACTTTGGTGTGAGTGTCAAAACAACATGGCCAGTCATTTAGTTCAGGCTAAATCTACAACTACGGTTGAAAACTAGCTTTATAGCTAAAACCGGCACATTTAAACCAATAACTCAATCAGTTTACAGAAATAAGTAAATAATTATATATTCTATATAATAAGTTCCATTGCCATGATGCTATTATGCTGTGATATCACCTGCATACCTTCCTTCAACACGGGGATGCCAAACAGGCGGCGTGCGGGCCACATTAGGACCTCCGGAGTTTTCATCCGGCCCCATCAACCAATATATTGCGCTGTAAGCATAAGAACTCAAAGTCCCATCAGCCCCTACATTGTTTAGATTGTCCTACTGTACATGTATGTCCGCTTTGGACTCCATACTCAAGACTTGTAATTGTACTGTATTTTCAATGAAATCACCAAACTGATTTGTTTTGTTGATACTGACAAAGCAATGCACACATAGAGTTAACTTACTATTATTCAGTGCATTTAAATGCATTCTTAAATTAATATTTTGATGTTTAAGATATATTTGTCTCAAGGCTCAAGATCAACACATCGCAGTTTTGATACAAACCATTTCTGACACATGGGAAAAATAATCTCTCAAGTATTTTCAAACTAACGCAAACATAATTCTAACCCGAACAACTTTACTAGTCTTAACTTTTTTAGTAACTACTTTTACTCGAGTGCAGTTTTTTGGGCACACACTCTTCTCAGCGACAGCAACTTTAACTCGCCACAACTTCTTCAAAAGACAGACCAAAACAGCCTCCAATATGAATGTGTTTGCTCTCTGCTTTGATGGCAAATAACACTGGCCCAATGTGATTAGGCAATCGGGTAATAAGACACCGTAAGCTACAACTGTGAAATGAGAAACATAAATGGAGAATGCATGATGGTGAATGATTGGTTTTCATTACGTTTTGACTAACAGCATCAAGTCCTTCCTGCATTATGCCATAATTCCATTAGATCACATCCTGCAAAACAATTTGAGAGAAATGCATCAGTTCGGGCCACAATTGTGAGAGAAATGTGGAATAAAGGGAGGGTTTTTTAATATTGCGCGTCATCTCACGTGCGCAAATTGATCTGAGGTTTTAAGGTTTGACAAATTGACCAGCGGTTTTTGCGCTCTTATGTATCCCAGGAGAAAAGCCTTATGTAAGAAACGCCATTGTTGTGTTTGCTCATTTGCCCATCCGGGAGAAAATGTTTTATTTCGAATGGTACAATAATCATGTCCACATTACAGCTCAGTGTCTTCTAAGTCTTTCTCTCTTTCCGTCTTTCTATTTGTTGTTTTTGTTCGGGACATCATTTCATTTTTCTTACATAATGCGAAGATGTAAGATGCGGAGAGGAAGTACAGGCAGGGATTGTTTTCCGTTTACATGGCTGCTTTAAAATGCAAACATATGTGGATGTAACATTATACACGAAGTTTCTGGAAGGATACTCATTAAGACTCCATCCATCCACAAAGCGCACTATAAAGCGATGTATTAACTCTACTACTGGAATAAAACAACAACAAAGAAAAGAAATGAATACGTTTCCCTGGAATTTATATAATTAGACGTTTTTAGCACATGGTAATGAGCAAGTGTTTGTTTGAACAAGCAAACTCTAAGCCTGTGTGGATACACTTATAGATTAATAGATTCATCTCTTAACCCACACCTGAACCGAGCACGTTTTCTCCTGTTTGGCTTTACCCAAATCTGAAAGCTTGTTAAAAAAAAAGCATCAAAATAGAAACAACAATAGAAATGCGACAAAGAAGCTACAAAAGAGTGACAAAGCGTGCCAGAAAAGCAACAATAATACAATGAAAAAAGTGAGTAAAGAGCAACAAATAAGTGATAGAAATATTCAGGAAGGGAGTGGCGCGTCTTCAAATCTTCCGAGTGATAAATTTTAATTTTTTGAAAAAATGTAGAGGGAGGCACATCAGTAGTTCATATATCCAGAAAGAAATACTCACATATTTCTTTATTTGGTTACCAAATATTGGTTACCAAATAAAGAAATGTGTGAGTATTTCTGTCTGGATATATGACAACATACAGTAGAGTCTACTCTATGTTGTAACCAAATAAAGAAATTTACAAAAGTAACAAAAACGAGACAAAAAAACAACGAAATTGCGACAAAAAAGTTATAATCAGTTTTCTTTCAAATGAGGCGTTGCACTGTCGAGAAGCTTTTAGATTTAGGTAAAGCAGAAAAGGAGAAATTGTGCTGGGTTAAAGGAGCTATACCTGATCGTACAAAAAACTGGGTCACTCAAATTTCAAATTGCTATTTTCTGGTCCAAACTCATCTCAAACTTTCCTAATGCATTTACAACATCAAAATCCGTCACAGGGACTGAGTTTAAACCAGGTTACACAACTTTCAGGGAGAAAAACTGTCACTTCACTGTAAAAAATGCCTACTAGTCTGACATTTTATGACTGTTGAAAAGGCTTTAAAACCAGTGTTTTTTTGGATAAATGTCTGCTTTTACCATATACTAGGGCAAAACATTTTTTTTTCCAATAACAGAAAATTAAAAAATCGAGGATAGCTCCTTTAAGGCGGGAGGTAAGAGGTTAAAGGCCCTATACCAGATATTTTTTTATTGCAAACAATGAAAGAGGAAGCCACTAAATTAAAATGTTATTTGTGATCCTAACTCATTCATAACTTTCCTAACATATCTGGAGCATCCACAGGGTTCATAGGGACATTTCACAACTTTTCAGGGTCACTTTCACAAAAATCCTAGAAAAATAGCCCGAAAGTTCATAAAACGGACACAAATGTTTTATCATTTGATCACGCCGTTTTCCCCTCAAACGTTTGAGTTCACAATATCCAAAAGGAAGACAAAATAAATTTCATTCCATTTCCAGAAGTGAAATATAGCTCCTTAAAGATAGCAGAGAATTTCTGAGAGGCCCAAATGCCCTTCTCTGTTTGAATATTTGATCCTTTTTGCCTTTGCAGAGCCGACGAAAATAATGGTGAAAGCCCAACGCTTTTTCCTACCCTTTATTAGCGAGTCACTGATAACCACTGATACCGTTAAGTACAATTACATTCAACCACATTCTAGGATGACCTTATTATGTAATATAGAACATTGAGGAATGAATGCAAAGACACAGATGCTTCCCCAAACACTGACAGCAAAAAGCGTATCCCGTTTCCCTTGCTCGATTCTGTTTATCCAACTCTATGTGTAAGCAAGGCGTAAAGCGATCATGTAAAACAAACCATAAGCTGTAAGGAAAGAGAGGGAGAAAAAAAAGTCACAGACAGTTATTTTTAGGCCGGGGAAAGGGGGGGGGGGGGGGGGGGGGGCGTTTCACGTCTCGAGTCTTGATTCCCGGGTCTGATGAGTTGCACTGTTTATCAGCGTACAGTGTGACGGCGCGCTGCTGGGTGACTCACTACTTCCTCCTCTCCACTTATGCTGCCCGTGCCTGCGAGCGTGCACGAGCCTGGGGGCGTGCACGTGAGCGAGCGTGCACGTGTGTGTGTGTACGTGCATGTGCGGAAACCACGCTGACAGCTGCACCTCATTACAGGCACTATTACTGATGAGGGCTGCTGGGGGAAATTCCTACTTCCACTGTGCAAAGCGCCTTGTTTACCGCACGCATACACACACCAGCGGGTACACACACACACACACACACACACAGCGCACACGCATTCATACGTATATACGGCAAACATCTGTAGCAAAGGAGGAGGAATCAAATCGGGACATTTGCTAAACATCGGGCCTTGAGTGAAAAATGAAGTCAGCGGAAGGAAGTTTAAGCCCGGAGTAAAGAGGTGCCATTCATTGCATCCTTCCTGTTGTGGGAGTGAGAGAGACATCCTTCACCTGGGCGTAAAGGTTGCATTTGTGTGGAGGACTATCATGGATTAGTCGTGGAATGTAATGTAATATAAGGACTTACAGTGTGTTCTCCTCAAAATGTTATGGGAACATTTACAAGTGCTGGTCCAATAAAATGGAATGTTTGCCCAATTTCTTCAACACACTCCACAGTTCTCTTTTATATCCTAGAGAGAAAACTACATTGGTCAGTATCTTAGTTTAATGTCAAAGTAAAATAAAAGTTTGAACTCACCCATGACTATGTTTATTATATGATGCTTTGTGTGCTAGCGAGCTGGAGATTTGATTCATTCAGAAATATTGAATTGTTTGGTATCCATGTGTAGCGAGAAAGGCGCCCGAGATGACGCTGTAATCCTAGTATGGTCATTTCCTTTCTGGGAGACAGCCGTGGACAAGGCCGCAGCTGTAGACGGGAGAAATACAGGTGAAACTCGGATAATGATGGCCATACCACCTCCGCTCTGCCCGAGCCTGTAAGACTTTGGAAGCTAAGCAGGGAAGGCCTGGTCAGTACTTGGATGGGAGACTGTTTGGGAAACACCAGGAAGCCTGGGCGAATGTAGTGAGTGAGTGGCTGGTGGTGGTCAGAGGGGCCAATGGCGCAGACTGGCAGCCTCGCTTCCGTCAGTCTGCCCCAGGGCAGCTGTGGCTACAATAGTAGCTTACCACCACCAAGTATGGAATGAATGAATAATGCAATATAAAGCATCTTTGAGTGTCCAGAAAAGTGCTCTAAAAAAAACGATGCATTAAAATTAGAATATCGTTAAAAAGTGCATTCATTCCTGTTGTTCAAGTTTCAAGTTCAATTGTGAAACTAATATATGATGGACTCATTACATGTTGTTTAATAATAATAATGTGTATTATTATGGCTCACAGCTTGTAAAAGCCCCAAATTAAAAATCTCATAAACTTATAATAATATTTTGAAAATGGACTGTAAGTAATTATCTAAATTATAACAAATAAAGGCTTGACATGTGTCAGTTTGCATTTAATAAGTCTATATCCTTTATAAGTTTCACATTTTAAGTTCAAATACTGAAATAAATTAACTTTCGACCACCAAACTTTTACGGCCTGTTTTCTCAAAATTAGGTGATCTTTACACTCAACAACTTCTTCACTTCAGTCGCTCCACTTCAAATTTTTCAGTCTTGTACTTAATAATATGGTAAATGCATTTTTCAGAGGAATGTTTCAATATCTAATTCCAAGCCTGATTTATTGAGGCAAAAGTTTAAATTTTGCTGATTTTTCACTAATCTTATCTCATTAAAAATATATAGGCAATGAAAAATATATTTGTAGCTAATATATCAATGAAATAAAACCAAGATTTTCTTCCTGAAAATTTAGGCACGTGTGGCCATGTTGCATAAAATTTCGTATCTATATACAAAAACATAAAATGACAGAAAACTTCAGTCAATAACAACAAAATCTCAATTCACCAAATGTATTTTATTATTATTTCTAACTTCTGTGTATTATCTGCTCGTATAATTTGCTCCAAACACATTCAGTATTTTGATAAGTTCTTCCCCCGCGCTCACACTCGTGCATACGGAGCAAAAGGTTAGGGATGAGATGTGGAGTCCAAAGCCGTACGTTGGCGAGCAGCAGCGTCACAGAATGCTTTAGCACAGTGTCCGGTGACGGTAATGAGAGGGCGCTGAGCCAGACACACATGTGCTACAGTCATTAAGGCCGCGCTGCACTCCATTACTGTAGCTCATCGGCTCCTGCCTCGCCAAAACACGGGCTGCTTCCCAACGTCAGGGGCGCGGACCACCGAGGGAGCTCCCAGGAGGAGGCTTAGCCCGTATTTTTGGGTCTCGTTAGATCCCAGTGCCACGGCTGGATTGGGTTTGTCTGAGCCGTTCTCGTGTAGCCTGCATACACCTTTCTTCTTATTTGTTTCAAATACGTGTTTGAAAGATGAGAAACTTTTCACAAACCAGGATTTATAAATATCATTATTTTGCTACACAGAAAATCATTTTAGTTAAAGAGATAACTTACTACCACAGACTTCAAATCAATATTAACTTTCTGATTAGTTAAGTAAGTTTTAGTAGTAGTAGTTTAACTTCTTAACCCCCGCCGCAACTGAGCTTCACCCAAATCCATAAGATCACAGCCTATAGGCCAGTGTAGTGACTCATTTGAAAGCTAAGACCTACAAAAGTCATTCCTTGCGTTGTTGCCGCATTATCATCACTTTTTTGACAATTTATCTTTCGCTTTTCAACTTTTCTTTGTCACTTTTTCATCATTCATTCTCATCCATGTTTTTGTCTAATTTCTGTTGCCATTTTAGCTTTTAGATTTGGGGAATGCCAAACTGGTGAAGATGTACTCGGTTCAGGTGGGGGTTAGGAGGACAATGTGCTTCTCAACCCAAAAAAATCTCCTGAAGCGAACATTATGCACAATTATGGCTTTAAAATCTGCTTTTTTTGGCACTTCATGAGCTACATATTTATTTTTCTTTGACCTTGTATGGAGAGATAACTTTATTGCTCCGGGCCTTGTTGCTTTGCTTCTCAAAGCTTTGCTTGGAGCACCCCAGGCTGGGAACAGGGAGAAGTCTCAATTTTACCCAACGGCATGCTCACAATTCTATGGCGCAATGATAAGTGCTCGGATGTTTTATCAGTTTTAGAAATGTAGACTCGGATTCTACATATGACGCAGCACTAGAGAATCCAGATCCAATTTAGTCAGAATCAGAATTTTATTTATTTCAATTGTTAGTGAACAGGTTCTAGGACTAGGATTTTTTTTTTACGGTTCAATCGTGCAACATGAAGCATAAAACATATAACTTAGATAAATAATGAACTATAAAAACTTAAAAAGTCTACTATACTGCAGCCCTTTGAGGAGCAAAAATTCCTGAGCATGTAAAAAAAAAGTAAGTCTCTAGCCCATTCCTGTGTCCAGTTATGGATTTTTAAAGCAATAACCAATTTGCTCACTCCAGCCACTAGGGGGCAGCATAAATTTAAAAATGGAAAGCATTCCACACGTGTCCAGCAGAGGGCACTGACATCAGAGATCAGGATATAAACAGCATATTATAGCCACGTGGTAAATGGTCAGTATGCCCCAGGGCGGCTATGGCTGCAATAATAACATACTGCCATGTGGAGTGAATGAATAATGACTTTATGTAGCACTTTGAGAAACATGTGACACAAGCTGATGAAGCACAATAAGTGTAAGCCGTTATTTATGAGGCCACAGTCCTTTACAATATGTGCGGCCCTCGACCCGCCATGGGGGCTGAATTTCGGCCCTCGACCCAAACGACTTCGACACCCCTGGTCTATACAGACATGCATAAAGTGCCATAACCAAAGTAACCACGATTACTCAAAACCAGCATAAGAAATCAAGTGAAAAACTACACTTGCAGTTCTCCAGCCTGACCACCGGGCGACACACATCCTAACTCGAGAACGAAAAAAAAAAAAATATCTCATGACAATCCAAATTACCAATTCACTTTCAGCCATTTCCCTTTTTAACTTGAAACAACACAGACCGATCCTCATGGTTTACGCTTGTATCCACACGTGCCGACAGCGCTCGTAATTCCCGCTGATATCTGAAGGACTTGAAAATGCGTAAATATGAAGTTATGACTTGTGAACACACACACACACACACACTCAAACGCTCTTACAAAGGCTTTCTAACCTAATAATGCCAGAGAGAGATGGTCCACTCCACGCTGTGATGTATCTGTGTATTAATCAGCCCCGCTAAATGGGAACAGCCTGTTTTTATTAATTACGTTCACCGCGCGGATGATAGGCCTCTCCAAGCCATCCTGCCTCATTTGAATACACCAATCACCGCTCTGACAAAGGCGGGACAACACAGAGGGAAACAGTAAAAAGGGAATAAAAAATGGCGGTTTCGAAGGGAGGAAAGATAATGACCGGCGAAAGAATCATTTCTCGTCAAACGTGTTTATACTGAAATTTGTACTTCAGATGAATCCCGCTTTGATCAAGGCTAAACAATGGAGAATGTAACTGCAGCGAAGCACGGACGCCAAGGTTTTCAATCGTCATCTGCACTGGGTTGTTTTAGACTTGAACCGCCCTTCAGGGTTGCTGGAGGGTAGCTGTACGCGGGACAGTCGCGGTGCAGGCCCCGTCTGTAAACTCTAGGCAAGGCAAGTTTATTTGTGGAGCACAATTCATACACAAGGCAATTCAAAGTGCTTCACAGCTGCATGAAATTACAGGAAAACAAATAAAATCAATAAAACATCAACATAAAAATCAATCAATTACAGTCAAAGGCAAGAGTGCAGATGAAATACTTTCAGTTGTTTTTATGCACGGGTAAAAAGAACTGTTTTCAGTCTGGATTTGAGCATTGTCAGAGTTGAGGCCTTTCTCACATCCTAATGAAGACTGTTCCAAATATTAGCTGCTTTGCAACTTTTTCGATTGCAATAGAAACCCACCCTCGTCAATGTGGTGTAAGTCCAATGGCCGCTGCTCTGCTTTGTGACGACGACACTAGGGGCCGCTCCTGCTGTAGTACCTCCATAGCCGCTAGTCTCCCTTTGGAAAGCATCGCACTTTAGACACATAAAAAACAACTGGTTTCTAATTTTCCTAAACTTTCTACAGTTAGATAGTCCTCCTGTGATAACGCTGAGTTAGTTACAATTAAAGAAACCAGGCTGGTTTTCGTAAGAACATTTTTTAGAAATCTCGAATACTAATGAGGGCCGGACTGTTAGCATTGTAGATGCGCGGCTATGACCGAACTACACGTCACACAAGGGTCGAGTCTACAGTGAAGATCCCGCCCATATGCCCTTTTTAGGAACATGCTTCGTCAGAGCTGGGGAGGAGGAGTCTGTAAATCCGCCATGATTTTGTGGTCGTTGTGGTAAACGGGGAGGAGTGAGAAATGACGTAAGTCCAGGGTGTTTTCAGAATTCTGTAGCCTGTTTTCTCCAGATTTCATCCTCGTAGCAGTGAGCATTAGCCAACAAACATGACAATGCAAAGTAAGAAAGATGCAACGGTTTTGGCCTTCGTCAACCGATTGACTATATTTAATCCTTGCTGAGTGCATCGAGTTCTTGGCTTTTATGGTATTTTACAATTACCATGTAAACGTGGATCCAAAATGGAACAGTGTTAGAAAGAAAGTGGTATTCACAACTAAAATGAAAGACGTAAATCACTTTTTATTTATAGTGTCTTGATTAAAGATATTAATGCTGACATCTAGGCTATATATTAACGAGATTGTTGATAATTAGATATATCCATCGCCATTATAAAAAGAGGTGGTAACTTGCTTGTAGAAAGCTTCCTTGACCTCGCCTTCATAAACATACACTTCACTGATTCTTTTTAGCCACATCCAAAATCCGAGGGCAAATATAAACCCATACAAATTAACGTTATTTTGGCCTAATTTCAAGCTTCTTTAGAGGTACCAATTCATCTTTTCTCTGTTTACCTTACCACGTGCGTATTGTCCGTGCTCCCCAAGTTCACCTTTACCCGCGCACCTGCCCGCGTGGACATGGACAGGGAGACAGATGGGCTCAGTAGTGGCACAAAGAGTACGGAGACAGTGCTGGAGGTAGAGGCAAAACGAGCGCACATTTGTCCTCTGTGACACTGCTGATGCTGGCCGTGTTATGAGAAGGCCTATAGTGCCGCAACTGGTCCTTCATAGAGGCATGACACAAACCGATGATCACGCCAAGGTTTCGCAGAATGGTCTCCTTGGAAGGAAACACTGTACTGTATGCAAAACCAACTTGCTGGACCTCAAAACCTAGGCCATTGTATGTATGAGCAGAGGAGGTGCATAAACAGGGGGCCTCCCATCCACAAGGGGGCCCCAAATGTTTGTGTCATAAAACATCAAGTTAAGTTATTATGAGGATTTCGGGATGTTCAAAATGTCTTCGACTCCATCCCTTTTTGTCCCAACAGTTTAATAGACTATGGCAGGGGTGGGCAAGTTTTCTTGGTGTTGGGACGATTTTCTTCATTGTCAATAGACCGAGGGCCGAACCCCCCGATTGTTGCCCAAAGTAAAGCATCACTTTGAATAAATGCCAGTTGTACGTCATACATGACTTAAGTGGGTGTTCTGCAAAGAAATTTAAGGGAATTGACTGTGTGTTTCACTTTTTTTTTAGTACTTTAACCTCTTAACCTTAGCCTTAACCGAGCGCATTTCCTCCAGTTTGGTTTCACCCAAAGTTTATAGGCCAGGCAAATATGAAAGCTAATAATTGAACATAACTTTTTTGTTGCATTGCTGCAGCGATTTTCACATTTTTGTCATGTTTTCCTAGTTTTTTGTTGTTGTTTTTGTTGTCTTGGTTTTGCCACATGTTCGTCACGTTTTTGTCGCTCTTTTGTTGCTTTTTGTCACTTTTTCGTGGCTTTTTTTGTTGCATTTTGTCAATTTTTTACTGCCTCTACATCCTTGTTTTTGATGCTATATTTAGTTTTTTTTTCAAGCTGTTAGATTTGATTAAAGCCAAACTGGAGAAATGTGCTCAGTTCAGGTGGGGGTTAAGAGGTTAACAGGCCTTCGATCTCTGATTTGTGTACAGTTATGTCTCAAAATCATCTTGAGGGCCAGAGCCTCTCTGCTGGAGGGCCGGATTTGGCCCGCAGGCCTGACATTGCCTACCCCTGGACTATGGCACATTCGATCTTGATGTGAGGGTTTAGGGATTATCCACTTAAGTTTGGCCTTGGGTGCTGTGTCATTATTGTGCAGATAAAAACAAAAGCATATAGCGCAGAGTATTTGAGTATACCCCTTGTTACGGCACATCAATCGACATGCCCTGAACTCGGCCTGACCTCTGCCTGATCTGTACATTTGTTTACATCTGTTCACAAACATGACCAAATTCCATACGTCTACAAGGAGCGGTGGCCTTATCCCCCCCGTTACCAAATAGCGGTCAGGTGCCCTTGGGCCTCGCACAGACGCTAGCCAACGTGACGTCTCCAACAGTTCCTCGTCTGCCCCACGCCTTTTCAGATCACCCCACGCGGCTTCATGCGAGGGAGAGGGAGGGGTGGGGGGAGTCTTAAAACATCTCCCCCACCCCGAGGGAGCCAGCCAAACAGGGGTCAACGTGTTCAGATCATCTCCCAAGTAGCTTTAGGATACGTAGTGACAAGGCACAAGGTTATTTAGTAGCGTGATTTTTGCAATGTCTCCCTCGCACCTCAAATGCTGAGATGTGGATTTTCGTCTGAGTGATGGCTGTGGAAATTCGAGGCAGCATCTTCTGACAGTAAACAGATGCTGACCAGCAGATCAAGAGCGCGACTAAGGGCTAGGAGGGGTTAGCTTTGTCAAAATAGCTTCCTCATATCTCGGCGGAAGGGGAGTTTGCGACGGCTTTCCCTCTGAAGTGTCAACCTTCCCATGAGAGGATCAGCGGCTAAGCCGGGGGGACTCAGGGGCTCACTGGCGAGTCCGTGTGGTGCAAGTGTGTGTGCATGTGTGTGTGTGGTGCAGTTTATGCTACATCAACTTCTTAAAGCGTTTAACCGTGTTACAATGTTCTTCACTCATCAAAACATATCTGGAGTTGTATTCCGTATCGTTTATGTTAGTAGAGTAATCCAGCCTATTCTTCCCCCTCTCAAAAGACTGTTTCACCTGCTGATGTCATGAGGCGGTGCTCTCCCTCAGTATCTACCTGATCTTTCAATTTGAAGTGCTCAATTTTCCATCTCTACAAAGCATGTCTTGCAAATTTCTTAGAGCTTTTTTTACAGTGTGGGTATCATTTTTACACATATTTGGTAGCAATTTCAAACATCTTGATCACTGTCTCACATTTCGCCTGTGAAAAAAAATGCAATATTGATCTATAACGGCTTCATTCAAAGTTTCCCTTGGCCTGTCTTCTGTTTTAACATGACCTGTGTCCTTCTGAGACCCATCTTCTCTCACTCTCGCTGCCAAAAGAAACCTTTATGCCATCCACGGATGTAGCTACTGTCGGACATCAGCTTCCAATGGCTCCAATAACTGCCACAGAAGATTCAAAGATTTCTCAGCTCCAAGTATTTTTCAGACTAGGCATAACAACATTCCAGTTTGGTAAAAAAAAATCTCTAAAACAGTCAATTAGTTTATCTGTTACCGAGGGAGACGGCAAACCCATTGGCCAAAAACGCCGTCCCACGGGGCTTAATCTCAAAAGAAGCATCCGAGCAAAGTGAAGGGTATGCTATATTTAATACAAGGTGCAAGGGAGAGAGGGGTGGTGTGGGGGGTGGAGGGTGGAGCCCGCTCGTCCTGGGGGGAAAGAGCAGAGTGGAAAGGTCAAACACACATGCGGGGGGTCACTGAGCAGCCCGGCAAGTGGAACAAAACAGATCACACAGGCTCTAGCACGTGTTATTGTGGCCAAGAGTCAAGCAAATAAAGGGAGACTTAAGAGAGGGAGGCAAACGTGCAGAAAGGGTTAAGGAGAAAAGGTGGAAATCCCATTTTAATTGCTACATGTGGAAATAATGAGTCTCAGGATTAAGGTTCAGGTTAATAGGTAAATATTGACCTATTAATAGTTCAATAGGTCAATATATAAGTGTTCCTAAATCATGCAAAAATAAACTCTTTGATCAAAAACATACCTGAAGTGGTGGTGTGTTTCAGTGGTCCTGCATACCCATGTGAACGCCAGTCCACACTCTGATATACAGTATGTCAAATCCAAACTTTCTCTGATCCTTCGTAGTTAAACGCTCTCCTTGTGCAGATTAGCATGTTAGCAGATTTCCAAAGCATAATTTGTGTTGCTGTATTATACTGTAAGGCAGGGGTGTCCAAACCTTTTTCATGGGGGGCCGCATACTGAAGCGTACACAGGGTGAAGGGCCATAGATCGGTGGTTAGTGCCGCAAAACCTTTGACTAGCAGAGGTTTAAATTGTGTCCCACACCTTTATTTATGCTCAAAACCTTCATGCCAGCTCTGTCTCACTGTAAAAGGTTAGTTGTTTGGTTAGAATTGTGTAGAATTATTACATTTCAAATAAAAAGGACTATCTCTGATGATGTGTCCCGATTCAGCAAGAAGGCAGAGGGCCACCAAAAATTGGTCCGAGGGCCGCATTTGGCCCCCGGGCCGCACTTTGGACACCCCTGCTGTAAGGTCATAAGAGGAAGAACACCAGCTGTGCCATAATAAGGACCTTTAAGTCTCTAACCAACACCTGAACCGAGGACGTTTTCTCCAGTTTGGCTTTACCCAGGTCTAAAAGCTTTAAAAAAAAACGCAAAAAAATAAAAAAGTGACACACAAAAAAACGGGACTAAAATGCAACAAAAAAGCAACAAAAACATGTCAAAAAAGCGAAAGAAAAAACACAAAAACGAGACAAAAAAGTGACCCAAAAAAATGAGAAAAGAGCAACAAAAACATGCCGGAAAAGCAACAAAAACATAATGATACGATAATTCGAAAACACAACCAAAATGCGGTGGCAGCGTGACAGAAAAGTTCCCATCAGTTTTCTCGACCTTAGCTTTCAAATGAGGCATCACGCTGTTGCTCCTCCAGTCGAGAAGCTTATAGATTTGGGTAAAGCTGAGCTGGAGAGAATGCCCTGGGTTCACGCGGGGGTAAGAGGTCAACCCCTTAACTGCCACTTTAGGGTTAGGGTTAACGATTATTTACATCCAAATCTCAAAGCGTGTTAACCGGAGAGCTTACAGCCTTATTATGCCAGTGTGATGCCTAATTTGAAGGCCAAGACCTTCTAGTTTCTCAAAATATATGTGTGAGATCTGTGTGAGTGAAACTTACAACTTATGTTACATTTGCCGTTCTTAACCCTAATCATATTACTTACGTTCAATAATTATGGATAAGGGATTTACAAAAATTGCTTTGATCTGTTGTTATTAGCAGTAAAGTTACCTAAAAAGGAATGAATCTACGGTAATTCCAAAGTGTAAAAGTTCTTCCAAAGGTTATTTCAGCGATCCCAGTGCGACCACCCACCAAAATCTTTCCCTTCTCTTCATGCAAATGTAGCCAAAACCTCACAAACCTCCCTTCTCCCTGTTATAATGGCATTTCTCCTTTCCTCGTCGTCTCATGCCCTGGTGGCGTCTGGCCTTGCAGCGGTGGGCGGGGCTTGTCAGAGGGGCTCGGCTTCCTGACAACAGCGAGAGGAACATGTTAAAAGCCAAAGCGTGTTTTGTCGTCATGTTTTCCGGGTTACAATCTAAACTACAGCCGCTGATTGCTGTTCCGCGCTCACACTCTCAGCTCATCCCCTCTCCTCTGTTCCTCCGCAGGTGGAGATTTTGGAAGATTGCGCATTGGCGTCAGGAGGAGTGTCAGGAATGGGAAGTGTTTGAGAGTCGACATGGATATGAGCTTAGCGAAAGAGGGTAAGAGACAAAAAAATAATAATACAAGAGAGACAAAAAAATAATTATAAATTCAAGACAAATTGTCCAGTGGAAACCAGCAAACTTGTCCAAATTTCATACAATTTTGTCGGTGTACTATAGTTGAGTTCTTGTTCACTTTGAAATGTTTTAGTTTTTACATTGTAGTTATTTTGGACATTTTTCTTATGCCTGTGAATGATAGAATAGCATCAATTCCTGATTGTATGTTTGCTATTTCTTGGTCAAATGTCTAACAAGAATGAACATGTAAATTGCCTTTTCCGTGCACCTGTAATAAGCTCTAAGTCATACAGGAGTTTCCCATCATAAAAAAAAGGTTTTCAGGTAGTCATCTGTACAGGATTGTTTGGTTGAGTGTCTTGGAGAAATGCAGCCCTTAGAAAAGCTGGTATTCTGCGTTAGAATATTCTGCGTTGATTAGAGATCAATTAAAAACAGCTAAAACAAAATACCCAGTTTCACTTCCTGGTTATTCAAGCAAAACTAATTCGAAGCTCCTCCCACCTCCCTCGCCTTGCTCCTCTAGCTGTGCTTCACAGCAGTTTCAATATAAAAAAAATACAATTAAAAAAATGAAAAAGTCCTGGCGGCCCGTGTGGCTGTCGTGATTGAAGCTATGGCGAGTGTTGCTTTTACTCCGCGATGAAAGGAGTAAGCTTAGCAAGCGCTGGAGGGGTGAGGAAAGCATTTCCTGGACATACAGGACCTCAGGAGGAGGCTGCCAGATTTTAAAGATTACTCAAGGATGCGCGGGTGCCTCGAAATACAACTCCAGGTACGAAAACGAGCAAACATATACTCACATGGTAAAAATATCTAAGCAGTTGATTAAAGAGTGCATCCTTCCCAACCTGTACAACCAGAGCAATCCACCATATTACAGATGACTACTTGAAAACCTTTTCTATGACTTTTTTTTTATCTTGTCCTATTACTGTGGCGCAATAAAATTCAAAGGTGAAATATTGAATCTGCTATGAGCCTGTTATTTTACTTGTACTATATTTCCTCAAATACATCTGACTCTAAACCTATACCAGGGGTCGGCAAACACTAACTAACATTTACTACAACAAAAATGTCCTTTTTTTGTTTATTACATATTTTAATTGCAGAACAGTGAAGAAAAACACTTTTCATGTGTCTCTTAACAGTTGTACATTTATGCAACTGAGAGTGCAGGGTCTAGTAAAATCTAAACTAACCAACTGTAAATCGCAGTCGTCTGGTGCATTTTGGGACATTATTCTGCGGCTTATAAGAACCCCAATACACTACACATCAATAAGGCTTTGTTCTATTAAAAGGAATTACATCTAAGTTCATGTCAAATAGTTGTTTTGTTGGGTAGGGCTGTGCAATTAATCGAAATTCGATTACAATTTTGATTATTACACTAAACGATTACAAAATTAGCATAATCAAATTTATTTACTATTATTTAATTATTTAATTTTTTGCAAAGCAGGCTTGCATTATTTCATGGTGCTGGGATTATTTTCCCTTCGCATTTCACGTGCCACAGCTCATGCTTTTGCCTGACATCAAAACAAACAGCGCTGTGTGATGACGTCATCAGGCCGCGCTGCTCAGTTTACTTGCGCAGGTGTGAGGGCTGGCCAGCAGGGGGCAGGTGTGAAACAGAGACCTCTCCTTAATCGAGGCATACTTGAGATCATTTGTACTTTCATGACTGTTCAGAAAACAGAAAATATTCAGCATAGTTTTTTTTTAATTATTAATAAATATATAAATGAATTCAAGAGTTTTTTTTCAAGGCACCAAATAATCGTTTGAATAATCGTGATTTCAATTATGACAAAAATAATCGTGATTATTATTGTTTCAATAATCGAGCAGGCCTACTGTCGGGAAGGTCCTCTTTTATTTGGTTTTGAGGAGGTTTGTCTTTGACTTCAGATTATATCTTTATTTAACCAGGAAATTGATAATATTGATATTTTTACGGGACAAAATCTCAACCCATGCCTAACCCCTGCTCTTCACTCACTTTCTGTCTTCCTCATTCATCCGTTTCTCCTTCGCTTGTCCACTCTGCCTTCACCCCTCGCGCGCCTTCCCGTAAAGCCAATCATTTCGCACCCACCCTTCGTTACTTATGTCTTTAGCCCCGCGGAAAAGGGTAACGCTCGGCATCTGAGGACTTTGACAGGACAGGAGGGGCAGAACACAAGAATCACATTAGTTATCACTCCCTTGTCTGCGCCACCTTTTCACTTCCCCGACACACACACACACACGCACACACACACACACACACACACACACACCTCGGGAAAATGACTTCCGCGCTCCACTCTAACTGTCGAGCCCTGGGATCTAGATGACACTTGGCAAGCCACAGAGGCCGCAAGACAACCGGATGAAATATTTAAATGAAATGGATGGATAGAGGAAGGAGCGGGGCGAGAGTGAGAGAAAAAAAAGGAAAAAAAAGAAAAGAAAAGCAGGACAGAGGAGACGAACGCGTGATTATTCAGACGCGAGGTTTTGTTTCTTGGCAAAAAAGTGTGCGACGAGAAAGTTCAGATAAATTGGCTCTCACCTAAAACATAGCCCGGAGATATAATATTGGATGAGGCGGGCGTTGATTATGTCTGGGAGTCACATGCTGTGTGTCAGAAGTGCTTTGAGCAGTGTGTAGGAGAATCGGAGGACTCTTAAGAGCGGTTCGAAAAGCATGCTAGGCTGTATGACGAATTACAGATTTGCTATAGGATCACGTTAATTATGTTTAACAACAGCCCGAAGCAAAACCCCGCCGTCTCTCTAACTTACTTGTTTATTAACTCGCCTTTGTGAGAACCTGTCTATCCGGGGGTGATGGATGTAGTGGAGGTATAGTGAGGCAGCAACGGCCCAAAAATGCTACGCATATTTCGCACGTGATAGGTTCGTTCAAATGGCCAAGAAGCTCTTTCGTCTTCTAAAATATCATATTGATGGCTTGTCAGAACATATTGTGGTTTTGTGGTCTTTTGTCAGAATCAACTGACAATGTAAAATCATGTCATTAATGTTGTGGTGTTGTGATGTCCTGGCATAAACAATTCCGAGCTGCGGTTGGAAAAAATACCACCGGAGCTAACAGGGCCTAATGAAAACCAAATAAATATGAGAAAAATTCAGTTAATGATGAGAACCCAAAAGCACGTTTACCAGAACTGAGTCTCCTTCTTGCAAAGATAACCACTTCCTTTTCGCAGTCGGCGTGATTTAAATCAGAAGGGCATTTGCTCAGCTTAACGTGAGTGGCCAAGATTGAAACTTTCTCATGTTGTCATTGGATTTACCGTAATGCACATGCTGTTGTGTGGCTTAGTGGCTAGAGATAAATGAATAGATTATGCAATGATGTACAGTTCCCCTTTTTGTTTTACTCGATCGCATTAAGTAAAACAAAGCATTATAGTATTGATATTACCTGGATGACTGAGAAAATCTTGCGGCATTGATGAATGTCAAACAATAAGAAATAATGCAATGTCAGAGAAGATATTCATTATAGAAGGTTTTAAATTGCATCATTTTTTTTTTCCCATTCTAATTCAAGTTTCTCATTAGTTGGTTGAGATATTGCAAAACTTCCCGTCAACACAAGACACTGCAGATGAACTGAGAATCAAATTATCTTTCCACGTAGATCCTAAATATGAGGCAAAAGTTTTCTTTCATGTAATGTTTTCATATCAGTGAAAGAGATTTTATATGAGAAAGGACCAAAATGGTGTATAGTTTTCAGTGATTTTATTTGAATAATGCATTGAGCCAGGTTTTAATGTAAAGGTTGGTCTTGTTGATGTATTAGATTTTTTTTTTTTTAATTTTTAGAAAGGATTTTGGATTTCTTTAGTTTAAGTTAATAGCGAGATACAATTTGTAGACATTCTAATTTCTAGTTCACTGCTCAGTAAAGTGATAGTTTGTAAGATTGCAATGTGAGGAGGGAGGGAGAGTGAAATTATAAACAACTTCCTCCCTTCCTGATTGGACCAGAAAGCCTCTCCTAGTTTACAAACAACGAGAACAAACTTTTGAAGGTAAAAGAGCGCTGCCTCCCATGAAAGCTCATCTCATTGGTCAAAGTTATGGCACCGAGGGATTCTGATTGGTGACTGAGAACTACAAAGGGAGGGACTTTACAAAACAATATTACGATGTAATATTACTTGTGTAACAATTTCACCCTATTCAACTATTACATTTGTAAAACATTTAAACCCTCACAATATCACTTTAAATCAGGCTAGGAATTAACAAATCATTCTGATTTTTATCAGTTTAGTCTTGTGAAATACAACACTGGAAAATGTAGTGTCTGGGTGCATTAAAGGTGCACTTTGCAACTTTTGAAGTAAAAAAAAAATCGTAATATTTGTGTATATATGACAGTGACTTAATGGGTGCAGCATGGCACCTTTGCTTTCCCTCACAGTGGCCTTTATGACGCTCCAGGATCAGTTGTTTTTATGGGTTTGTACCAGAAACTGGCCAGAAACTCCAAAACAACTGATTCTGGAGTATCACAGACACCACTGTGAGGGAAAGCAAAGGTGCCATGCTGCACCCAAATAATCACTGAGTCACTAAAAGGTCAAATATACACAAATATTAAGATTTAAAAAGTTGCATTGTGCACCTTTAAAGGAACAGGCCACCATTTTTCCGTACTGATATGTTCTTACCTGAGGTTAGACGAGTTGATACGTACCTGTCTGGTCTTTGTGCGTACCCGTGGAAGAGCGTGGTAGCTTCTAATATCACCCTCATTTGGAGCTATAGGAATACATTGGGAGAGGCCAAATGCTAGCATCATCTTTGGTTATATGTGACTGAGGGCACACAGAAAGACCAGACGGGTACGTATCAACTCGTCTAAGCTAAGGTAAGAACATATCTCAGTATGGAAAAATGGTGGAATGTTCCTTTAAGAAGCCACTTTGAGAAAATGTATCGTTAAGTTAAAATTTCCCTTGTAAATCTATGGAGAAATGGTGATTCAGTGAAGTATTACACACCTTTTTGTGACAGTCAATTGTTTGTTTAAGCGGTTAACGGCGTCTCATCTTATTCAATCAATAAATTAACACATATTACATCAAAATTGAATGGAAGTGACAATTAGTTTACCAATACGTAATTATTCTGCATTTTATCAAAACACAAACTCCAGTTAAACAATTACCGCAGTGTCATCTGTATGTACACACAGATTTAAAAGGCCTCATACGATCACAGGCATCTGTTTCCAACCACTTTCTGTCATGCAGCAAAAAGCCACACACACAAAGCTACAACAAAGCACATGTGTATCATTTAAACCCATACAAGCCGTTTCCGGTTACTGTAAAAGGCGCATGTTCTCCATTATCCCCGCCTTTGTGCGCGCCGCAACGAAAACGCACGGCCATCCAGTAGTTGAGGGTAAAGTATTACTTCAAATAAACATCGCATTTCCCTACGAGGACTTTTGTGAACAAATGGAACGGAGGAAGAACAGAGGGGTTTTCTCCCCCGGCGCATGATTGGCCGCACATGTGAGAGCGCGGGGCCTGGGTTTGGTTATTGAAGACCGCTGCCAGGAATATTCGCTATACAATTCAATAAATAGAGCTGTTAGCAGAGAAGCATTTCCTTGTCACCATGTCAAGGTTTCGGAGCGGATGTTTCGGGTTGGATGTTTTCACAAGCGCCGTAGTGTGTCGAATGCTTGGCCTCCGCATTGTTTGATATGAAATGTAACTCTAAAGGGAGGACATTAAAAGCGGACCTGTATAAAGAGACTGAAATGTGGTTTGAGAACGGCAGCCCCTTTGGCGAAGACGTGACGGTTTCATTTGCATCGCTGCAAGAGCTGGCGTCATGAATATACAGAGCATCTTGTACTCATTGCTCCTCCTACTTTAAGCTTCATAATTATACATGGATCTACACTTGTCCCAATGATATCGACGGAGGGATGGTTCCTGTGGCACAAAACATATCTCCATGAAGCACTGCAGGCGTTTTGGGAACAGAAAGTCTGCAAAAAACCAAATCCCGTCATCAAGTTTTTAAGATAATTTGCATAATCCTCATGATAATTACTTTTTTATTAATTCAGTCTAAAGCTTTTGCATTAGTGTGTTCTTTTCTGTCTGCATTGTTTTTATTTGTTTTCTCTGCCTTTTAAGGTTTTACTAATGCTGTCAGTTTGAATAAAACATTTTGAGAATGAATTTGGACAATTTGTTTTTTCCTTTCCACAAGTTTGATATAAAAAAAATAGTGTCAATACATTAGAACGTCTATGGCTCGGTGTTGTTGTGTCTTTTAGCACGAGATGTCCTTTGCTGTGATATTGGATATGTTTGTGATCGAATACAGTACACCAGGGGTCCCCAACTGGCGGACCTGGGTCCAGATCCGGACCGCTAGAGGTTTTAGACCAAAGCCTTTTCATCCTCTCAATATACTTTATTTCTCAGGCTGAATTAAAAATGATCCAAACAAATAAAATGTCATAATTATTGATTCATTGATCGGCGCTGCTATGTAAATAGACAACCTGTGCTCATGTTTTAACAAGTGGTGGAACTCGATTACATTTTTTAAATCGTGTTAATTACAGGTCTGTAATTAATGAATCGCATTTTAATCAAAAACACATTTTTGTTTACACCTAAATGATTTAATAATTAGATAGAGTTCAGCAACAGATGTATTTATTGTTAATGTGCATAGTTATTGAAGTAACAGAGGCAAAGTGCATTTAGAGCTTTTTAGCTTTCAAATGTTTTAGGAACTCTGATCACTCATGTAACTTGTAGAGTAAATTAAACAGTAATAATAAAGCCACATTTATATAAAAGTAAAAAATAAATAAAGCAAAAGGGCCATAAAGCAGCGCCTTTAAGTGTTGCTGTAAACAGAAATCAAAGTGCCATTTCTTATCCTGACAAGGGTTAGGGTTATTGTGGCTCAGAGTGGGCGTGGCTGGAGCTTTTGTTTGAGGCTAATGCTAACATTAGCATCGAGGACATCTCTGTGTTTTTTGCCCCAACTTGTTTTACTTTGAGATGGTGTTTTAGACTTGAGTAACTACAGTGGAAGGCCAACTTTTTAGCACAACCTGCACACAGCAGTACAGCTGTCTATCGTTCCATCAGGACGTTTTTAAAACTAAACTGAGTCCCCAACGGGCCGATTGAAGCGTCTGCGTCCATTGCGGTTGTGGGTGGATGTGCGTCAGATATACGGGCGTACCAGAAACACGCAAATAGAAAGGTTCCAGTTCGGGAGTTCCGGCTTGGGGGGGAAATCGGGGGAAATACGACGCGTTAAAATTAAATTGAACATTTTCAAACACAGTGACTGCATATATCCAGATCATGGACATACGTCAAAAGTCATGAAAGAAAAGTATGTGAACCATGAGCTGATATAGTTGGGACTCCTGCAGTAGACCATTGGCGCACACTGTCAGCAACACTGGAGCTGTATCCATTCCTTAATGCTATTGTGTTTGTACATGTTTTATTTGTTTATTTAGTAGGGACGGCTTGTGGCATTGAACACGCCCATATGTATTTACATGTATGAGACTCATGCATGTAAATACTCCAGACAGTTGCCAGTGGCTTATTTCCATCCAATGTGCCACACTCACAGGCACATACTTACTTATGAAATGGGTCATATTCTATTATTTCTATTGATAAAAGAAACCAGATCACCCAAGGAAACCTATGGGTCAGACATGCAGACTTCATATAGAAAGGCCTATTGCAAGTTTGCTTGGTGGAGCATAGATTTTCTTCATTGTCAAACAAATTATTCAACAAATTATACATCTTATATGGCCTAAATGGGTGTTTAGGCCAGATTTACAGTATTTTTCACATTTCTAGAGCACTTTAATTTGTTAACGTTTGATAATATTCCTCAAAATCATCTTGAGGGCCAGAAGTTCCAGGGCCGCTTTTGGTTTTACCGATAGACCTATCATCTGATAATCAAACCTGGTTCCTTTTTGTTTGTGAGGCAAGATGACCATCCCCTGAGCCATAATGAATAAATAAAGCAAGAAATTGTAAAGCAAGTCGCCTGTCTGGAAAAGCAATAACAGCAAAGCATAGCATAGCGCGATAATAGACTCTAGAATTTAGCGTTCGGAGGAGCTCTAACGCTGACCAAATAAAGATCCCACGAATGGGCTTTTAGAACGCCGACCCCTTCTGGCTATTGCACAGTTGTTCGATTTTCTGCATTTCAAGTCCCTGTCCCGTCAAATAAATCTGGAATAAAACATAACACTCATGTTCTCATTGCTCTTTTACAGCTCCCTTTAACTAATCCTCTCCTGCTCCCCCCCCCTTCTTTATCCCAGCCCCCCCCCCTGCCTTCCCTCATGTCTCCACATCAGAGCGCAGATCAAATCATCGTATGGAGAAATCCTGCCTCATCCAAAGAGGGCCAGGCAGAAAGGTCACGGCGAGGAGTCCGTAAAATGGATGAAGCCTAATGATTAGCTCAACCTTTACCTAATCAATAACCATTTATCCAACAATATCACCGGCAGCCATAGCCCCATTTGCCATTAACCCCGGCGCTGGGGAGAGAGGCACTATTGTTTCCTCTGGCAGCTTTATGGCACGGCGATGAGCGGCCGGGGCCAGGAGAGAAGCTTAAGGTTGGATCCGGATGGCTCAGATCCTATTAAGACACTGTAGGTATTTTAGCGCGGCAGTGTCATATAATTACCCTTTTGAATGATTGACTGTGACACGGGCCATGCTGTAGGAAAATGGTGAAGGAGGAGGAGAGAGGTTTTATGAAAGGGTGTAAAAAGTGTCTGACGTTACCTTTTATTAATGAAATCATGAGCTCAGCGGAAGAAATGAAGCGTTTTTGGAGAAATGATCTACTCGGTGATAACTACGCACTATCTTAAGACACAAACGCTCTGCTCCCAAATGATATAATACTAACTATATTATAACTCAGTGTTTTTTAAATATTAGTAAATACTTAGCAAACAGTGACAAAGTGTTTCAAATCATTTGTTAATCATTTATAAGCACTGAAGGCTGTGTGTTTAGTTGTCTTCAACAATATTATTAATATTAATAATAATAATAGTATTAATGTTAATATTAATATTAATAATAATAATAATAATAATAATAATAATAATAATAATAATAATAATAATAATAATAATAATAATAATAATAATAATTAATAATAATAATAATGCATTGGTTTTATATAGCGGTTTTCTGGAGACTCGAAGACGCTTTACATTGCACTATTCGTTCGCTCCATACTCTGTGGTGGTAAGCTACTATTGTAGCCACAGCTGCCCAGGGGTAGACTGACGGAAGCGAGGCAACCAGTCTGCACCATCAGCCCCTCCGACCACCACCACCACTCGTTCACTCACTGCATTCGCTAGGCTTCCTGGTGTTACCAAACGGTCTCCCATCCAAGTACCGGCCAGGCCCTTCCTTGCTTAGCTTCCAAGGTCTGACGGGATTGGGCAGAGCAAAGGTGATATGGCCACATATTAATGTTGAATTAAGTGTTTTAAATCTAAAAGCTTCTGGACTGAAGCTTGCAGCCTCATTTGAAAGCTAAGGCCTACAGAACTGGTCTAGCATTTATCCTCACAATGTTGCTGTGTTGTCTGCGCTTTTTGGACATGTATTGGATGCTTTCTTCATCTTCATTTTGTTGCTCTTTTGATGCTTATTTTGTTGCTGTTTTTTGTCACATTTTTCTTTTTGGCCATCTTTAGATCCTCATTTACATCTCGTTTTCAGGATGTTTTTGTTGTCTTGTTTTTGTCGCTATTCTAACACTTTAGATTCAGGTAAATCCGACCTGGACAAAATGTGCTTTGGTAATGCTGGTGTTAAGAGGTTAATGCTTACGAGCAGTTGTTACACAGTATTACCATTATCTCGAGAGTATGTTTCTGATTTGGTTTTAAGTGATATTGCTACTATTTGGCCTCACTAATACTTAGATAATGTACATTTGGTGATATAGACACAATGTGCAGCATAGCAAAGACAGACCTGCAGTGTAGAGCCCACACCTGCTATAATACTGTTACACATGCACTGTTTATTGTAGATCTTTTTTTGTAAATGTATCGCTCGTACACTCGGATGCATCTGTAAAGCGTTACTGACGACCTAAATCCTTCTCTTTTTTTATTTACCATTTACAGGCCTGACTCGCAACTTCTTTCATATAAACGAAACACGGGCAAGTTATCACAAATGCACGAATATCAACGTCTGCTCTCAAAGTACTACATCCCTTTTATTATTTACTGAATAATTTCATAAATTGCCATGATTCGATCGGGAAGGGCATATTAAAAACAATAAGAGGCCCGGGTATCTTTCCATATTACAAAGAAAGCATTCTCTCCTTTCTCTCACATCACACACGCACACACACACACACACACACACACCACCTCAGCGCCTGTCTCCTGTGTGTGAGTGTGTGTCTCTCAATGATGCCATCTTCATCATAAACTCCCCCTTTTATTGCCTTTAATGACTCCCCCTCTTCTTTCATTAATTCTTTATCGATTCTGCCTGACGTCGCTTGAATTATTTTCCAATTACAGCAAATAAAAGAAACGGGGGGTGAAAAAAAAAAAAAAAAAACATGGCATTGCGCTTCGCCGTGTATCTGTATCCCTTAAACATCGTCCGCGACTTACATGTGTGTTTTGACGCATCGCTATCATTTGTTTGTAACGGTGGGCGAACATGGTCACGTACACAGTGGTCCAGAGAGAGAGAGAGAGACAGCGAGAGCTAAAAGGTCAGGCTAATGGCACGAGCTATCTTACCTGCAATAAGTTGAGACCCGTCGGACAGGCTAGCTCAAACGTGAAGGAAATAGGAAGCAAGCTAACACTGCCGCACTGTTATTTCCCCAGAAGTTGAATGATGCTAGCGGATAGCGGATAGTTGAAGTTGCAGAATTAGCCCTTGGAGGTCCATCACGGTGCTCGGGCTTAATACCCACAGGTCATTAATTACAGCAATTATGCAGCTACATATCGCGGACAACTATCGACTGTTTTTTTTTTTCTTCTTCTTGCCGCTCGGTGCGTGTTGTCGGGCATTACGGTAAAAAAAAGGTGCAATGGGGAAAATAAACAGTATATTAACGGCGCGCGTGATTCGCAGAGAAGGAAATATGGAAATGGATTTTCCCACCTGCATGGGACTTTTGAATTGTTTATAATGTACAGGCGGAGTAATGCGCGTCCTCAGTCGTCCAATTAGGACCTATTACCAGGAGGCGGCGTGACAGAGAAGTGAAGTGGAAGCACACAGCGGAGACTAAGATGGATGAATTTTACACTTTCCCGCGACTACGTTTTGAGGCAACTTTCTCAACAACGTGTCATCAGATCCTATTATATTGAACAATGTGGAAGACGACTTTAGGAACTTTTCTCGCGCACTGTCATTCTTTTTGCGTGTTCACAAAATACCCGAACAGTTATGGGTAAGTTATGGTGAAGTATCTGCTTAGGATAAAGGCTGGTATCACTTATGCCAAATTACTACAGTGTTTTTTTCCTCTCTGCATATATTAATTCGCAGTGCTTTCCACATTCCATTCCATTGTGTCTGTTTCGTGTTATTGGAGCAGCAGAAGAGGGAACATTTGGCTGAGTGTGCCATTGTCAAGCTGCATCAAAAGTTCGTATTGCCACTGTAGGTATCGATTCTTTCACTTTGGCATCGCTTCGGGAAAAGAAGTGACTGCGATCGAAAGTAAAGATTCTACTGCAGAGATTTTCCTACTTCTCGTGTTTCCGCTTTGTTGTTTGTACCCCACCTCCAGCGCATAGTTGCCATTCATATAAAAAAGTGAAAACAAAGAAAAAACGTCATTCCTTTTCTTGAAAATATTTGCAGAATGTAATCAATTCCCCTTATTATAGGCCTTTGCTCATTCTTTGCCAATGTAACACAAACTGTAAAGTTAAAGATGCATTATTTAACTTTTTCTGTGGGGGGAAAAAAGTTGACATTTGTGCATAATTGACCTTGTAGTGTATGAGTGGTTTTACTTTACTTTCCATCACGGTGGTCTCTGGGACTTTTCAGGATCAAACCCTCTCACACCCGACCCAAACATTGACTTGAAACAAACAAACAAACAATAAAACAAACAAACAAACAAACAAACAAACCATGAACTAGTACCCATTGGATTGGATATGTGTTTGTATATGAAACACTTTTTTGGCCGTAGTTAAGGTAAATATAATAAAGTTATAATAGAATATAAATGAACTGCACTGTCAAACCACTAAACCACTGTTATGTGGTCAAAGAACATAGAATATGAAATGTGAATTTAATATGGGGGGGGGGGGGGGGGGGGGGGTCCACCAAGATAGTTTGTACCCAGGGCCCAGAATTTGGTGCTACGCCCCTGTGGCCCGGTAACTAGGTGGTTACTGGGGTACATCCCTGGTACTTATATAGGTAGTTACCAGGTACTTACAGTGGTACGTTTAGGTAATTACAGCGGTACTTCATAGTGAACTTCAGTAGTAATACTTAAAGTGGTAGTTTCAGTGTAATAACAATGTTAAGTACTACATATGTACTGGTAAGTAATGGGTACTTCGAATTGAAACTACCAGATACCTAAAGTAAGTGGATTACTTTTACTGGTAGACACTAGACACTCAATGAAATATAGTAAGAATTGGCATGTTTCCTGCATGTTATTTTATAGTCATACAATACCTAGGAATTGTATCGTTGAATTACCACAATAAGTACCATAGATGTACCATAATTACTAGTTTTTACCACTGTAAGTACCATGGACTTACCGGGCCGTATTCTAAAGTGTATCCAGAAAGCCTACAAAACAATTGATCCTGGAGAATTATAGAGACCACTGTTACCGTTTTTTGTCTCTTTTTTGTCCTGTTTTAGTCGTTTTTCTTACTTCACGGCGCTTTTTTGTTGCCTTTTCATCGCGCTTTTGGCACTTTTAGTTGTGTCTTTGTCGTCTTTTTTAACTGTGTTTGTTCTTACTTTTCTGGCATGTTTCTATTGCTCTTTTTGTGGCTTTTTTTGCCTTTTCATCACTTTCTAATCGTGTTTTTGTCACTTGTTTCTTGCTTTTTTTGTCACTGTTTTTGTTGTGTTTTCATCCTCATTCATTTTCAAGTACTGTAAAAAAAAAAAAAAAAAGATACAGTGACAACAAAACTGATGCATCAAATTAATATTTTGAACTTTTTATTTCCGTAGAACTTGACAAAATATGATTCATGACCCAATATAGACCTGCTTTTTCATTATTGCTCAGCCGGTTAACAAAACATGTATTATTTCCTTCTGTGGAGTTGTTTGAAATGTGTGTAACCTGCCGTGCGAGCGTAGCTTACTGCTGGTAGCTGTCTGAGTCCAACCCGACCTGAAGCGGGCCCGTACAGATGTTCGGATGCGTGAGAGGGTTTGTTGCTATCAGTCCTGTTTGCTTGTTTTCTCACAACTTCCAAATTACAGCGCGAGGAAATTAAATTACCTTGTACCATGCACTCACCTGAGATAAGTTGTTTGGTGTTCTCGAACAAATGAGGGCCATGTGTTATCTGCATGGCATACACACAATGTTATGACCTCTAACTTCATAATAGTGCTGTATCACTTTTGAAGGTTCATTGGATGGTACAGCTTGTGTCTGAGGGAAAGACTTCTCTGTCTTTCCAAGCAGTGATAATATGTGCATGTTTTTGTTCCAAGTCACAAGTCCAAATGCAGTAATATTTTTTAGTGTTTACATGGATCATTTTATTCCATGTGGACAGTTACAATTGTGCTATTAACTATAATAACAACAGTGGTTTTACAATCGATTTGAGTTTCTCGTTGTGTTACACTGTTGTCATTAATAAATGGCTCCATACTTGGTAATAGAAAGCTATATTGTGGCCACAGCTGCCCTGGGGTAGACAGAGATAAGTGGGGTTTGCCAGTATGTCCATTAGCCTCTCTGACCATAACCACCCCTCCCTCACACACACTAATACAAAGGAAATGTGGTGCATGGACACCATACTTCCATTCTTACTTAAGAAATGTTTAACCTCTTAACCCCCACCTTAACCGAGTGCATTTTTTTTTCCAGTTCAGCTTTACCCAAATTCTAAAAGGGTAACGCATATAGGCCAATGTAGACCCACAAAACTCATCTAAAATGATCTTTTTCCTTGTGTTGTTGCAACCTTTGTTGACATTTCTTTTCCTTTTTTGTTTCGTGTTTTGTCACACATTTGTGTCCCTTTTTCATTCCTTTTTTGTTTCTGTTTTGTGTTTTTTTTTTTTTTTGCCTTTTCATCACACATTTTTGTTGCTGTTTCGCTGCATTTTCATCATTGTTATTGGCTCATTTTTGTTGCTATTTTGACACTGTTTTTAAGAAGCATTCAGATTTGGGTAAAGTCAAATGGGAGAAAATGTGCTGGGTTCAGTTGGGGATTAAGTTGGTATCACTTTATTTTACACTATCTTGATACATTGTAACTAACTAAATTTAGTACAATGTAATGTGCTCTGTAACAATTTGTAATAACTATGTAGTACGTCCACAATGGAATAACTTGTATTAGTAGTTTGTAAGAACACAATGTAATAGGACACGAGACCCATATGGTTAGGGCTTAAGGCTAGTGTTAGAGTTATGTCTTATTATATTATGTACCTACAAACTACAAATACATATTATTCCATTGTGTATCAAACCTATAGGTACAACGTAGTACACATTGTTGCAGAGTACATTACATTGCACTAAATTTAGTCAGGCACAATGTATCAAGGTTAGTGTAAAATCAAGTGTTACCAAAAAGTTTCAATACACCATGTACGTACAAGTATATATGCCATTTATAGCCACTCATTTATTTCTTAGTTTAAACTTTAGCAATTGCAGTACAGGGCATCCAGTACACCATCTTGTCAATGTGTCCATGTGATATCTGGGAAAAAGAGTGGGCAACAGAACAGTGGCATAGTGGCTAACTCTCCCCACAGTAAATAGAAATTCCTGGACGACTTTGCATGTTCTCCCTGTTTTTCAATGCGTTTCCTTTTGGTACTGATGGTTTCCGGCATTCAACCAAAGACATCCCCCTCTCGGTATTGCAGGCGAATTGCACACGGTGGTCACCCATTGCTCCTGACAACATGACGTGTCAAACATACAGGATGCATTTCAATAAAACCAAAAACCATTTTCTTGGATTGTTTCAAATTGACGGTTTTAGAAATTCCATCCATTTAATGTAACAGAATACGCCGGGAATCCCAGAAATCTTAGCGGTTTTGACGACACAATCCCAAGCTCTGTACGGATAACAATTTCTCAAGTCTTATTTTCCATTCCATGCCGCCTCATTCCCAACGTACCACTCGAATCCGGCTCTACTGCTTTATTATCCTCTTTCCCCCTTCCTCTGCGGCCCTGCAGTGAAAGTCCTCCGCTGTATGTGCATGTTTGTGCGTCCTGACCCGTCCTGCCCTCTCCCCTACTCCTCCTTTGAGAGTGTGTGTGATATACCGTCCCCTAATTGTCAGGTCCGGCCCTCGCATTCCTCTCCCGGACCATCCCCGGCAACACTGTGTCACTTTAACAACCGCGAATTATCACCGCCATGGAGATCGCGCCTTCACGGTGGCTCTATGAGAATATAGATACATTTCCTTCAATAAATTACCACTCGCCGACCGCACACACACACAAGTTTTGACTGACGTTTTTACCACAACATTACGGTGTCGTCTGGCTGCGTCGTCGCCACTGCAAATACATCTAATGTATCTTAAAAAAAAAAAAGAAAAAAAAAAGAGGGATGGGATGGGATGGATCGTCAAGCCCTTTTGGTGTCGTTTGACCGGTGTTATTGATTCGTGCGCAGTGGAGAAGGCGGCCAGAGTGCGGTTTCCACAAAGACCCATAAAGGTTGGTCCGGGGAGAAGGCAAAACAGAAGCAGGTAGGGATGACAAAAATGTATATATATATATATGTATGCGGCCCAGTTACCAAGATGGTGTGCTTTCAGGCATAGAAAAGCTTGATATTTCTTTGGAAAAGGCTGCCATTCAAGTTTATATTGCAGTGGAATGTGTAATAAGTAAATAAGTAAATAAAAAAATGGAAAATGAGTTTAAAAGAATGATATAAGGGAATTGGCTTTGTATAACTCATGATATTAAAACATGCGATTCATTTGAATGTTTAACTGGACCAATAACTGGACAGTTATAAAAGTATTCATCATCGAAATGCATCGTGATAACGATTTGTTGTAGTAGAAGTAGTCACCTGTAAAGGGAGTTAAAGACGGCAGTATTAACATGATTAGTATTAACATATTTACAGTTGTGTGTAGGTGAATATACATGTAGGTATGTATACCGGTACGTACATATTGAATTTATAATTCTATTTTAGATTGAAAAAAATATATATGTGTGTAGGTGTATATGTGTGTATGTATATGTGTATGTACGTATGTGTATATATGTATATGTGTATGTACGTATGTGTATATATGTATATGTGTATGTGTATATGTACGTATGTGTATGTGCGTATATATGTATGTATATATATACATATAAGAAATAATAATAGAAACAATAATCATGTTCTAAAGGTAATCAAGCAAATGAACAAAAATATAACAAATGAATATGATATGACTGAAAGAGATCTAAAATATCTTTCATATTAATCACATTAAAAATTGTTACACGACTGGAAACCATGTGTGATTGTGTCCACCTGTGGATATCCAAAAGAGGGTGGTTGTTGTGGGGGGGCTTGTAAAAAAAATTATCTTTACATTTGTGTGTAAAGTATATCACAAAAACATAAATACAGTAGAGGCATACTTTTTTTTTTTCAAAACCGAAGCTGTAAAAAAAAAAAAAACTGCTATAAGTCTATTAAGACATTAAATCAATGTCAATTCATTAAATTCATTTTGGATGAAAAGCACTAAATGGTTTCAAAAATTCTCATGCTGGTTTATATCCCGTGCATACATAATAATTATTTAACTCATTTAAAAAGTGAGACATCTTTTTCTGTTTACCTGAAGACAGTCCTTTTCACCAGGCCTGCTCAGTCTAAATAAGCTCACACACTGTAATCGTCCCCCTTTTTTTTTTCTGCTCTAAAAAGCTCTTCTCCGTCTGACAGAGCAAATATCCTTAACGTCACTTCAGATCCTGGGCACGCACGCTCAGTGAACAAAGTCATTATCAGCCGTACCATTAGACCCCGCCATGTGGTTCGTTTTCATACGCGCACCAAACAAAAATAATCCCGGCCAGCCAATCGGATGCGGAGTAAGTAGTTCAGCATGGCGCTTCACAAACGGAGCAGTCTTCTTCCCTGGGACCTAAGTGTTTCATTGTGTCTTTAGCCCCGGCCAAGTCCGTGTAATGAAAGTCAGATTGAAAGAGGTTCTTGATTGATTTCCTACATCTTGATTTGATATCCTGAATTAATGATCTGAACTTGAATAATATATAAAGGAGGAAAGTATAAATGGAGAACAGTCAAGGGAGTCCAGTAAAAAAAAAAAAAGAAGAAGAAGAAGAAGGAAAAAAAGCAGGGGCTATCTCCCGGTGCATCTCCTCGTCTGGTGGTGCTCTGGGGGAAAGCGTGTGTGGTGCGTTCGAGGGCCACATGTGAGGAGCAGAAACTGTACCGATGCTTTATGGAGATTCGGGCTGAGGAGATAAGTGCAGACATGCAACGTTTGTACGAAAAGTTACAAGGAAAAAAGGTGAAGGTTCTGCAAACTTTGTGCCAGCTCCATGCATAGATAAATGGAATAAGCAGCATGATTTATGTATGTCTTGAAATTAATAAAATGTAATTAAACGATTCCAAATTGTTGCATGGTGATTTTGAATTGTTTTATAGGCCTGTACCGCGTTCATATGGTCTCAGGTGCACATCTCACAGGGATATTGAGTCCTTGGTCCCACGCTTCCGTTTAACTGAGCAAACCGTTAAGATTTGCCTTATGTCAGGCTTTTCTCCTATTATATTACTCTAAGGACAACGGCTTACTGTCAATTCAAGAAGCTGGCAGCATTTAACCAAAAAAAGTTCACATCAACAATGCATTAATAATGAATGAACAGCTTGTTTTGAGCCAAGATCTTTTCCCCAGTTGTGTGATTGTGTATGTGGATTTTTCAACGGGGGTAAACATTTTGCCCTGTTTCCGACCACATGAAATGTCCCATAGGGTTGAAATACACTATAACTTTGTTCTGCAGCGGGACTAACCTTAAACTTATCTCCACACCTTGAGCCAGATTCATGGTCAGGAGTACCTAGCTGGAGGAGTGGCCTCTTGTGCCCTTTTTGAGGTTGATTCAGACCACTTACTCTACCCATCTCACCTGCAAAGCCTTCAGAATTGCGGGTGATCCATCGTAACAATCTCTTCAGTGTGCCGCCATCAGGTTGGAGACTGCGGAGTGTACGGGCCAGGTCCAGCTGACTGAAGAACAGCTTTATCCATCAGGCTGTCAGGAAGCTGAACATCCTTCTCTCCCTGCCCTTCCTCCTTCTTCTCCCCCCTGCATTCAAATTGTGGGCCACTCCAGCCAATCAAAGTCACCGAACTCCACTCTCATTTTCTCTGTGAATGTGCAATTGTATGTGTATATACCACCAAATAGTATACAATTCTATACGTCTAGCTAAATATATATTTTAGTGTAAACAAAAAGGGTTTTTCTATGTCCTTTTAAATGTGGTATTATTATTACATCAAATAAGTCATGTTAGGAATAAAAGAACACTGCTGCCCTCTTAGGCACAAAAGCAAGACACGAATGATACTAGACACCATCTCCATAACCGCACGGATAATATCTCCTCCCTGACAATGAAATATTCCAAAGTGCGCCTTCATCCGCATGGCTCATCTCCAGGTGTGGCGTGCCGGGGAGCCAGCTCATTCTGTTGTTGCATCAGAGAAAACATTAAGCACTTCTCCTCATCTCCAGCTCTCCCACCACAGAAGAAGAATGAAGGGGAGATGAAAGATGCCTACGGAGAGACTGAGCGAGGCTATCATGGCCCCTATCAGCGCCCATGACACCTAGATTATCATATGAGACGATGGGTGCCGTGCCCGTTGCTGATATACAGGTAGCGTCGATCGATCTCAGCTCAACAAAAGCACTACTATGTTCCCTCAATTCCCCCCTTTTTCCCGTCTTTGCATCTCCTATATATCCTTTTGGTGCATTTTAATCTAAGTAAAAGAAATCTTGAATCTTCAAAAAGACTCTTTCAGGTGTTCATTATCTCTTTACTTGTCAGTTTCAGTTGCGCTGTGGGAGGTCTTGGTTAATGACGTCTTTGTAGCTTTCTGATCAAACTATAATGGAAATACACCTGACGGATTTTTCTAATTGACATGCTCGGAATAAAAGATGTTCGTGTGCCAACAACACCAGAGGTCTCACTCTGCTCCATACGCAAAGGCAACATGGTGCAGTTATAGAAAATTACGAATGTTTTGCGTGGACACAGGTGACCACACATGAGGTTCACATTAGGGATGCACTGATCCGATACTGGTATAGGACATTGGAGCCGATACTGAAAAAAATACGATAGCCTATTGGGCATTGGCAACAAATATCTGATTCTGAACCAATACCAGTTTTGGCCAGCACACGCTCCTCTCGGGCCTGACGTGGAGCAGCCTGGGCTTCTTTCACCCTGTGTCTGAGTCTCATTTCTTTGCTACTGTACTCTGGTTTTGCCATAAGCTGCGGGTGCATTCAGATCGCTTGGGATTTTTGTGTGCGTTCGTGTTAAGTGCTTTCTTGTAACGTAGCTTTCCAGAAACTACAATGCTATATAACCGGTAGCCGAAGCAGCGATGAATGCCATAAACCGTTGTCATATCTTCTGTTCTCGTAGCCTTTTTGAAGGCATGAAGACTCAGAGCAATAGCTGCCTGTCTGCTCCGCCCACTGCCACAGCTGAACAGTGGACGGGGACATGCACAGCTGTAGTTTAAACTGCAGTCCAACGCAAAGAATAGTGGAGTAAACAGATATGACAACAGGGCTCGTAGTAGACATTATTTCATGCTGCTGGGTTTATTTTTTTTCTTGCCTTCAGCATTAAACATGTAACGCTGCTGCTGCATTTGTAAACAAACAACTCCTCGTGCTGGTCTCATCGGCCGCGCTGTGTAAGTGTGAGCGTGGGCCATTCAGGGCATCCAGACCTTTCCTCAAACGAGCTACAGAAAGGCACGGGTCGGATGTCAAGTGTGAGTGCGCCCTAAGTGAATCTCGACATGCTGTATGGCATTTTTAAAAAAGAAAGAACCCAGAGAATTTAATGGCTGTATTTTTGAATGCCCCGAGCAACAGCATGCTAAAGCTAGCAGGAGCATGCTAATGCTAGCAGCAACTAATCAAGGCTTGTTCAGAAACTATGATTGAAATTCCTAAAGAGGTCTAATAAATGAAAATAACCACTGCTGGAGAGACCAAGTGTTTGTATTCCATGAAATGCTGTTAAAGAATAACTGACCTAAGATATTTTTAATGCATACAATCCAGTGATCCTTGATAAATGTGTTTCCATTAGTTTATTAATAGATATAATTGATAATTGATCTGTAATGTCATTACAAGAAAAAATAATAAGAGGAGATAAGAGGACTATTCACTTTTTCCACTCAGAGAAAGCCACTTTTGAGAAAGTCTCTTGGTATCGACAGATACTCAAACCCCCAGTATCGGTATCAGTATCAGAGGTAAAAAGCTGCATCGGTGCATCTCGAGTTCACATACACTTTTAATCCTCTTCCGAGTGTTTTGCTTTGATTAATATGTTGATGCATATTTGATGTTGGTGTAAATGTTTATGCTTCAGTGTTGTGACAGTTAAGTTGCTCTTGCAATGTAGAAACATACAAACTGGAATATTCCACAGTGTGGCTTTAAATATGATAAAGGTGTCTTGTTTAAAGCATACAGTATAAAATGAAGCAGTCGGTCACACCTTTGCCCTCCAGTCAAAGAGCTGCCATTTCAAATCACCCATGGGCTTTACATTTGTATTTACTGTCTACTCAAACGCTACTTTTAGAACGATAGAAATGCTTAAGGAATGAGCGCAGAACGTCTACAAACCAACACGGAAAATGTGTTTTTATAAAGATATGTTGTAGAAGAGGCAGGTGATTTCACATGTGTATTTTTTTTTGTATTAAAACATAATTTCAAAGATTGATGATGTTATAATGCAACACTTAAGAGAATGGTATTTGCTAAATCTGTGTTTCCCTTCATTTATCTTCAGACACAGTGAACTTTATGCGATGGGAATGATGCTTGATTATACCGTGTTATTTGTAAAAGTTATGCAAGCAAAATTAAAAGTTTGTTCTCACCTGGATGGCTTTCAAAACAGGTTTTAACAACTGTATTTGCACATAACATACAACAAAAAATAATTAGCTCTATTCTTATTGGGATCTACGATGTATTTTTCGAGCAAGACACACACAGGTCAGTCAAAGGTTCATGTCGACTTACTATTGTTGAGGAGTTGCCACAATAAAACTATCTCCAGTGTAGCTTAATGATGTCCTCCACAATGGTAATGACCGACCTACAAAGACAACCAAGATCCAAATTAACACATCTATTGTAATCAAACCATTTGGAACAACTTTAGAGTCCTGCTGGTTTAGGTGTTAAATCATTCAGGCTGACAATTGTAAACTATTGCATTGATTGTAATGTTTTTTGGGAATGGCCACTGAAACCTAAAAACCTGTGGCTGCTGAGTGTTTGATGTTTCTTGTCCAGGGACACAATGGCAAATGCACTCGTTGTCCAATTGCCACATAAAGCATCATGGTGGTTGTCCCTCCCGCCTCACAGCAAGAATATCTGGACCAGGCAGCATCTTTCTGCGTGGAATCTGCAGGTTTTCTACTAAAAAGCTCCAGCTTCTTTGGTACTTCTGACCGCCGCTCCTGACATGTTGCCCTGAGGCCTCGATTGAAGCATGGGTGAAACTCAGAGTAAAAATGAAACAATAAAGTCCACAAATGCAAACCGCACGGGCGTCTTAGAGGATGATGTTTGATTCTCATTTAGATAAAGAGCGTGTAGTCCGGCGTGACATCTCCATAAAGTCACAAGCACGGCCTCACTAAGCTGTGCATGCAAATGTGCAGAGTGCCTTTTTTATTCCACTGAGCTAATCACTCCCTGGGTGTTTTGGGATAATTGTTGTAACTTATGATAAATACTGTTTTCTCCCCCCATCATGCGACTTGTTTTACGGCGGAGGGATCAGCGGTGTCATAAAGAACGAGGCACGGCTCTTAATCATGGGGACAAATACACCATTAACTTTTGAACACATTTTCTCAATCCGCACGGGCTATGGTAAACTCCAACTCATTACGCAGGCAGATGCTTTCAAATGCCGAGCGGATGGGATCAAAAGGCCAGGCGAGGAAGAGGAGCTAGCTAGCACACGGCGCCGGCTCGTTTTCATTATCGCCCCGGCGCATGGCTAAAACATTTATCGCATTATGCATTAACGGTTTAAAAGCCTCTCGAACAGCGTTTCAGCATTAGCGGATGTCATCGTGGTTGAGATGTGGCGCAAAGCGTCACGTCAAGTCAATCAAAGCACATTATGATGACGGCTTTATTAGTGCAAATGTGAGAATGAGATGTGCATGGCATGGGTAATGTAAAGGTGTGAGTCGTGCAGGTAAAGCACTATGCAATAAAGTCGGGGAAAAAAAGAGTCTAGACATGAGATGAGATGCTTGAGCCTGGAGTTGAAGGTCCAACTATGTTTGGATTATAAACTCCATATATATCCTCGTCCTTTAATGCACCACAAAGCATAGGAACATCATCTAAAAAATCAGCTGTTGTTGATGGGGAGCTAACACCTTATTCACTTGGCCCACTCTACACCCTGGCTTTTTAACGCACCACACTGTAGGCTTCACACAATACATTGTACAAAAAAAAGGGGGACATTGTACACAATTTAATTTGTGTTATACTGAGGATGGGAATGACAACTGGGAAGCAGCAAGATCACGGAGTATAATATGTATATTAATGTGCCTTTTTTTTTAACATCAAACTAGTGACTTTGGTAATGTTAACAGCGTTTGGCTTTGGTATCCATCTGAGAGGAATAATGATCGCCTTTGTTACTTGCTTGTACGAGACATCGCTCATGAATCGAGACTGAGATGTGTCTGTGTTAGAATAGCCACTTTGAAGTGTAGCTGGTTCTCTTTTGCCAATGAGGCAAATCAAAATATGATTGTACGATTGATAGTTTTTTCTATAGGATAAAGATAAATCATAATAGGTTTGTTGTGTATGTGTACATGTTTTTTTTGTAGGTTCCTTGTTCTATGTACTTTGTAATATGTAACATGTACTATTGTGATATGAACATTTTCATTGTAATGATTTGGGGGTGGGCCCACTCCTGTTGAGCAGAACGTTTACTGCTCAAACAAATAAATAAATAAACTAAACATATATATTTCCTTTGTTTATTTATTTTTTCCTTTTTTTTAATGTATTTTTACCGATTAGAGAAGATAGAAGTCTAGATGAAATTCACTTGTTTAATGAGCTCTGAAGACCATGTGCGGTCAAAGAAAAACAGGATAATGTACAAACAAATAAATATGGGGGATCTTATGTACAATGAATAATAAAAACTCCCAAAAAAAAAAGCAGGGCAATGAATAAAAATTGAAATAGGAAAAAACATAACATACTGTAAGATATTAAAGTATCAAAACGCAGTGCAAAGTTTTAAGTTATATTTCAGGCTTAGAAATGATTTGTAAGGGAAGAAATGTGAGTGCTGAAATGGTCATAAGTGTGGTGGGTCTTTTGAGCTCAGACACAAAGTTGCTGAAACATGCATCAGTAAAACCAGAGAGATCTCCACATATGTTCATGTTGAAGAAATAATCTTATAAAAAGTTCCAAAGCTCATTAAGCCAGACAGGTTTAAGATAAGACTTTTTCAATAACACATGAACAGCAAGTTGGTAAATGAATAAATAAATAAAACAAGATGAGCCAAGACATTGCTAAACTTTCTGAATGGGGCAACTCAAGAGATACAGAATGGCTGAATAGGGCAGAATCTCCTGATGGTTTCTCTGACTTAAACTAAAAAAAAAACAAATCATTTAAAGCTGATGCTCCTTGTCCCTGGAACAAGCTCCCTACGTCCATGTCTTCGCTGAACTCTGCAGAAACCAACCTTTTTCTGAAAGAGGAAGTCCAATATGCTCAATGATGTGATGATTGACGCTATTTTACTTTGATATACTGTGCTTGTTGTGATTTTTTTCCTCTCACTCTCTCCCATGAGAAGTATGGTTGTCTGTGAAAACTTTTGTACACTTCATGGAAAACCCAAGCATAAAATGGTTAGAGCTACTTTGTTTCAATACATATGTAAAAAGCAACTCACAACATAGGATCCCACAAAGTCCACAAACAACAGAGCACGTTCCCTTTGGCTGCCATTGATTTGAGCGGCGACATCGGGTGTGTGTGTGTGTGTGTGTGTGGGGGAGGCATAGGCCAAAGAACCAAGGAGGCCGATGGTAAATGCATTCCCCCCAAACAAGAAAGATTGCTGAGTCCCTGCCTCCCGAAGCTGGGCAGGATGCAGGCAGGGGGGTGGGGAGGGGGCGAGGAGCGTCTGGTGCGCGCTCATGTCGGAGGGAGATTCAGGTATATGGATGGCCTAAGGAGGTTTCCATCATTCATAACACGCGGCCGCCGTACGAGCCCTGACGCCGAATTGATCTTGCAAAAGAAGCAGGGTGGCAGAGCGACCACTTCATTAGTCTCCCCCGGCTACAAATCACCTGCTCGCGCCGCGGCACTCAAGGCGAGCCGTGTTCGCCGCACTACTTTACACGACTCCAGCCTCAACAGTCTAAAGTGACCGGCCACTCATGCAGCCATTATGAGTGAGTTATGTGGCACCGCTAAGATACCCTCACGCACGCACTCACACACACACGCCCCGTTACTTTACGCGCAAATGTGCAATGAATATACAGTACATGCGTGAAGGCAAACAAAAGTGCAGCCTCGACGATCGACCGAAGACGAGAAGACATTGAGTCGCCGTTGCACTATTGCCGTGCACAATGTGAACACAAACACCATGTTGTGGCAATATGGGGATTACGATGATGGGAAAATGTGTTTAATCAAGGTATACAGTTATTTGCCTCTCACATACTTTTGAAAAGTTTGATTAGTTTGTTTCCGTGACTTGTTTTAGTATGTTTAAAGCAGTACTAAGGAACTCATGCCCCTAGAGGCCATAAGCGCAACTGCAGGTGTCGTAGCAAGTTGCGATTGTTTCACTTATGTCCGTGAGAGTAAATACTATGCTGACAGAAAAGGGGAAAAAAATGGAAATCTTTTTTTTTCACTCAAACTTGGCTGTAAATACTGTTTAAGTGGCGCTAGCCCGCAGTTAGCTTTGCCCGTTAGCCTGTTAGCTTCTTCTTCATGATTCTTTTTATGTGTATGGGTGACTCTGACCCGGTCAAGTTGCAAGTGGGGTTTTCTGGCTAGAAACACCAGGGGGAGATGAAAGACCCTCTACTCATTCCATTAACACTTGTATTACCCCCAGAGGGACTATAGGAAGAATTTATTAAGGTAAACAAGTTATTTAGTACTGCTTTAAAGTTCATACACCTATCTGGCTTTCACAAAATGTTGCTCTAAACTGGTTATTTCCTTTGATTTGTCAATCAAATATAGTAATAATAAACAAAATATGAAATAAAGTTCAGAAAGTGGTCTTTCTCACTTTTTTCTTCTTTTTTTAAAATAATACTCTATTGGGTAAAATGGCTTTTACTGGACAACAAGAAAAACAAGGCCAAGAGGCACTCTCAAGTTTGAGCTTCCTTATTTGAAAGAACTTTGTGCCGGTTTCTCACTAGGATGAATTGGGTTGTGTTTAAATATTCAGTCATATTACATACTGTATCTAAAATGAATTAAAAGGGTGAACCAGAAAATTAAGAACAAGAAACAACGTGGCAGTTCATGCTAACTTTCCTTGATGATAACCACCGTCTTCGGTTTAGAATAAAGTCATTGACATTATTGTGTGAGTTATTAGATGTTTAATCTGAAGAACAGATGTTTAATTTCACTACAAACATGTACAATAGGCCAGGACGAATGAGAGTGTGTTCAAGAGTGCGAGTGTGGGACAATGGATGCAAAATAGCCCATGGTTACAATCCGGAGTGGCTTATTCATTCACATGCACTGTCCCAACCAAACAAACCAATAAATACAATGGAGAAAGCATGCACATATTATGAAAACTTTGTACTATCAAAAGAGTACTTTGATCAGCAAATGCAGGCCATAAGAACTAGATACAACTTGCCTCCCACAGTACCTGACCTGACACTAGTATGACTTCAGTAATGTTTGTCTGTTGTTCTTAGGTAAAGTGCCACTATGTTGATCTTCTCTCTTGACAAAATGGGCCTTTGATTCTCACATATTAAATGGCAGAGCTCTCCGCCGGCTCGTCTTTACAAAGTGTTTCCATGTGTTTGCCAATCTGCAGCAGTTTTATATCATCAGACGTGACACCGGGGTGCCTGCTCAACACTGCAGGCTTGTCCCCACTTTGAATTACACTACACGCCACATAATTAGTCCAATAGTCTCTTTATGCTGACGGCCTCTGAGTAACGATGCCAAATAGTCAGGAGGAAGATGTAGCACTCACTAAGGAGCGGCTCGGAGCTCTCTGAGGAGGAAACAGGCGGCCGGGGCTAACAAAGTGCCAGGGCCTTCCATGTACACAAATCTTGTCAATGGTAATTGATCGCTGCTGGTCACCCGCACAGGACCCAGGACGAAATCAAGTGGCTTCTCCATAAAACAATGTCAAATATTGATGATATTTCTCTTCCCTGCCTCCAGAATGAATGGCCCCATCCTCGCTGTAGTTTTGATGAATGTTTGTTATTGCCGTCCCCTCTTGTTGTCTTTCTGGTGTCATTTTCGCCGTCTAAGAGCACAGCCATTTTGTGCAGTGCTCTCCTCTTTCCAAAACAAGTAGTTACAGCGTCGGTTCACGTTCCAAGGACTAAGATACTGGTAAGGCTAAGACATGAGTCCGAAGCTGAGTTGCGCTCAGAGGGCCAAATCTGATCATAGTTGGTGGGTCATGTTTTACATATTAAGAGATCATTTGTAAACGGTTCCATGGATCATGCCTTAATTTTGCTTGGAAAGATTATTGGTCTTCTTACTCAGTGGTTCCCAACCTTTTTTGTCTTGCTTACCCCTTGAGTAATTAATTTATGCTCCGAGTACCCCCTACCTCGAGGATCTTGCCAATATTATTACAAAATGATTCAGTAGTTAATCATGTTTCACTCTTTTAATCTTAAATTCCAAGTACCCCCTGCTTTAGTGCTCAAGTAAACCTGGTTGGAAAACACAGCTCTTACTGATTATTAACCGTGCAATCACAGCACAAGTTACATAAAAAATGACCCCGATCAAAAGTTTATGGTCAAGAGGAATGGGCCGCTTTACCATTAGATTATACAGAACCTTCTCCACAACTACCACAAAAGACTCCAAGCTGTCATTGATGTTAAAGGGGGCAATACACAGAACAGGGGTATGTAAACTTTTGATCAGTCATTTTGGTACTTTCTTTTTTCATTATGATTTGAAAAGAGCAAACTCAGTTGTTTCATCACAAATGGCAACTACAACCACAAAAATGTTTAAAAATTCTGCCAGGGTATGTAAACTTTGGAGCACAACTGTATGTTTGCAAGTATTTCTGTGAATCTTCCTCGCGGGTTAAATCAAACTCCTTGAAGGGCTAAATTTGGTCCACATACTTTGGGCACCGCTTTGACCTTAACCATTTTCTCCAGTTCGGCTTAACCCAAATCTAAATGCTTCTCGACTGGAGCTTATAGCTTACAGCGGGGGTCTCCAACATCCATGTGAATCAGAGTGCTCACTTCAGCCACTAGGGGGCAGCAGAAAGAAAGAGAGGAAAGAGGGCAGTGACAAAAGAAGAGATCAGGATATAAACAGCACATTATAGCCACGTGGTAAATGGCCAGTCTGCCCCTGGGCGGCTGTTGCTACAATAGTAGCGAAATTTACTTGGAGACCCCCGGCCTATAATATGTCGACGCGTTTGTCACATTTTTTTCAAGTGTTTATGTCATGTTTTAATAGATTTTTTTGGTGGCGTTTTTGTTGCCTTTTCTCCGCTTTTCTGTTGTATTTATGTCGCTTTTTTTATTGTGTTTTTCTTGCTTTTCCCGGCATGTTTTTCATCTCGTTTAGCTATTTTGACACTTTTTTCATGAAACCTTTAGATCGGGGTAATGCCAGACTGGAGAAAATGCACTCGATTAAGGCGGGGGGTAAGATGATTAAATACATACTTGCATAGCTTGCCTGTGCTATACTATACTGTACGTGTAATTTTCAAAGAGCTTTCATTGTGTCATTCATATCACAAAGTCACAAAGCCACGCCACAAACCACACAGAAGCTAAGACATTTGACCTGCAAATCCTCAAAGTTATGCCACCCTGTTTCATCTGTCAACAACTACTGGCTTAAAAAAAGAAATAAAGTGTGTTCAGCCCCTCTTATTGTCTGATTAAACTTGCATGCCCCCTCCACCACACTCCATTCCCCCAACTGTCAGATTGGAAGACCTAAAAGCTCGTCTCGTCCGGCGATGCACTTCAAAAACGGTTTACTTGTTTGTCAGTCCGGCGTCTTTGCGGAGAATGAAGTGAGTGAGAACATGGGGGGGAGAGCGGGGGCACAACAACATATATGGACTTCATGACGAGCGGGCAAAGCGACAGGACATGCTTTGTGTGATAGAGGGAGAGAGTTAAGGTGGAGATTCTCCAAAGACAAGCACAATATGGCATGGGAGGGCTGTCAAACGCAAGTGAAGGATAGGCATCAATTATTAACTCGGAAAATTGTGTATTCTGTGTGTGTGTGGGGGGGGGGGGTGCCAAAGGGGCAAAATGGGGTGGTTGGTTGGGGGGGCTGGGGAGGGTTCAAACAAGTCCCTTAAGGTTAGACCCATTTGGAAAGCGGAATCAGGCTAAACGCCAGACACGGGTGATACTGGCTCGGCTCCGGTCTGAGGGGAATATGGGCTGGTGTAAAAGGGAATGCTTTGCAGTGGATCCCTGGGAGATTTAGACAGATTTAAGGGGGCAGGGAGTATGTATCAAATGTGAAGGACGAACCAGGGTTGATGTTTGTATTTTCAATAACGTGTTGGACACACATGTTTATGGATTTTCCTTTTTTGTATATATATACATACCTTTACAACAGATTGCCATAAATATTCTATTTTTATTGGAGTATTTCTATGATTTCTTTCTTTCTTTTCTTTGTTTTTTTGGTGACACTTTACACTAACTTGATACATTGTACCTAACAAAACTAAGTACAATCTGCTTTGTGACAATCTGTAATAACTTGTATCTATGTTGTTCATACACACTCGAATAATGTCTATTAGTCCTTTGCAAGTACGTTATGCAATAAGACATAAGGGTTAGGACTTAAGGTTAGGGTTAGAGTTAGGGTCTAAAGTCTTATGACATCATGTACCTGCAAAGTACTAGGGCTGGGACGACCATTGTCATTATCCGAATCATATCACGATTCTCAGGGGCCGATCCGATACATATTGCGATACAGTATGTAATCATAACAAGTGATATGTATACCTTAAAATGTGTAAAAAGTCATGTGTCCAAAGTTTATAAACCAAATGCCATTTGACATTTACTGTGTTTAGATTAAAAAGTGAATGTGCAAGTGCTGTGTAGCGTTTACTGGAAAAAAGCATGATAAAAAATGCCTCCAAACACAAGTATTGAAAGTACAAGCACAAAGTATTGCGATACAAGTCCGATCCGATATTTTGTCCCAGCCCTACAAAGTACTAATACATATGATTCCATTGTGTATCTAACCCATAGGTACAAGTTATTACACATTGTTTCAAAGCCCATTACATTGTACTACATTTGTCAGGTACAAATGTATCAAGGATCATGTAAAATAAAGTGTGTTTTTTTCTCAGTAAAGCATCTGATTTGTGTTTTTATCTTTTTCATCTTTTTCTATTTGTGTCTGTTTGTCATTGTCAGTTTTATATCATTTTGATTTTGTTAATTGTCCATGTTGGGTCTGAAATGTAGAAAGAAGGTTCCAAAGTCACTCCTGGTTTGGGAGGAATACAGTATCTACATGTTCTCCCTGTGCCTGCTCTCCGACGACCAAAAATAATAGTTTTCCCACTTTGGGTCAGAGTGACTTTTCTCATTAAATGAAATGCCCTTTTATTGTCATTATGGATTCCAGACAAGACTCCAAAAGATTTGCTAATGTCCACAAAGTACAAGCACATGTGCAGGTATATAGCACTGTTCAACTCAGCTTTGATAATCTACTGAATGTCTCAACCCAGTCTTTGCCCCTTTTCACATAACACAATCCAGTCATACACCTGCAGGGTAAAAAAATAAAGCACGCAAGAAAAGAAGTGGAAACAAACAAAAACAATTCAAGGCATAATGTACTGTAAAACCTCTAGAAACAACAGCTGCAGTGAATGAACTTACACTCAAAACCCCTCACATTATTGCATCTTCCTCCCATTATAGAAACCATCTTGTGTGTGACTTTGATCACGGGAGTGCCGCCCTGACACATGTTGCTAGGACACAGGCGTCACAAATGCGGCAGCTGTCTCTCGTCTTGTTTGTGAGGCGTGTGCGCTGGTGTGTGTGTGTGTGTGTGTGTGCGCGTCCACATGCGTGTGAGAGAGTGATAACCTGCCAAGGAGACTCAAAAGAGGCAGCTAATGGACTCCAACCGCCGAGTGCATGTCACACAAACATTTCTGCAGTCACAGCACTTTATCACGCGTAACACAATTGGACACACATACAAACCCCCCCCCCCATATGCACACGCAAACGCAGACACCCGGGGCATCGCCAGGGTCCCACTGCAGCCATTTGGAGGGAGAACAGGGAGAGGGGCGAGAACAAAGGGGGGGGAGAAGACAGTCAGAGAGGCGACTTGTGTTCTTCACTTGTTTTAGTAAATCTGACTTGACACAGTAGAATGGAAAGCTTCTGAGCGAGCGGCGCATAGCTCCACACACTGACTGCTTTATATGGGTGTGAGTGACTGGATAGACAGCTGGGCTAAAATGGCACTTTTCACCTTTTATGAACAGTTTTGTGGTTAATATTTATAAAGCGGGAGTGTTTCCTCTTTCTGCTGGTTTGTCATAATGGGAATAACGTTACCTCGATCAACATAAATAACAATACATTGTGAATATTGCATGTCGTACACAGATATTTTCTGTGGACAGGATAGTATAGATGGAATTTATTGAGTTGAGTGTCTATTATTAATAATGGAGAAACTCAATAGCAGTAGATACATGACTCCTATAAGTCCATCTCTTCAGTCATTTGGAGTTGAGAGAGAGAGCAAGTGGTGGTTTAATTATTTCTATTTTTAATTTGGACAGATGCCATTCCTAACAAAACATGTAATGTTTCTGAAGTTGGCTTAACAGTGTCTCGAGACATTGGTTTTGTGGATAGTGATAGTTTTATTATAGTTTAATTATCCATCCATCCATCCATCCATCCATCCATCCATCCATCCATCCATCCATTTTCTTCCACTTGTCCACTGCTGGGTCGTGGGGGCAGCTGTTGGAGCTGCCTAAATCACATTGCACCAGCCCCTTATGGCTCCTCCTGCAGGTGGTGGGTCCACAGAAGGACGGCCTCACGATTAAACGGGCCTGTTGGTCTCTCAAAAAAGGCTTCTGACCTGCTCTTTGTCTGACCCGTCACCTAGGACCTGTTTGCCATGGGAGACCCTACCAGGGGCACGAAGCCCCTGACAATAGAGCTCCAGGATCATTCGGGTGCTCTTGGTAACGCTTTATATTAAGGTGAGCTTGTCAAGTATTAATAAGGTATTAATAAGCATTAGAAATTGATAGGCCATTAGTAATATGCTTGTGAAGTATTAATAAGCTGCTTATTATACTTTTATCTGTTAACATACTAGTAGCCCATTAATAGTATTCTTATTACGATATTAATAGGCTGATTATTATATTGTTTTTAACTACCAGGCTCATAGGCCATGAATAATATGCTTATTCATAGCCTACCCTCCCCGTAATCCAGATATGTGCAAAGTTTTTGATGCGAGAGCCACATTGGGTTTTTGAACTTTCCCCGAGAGCCAGACCAGTTGCAAATTTGGTCGTTTCAAACAATTACAATTCTCAAATAGACTGCAATCTCCCAAACACACAAAAAGAGCAACAAAATAGTCACAGTTATGCATTATCTTTCTTTATGTCAATGAAAACGTTGGTGTTTTCCCCCCTTATTAGGCAATTCATATCGGGCTTGGTCACGTTTTAAGGGCCGGATTGAAAGGCTAGGTGGGCCATATCTGGCCCCCGGGCCTTAGTTTGCCCATGCCTGCCCTAATACTGACCCTCCCCACAATCCTAAACCTAACATTTACCATCACTAATTAACCTGTTATCTGCCACCTAGGTTTAGGTTTAAGGTTAGTGTTAGCAATTATGTCCAAATCTCAAAGCGTATTGACAGGAGAGCTCACAGCCTATACCAGAGTGATAGCTCATTCGAAAGCCAAGACCTTCTAATATCTAAAACTATGTGTAAGATATGTGTGAGCGAAACCCAACTTACATGACATTTGCCGTTCCTGACCCTAATCATAATCCTAACCCCTGACCCTAAACCTAACCCTAACCTCCTGATCAGCTGGACGGCAGGTTAATACTTCATGAGCACACCTTAAAGCGATATGTTAGTGTTCGGGGAAAACGGAACATACAAACTCCACACAGAAAGGCCTCCGTCCGGCCGGGATCGAACCAGTGACCTTCTGCTAACCACTGCGCCACTGTGAATTTACATAGCCAGAAGAACAAAACTCTTGTGCCCATACAATCTCCTGAGAGTAATCAGGGGTGGGCCTTGTTAGTACCTGGATGGGAGACAGAGAGGGAGTACAGGCCTAACATGTTCGAAGTGTGTTCTTGTAGAGGTACACCTGTCTAAATACAAAGACAGACACCGTAAAAAACACTTCAAATCTCTTTTAAATACAAATTAGATTCATAACAGTGTGATTTTTCTTAATCTTGGATGTCCTAACCCTGCGCTTTACGCCGCCCCCCGAGGGTCCAAAGCCCCACTTCGGGAGCCCCAGGCCAATGCCTGGACAACAAGAGCACTTAATACGAAAACCAGAAACTTCTGCAGCACATCTCATCAAACTTTTTTTTTTTATTTCCCTGATGTAACTGCAGACAAGGCAAATAATTCATTTTGACAACGTTTGGCCGCAATAACAGAAAGCCTTTATCAAATCCACTTTACCTTATCAGATGTACAACACTGAGCATTATCAGCAGGAGGAGCGGAGAGAACGAAAGTCGAAAGGTAAACTTTACTTCTCCTCTCTCCTCCAGTATCTCTCACTTCTCCGTTTTTCCTCTTGAATCCCTCTTTCACACCCCCCCCCCCCCACCTCCTCCTTCCCTGACCCCTCACCGCCCCAACTCCCTCCTCCCCTCCCCTCCCCTCTCTCTCTCTCTCTCGCCTTTTCCTCCCCATGCTTTTTCTTTGCATGGCTGGGCTAATTGAGTATCTAAACAAACTAATTAATCATGGGGGTCCAGCGAAGACGGACAGGTCCAGAGAGGTGATGTTCATCAAACTGCACCCCCTTTTTTCCAAAGCCCCCCCCACCACCACCACCACCACCACCTCTCGCTAACCCCACCCGCTCGCATGTTGTCTCCCTAATCCCCTACACCCTTTTAGGTAACACTTTACATTACGGGCCGGTAAGTCCATGGTACTTCCAGTGGTAATTACTAGTAATAACAGTGGTACTTACTGTGGTACCTAGAGTAGTAAGTACTAGTACTTACTGTGGTACTTACTGTGGTACTAAAAGTGGTAAGTACTGGTAATTACAGTGGTACTTATTGTGGTACTAAATGTGGTAAGTACTAGTAATTACAGTGGTACTTATTGTGGTACTAAAAGTGGTAAGTACCAGTACTTACAGTGGTACTTATTGTGGCACTAAAGGTGGTAAGTACTAGTAATTACTGCGGTACTTCCAGGTACTTATTGTGGTACTTTAAATATACTAGCGTGAGAATTACAAGGTATGTACTGTGATAGCCTAGATACAGTGGTAACCCTTAGTGAAGGTGGTAGCCTATTTCTTTGATCATCAAGTTTCTAGTAGTTACAGTGAAACATATATGGTACTTGTATAAATAAATCTGTATAAATATATAAAACATAAAACAACATTAGGGACAACAAGTTTCTTTATTAATATGGAATAAGTAGCACAGAAAGGACAGTAGCAATACAGAGCTTACCATTTAATGCATTTTTCCAAACAAGTTTCAAGCAAAAGAAAAACACTGCAATACTTTACAACAATTAGATAAAACACCAGTACAGTAAGTACTAGGTACCCAACAAAAGTCACAGTAAATACACATTGACACACCGGTAATGATGCTGTAAGTACCAGGTACTTACCACAGGAACTGGCCCATATTATGACAAAGGACACTACTGTAAGGACCAGTAACAACACCAGTAACTACCAGGTACTTACCACAGGAACTGGCCCATATTATGGCAAAGGACGTTACTGTAAGTACCAGCGACACCACCAGTAATTACCAGGTACTTACCACAGGAACTGGCCCATATTATGACAAGGGACTATACCATAGGTACTTGTGACAACACCAGTAATTACCAGGTACTTACCATAGGAACTGGCCCATATTATGACAAAGGACGCTACCGTAAGGACCAGCAACAACACCAGTAATTATGCAGTAAGTACCAGGTACTTACCACAGGAACTGGCCCATATTATGACAAAGGACAATACCATAAGTACTTGTGACAACACCAGTAATTACCAGGTACTTATCACAGGACCTGGCCCATATTATGGCAAAGGACGTTACTGTAAGTACCAGCGACAACACCAGCAATTACCAGGTACTTACCATAGGAACTGGCCCATATTATGACAAAGGACGCTACCGTAAGGACCAGCAACAACACCAGTAATTATGCAGTAAGTACCAGGTACTTACCACAGGAACTGGCCCATATTATGACAAAGGACAATACCATAAGTACTTGTGACAACACCAGTAATTACCAGGTACTTACCACAGGAACTGGCCCATATTATGACAAAGGACGCTACCGTAAGGACCAGCAACAACACCAGTAATTATGCAGTAAGTACCAGGTACTTACCACAGGAACTGGCCCATATTATGGCAAAGGACGTTACTGTAAGTACCAGTAACAACACCAGTAATTACCAGGTACTTACCACAGGAACTGGCCCATATTATGACAAAGGACTATACCATAAGTACTTGTGACAACACCAGTAATTACCTGGTACTTACCATAGGAACTGGCCCATATTATGACAAAGGACGCTACCGTAAGGACCAGTAACAGCACCAGTAACTACCAGGTACTTACCACAGGAGCTGGCCCATATTATGACAAAGGACGTTACTGGAAGTAGCGACAACACCAGTAATTATGCAGTAAGTACCAGGTACTTACCACAGGAACTGGCCCATATTATGGCAAAGGACGTTACTGTAAGTACCAGCGACAACACCAGTAATTACCTGGTACTTAACACAGGAACTGGCCCATATTATGACAAGGGATTTTACCATAAGTACCTGTGACAACACCAGTAATTACACAGTAATTACCTGGTACTTACCACAGGAACTGGCCCATATTATGGCAAAGGACGTTACTGTAAGTACCAGCGACAACACCAGTAATTACCTGGTACTAAACAAAGGAAATGGACCATATTATGACAAGGGACTTTTCCATCATTACCAGTAACAACGCCAGTAATTACCAGGTACTTACCACAGGAACTTACCCATATAATGACAAGGGACTTTACCATAAGTACCTGTGAAAACACCAGTAACTACCAGCTACTTAACACAGGAACTGGCCCATATTATGAAAAATAACATTATCGTCATTACCAGCAACAACACCAGTAATTATGCAGTTAGTGCTTGGTACTTACCACAGGAACTGGGCAATATTATGACAAGGGATTTTACCATAAGTACCAGTAACAACACCAGTAATTATGCAGTAAGTACCAGGTACTTATCACAGGAACAGGCCCATATTATTAAGTGGTGCTGCACCCTTTAAGATCACATGCATAATGTCCTGTGGTGTTTGTTGAAACATATCAAAAACGGGAAATTCCACTAGCTTCCTCCTGTTAATAGGTGGCGTTCACGATTTAGAATGTGATGATGTCATAATGTCAGATGGAGGACAGGGCCAATACAACTCAATGGGAGAAATGCAGTTTTTGTAAGAAATCTCCAAAACGAAAATTGACAAATGCTTTTCCTCATCAGTTTTTGATCGTGATTGGATTCACAAACCTGTGATATTATTTTTATGTCTGAAAGTCCTTTCTATTGGACAAGATCACAGTCATGATTTGTCATATTGTCATCACTTTTTGATGCTTTTCAGAGAAAACAATTGGACATTAGTTCATATGTGCTGACAGAGGAGATAATGAACTTTGTGACAGTTTTTGTTTCATGTGGACTCCTCTAGTAATGACTGAGATATTAGCCGAAAAACAAAGACATAAAACATGCATTTTGTCAGTTACCACAGTTAACATAGCTACCGTCAGTTGCTCCACCTCAATATTAAACTATAGGCTCTTTAGAATGTTGTGACGTCACGTGAACGCAACCTATTCCAGAAGTTTTTTGTAATGTTGCGAAGCAAGTCTGTTTGTGCCTTTTCAATTTCGTCACATTGTCTCACATACATACCTCTGGAAAGTTTTTGTAAATGAATCCGCAGTGAATTTGAACTGCATGTCCTGAAAGAACACTCACAATATCTGCACTTGCACGGAGAAAGACCATATAGCACCATAGTCCTCCTTAATTCTGTTGAATATGGGGTCCAGGTCCACCCTAAGCTGTCGAAGATCTACAGATTTTGCCATGGCAAGTAGCATCCAGTTTTGATCTGCATTTTGGGTTTATATTTTCTATTGTGTTGTACACCATTGGCAGTTTCTTTATTGAAACACAGGACGCGAGTGGATTACAAATCTCTAATTCATCAATGTACAAAATTATCTGCAGTGCATCGGGTTTGGCAGAAAACACGAGGTATTACTTGAAAAGCTCACCATCAATCATTGACCAAATCCTGGGATGTCTTTCAGTCTACAATTTGCTCTTGGTAAGAGTAATCCACACCTTTTCTTCTGCATAGGATTTGAGCAACAGGAATTTACTGTGCTTCCAAAGAATCCAGCCGTTTCTTCATGATACTGTCCCGTAGAAAGGTTGTTGCCACCTCAGCAAATGGATCAGCAAACCGGTCAAAATTACATCCAGGGCATCCCTTTCCAGTTGAGTTGAGGAGGCATTTCCAGAATGTTTCTTTAGCAGGTCCTTCATCTGCTTCTTGAGGTTGTCCATTAGAGAAGACTGCTGTACAACAATGATAAATAATAATAAGATTTGTTATCAGGTTGTGTCATGTTAAAAACATAAGTGCAACAGAATACAATTGACCACAGTTACCTGTGATATATTAGACTCGGTCCTGGTATGTATCACAAACAGTGTGGCAAGTCTTCTGAGATTCTTGGAAAAAATATATAAATCTAATTAGGTACATGCAGACAAATAACTACATAAGTTGGCACATTAGGCAGAATAATGTGTACTCAAGTAAAGACAATGGTGCATTAAAGTGACAACAGTAAATTATGTCACTACTAAAATAATATAATTTGACAGAAATTGTACAAATATTTTTAAATTAATGTTAAGGTATTGCGTCACTTAAACGTTTACTCAATGTTGGAAAAGTAACTCAATTGACATTTCAAAATAAAAAAAGGAAAATTAGATATGAAACTGACTATTACCCACTACTGTTTCAAGAGATTTAGATTTCGTCTCTTATGTAAGGACATACTTCTTCAGTAGAATAGTTCCATCTTGTTCTATGTTCAGCTCCTCTTCATTTGAGTAAGACATCTGAAGTGGCTGATCAATATCATCTTGCTCAGCTGGAGGTGAGACAGGCTGTACAAAGTCCTCTGGTCTGAAAAACATAAATACATTAGTCAAGTGAATAAAATTACAGTAGTATACTTACCAGCATCAAATGAAATATTCAAAATTACGTGATTCTTTCTAACCTCTTCCCCCTGCAGCTTTAAATGCAGTTCGGCTTTACCCAAATCTAGAAGCTTCTTGACCTGAGAGCTGAAAGCCTATATGTCAACGGCTCATTTGAAAGCTAAAATGCTTATGTAGATGTTTTTGTCACCGCATTTATGTTTATGGGTGGCAGTGGTTAGCATTCGTGCTTTACAGGTAGAAGTAGGGCTGAAAGATATCTCGATATTGATACAATAACAATATAACAACATTAAATGTTTTAATATCGAAAAAGCAACATATATAAACGATATAGATTTTTATCAACAAAACTGCACTCTTTTGTATTGTGATGTTCTAATTTTTCTAAATTATTATTAAAATATTGCTGCTCTCTGTTGTATCAAAGGTTATCTCATCTCTGGAACTCAGGCATCGTAACATCTTCCCAGTGGAAAATATGAGATGAGGTGGAGTTCATGTGCAATTTCCCACTCAGCAAGTGGTATTTATCATAGCTACACATTTGATCGCTTATTTGTTGTATTATTGTTTCTTTCTGGCTTTCTTTCTTTTTGTCACTCTTTTGATGCGTTTTTGTCCCTTTTTTGATATTCTTGTGTGGCTTTTTCCTGTTATTGTCACTCTCTTGTCACTTCTTTGTTGCGTTTTTATCCTCTTTTTGTAACTATTTTCGCACTTTTTCAAGAAACTCTTAGATTTGTGTAAAGCCAAACTGGAGCAAAAGTGCTCGGTTCAGACGGGGGTTAAGAGGTTAAAACCCAAGATATGACATTTAGAAAAGTACAGTATTTTCATTTTTAAATTTGAAGAAAGGGTGTTATGCATGTAAAACAAATAAAATATTATATTGGAGCAAAGCGTTTGGATTTTGTCAATTATTTGAAGTCAGGTTCGGACAGACAAAAAGGAAGAGGAATGAAGAAAAATGTGTGTCAAAGACAACACAGCTACAGCGAAATCACATTCGTAAACAAACTGCGCATCGCGCGCCATTTTTCATTACCACAACAAGCTACGCTAGCTTTCGAAAGGACTTACTTGCAGCACCAGCAGCTGGATCTGTTCTCCTCCGGTGATTGTGCACCTGCGTCTCGCCCCTCCACCGACGTCTGACCTCCCGTTTGTTCATCAGTTGGCTGGATATCATCACGTAAGTACAGCGGGTGTCTTCTTTTAATGTGGCGGTGGTAGCAGGAATTAGCCACTAGCAGCCAAAAGCCCGGACTGCGGCTGTGCAGTCTGTTGATATGGCTCAATAAAGAGCAAGCTCATGTCTTGATAAGTTAAAGTGAGGAATAACCATAGACTGTATAACACGAAGTCCCAATCGCACGCGCACTTCACCAAAGCTAGATACGTACATTCTTAGCTGATGGGGAGGGGGGTGTACAATATTGCTATACGTGTTTAAAGTATGATATGCTGTTAATGCGACTGTCTGTCACATTATCACCCAAACGAAATGTAGGTGTAAGGAAAAAGTGTTCTTCATCACAATTAACATAGTAGTGATTATGGCGATATGACATTCATTGACTTTACGCTCCCCCCTCTCAGTGAATTGGTATCTTCCAACACAAAGCAGAAGCGCCGACTTGGCGGTGTACGAAGAAGGGGCAGTCGTTAAATTTCAAAATTTGATCTTTTCAGATTACACGTTTTTTTTTTTTTTTTGCTAGACAACTTGAAGATCCACCATGGATGAAGAAGGGGCTGATGAAACATATCCAGAGGTGGACAGTGTATCAGTTTCCGTATGAAAAGGTAAAATTTGTGTACTATCGTTTATTGCAACATGCTAAATTAAAAAATAAACTAGCGCGTAGCATATCCAGGGATGCCAACTCTCACGCTTTCACCGTGCCTTCACACGCTCTCACGCCACACTCCTCATATCACACGCTCAACCAAAAAATATCCTTGACTTTTTGAAGTGAGCGGCTGCAGACGCTTTGCTTCGTCTGTGTGCCTCCACCGCTCCTCTGGCGTGTCTGTCGGCGGCTCTAGTGATGTGTCGGTCGTGAACGGCTCATTTTTTGTATTATTATTTTATTCCTTTTCGGAGGAGGGGCATCATTTAAGTTGTGCATGCTTTTTTTGCAAAACAAAAGTCACTGCTGGAGTGGGGCGGACGGAGAGAGGAGTGGCAGAGGGACTGCGAGTGCACGACCCACGGGACGTGAGCGCGGCCTGCGGAGCGCGGCTCTGGGAAACAGCGAGAGAGAGCGCCCGAACGCTCCCAGCGCCAGCTCTCCCGGGCCATGGGAGGGAAAAAGGCGCGTGGGTTCCGTTTTCCGTTCCGAAAAAGTAGTTATTACAATGAATAATCATTCAAAGTTTAATCATCAAACATGCTCTAACATACTGCAAAATACAGAGATCACATTTTCATATTTTCTAAAGCTTGTGCTGCTTTTTGTTGGTAATAATTGGAATGACTGACGCAGAGAAACAGAGACATTGGGCCCGATCTTGTGCATCAAAACGGAGACGATAGCGTGACATTTTGCGCTCAGTCGGAGCGCACTTTGTGATCTTGCCACTCCAGACTTAGCGCATTTACGTGGGTGGAGACGCACACATTTTCCTCCAACCAGATCGACTCCGCGTCCAGGAGAGTGGTTGTGTGGGAGTGGGGGATGAACATGTGCTTTTGTTTTGCTTCGCGCTCTTTTTCTCTCGAGACGTGAACATGGTTTAGCTCACGATCGGGTAAATAAAGTTTTTAGTTTGACCTGTGAGAGCCTAAGGCTTAAGAAAGAACGCAAGACAGCGCAATGTAAACGAGGAAGTGAATGTCAGCCATGTCAGTGCAGTCACCTCCTCTTGTGACGCCCCCTCACAGGTGGCGGAGGCAAATGGCACATATAGCGCCGCCACTCGGAAAATAATTCGCCAAGAGCCTGCGCCGCCCCGTGCGCCGCCACAAGATCTGGCCCATTGTGTCATTGTACCTTTTGGCAGGGCTGTAACGATGAAGGGGCCTCTGGGCATTTGCTGAGAGGCCCCAGTTTGAAAGGGGCCCAGAAATATAATTCTTTAACACCAGTAAATAGACCAGCTACAATTATTATTTATGATCTAAAATGCACCAGATTGCAGGAAATCATATCTGAATTATAAAAAAAATTCTTGGGAGAGGACCCCCAAACCCCCCCTTCAGAGTGTCCTCCCACACTTTCAATTGGTTCTGATGGTCATGTGGGGTGGTGCCAAACCCCCTCTGATCCATCATGCAGCTCCTGATGTGCTCAGTCATGTAAAATGTATACTTGTTTTTGGCTTAGAATTTAATATGATTATGAGACACTATCGTCATGAAAAAGGCCACCCAGCTCAGGACCGACCAAAGTCTCACTCCAAAGTTTGGTGAAAAGTTGGCAGCCCTGCATATCCTAATTCGATTTGTGTGATCAGACTAGAACTTCTGATTTGTGTTTAACCTTGACATTTGGTACTTGCACTTTATGTGTGGTACTGGTAATTTTTTAATAATATTTTTCATGAGTTTTGTCAGTAGTATTATTTCTTTCATGTCAGTGTACATTAGCTCTTTTTCAATCAACAGAGCTAATGTACACTTGCACAGCTGAATATTTAGTTTAAGCTTTAACCTCTTAACCCCCAACTGAACCAAGGACATTTTCTCCAGCTTTATCCAAATCTAAAAGCTTCTTGATTCAGACTCAGAATTTGCCTGCCCAGGGACTGCAGGTGGAAATTAGCACAAACTGGTACAAAGCATCTCTCCTTTTTGAGTGTGATGTATATTGTACACAATGTCTCTGTTCCAATAAATGAATAAACTAAACTAGACTGGCAAGCTCACAGCATATAGGCCAATGTGAGATCTACTTTCAAAGCTAAGACCTACAAAACTCTTCTAAGCCTCTTCCTTGTTTTTGTTTTCACGTTTTAGTCATTGTTGTTGCGTTTATAACTAAACTTTTCATTGCATTTTTGCCACATTTTTTTCACCTTTTCATTGCTTTTTTGTCGGGTTTGGGCCTTTTTTATGTAGTGTAATGTCACTGCGATCAAGCCATAAGAATGTGACCAAGATATGTGAAATAAGCAGCTAAAGCGTAGTGAAAACACAACCAAAAACGAAAATCATAACAAGGCAGAAGCTTAGATGAGTTTTGTAGGTCTTAGCTTTTAAATGAGGCTTATTTTATTCATTTATTTATTTAAGATGGGACAGTGCATATTAATTAACATGAGTCCTCAAAGTCCACATGTAAATATGCCAGTGTTAGCCACAATGGCTAATTTTCATCTGTTGTCCCAGGGCAGGTTGCTGTCTTCAGAACAACCAGCCGAGAAGCTTTTAGATTTTGTATTATCCGAATTGGAGAAAATGCGCTGGCATATATATTACAATAACTATTTTTAAAATTTGCCGCTGGTGTGAAGATGGCCGTGTTGCCCTGCCTCACTAAGAAGAATTGGCAAGACCTGTTTCCTGGGCTAGAAAACTTTTTAAGAAAACATATTATAAATGTTTTGCCCTAACTGGTTGAACTGAGGCCAAATGTCTGTTGTGTTTATGTTGCAGAGTCAAAAATTTGACACTTCTGGTATAGAAATACTTCGAGGCTTAACATTCCAGAGCAGGAGCAGCCAGGAGACGTGCACTGAAGAAACCGATGAATCTGTCTCCTCCCCTGCTCCAGTCTCATCAGCTGCCTCATCAGTCACCTCATCAAGTCAACTCCATCTACAAGTGGATCTCTTGAGTGGTAGGTTAGAATTTTACTGAACTTTTATATACTAAATGCTTATGAGAAATATTTCCATTTTTGAATCATGTTGTTAAAACAGCGTTATAAATAATTAGTGTATTGTTTTTCTTTTGATATAATTTTGTTATGTTTTAGTTTGGTTTGTCTTTTAAGACCGCAACCTCCCTGTAAATAAAGAGGGTGACCCCACTCTGAAAAGCAATCACTAATGTATACCAATATCAACCCGAAAAACATTGAATATTGTCGACATGCTGTTACTAATAACATGGTCATAGCCATCATTGGCATACCGCCTTTGCGATGCCCAATCCCGTCAGACCTTGGAAGCTAAGCAAGGAGAGGCCTGGTCGGTACTTGGATGGGAGACCGTTTAGTAACACCAGGAAGCCTAGCGAATGTAGTGAGTGAGTGGTTGGTGGTGGTCGGAGGGGCCGACTGGTTGCCTCGCTTTCGTCAGTCTACCCCAGGGCAGCTGTGGCTACAATAGTAGCTTACCACCACCTGGTATGGAGTTAATGAATAATGCAATGTAAAGCATATTTGAGTGTCCAGAAAAGCACCATATAAAACCGATGCATTATTATTATTATTATCATTAACCTCTTAACCCCCCAGCACCAACATTTTCTTCAGTTCGGCTTTACCCAAATTCATAGTCACCACAGCCTATAGGCCAGTGTAATGCCTCATTTTAAAGCTAAGGCCTACAAAACTAATTTTAACTAAACTTTTTCCTCATGTTGTAGCCGCATTGTATCTTTTTTCTACTTTTTTTATTATTTATACTTATTCATACTGTTTTCGTTACATTTAGCCACATTTTCAATGCTTTTTTTTGTCTAATTTTTGTCGCTGTTTTGACACTTTTTTCAAGAAGCCTTTAGATTTGGGTAAAGCTAAACTGGGGATAATGTGTTCAGTTCAGGTGGGGATTAAGAGGTTAAGGTCACCAATGTCCAGACCTAGTTATTGCTTTTCACCTTGTTTTATGGTTGAATGATGAAGTCTTTGATTGTACAAGTGAATACAAAATATTCCTATTCTTGTTAAAAGAGTCTTATTAGCAACTTAAAACATATCGCTATGCATCCGAACAAGTGTTCGGATGCATAGCAGAGCTTTGTCCTCAACGATCCCTTGTGCGTCAGAGTTAGAAAATAAATACAAATTTAATTTCATTCAAAAGCTACCGTTCATATTGCCTTGAGCAAAACTTCATTGTATAGGACCCTTCTTCCCAGGATTGTTCCTTTAATTTACTGATTGGCTGAACTACATTTTGTTGGTTAAAAGAAAGGTATTATTAACATGCACTATCCCAACCATATAAACCAATAAATAAAATAAAACGCAAATGGACTTTGGAAAAAAAGGCGATTTTATTACATAAAGAGTGCAAAATTAAGTGGCACTAGCATCATTTTAAGCTTTACGATGCTAAGTCCCGCCAAAAATAGTGTTATTTACAGAGCTCTAACGAGGCGTCATCATCTACAGAAAAAAGACTTGTTTAACCTAATGTGGATGTTAAATGAGGACGGGAACTGAACCTTAGTATTTTTTAAATTTTGGCTATGGTCCTGACTCCTGGCTAATCATGTTTTAACATGCATTTTACCTTTTTCTTGCAGAGGCAACCTTTTATCAATTCCTTGGTGGTGGTGGAGTGAAGGACGACTGACGAATTTTTTAAAGTCCCATGGCTGACAACAATCATCAAAAGCAGAAGAATCAGAAAAAGGATGTACATACATGCAAATCTGTCACCTTTTGGCGAAATTCACCATTTTGACCTTGCAATACCATTCACGTGAATCGTGTCAATCTGCAATTTAAAAGGGGGGATGAGGTGAAAGTTATACCTCTGTATATTGCATGTTAACCTTTATTGCTGCTTGGATTCATGAAGTATCGAGTGGCAGCGGGCGAAATGCAGTCTGCAAAGTTACGTTGACACTGCGCAACTGTGCATGGGACATGAGCACCAAGCTTTGCAATGACTGTAGCTTTCATATTTGACAATAGCCTCATGAAACGTAAGTGCATCAACAAGCTAAATTATAAAGCTAACAGATAGCTATAATTTACTGTGTGGTGGAGGCTAAACTGACCAGCGCACAGCAGAGACGAGTGCAGCTCACAATGTTTCCACCCCTACATCTGTAATGTGACATCTAAAAATCTTATTAGACAAATGAAATCACACAGTGTACACCAGGCATGAGGGAGAACCCGTGTGAACTAGTGAGAAAAGTGTATAAAAAGTGTAGTGGGGTGTTTTACAGCTTTAAAATGTATATAATAATTGAAATTAATGAAGCTTTCTACTTCGCGGATTTCGCCTATTGCTGGGTTTTTTTGTAACGTAACCCCCGCGATAAACGAGAGACCACTGTATACCAATGTATTTTTTTTTTATATTCTATATTCCTACAAATTGTCAATACAAGTTTAACATCTATATTTAAAGGGGCTAGATGCAAGTTTGCCATTTTATACTCAATACTGCCACCTCATGTCATACGTGTAACTGCAGCTTCTATATTAAGCTCGTGCATGACGGCAATTCGGACCCAAAGGAACATGTTTTTGAGTGACAGTGCAGGATTTTAGAGGCAGTTGTGGTGAATAGGTCTGGGCTCATTCTACAAATTAGGACATTGTTGGAACATGTAACATAATTTTAACATTTTTAAACTCTTTATTGTCTCTCTAAAAATCAAAACAGTAATAATATTTTTACCGTTTTATTATGTTTCTGTCCACTCTGTGATGAAACCAAAGCCCTAAGTAGAACTGCAGTTCTTAAAAAAAATGTAAGCCTAATTATAGTCCTGAAATGTAAGTGGTCTTTTAAAAAATTCCCACAAACCAACGCGCTATGACACCATGTTTGTGTTTGCATGTCTGATTAAACTAATGGATGCTCGCACTAAAAGATGGTAAAATTTGATTCAGAGAGATTTGTGGCAAATGATTAACCCTCCTGAAAAATAACTGTTAATTACTGGTGTTGTCACAGGTACTTATGGTAAAGTCCCTTGTCATAATATGGGCCAGTTCCTGTGGTAAGTACCTGGTAATTACTGTTGTTGTCGCTGGCAGTGAGTGCAAAGTCCTTTGTCATAATATGGGCCAGTTCCTGTGGTAAATACCTGGTACTTACTGCCTAGTAACTGGTGTTGTTGCTGGTAATGACGATAATGTTCTTAGTCATAATATGGGCCATTTCCTGTGTTAAGTACCAGGTAATTACTGTGTAATTACTGGTGTTGCCACTGGTACTTATGGTAAAGTCCCTTGTCATAATATGGCCCAGTTCCTGTGTTAAGTACCACGTAATTACTGTGTAATTTCTGGTGTTGTCACAGGTACTTATGGTAAAGTCCCTTGTCATAATATGGGCCAGTTCCTGTGGTAAATACCTGGCACTTACTGCCTAATAACTGGTGTTTTGGCTGGTAATGACGATAATGTTCTTTGTCATAATATGGGCCAGTTCCTATGGTAAGTACCAGGTAATTACTGTGTAATTACTGGTGTTGTCACAGGTACTTATGGTAAAGTCTCTTGTCATAATATGGGCCAGTTCCTGTGGTAAGTACCAGGTAATTACTGTGTAATTACTGGTGTTGTCACAGGTACTTATGGTAAAGTCTCTTGTCATAATATGGGCCAGTTCCTGTGGTAAGTACCTGGTAATTACTGGTGTTGTTACTGGTACTTATGGTAAAGTTCTTTGTCATAATATGGGCCATTTCCTCTGTTAAGTACCAGGTAATTACTGGTGTTGTCACAGGTACTTATGGTAAAGTCCCTTGTCATAATATGGGCCAGTTCCTGTGTTAAGTACCAGGTAATTACTGGTGTCTTCACAGGTACTTATGGTAAAGTCCCTTGTCATAATATGGGCCAGTTCCTGTTGTAAGTACCAGGTAATTACTGGTGTCTTCACAGGTACTTATGGTAAAGTCTCTTGTCATAATATGGGCCAGTTCCTGTGGTAAGTACCTGGTAATTACTGGTGTTGTTACTGGTACTTATGGTAAAGTCCCTTGTCATAATATGGGCCAGTTCCTGTGGTAAATACCAGGTAATTACTGTGTAATTACTGGTGTTTTCACAGGTACTTATGGTTAAGTCTCTTGTCATAATATGGGCCAGTTCCTGTGGTAAGTACCAGGTAATTACTGTGTAATTACTGGTGTTGTCACAGGTACTTATGGTAAAGTCTCTTGTCATAATATGGGCCAGTTCCTGTGGTAAGTACCTGGTAATTACTGGTGTTGTTACTGGTACTTATGGTAAAGTCCCTTGTCATAATATGGGCCAGTTCCTGTGGTAAATACCAGGTAATTACTGTGTAATTACTGGTGTTTTCACAGGTACTTATGGTAAAGTCTCTTGTCATAATATGGGCCAGTTCCTGTGGTAAGTACCAGGTAATTACTGTGTAATTACTGGTGTTGTCACAGGTACTTATGGTAAAGTCTCTTGTCATAATATGGGCCAGTTCCTGTGGTAAGTACCTGGTAATTACTGTGTAATTACAGGTGTTGTCACAGGTACTTATGGTAAAGTCTCTTGTCATAATATGGGCCAGTTCCTGTGGTAAGTACCTGGTAATTACTGGTGTTGTTACTGGTAATGATGGTAAAGTTCTTTGTCATAATATGGGCCAGTTCCTGTGGTAAGTACCTGGTAATTACTGGTGTTGTTACTGGTACTTATGGTAAAGTTCTTTGTCATAATATGGGCCAGTTCCTGTGGTAAGTACCAGGTAATTACTGTGTAATTACTGGTGTTGTCACAGGTACTTATGGTAAAGTCTCTTGTCATAATATGGGCCAGTTCCTGTGGTAAGTACCTGGTAATTACTGGTGTTGTTACTGGTAATGATGGTAAAGTCCCTTGTCATAATATGGGCCATTTTCTGTGAGAAGTACCTGGTTATTACTGGTACTTATGGTAAAGTCCCTTGTCATAATATGGGCCATTTACTGTGTTAAGTACCATGTAATTACTGGTGTTGTCACTGGTACTTATGGTAAAGTCCCTTGTCATAATATGGGCCAGTTCCTGTGGTAAGTACCTGATACTTACTGTATAATTACTGGTGTGTTAATGTGTAATTACTGTAACTTGTGTTGGGTACCTAGTACTTACTATGTAATTACTGGTGTTTTATTTAACTCTTGTAAAGTATTGCAGTGTTTTTCTTGTGCTTGAAACTTGTTTTGAAATATGCATTAAATGGTAAGCTCTGTATTGCTACTGTCCTCTCTTTGCTTCTTGTCCCATATTAATAAAGAAACTTGTATTCCCTAATATTGTTTTATGTTTTTTATATTATACACATTCCTTTATACAAGTAGATGTTTCACTAACTACTAGAAACTATCACTTGATGATCAAAGAAGTAGGCTACCACCTTCACTAAGAGTTACCACTGTATCTAGGGTATCACAGTACATATCTTGTAATTTTCACGATAGTATATTTAAAGTACCACAATAAGTACCTGGAAGTACAACAGTAATTACTAGTAATTGCCACAATAAGTACCACTGTAAGTACTGGTACTTACCACTTTTAGTACCACAATAAGTACCACTGTAATTACTAGTACTTACCACTTTTAGTACCATAACAAGTACCACTGTAATTACTAGTACTTACCACTTTTAGTACCACAGTAAGTACCACAGTAAGTACTAGTACTTACTACTCTAGGTACCACACTAAGTACCACGGTTATTACTAGTAATTACCACTGGAAGTACCATGGACTTACTGGCCCGTAATGTAAAGTGTTACCCCAGTTTTATTTGCTGAACACGCACATTCGAAACCCATCACGGCTGCTGCCCCACAAATTCTTGACCAAGGTTACACTCGTATACACACCCATTCACTGTTTATGATTTTTGCATACGAGGAGGACGACCCCTCCCCCCCACATACACATTTCTTCTCCGAATGACGGTTTTCTTCCCCTCGCTTCTCTCAAGACTCGGGGATATCCAGGTACATTAATCAAAAATAATGAATAAAATGATCAGGCGGACAATGCGGGCGAAGCTTAGATACCCCTCGCTTTCGGAGGGAGAGTAACGGACCAACTTTATTAATCAACATTTTTTTTTCCTGATTAATTGTTACAAAGTGTCATCCATAAATTTCCCTTCATTTTAATAGTACTTCGGCCAACGCTAACAATATCCCCCGTGACCGCAGATTTATTGAGGCCTTGGCCGATTTGAGAGTCGCTAGAGAGAGAGAGAGAGAGAGAGACAACAGAGAGAGAACGAAAGAAGCAGCAGAAGAAGAAGAAGAGGGAGGGGGGGGGGGGGGGGGGGGGGGGGGAAACAACATCTCTTTTTAACAATGCTCGGAATGCTTGATGGAAAGTATGGCTATATTTGCAACCCGCGAACACTTAGTCTTCAGAATTGGCCTAATGGCAGTGTTTGTAGCTACAGCCTGGTCCCATGGAGCCCTGTCTACATCCTATCACAACCCACAAACCAACCCCCCCTCCTCCTCCGCACGCCACCTCCCCGCTCGCCCCATCCCTCCCTTGATAAGGTGAGGCGGCGGAGTAAACCATTACGGGTGACAGTTTCACTTTTCTCGCCCTAATTACTTGTTCCTGCCCATGTGGCATTTCTTAGAAAAATTTGTTGAATAATGACCGGCATTAAAATGGAGACTCTTAAGAATTTATATGCGGCGGCTTAATTCATCATGTACTTTCTTTATCTCCTGTGTAGATTTATATCCCGGGCATGTCGCGGGGGCCCTCTGCCTGGTGACACGGGCCTTCATCTACTTAAGGGCACTGCTGTGTATATCAGCGTCTGGAGCAACCCCCCCCCCCAAATCAGTATCTCACCTCTAGTCCCATCCCGGGAGCTGACCGTGCAGGTGCTCGGAGAATTTGTCTCCCTCGGCGTCAGTGAAGCCCTTTGATAGAAATTCACCCAAAAAACAGCAATAATTAAACGCATGTATCAACATAATACTGCTTTATATACTTTTATAGTGATGTCTTCCCTTTTTTATACCAAGGGTGCCAATTTTTAACCAAGGGCACAGTATCTCACCGGTCTTTATTGCCGCATTAATGAAATGTACAACAGCCATCGTGAACAATAAACAGTAAATTCCAACATTAAAAAAAGGATAAGTTTTCCTTTTTTTTTTTCATTTTCGTACCTTGTTGCAGATGTTTATTGTTTGCGTTCAGGTCAAAAAATATATTGCCGACATCAGTGCGTTTTAGTCAGTGTCCCAGACTTTGCCTTTGAAGCCGAGATTAATGTCCAGAGAAACAAACGCGGTACAGATGTGCACCGTGTCCTTGTTTGTCCGGATCAAATGATGCACGCTGCTGCTGCTCGGCTCAAAACATCAAAATACAGACAAACTCCTCTAAAAGTCAAGCATGTTGTTTGGTTTGAAGCTGATGTTGCGTTTTGAACTCTACAAACATGTTATGAGTGTTCGCATGTGAGTTTAAAATGTGCACTTTTGAATTAAGTCTTTCCAAGTATCCAAACTTGTTTTATTTCTGTGGCATATCGGTTTCACATAGATATCTGTAAACTGTATATTGTAAGGGATTTCCTGTGGTTTTAATCAGTTTTGTGGTTTTATAGCGATGTGACGCTCATGACCGATCTGCTCTTTATAACGTCTCTTTACGGTGAACAGCTTGAGCCGGATCTCTATTATGAAAGGCGCCGGATCTATTTTTCAATCAATCAATTTACCCACAACCTCACCCTAACTCTTAAATGATTACTAATGCTTGTTAATACTTAATGAGCACACCTTAATCTAAAGCGATACCAAATGTTATATTAAAAAGAGCCTCTCTTTTGAACGGCTCTTTGAAATGAACGGATCCCAAAGACTCCGATCACAGAAAAGAGCCGTAAATCCCATCACAAATGTTTTATAAGTTGTGGATATCATGTTAAAGGGGCTGGAAGCAAGTTCGCCATTTTATACTCACTACTGCCACCTCAGGCCATATGTGTAACTGCACCTTCTATATTAAGCTCGTGCGTGACGGCAATTCGGGCCGAAGTGACACATTTTTGAGTGACCGTACAGGATTTTAGAGGCAGTTGTGGTGAACAGGTCTGGGCTCATTCTACACATTAGGACATGGCTGGAACATGTAGGGGGAGGAAAATACTTAATTTTAACATTTTTAAATTCCTTATAGTCCCTTTAAGGAGGAGGAGCTGCCACAGGCTTCTAGTGTCTCCACACTGACCTTGGCTCATTCATTCAGCGCTCTCTCTCTCTCCTATTCTGTGCCTTTTCCCCTAATAAAATGTATAATTAAAAGATATTTGCATGTTATTGTTTGTTCTCTGGATCATCTGGATAAAGAATCTGTTAATTTAACCTGTTAATTTGACAATGCGAGCCGGGCGCTGTGTCTGAGCCACACATTTGTAAAAAAAAAAACTGGACTACAAGTTAAAGCCAGTTCCTCTGCACGTTTAGGAGAAGCGTTACATTGTTTCTGTGATGGAAACATATGTGACTTCTTGGAAGCAAAAGAAAAGTAACCCCAAAGCATCAATGATAATGCATTAACAAATTCCTTATCATGGAGTGAAGTATACTCCCAGTATTGCTAGCATTATGTTCAAAGTGAACCCTCTGTGTGGCAGACAGCTTTTGATACGGTTCCTCATGCCTGAACGATCGGTAATGTCCAAACTCTCTGACATCACCTCGCCTGACCACATCTGTCGTGAGCTCATTCTCCCTCCAACTCTCAGATTCATTGCTTGTCTTTGATAATTCACCATCAATGTGACAGTAAATTGTGTGCATTCTTGAAGCATTGGTACCATCCGAGCGCACGTTCTTGCCATCTTTATTTTCAGCGACTTCAGAGCTTTCACTCGCAGGGTCACTTGATGTCTATATAAAGTTGCTCTCAATCCGGTTTGTGACTTTAGCCCTACCAGTGTCACAATCACTCTCCCTTTCTTTCTGTTTCTCTGGGTGCTTTTTGTGACCTGCGTGTGGTGGAGGCTCATTGGCCTTTTACATCATCCCTCTGGCAAACTTCTGGAATAACCACACTTTTTTCCATTGATGATAACACCACTTTCCTTTAGGGGCCCTCTTCAGCAGGTGAGTGTGTGGGGGCTGCTCATTACAAAAGCCATTAGATCCCGTGCCCAGTCTGCATACTGTTTTGTCATCTTCCAATGTGGTCCAACTTGTGGTGAGGCCTTGAAACAAAGCCCTACCCTATATGGTTATTTTGCTTTGTGTACTCAAAGGTGTAGAAGTTGTTTTACTAAGCTCAGGATGGGCCAGCGTTGGTTCTATATCTCTGTCATATATCTATGGGGGTTCTGAATCTCCCCTGGCCGTCTCTCCTCTGAGTATAAAGCCTCCTAGAGTACCGGCCCTGACCAAGGACTTCCTGAGGTGGAACTCCCAGCAGGTTAATGATTGTCCTCTGATTGTTGTATGGCAAAATGCCAGAGAAAGGATGACTAAAACCACCCCAGTGACCGCGTCGATCACTTCAGTAAGAGGTAAGTCCCAGGCTAACCTCTGGAGCTATGTACACGTGTGGCTGCAGTGACATTCCCTGTTTAAAGGAACAGGCCCTTCCATGCAGAGATATGTTCTTACCTGAGCTTAGACGAGTTGATTCGTACCTGTCTGGTCTTTGTGGAAGAGCTTGGTCGCTTCTAACTTCACCCCATTTGGAGCTATAGGAATACATTGGGAGAGGCCAAATGCTAACAATATCTTTGGTGTTTTTGCGTGACTGAGGGCATGCACAAAGACCACACAGGTACATATGAACTCGTCTAAACTCAGGTGAGCACATATCACAGTATGTCAAAACAATGGCCTGTTCCTTTAAGCTCTGCCTGAGGGCTAGCCCAAAATCAATTAACTTTAGTTTGAATGGTTGATATATTTGGTTGACAATTATGTTGTCCAGTTTGAGGTCTGTGTAAAGGATTCACAACTGTTTCAGTCCCTCAAACGCCACCAAAAGCTGCTGAGCGATTACTCTGATTTCACTAAGAGGGAAAAGTATACCGTTGCCTGTCCAGTTGGTCAAACAAGCTCAAACCAGCAATTATAATTCTTCCACACAATATGCTCTATGAATATGACTATATGTTTATGTATTTGTTGGGATTCGGATGATGAAGTAGGCAGAGAATTTTGACATCTCTGCAGAAATTCTCTTGGCCAAAATTCTCTAATATCTTTGTTTTATTTGTAGAACCTCATCTCCCGTCCCGTTTTTGAGCTCATGAGACGGAGCCTGACTAAATGTGCAGGATTACCCAAACGCAAACGGGAAACAAAATGGAGCTCCAGGTATAGATGTGTCTCCCAAATGCGGGAACGACATTATGACTCTAAAATCCTATAATGTAAAAACAAAAGGTTGCGTAGCCCTTTAAAAACCTCTCACGTAGCATATGTATCTCGAGTGTTTGTATTTGCTGATTATTGCCCTCCACACGCCTTGCTATTTAAGTATGCACAGATTTTAAGTCATGCATTAAGATGATTTATGAACGGTATCAAGCAGAGCCACCTACAGCTTTGCCGTTATTGCTGTTGTTTTTTTTACTTATTTCCTTGGGGTAATTTGCTCCGTGCTCTCTGGTGCGTACCCACTTAGAACAGCTTTGTGTGTTCAAGGGCATAACGCTGGGCACCGCATACTGTATGAAGTGCGGCTATAATGTCAGGATGGATGGCGCTGACCTACACGAGCATCTATAGGATTTGTGCTTGACTAATACTATGCAGTTAAGATGTCGTCAATGAGGATGTCAAACAGCGGCATAATGTCTTAATAAGTGTTATATTGAAAAAAATATATATATTAAAATCCACTACTGCATTTTACTAAACCACTATACTTAAGGAGAGCCGGTAACTTTACTTGTTGTGTTACTGTTGAGTAAACTTATTACTTTTACGTTACTGCCTTGTGAAACTTTCTAGACTCCAAAGTAAAAAGTATTAAATTGACAACGTGTTGTTCCATGTGTGTTTGAGTGCGATTTTCATGATTTGACAGAACTTTTACTTGTGTTGGAGTTTTATTTGACAAGGAGTATCTGTACTTTTACTCAAGTAAAAAAATCAAGTAAATAATTACAAAAAATAGGATATGTATTTGTGTGTCTTTTCCTCAGTTTCTGAAATGAGTTTTTCTTTTCATTCTTTTCACTTTTCAAAGGGTATCACTTTATTTTACACTACCTTGATACATTATACTGAACTAAGTTGTGTACTATGTAATGTGCTCTATAACAATCTGTAATAACTTGTACCTATATAGTACGTACACAATGGAATAACATGTATAGAACTTTATAAGTACATAATGTAATAGGACACAAGACGCTTAGGGTTTGGGGTTAAGGTTAGGGTTAGAGTTAGAATTATGTCTTATTACATTATGTACCTACAAACTACAAATACATATTATTCCATTGTGTATCTAACCCATAGTTACAAGTTATTACAGATTATTACAAAGCCCATTACACTGTACTAAATTTAGTTAGGTACAATGTATCAAGTAGTAGTGTAGTGTAAGTGTTACCAAAGAAAGAAAACAGAAGTAGGGGACAATCGCATTGCAGTGAATCGTGGTCAGGAGTACCGAGCTGGAGGTTTCAGTCTCCTGTGCATGTTTTGGGTGCTTTGTTTTCTCTTATTAGCTTAACTTATTAAACACAAAAAAAAATAAGCTGCAGATCTCAAGATTTGTCTCCTGGTGCTGCATTGTGGGCAGTCACTGTTCCTAATGGTTTGTCCCTGTGGCCCTGAAGGATGGCTCAAATGCAAAGGACAATAGAGCACTGGTATATTATGAATACACCAATGTCCCATAGACACTGCTATATTTAAGTCCAGTACCTCACATGCCTCTTGTCATATTTCTCTCAAAACTTTGTATCAAAATTCTGGTTCTCTTGAACAACGCTATATAAAACCTATATGTAAATGAACCTCGTCTCCTCAGGTGAAACAAGTGCAGTCGCCCTGTCCAATTATACCCCACACCCTCTCCCCCAGTGACTGCTTTGTGTGCGCAGTGTCTGGATGTGAGCTGTGATCCGATCATCTGACAGACTCGACTTTGCACTCTGCCTGACCCTGGACCCGGTGGGCATCTCTATGCTAATGACATGCAAATGACATAATCGGTGGCACACTTGCGGTGAGGACATAGAGACATCACCACATTGTGCCACATTCAAGCTACAAGGGGTAGTAATCCAATCAAGAAGTACAGGTACTATCAATGATATACAAATCTTTTACTGTTTACTCTTCTGTAGTGACTGGCTAATAATATTATCTGCCCTTGCAGAAGTTTATTACCACTGTTGATCATTTAGCGATAAAATGTGCAATAATAATAATGATGATGATGATGGCTTACACTTGTATTGCGCTTTACAACCCTGCATTACCAAGTTTTTCAAAGCGCTGCACTATCGTCATTATTCATTCACGTCATACTCGGTGGTGGTAAGCTACTGTTGTAAAGCCACAGCTGCCCTGGGGTAGACTGACGGAAGCAAGGCTACTAGTCTGGTCTGTGCCATCAGTTCCTCTGACCACCACCAACCACTTACTACATTCATTCTGGCCAATTACATGTTTTTAGTGGTAGGGGAAACCGGAGAACCTGGAGGAGCCCTACACAGACATGGAAGAACATGCAAACTCAGACACAGAAATACCCTCCCCTGAACATGCTATAACCCTCATGAAAAGCACTCATGGAGTCAAAACGCTTGTCTGGCCCCTGTTGATGTCACAGACGTGGAACACAAATGGTAAGATGCTCAAAAGTACTTTTCAGAGCCTGCTTGACGCTTCAGACCAATGGAACCAACTACGCCTCTGCTCGTTTAAACATTGCGACTGTGGCTTGTGGAAATTTGGATCCTTTTCTTCACAGGTAATCGGTCCAAGTCTTGGCTGTTGTCGTTTCCTTGGGCAAGACACTCAACCCACATTGCCTATGTATGAATATTGCGTGTTTGTGAGTGGTTGGTGGTTTTGAAGGGCCGATGGCACCGATTGGTTTAGCCTCTCTTCCATCAGTCAGCGGTGAGATAAGTAGCTCACCACCTCCGAATTTAAGCTTTCACCCCTCTCTCCGGCAGAGAAAAACAATGTTCTTTATCATTAAAGTCATTTCAAAGCAAATTTTCTGACCTGATTGTCAGCGGTATCTTCCCACACCTTCACAAAACTTTACTAATCGATTATGAAAAGACAGGCAGCTTGTAATAACGGCATTGTGGAGGAAAGGTCAATTAAACACGCTTGTATTACCCATTCATCGGGTGAACCAAGGGGCCACACAGATCGCAGTGCTGTACGTATCAATCAGGTGTGACAGCGCTAAAGTGAGAGGCTGTGACATGACAGGCGCTCCCTGCCAGGAGGCTTGTCTTTGTAATGATAGGCAGTGCTTCGGAGCATGAGACAATCTGTGCACCTTTCTCTCTCCCTCTCTCGCCTTTGCCTCGATCTCTCTCTTTGATAACTATCACTGTCAAGGGGAGACAGTGCCCAATGTATGACAATTTGTTCATTATCATAGTGAATAGATTTTCACAGTCTCCCACCAGTGTGCCACCGGCGGATAGATGAATATCAAACAGGCCTCTCCTTTGTCCTAGGGGCCAAATTTGGGAAATAACATCTCATCGCACTCTCTCCTTCTCTCTCTCTATCCCCGGCCGAAGGAGCAGTGACACCTCAAGTATCACTCAGCCCACAAGGTGTCTGTTAAAGAGAGTGAGAGAGTGTGTGTTTCCAAGGGATTCTACCTGAAAAGAGAGGACTTTAAAAAATATTGGAACACTTCACACACTTCAGCAGCCCTCTCTGCATGAAGACACGGGACAAGTCTGAGAGGGGAATCTTAGGAAGTGTTTTAATACTGTATATTTCCTAAAATAACGTTGTATTTATAAACTTGATTATACCACTTAAGATGCAGAACATTTACCCTTTAATGACATGTATGTTTGTAGTTCTATCTTAAATGTGAAAATGAATCACTTATGCTCATTCTGCACCAACTTTTCAAGACTTTTCAAAAGATGATATACTTATGATTCAGTTGTTTGCACACTATCCTTTCTTTGACTGCACAGTTTTACTGACACATTGTTTCCACATTTTCTATCGAAGAGTAAGGTTAGGTTTTAGGACAAACTTGCAAGCTCTGACATAAAAACAAATGATTAGTCTATTCTATTAAAGTCGGTTTGATTCTAACAATCAATTTCCCTCCATGCATTTATATGGGGACATGACTTCAAAGGCTTTTTTATTGTAATGCATTTGCTTCACTTACGAGCACCTTTTTTCAGTCAGATAGATGCCCAATTTCTAAACTGAATTACTATACTTTTAGAGCAAAAGACAAAGATTTTTTTTACTAATACAATTTAAGGGTACATGCAAGTTGGTCATTTTTCTACTCACTACTGCCATCTCAGGTCATACGTGTAACTGCAGGTTCTATATTAAGCTCGTGCATGAAGGCACTTCAGACCCGAATTAACACCTTTTTGAGTGACAGTGTAGGATTTTAGAGGCAGTTGTGTGCAGGTCTGGGCTCTTTCTACACATTAGGACACGACTGGAACATGTAGGGGGAGGAAAATACTCAGTTTTAACATTTTTAAACTCCGTATAATCCCTTTAAGACATCTCCTCAATCAACAAAATAAACCCATACTGTTAAACCTGCCTTTTTCCCCTCATTCTAATAACATTTCTCTGTCTGTTCTCAGTCTCAGTCAGTTCTTACACATTTTTACACATAAATTGTTGACCTATGTCTATAATAAAAACTTAAGTAATGTGCACATGTGGCCCCAGAATGTGACATACATGTTTGTGGAATGTAGCCCTCGAACCGTATTTTGTTTGCATCATGTTGAAAAAAATTGTAAAAAAATAATAACAATAATTTGCGGCACAGACGAGCAACCACATGGCAATTTTTGAGATTATGATGATGCAGAGGACAGGGTGAAGAGGTGAAATACCGTGACAAAAAGGACAGCTGCTTTTAAATACAATGCCACCCATTAATGCGTAAAGGCTAAAAAGTCTTCTCAGAAAATGTATTACATCCAGGTTGTTGAAACATGCAACATGTTACTTTAAAGGCATTTCTAGTTCTAGTCGTCGGGTCAAAAAAAAAGTCATTTTCACACATATTATGTGTAATGTGCATCTTATAAAGTGATTCAATCAGGAAGTAGCAGGCTATTGTTGCTGTATTGGGGAAGTATTGCTCCCTAAAAGTTGTGAAATAAACTCATCCCTGTGAAAAATAAGCCTTCGCTCTGTAAGTTTCAATGAAAGCCTATGAAACAATATTCTTTTCCCTGATTTTTTATTTTCAAACCACAGACAAACTTATGGCTAATGGCTGCTCATGTACCGCTTTCATTACTTGTACACAAAACAAGTTAAAGGGTCTTTGGCAAAATATTGAATACAGTTTATTTGTGTATAATGAGTAAATAAACATCAAAAGTAAAAAGCTGCACAGACAAAATTGATGAATGAAGCAACATTTCAGCACTTTTTATTCATGTTTTATTGCACACTTTGTAACTAAAAGCCAGGCCACAATCTCTTTTACCTACAAAGTTTTTTTTTTCCCCTTTTTTTTTCGAAGAAGATAATTTATGAAAATGACTTTTTGCTCATTTTGTTTAATGTATGCACTTTAACAATTAATAACCCAAGCGCTGGGAGATTTTCAACTAAAGGCCATTAATTTGTATAAATCTGCCAGGCCGTGACAGCGAGAGATTTTTTAAACTGATCTGAGGGAAAGTGAAATTATTCTGTAGCCCCGGGGTTAAATCCTGGTCTTCGGCTCAGGTCTGCGGGCTCCTCGCCGCACTCCCGACCTTGGCATTGATCTACCTCTGCTCTCGCTGGAGTCCATATATTCTGCTCCTTCACCCCGGTATCGCTTTGCATTATTGCGCTCATTTCTTTTGTTATCAGCCCGATGAGGGTGCGTTTGTGAGTGGACTCAAGGCTCAGCGATAACGTTGCAATCTGCGATGACGAATGGCCGCGAGAAAGTGTAAATGGGATTTCTGAATCGTAGCAGGTTAGTGTTATTTTGTGACTTTTTCAATTAAAATAGTTTTGAAGTGGAGAATGACTGATTGTGTGCGGATGTGTTTTTGTCTTGTCTATCCGAGCTGGTCCAAACCTAATCAAAGTGAAGAAAATGTAAAAAAAAATACTTTGGAAATTGGAATGGATGACATGTAACTCTTAGACACGGCCTGCTTTAAACTTGCATCTGCTTATTTTCTTGAATGGTCAACACTTTTAAAACAGTATCTGTGATTTGTTTTCCACAGCAATACATTAAACTCACTTGGTCGATGTCAGCCGACCATAGCAAGGAGGCCCTGGTTTCAATGACTGAATCAAATGTGTGTAGGAATATGGATTTTCAAATGTCGTCGCCTAGATCGGGTTGATTGAGTCGAGGACATTGTACTTTCATGTTCAGAAGTTGCTTCACGCTCTTGTAGTCAAAATGTAAAACTGGTTAGACACACAAGCCAAAGGTCTAGTTAAACTCTACCCACTCCTGAGGGGAGGAATCAGGACTACAAGACCAAAATATTGTTTTTGTTCTCACTAAAACAGTTTCACAAATTAAAGTGAGACACAAGTGAAAATATAGATTTTTGGTGGGAAAAGTAGAGATTTTTAAAGCTAGTTTTCTCCCTTGAAGGGGCTAGATGCAAATTGGCCATTTTATACTCCCTACTGCCACCTCAGGTCATACGTGCAACTGCACCTTCTATATTAAGCTCGTGCAGGACGGCACGGACCCGAATTAACACCCTTTTCAGTGACAGTCCAGGATTTTAGAGGCAGTTGCGGTGGAAATGTCTGGGCTCATTCTACACATTAGGACTTTGTTGGAACATGTAGGGGGAGGAAAATACATAATTTTGATTCTTATTTTATGACATTGTGTCCGCTATAGCGAGGTGGAGATATCCCGGCTGTAGCTACAACATCGCTTTGCAAAGCCAGCATTCCCACGCACATTCATTCACAAATAGTGACATATTTATAGCTTATTCAAAAACGAAACAAGATATCCATAATTCCCTCAGAAAAAAAATATTTAGATTTTGTCGCTGAAAGTATAGGTGATTTTGGCCATTTTCAGGCATAACATTTTTCTTCTCATATTTATATGAGTTATCTACAGCAGAAGTTTCACATTTTTCCCTATTCACCTGCAGTGTCTCGCCTTAACAGTCTTTGTTCTGGGCTGGGCCAAAACTGGGAGTCATTTGGTGTCCATTATAGAGGGGAGGGCAAATTATACCAAAGCACGGGGAAAAAACTTCCCTTGTAACATCACCATAAAATTGATTAATTTTATGTTGATGTTTTTATTGATTTTATATGTTTTCATGTAATTTTCTTTTCAACTGTAATGCAATTGAATTGCTTTGCGTATGAATTGTGCTCAACAAATAAACTTGCCTTGTCTTGTTAACACTAGGGCTGATCGATATTGGAGTAACTTGTGATATGCGATACGGCTGTGCAATATCGCGATAACAATATTATTACAATATTTCACTAAATCATTTGAAAACAATATGTTCCATTCTAATTAAAGACAAATCGTACTGAACTTCCACACATTAATAAGTTCAAAGCATTGTTTGTGTTTGGCTGAGTTTGCAAAAAATGTGTGGTTTCTTGCAATACAGATATTGCATCACCTAATATCGCGATACGATATTTCTTGCGATATATTGTGCAGCCCTAGTTAACACCACTCACAAATGTCATCTACTAGAATTCTGACCTCAATATCATCAAAAGTATGGTTAGCGGCTTTAAGATGTACGTGTACTCCTGCTGTTCCTACAATGTTGATACATCCTCTAGTATAGAAGCTGTTTTGTTTCCACTTCATATTGCTCACTGCTCACCTTCCTTACATTGAATGTAAAGCTTTGTTCTGTTTGTGACTGGGTGTCTTGACTTTTGGACGGGCTACCTTTTGTCTCAAGGTGTTGATGGGTCTGTCTGGTTCTTCCCTGAGAAAACCTCAATGTTTTATACGGCATTAAGTTTGAGCAGATTGTAGAAACACACAATACTTGAACAAGAACTCCATTTGCCCAATGAAATATATAGATGTGGTGAAAGTTTTGGGAGAATACTTTATTGTCTTTGTGCCGTTTTGAGCGCGTTCACCTGCCGGCCGCTGGAGCTGGATTTGTTATCTAGATCAGAGCCATTTAGAGGCATTCATTCATCATGTACGCCAGCTCTGAACCACGGCAAACGGAGGCAACCGCAACATCCGGGCCATCCACCAATGTCTGCTCCATTCTGGGTCAAGGTGATAAAGTCAGCCACGCTAAAGTCAGACAAACTCAACAAACTCCAGTCGAGACCAAAATACGATCGCACTGTGTCTCAATGCGGTTGAATGAATTTATAGAAGAATCTGTAATTGGGTTCCTTGCGCCTTTGTAAGACTTTGTGGCATGATTGCTTTGAAAACGGCCAGTCCTTGCATTCCAGCATTTCCATGTTGAGCAGTGAGCAGTTATTTGAAGACCGAAGCATTTCTCATTCACTATGAATTTGGCTAGATATGTGAGCACATAATTTGATCACAGCTATTGGAGGAAGCTGATATTTGTGTTTCCTTGCACTTTTCTTCGGTCCTCAACTTTAAAGCCTGGCTACAGACAATATTATTTCATCTAAAAATAGAGCTTCCTCCTGTGAAAACTCTGAGGGGGATATCATACTTTTAACCACGCTGGTTTTTGCTCTCTGAATTTTGAAACTTTGAGCTTTTGGCTTTGAATGACAGGCCCTGGAGAACTGTGGTTGTCACTCCGAGCTTCCTGCTTTTGGCCCTTTTGAACTTGATCTGTAGTAGAAGCAAGGTGCGCAGTCTTAATTTCACACACCACATTGGCCCATCACCATGAATGGGGTGGAATCAACACTGTTTACAGGGCTGCTGCTTTGATGCCCTAAGCATTTTTTCTATGGTAACTGTGTATGTGGGGAGTCTGTGGCTCTATTACGGGAGTCTCGTATGGAATTGAAAGCTACTTATTCTTCAAAACCATGTGCAACTATATGATTTGTACAGTATGAGATGATATTTCAACACAATTAAAGAACATTTCTTTAGTTTCATCCTTTTACCAACCAAGGGGGTCATTTATGAAGCGTTTTAACACGTGCAAGCGCAGTTAATATTTGTGTTTCTAAAAACAGCAAAGGCCGCAGCACAAACTTAGCACATGGGTCCTCATGAATATGCGAACGAAGGCCATTTTGCCACAATGCGCAAAATTACAGGTGGGGAAAATGCCAATGATTGCGTTTAGTGATCGCTGTTGTATTTATCGTGACTATGTGAAGTAAAACTGCGCAAGTAATTAGTATGTGGGAGAAGGAGGTGTAAACCTTTGCGCAGAACAATATAACGCAGTTTGTGCACGGTGCACCAATGTGGCATTCTAAACATTTGCAAATGTTTGTATCTGGCTCATTTACAAAGATATAATAATATTTGGGTTGTTGCAGGTTGATAAAGTAAGTACACGATACCTGCAGCCTTGTTTCCTTTCGCTCTTAAAGGTCCTATATCATGCAAAATCGACTTTTTGGAGCTTTTAGCCATGTTGTTATGCTATTTCCTTATCAAAAACACCCCCAGAGTGGTTTGTGGCTTCATTCACGCAGCTCTCCGTAATCCTCCTGAATCCTGCTCTCTGAGCAGCTGCTCCTCCCTCTCCTGGTGAACGACTGAGTGTTCAGTTGTGTCGTAACAGCGGAACGGAAGTGCTCGACGTCTGTAATGTAATGCCTTAATTCTATGCTTACGGCCTGATTTAAATTTGTAAAACAGCGTTTTCATTATTTCTGTCGTAAGAGAGAAACAAAGAGAAAAAAAAAGAAGAAAAAAAAATAAAAAAAAATAAAAAGGATGTGCCCGAGGTGCTTCCAGGTCAGCTGTGGCCAAAACAAACACATGGCCTGAGCGTCTGAACAGATCAGTCATGTTTGCGCTGCAGCTGTGAAGATGGAGCTCGTTACCTACTCTGGACACACCTGTTCTTTATTCTTAACTAACGATAATGTCACGGAGAAAAAGAAGCACGTTTGGCTACGGAGTTTATTCAACCTTTTTCAAGGAGAGGCCGCTCGTCTAGCTGTTTTTTTCTCCGGGATTCAGCGACTATCAGCCAAAATATTGTTTTTCTGTGACTGTCTCTGATGGATGTTTGGTGAACCTTCGCCAGAACCAAAATGGATTAACCAACGCAAGTCCCACTATGTAAACAGCGATGGACCAGAATGGTGAGTTAGTCCAAACGCGGGTTAGCTTGTGTGTTAGCATATTAGCATGTGTGTTAGCCATTTATGAAGCTGTGTTGCAGATGTGAACTCCGTATAACTGCATCGTGAAGCAATTTCACTTATTGCTGTTTATTTATATTACGGTAAAGTGGTATGTGCAGAGAGAGGGGGCGGAGTTAACTGAATCGAAGCGTTGTGTCTTCCGGGTTTGAAAAATACCTCCAGAAAACACTTATATTTATCACAAAAATGATTGCTCCATAGTGGTAGAAGTACAATATATCATATAAATGCCTATACTTAACTTTGGAATGGCTAAAATAGCATGATATAGCTCCTTTAACTGCAGTTCACCACCACTGTGCACGGGTCTGTCCCATGTCCTTATAAAGTCCTTAATCCTCACGAAATCCACAGGGTTTGTGCACAACACTGATGGTGTATTGATGACAGGCTGTATGAGGAGGCACGGGCCGTATGTTCACCTGCCGCTCAGGTCCCCAAAATGCGGCCGGTACGCGCGTGTATTCCTGCTGGATTAATATTCTCTGCTTTTGAAGAGTCCATGATAAAACCTCATAATCTTCGGACAAACATCCAGCAGCGCTGAGCTGTTTCCATCCCAGATATGACGGTGGCCTGTGCGCTCCGTACACGCAGCAGGTGACATGCTCCTCAGACCAGCGCGTGGAGGGCATTAAGTTTTTGTTTTTACCCCTGCACCAACACGTGCAAGTACAAGATTAAATAACTGAAGGCAACAGAAATAAAATCACTGGCAATATCTCTTGGATATTTCTTTAAAGCCAAGAGTATTTATTTGCTATAGCCTAAAAATAATTTGTTTTTTATTAAAAAGGGATAATTATTGATTGTGGACATCTGTCCTTTGTTTGTCATAACTTGTAAATGTTCCCTCAAAAGCGCTCGGTCAGGTATAAGAGCCGCAGCGGTTTGCGCAGACTGTGCTCGTGCAGTTAAGTCATTTGCATATCACATTTGTGGCACAAATAATAGTTTATTATTTTTCGCAGAGTTTCTAATAGTAAATCAGGAGCAACATGCCCACTCTCTAATTTTAAGTAGTACCCGCAATTTAGCTCCAGGCTTAGTAAATGACCCCCCAAGTGTTTTTTCGACTGTAAAGGGTGGGGCGTGGGAACATCCGTTTTGAAAAGAGGGTGGTGACATTAAGTCACGTTGGGGTGGGTGAGGGTGCAATTGAAGTTTTTGTCCACACTCGTTTCAGTTTGCAAACATGCTGTGACTGGTTGAAGGAGCAGCGCGCTTTTGTCGTAGAGCTGTAACGGCCTTTCTGTCATCGCTTGTCATCACTTCAAAATTCCCCCACAAGGCCGTGTTCCTGATCGCAAATCGGTTTTATGGTGGATGCCTTCAGGGGTCATTTGTTCTTACTTTTATCTAGAAAATGGTCATGCTGTTAATCTGTATTCATAATCCTTTTTTGACAATGATCAACAACTTTTATTGCCTCCGCTCGATGTAATAGAACTGGACAATGTGTGGCTTCAGACCACATCGCCGGGATTTCAATGGATTTTTTGAGTGAAGCCTGCCCTGGGCGACTGATCTCCCAAAGAGGGGACGTAAAGTGGCCTGCACACTTGCCTGATTTAGCCCCCTGTGATTATTTCCTGTGGGGTTGCGTAAAAAATGACGAAATTGCCAATATACCGGTCAACATGCTCGAAAGAGTGGACAAAGACGTTCAGAATCGTCGAAATCAGTGTATTGAGAGTTTTTTTTATTACATTTTCCCACGCCCCACCCTGTATGTGTATGTATACAGTATGTACTGTGTGTTTGCATGCAACTACAGTATGTGACTCACCAAGCGAATGGGGGGTTAGTTGGAAAGGACTAGACTGGAAAGCGACCAAGCGACTGGTTGGAAAGTCCAGCTCTTTTTCATACATCGCAAAACTTTATATATTTTGCTAAAGTAAATTTAAAATAATAATAATCTTGTCCAGCACCTATATCCCTCCACCTTTTCCTCTCCTCCCACCGCATCTCTCCCTCTCACCCTCTCTCTCCCACCACTGCTAGTTTTTTAAGTTCAGCCTGTGAGAGCATGTCTTCATTAGCTGCATTAACATTCACAGGCTGTAGTAAATTCTGACAGTGAAAAGGTCCCCGTAACCTTTAGTTGTGCAGAAATTTACTTCCCCAGAAAATTACAGCTGGCACTGTCTTAATTAATGCCCGCTTTCTTCTCTTGAAAACCCAAGGCCTGTCAGCTGCGGGAGGAGAGAGAAAGAAAGAACAAAAAAGAAAAAGAAAAAAAAAACAGTGTGGAGGAGAGAGGAAAGGAATTAGGACAGAGGGGAGAGGATGGTGGAGGGATTTGAGCCTGCTAAATGGTTTACTTACCAACTTGGTACAATGAGGTTTACCGTGCATCATCAGTGTGCCCAGGAGGATAAAGACGTTTAAATTAAATATTGTTTCGTCGATGATATTCATGGAAGTTGGGAAGCTGCTTATTTGTAGATCTTTTGTTAGTTCTTAAAGTGTTAGTTTTGGTCCAGACTTGTCCAAACTTTCCCAACACGTTCCTTACATCCTGATACATCATGGGAATTAATCTGTATGTTTTACAGCTTTCAGGGAACAGCGTGACCTATGTCTAATACTTGGTAAATCTGAGCAATGAGCAATTCTATGCTACATTTATCTTCTTTCATGACCGACCAGAGGCAATCCCCATTAAGCCGGCATGTGAAATGCATCAAAATAACTTATGAATTGTTCAAACTTTCCTGGAGATACTTCATTTGTTCCACAGTAGAATTGCAGAACGAATCCAGCGCCCACACAATATTGCATCGGGCCATATATGCGCGCATTGTTGATATCCTCCCATAAGCAGATTCACTACATTCAGATATATAGTAGAACTCCAATCGCCCCATTCTTTCTCTTTGTTTTTTTTGTCATCCAAAGTGGTACGGTTACAAGACGCAACAAAAAAAAGAAAGAAAGAGGGGGGGGGGGCTTTGGAAGAAACTAATACATATTTTATCCCTGGGCTATCTCCTGGGTGCAGATGCCGCTTTGTTCGCTGGCCCATGGAGGCGGCGAAATGGCTAAAAGGACCAGGAAATCCATCTTCACACTGGGGAAGCCCAACATGCCCAATCCGGCGCTGATTAGGCCACAAACAAATTAGAATAAATAGCAGCATTCGTCTACATTGGGGCGAACGGAGCGCTTAACATTTTTCAGCGCGTGTGTGTGGCGCGAGGAGGGCGGAATGCAAGACGCTTAGTTCTTGTTTCTTCCTTTTCTTTTGTGCTTTTAGTGTCAGGAAGGATAGCAGTGAGTGATGTTTAATTGTACACAGAAAGGAAAGTCGCCGTTTTTTTCAATCGCCTTGACCTTTTTAACAAGCCTTAAAGGAATAGGCCACCGTTTTTATATACTAAGATATGTTCTTACCTCACTTTAGTCGAGTTAATATATCCCCGTCTGGTCATTGTCCGCGCGCTCTGTCACGCAAACGGAGCACATACGCAGCCTCTCCCACATGTCACATAGCTCCGAAAAAGCTCACGATAGAAGCTACCAAGCTCTTCCACGTGTTCCCTATTTAAATAAAGTTACGTGAAGTGTTTTCATGCGAAGTATATTTACACAGAAATGTAACGTGTCGATTTTATAAGCAAATAAAAAGGGGGACTATATTGTGAGGCGTAATGATACGAGGAGCACAGCGTCCGCGTAGTAACTCCTAAAGACTTCCCCTGCTCACTTCCGTCAATAACCTTTAGGAGTTACTGCGCGGACGTTTTACTCCTCGTATCATTACGCCTCACAATATAGTACCCCTTTTTATTTGCTTATAAAATCGACACGTTACATTTCTGTGTAAATATACTTCGCATGAAAACACTTCACGTAACTTTATTTAAATAGGGAACACGTGGAAGAGCTTGGTAGCTTCTATCGTGAGCTTTTTCGGAGCTATGTCACATATGGGAGAGGCTGCGTATGTGCTCCGTTTGCGTGACAGAGCGCGCGGACAATGACCAGACGGGGATATATTAACTCGACTAAAGTGAGGTAAGAACACATCTTAGTATATAAAAACGGTGGCCTATTCCTTTAACCAATTTTTTAAAGCTGCGAGTAAAGATTCCGCGATATATATATATTTTTTTCGCTGTGTATTCAGGTGCGATGCTCAGAAAAGCTCGATCATCTTTCCCTCACCCACGGCGGTTGCCTCCCATGTTGCCTCCATCTCCGAAGACGGTAATTAGAGAAGCCAAGACAAGAGCTGTGTGGCGGCCGCACGCGTTGATAGACAAATGTCAGCCGCCGAGTCTCCAGTCGCCGGGTAATTGCCGGAATCAAAGAGGAGCCGCGGAGCAAAGATGGCGAGGAGACCGGGCGTGCCGAGGGCTGTCCATTTGCATGTCTCGTGGCATCTACAAGTCAAATCGGAGATGTCAGTCACTCAGAGATGTTCCAGGGGGGATTAACAGTGTGCTTATGAGAGCCAGTCAGAGAAACGCGCAGGCTACGGCAGCTTGTAGACGGACAAGGAATGCGCACAAGAGGCTTATGTTGCTGCGTTAGTTTTCAAATAGGACAGGGAGGCGACACCTTGTAACATTTTCTGTGTTTGGGCTTGATTAAAAGATTTAGAATAACATACTGATAGCATTTTTTGCCTCACAAATTCCTCCTCTCACAATACTGTATACTATGGGGGCATAAAGAAGGAAAACAAGATATAAGACCTATATTTCCTTGACAATTTGAAGAGTTGCTCATGCTGCGCTCTTCATTTCATCTCCCAATTTCTTTTGCTTATGTGCCTTAATGGTATCGCAAATACCAGTGAGTGTTTGTTTTGAGCTTGTTTCTTCTGTCTGTAAAAGCAGATTCATCCGGCCTAATGCTAAGTAGATCTCGTGTTTGTTTAGCATTAAAAATGTCCCTTTTGTTTTGATTTACCACTTTCACCTTTCTCATTTATTTCCACAACTGATAAAATCGGCAATCGGCAGTTAAGGAAAATAGAACGGCAATAGCTTAAAGGGGGTAGATACAAGTTGGCCATTTTGTACTCACTACTGCCACCTCAGGTCATACGTGTTATTGCACCTTCTATATTAAGCTTGTGCATGATGGCACTTTGGATCCGAAGCACCAACTTTTTCAGTGACAGTGCAGGATTTTAGAGGCAGTTGACATGAATAGGTCTGGACTTATTCTACACATTAGGGCATCGCTGGAACATGCATCATTTTACAACAAGTAGTATTACAGTAGTCAGCTGTACTTGTAATTATAGGGATGGGAATTGATATATCAAAATGCCACTGATAATTTCTAACATGGCTAATAAATTGAAAAACTTCCTATCATACAAAGCATTAAAAAAAGCTATTAAATGAACAGGATCTATAGCCGAAATGAATATCTCAGAGGAGCAGGATTTCACTACGGCTACATCAAACACATAAAGGTGTTAGTGTTTTTTGTTACCTATCTCTTTGCTCCTCTATTTTTATGAACAGGGGTTAAAGGATATTTTTTGCCAGAGCCTCTGCACCGTAAGTAAGTATCAGCATGCGCACGTTTTGGTTCTTCAGTGGGCGGTTGCTGCATGTTTTTAAGTGATACAGAGAGGACAGACTCAGATTCGTTACAGCGCGGATCCTAAAACAGCATGAACTGGAGTAGTTTGTGGATCTACAGTCGGTGTATCTACAACAGGTCCGGTCGGCAGGTTTATAGTAAAAGAGGCCATTAAAGGAATTGTCAGTGAAGGAGATATAAGATTCCGAAGGACCTCTCAAATAAAACCATCCCATTCCTACATGCGACCACATCAGTGTTTCAAAAAGATCCATCGATACATTGGGATGCAGTTCTTTAACGTTTTGACAGGAGAGTGGTTAACAAATCTATTAACCGGTTCCAAAATGGGCAATAGTTGAATTGTGCGAGTTTCCAAGTGTAAACCTCCATACCATTTATAAGAAACTCTTTTTTACTCTGATGTCTGGGTACCCATATAATTGGGTGTTTGTAGAATCAGTATTTCTAGTGTACATGACCATCCTGACAAGTTTTGTTTGTTGAAAAACGCAGTTAGCACATACGGCATGTCCCCAAAGTGCAAACGATTTACTCCAGTTGAAATTTTGCATAGATGCTAACACTGCTGACCTTTTTAGCCTCTGCAATTATCAACAAATAGCTTGCGAGTCCATGGTTCATTACTGACAAACAGCACTTTTACAATAAAAGGGGAACATTCATTGTTATCCGTTGTAGGATGTAGGTGCACGACTCCGTGACCTAAGTTCTGCAAGTAAGTTGCCCAAAGAATCTTGATTTGTTTCACAACAAATAATTAAATAAAAAGAAAACTTCATTTTGAAGCAAGGGCCCGTTTGAAATTGAAACAAGCGCCGCTACGCCAGCCGCTGGTCATTAAACTGTAACACATCATGAAAAGTGGGGGCGGGCGGGACGTCAAGTAGCTTGGTATTTTAACTTTATTTTTTTTGAACAAATGGGCAGCAAGCTTCCAGCTACTTGTTTAGCGGTGACACCTCCATTAGAAGAACACCCTGACTGCTCGGCAATAAGTCCTCATGTCTCCTAATTATAAAAGGTTTGACTGTGGCCTTAGAACCAAAAGCGATCGCGGCTCTAAATAACATTTCCCACTGCGCCGTCAAATATCTTCATCTCATTTGCAAGAAGCGGCAACTTTTTAGTCCACCGATCCGCGCGTCTGTTGCATATTTGCCGCGACGTCACTCCAATGGTTCAGTCAGGTTTACCAATTATAGCTGTTCATCAGGAGCATTAGCAGCTTGAAATTAAAGTTCCCTGTCATGATGTAAGTCAGGAGAATAGAGACAGTTCGAGAAAGTGTCAGCTTAAATTACTCCAGAGTGGAAGAAGTATCCAGTGTCATAAACGGAACAGAGAGCTTAGTTTGGAAATCAACATCAGTGGAACACTTTTGGGGTGGCATGTTTGGATTGGGGGAAACAGACCAGAACAGGGGCTGGAACAAACACTTTCCAGAATATTGCTTTATTTAAGATATTTGCCGGATCTTCAGAAATGTTTACTTTACCCCTTAAAATGAAGAGAAAGGGTTAACAGTTTAAGGTGAAGGTATATTACATTGTCCCCATAGGGAAATGTGTCCTCTGCACTTGACCCATCCTTTAAGGAGCAGTAAGCAACCGCAGTGCAATGCCCAGTGACCCATCTCCAAATGTCGAGCCAGGATGATGGTCTGTATCACTTGGCTGGAGGATTCACCTATTGTACCGGATTTTAGTTGGGCTCGAACCCGGGACCTTGTAGCTGTGAAGCACGAGCACCACTGTGAGAGGACAGGAATGGAGAGAAGAGAGGCCAGAGAGAGAGAGGAGGAGAGGAAAGAGAGAAAAACGAGACGGGAGGAATGGTAGATGGTCACAATTATGTAGAGCTTTTTGTACTTGCTTTAGGCTCTCGAAGTGCTTTACATAAAGGATCCACTCAACCATCCACACTCTCATTCATACACAGGAGCCAGGATTCAAACGGGTGACCCTTCAGTCCCCTGACAACCCGCCCTACTGTCTGTGCCACTGTCACCCAAAAGAAAAGAGAGAGAGAGAGAGACAGAGAGAGACAGAGAAAGGAAAATAACAGGAAGAGAAAATAGGGAGAACGGAGAGAAAGTCTAAACTCTAGATAGAAAAGAGAAGAAAGAGAGATATCTGTCCGCCTCAGAACTCTTTTTTCTCTCCTTGAAACCTCTCAAACTTTCGGGTAGACTCTTCTAGAGCGTTAGGTCTGTCTCTCATGCTCTCCGGAGTAGTTTGTGTGACATCTGATGGAGCTTGTCTTGAAGCTTCTTGCCATATTTTTGTGGAGAGTTAGCTGCAGCATCTGGTTTGCGCTCTGTTGTGAGTCCAGATCTTTATGAAGGACTTTAATCTCTTTCCTCAATGCCTAAATGGTTTCCTTAGCGTCTTTTGCGGCGGTTTCATTGGCTGCCTTCATGGACAGCTGGTCCTCTAGAAGAGTCTTCACTTTTCCCTACTTCTGGTAGACTTCCTCCGTCAGTGTGGTGTGCCTCGTCTCAAGCAGCGAAAACTGTTCGTGCTTAAGACAATTCTCGGTCAACTCCTGATCCAGCAATATCTGTCCGACCTGGTCTTCCAGGGCTATGATCTTCTTTCAAAGACTTCCGTTTGCCACTTTGAGCTGTCCATAGTTTGACGTAAGTGCCTCAATAACCATCTTAGCACTGTCTTTGGTTATCCATTTCCTACTGAAAGAGGAGAATTTTGGTGTCCCGCTAAGACACGGAGGCTCGAGGTCTGTTGTTCTCCTCATGCAAGCCCTGTTTTTTGGCATGTAGAGCTTGGACTAGGGATGCACCGATACCGCTTTTTCGAAAACCGATACGAGTACGAGTACTTTGATTTAAGTACTCGCCGATACTGAATACCGATACGAGTTCAAGGCATTTTCTTCAACGTTCTTACTTTTTTCACAGCAGATTGGTTTGTAATTAGTTAATTTACTCATGTACATTTCCTTAAGTAAAGTAGGCGACACATTTAAGAGCAGTTATATTAGAATTGTGCTGATGCCATTTATTTATTTATTTTATTTTCATTCAATATAATTTTTAATTTTTATTGCACTGTCCATCATTGACAGAAAAGCCCATGTCAAAAAGCTCGCCAATGTCTGTGCTTTATTCATTTATGTATTTTTCTCTAACAATAGTATTGAGATGTTACTTAAATGGTCTCTTTTCGTCTTTACTTCAGCTCCGTGTAGATTTTCTCGTATGTTTGTAGCAACTTAGCGAGTAGCTGCAGCGTTTTCATTGTTCTGCTGCAGCTCATTTTCACTCAATATGGACATGCTGTATCTCTTTAATTTGGATTTTCTGAGGACTTTTTAGTCGCTGAGTTAGTTTTTCAGATGAATAAACCCCTGGGCATAAAACGGCGTCAGAATGGCCAAAACTGCTAGCCGCGAGTTAGCAACGTTAGCCTGTATGTTGTAAACACTGCAGACGCTGCAGCACTAACAACATTAAGCTCTGGTTAAATCCAGCACAGACTCTGATTCAGAGAGCGCAGTCTGTAATAAAGTCAGCTCTATGTGGATTATTGTATTTCCACTAAGGCATTCTCCAGTTTGTTGCTATTTTCTCTCCTCAGCGGAGAGGTGCGCCTCGTAGGTGCGCTGGCCGCACGTCTAATGGTATTGGTTTCTGGTATCGGGACCTCATGAATGAGTACGAGTATGAGTACAAGCATGTGGCATTGGCCCGATACTGGTATCGGTATCGGTGCATCCCTAGCTTGGACTTCTGCTCTGCTCGCCCTCCGGGTCTCGCTGCTGACGTCCAGTGCCTCCTGGAAACATTGTGAGCGCAGGCTTTCCTTGAAGAGAACCATCTCTAACAAGGCCTTTTTCTTGATGCTCACTCTGCACCTGCTCCTGCAAAGAGAGACTGACCCTCTCAGCTGAACAGAGCTCAAGCAGTAGCTCCTGTATGAGACATCTGACATCTAACCATTCCTCTTAAAGATTTTAATGTGAAAAACTGGACAAATAGCTTCTGTCTCTGAAAAAGAGTGAAAAGGCTGCACAATGCTGCGATATGTGACGAAATGCAACAAAAGTGACAAAATGCTGCTTGTCTGACGAAGTGTCTGGTGAATGACTAAAGCTAAGATTCTAGGCTTATACTGAGTGATGCCGTAGAATAGAATGAAACACTTTAAGGACAGAATGTGAAAGCTAATTTTTTTCATGGACACTTTTTATTTTTATTTAATTAACTTTTTATTTTTTTGATTTCTTGTTTGTTGGGGGAAAAAAGCAATTATGAAGTACTTATGAGAGGTTGTGAGTTATTGGCCACAGCCCTTACTTACAATATCTCCAGAAAGCATTATAAGATCTTAATCACAATGCTTGCTATAAACCCTATCTCCACATTCATACGTCCCTATGGCACAACAAACGTAGATTATACCTATGAAAAATACCATCTTTCCCTCATAGACTCGCACACACGTACGCCGGCTCCTTACCTGCGATGATAAACGGCTGCAGATTTTAAGATTCCCAATTCTAATTTTCTGAGTGGAGAGGCCGGACTGTGGCGATTGATCAAATTGGGCAGCAAGTTCAGCGCGACCCCCACCTCCTCCTCCTCCTCCTACCACCGCCACCACTGCACCGTTCCCTGTCTGGACACCTTCTCCTTACACTCCCTTCTCTCGCTCTCTTTTTGCCTCAATTTCCCATCCCAAAGATCCTCTTAAAATATTAAAGTGGATTTATGAATTGTCATAGCCGCCTCATTTGTCTAAGGCACTGACGAGAAGTGATGCAACGCTACAGCGGAGGTGAGTGAGGATTTTGAATTTGGGATTGCAACTGTGTGATGTTAGTTTGTATACTGCAGGCAGACATTTGATATAAAGAGCATTTCCCCCTGTATGTAAAATGTAAACATAAACTAAGATGCATGATTCAATAGATTGACTTGACTTTTTTTTTTTTTTTTAGCTCATTGGCTCCTTTTCAGTGAAAAAAAAAATTGAAGTGAACTCGTGACATGAAGGCCGGCAACATGCCCTGCACAGAATACAGTGTGTGCAGCGCGTCATTAAGTGATTTACTTGTGGGGCACAAGGTCATGGCGAGTGGACATCCCCCTTGGCAGTGTTCAGTTTGTCCCTGGTACTTGGCAGTCACAAATGCAAGAACTCATCAATGAAGTCGTGTTATTTTAGCAAATAGGATTTCATGATAAGGACGCCCCTTTTTTCACCGTAATAGCCTTCTCTACATTATATAGCTTCTGGAACAACAATCAGATCAGCTGGCAGCGCAATGAGACACTTTATTTAACAATCGACAATGAATGCAACTGACTTCATGGTAGGGAAGGGATTCATGGCTCTTTACCAGGAGCCGAGTCTTTGGGATCAGTTCATTTCAAAGAGTCATTAAAAAAAAACTCTGGCTCTTTTTTTAATGCCCCAGCCTGAAAACTCATATGAGGATTTCAATAACCCAAAATTACAATGTGACACATTTTTATGCTCTGTTTATTGTTTATTTGGACAGGACAGTGCATGTTAATGAACACACATTAGACTCATGCATGTAAATATGCCTCACCGGATTGTTGATATGGCCTAATTTCCCTTCGTCCCACACTCTCACTCTCGCTACAACTCGCTACAACTGTCTGACTAATCATTTTTTGTGCAAAACGTTTTAACATGTGTTGCCTGCTCAAGTGTTCATTCAGGGTAGTTGGGTGGGGCAAAACTGAGGGTAATAAAATATCTGTCTCTTCTCTTTTCACAATCGTGACCTCAAGGAGCCAATATAGTCATCTTGAGCGCCACAACATGAGGCTTCGGACCTCGATTGACACAACCCTGTCTCTCAGCCGCTTGATTTCCGCTGATCATTTGTAACGTTGATTTAATCCCCCCCGTGTCATCTGTGGCTTGTTCTATCGATTTCTACCCATCTATTTTGCATTCATACACAGGTTGTCCTCCTGCGCTCATTTGTCGGAACACACGCCTCACTCATAAGACGCTCCGGCCTCCCCCCGGGGTGCAGCAGAAGATCCGAGGGAAGGGAAGGGGAGGGGGGGGGGGGACAGTCTGAGGAGTGGCGACCTGGAGAAGCACGAGTATGGGGCGGTGATGGCGGTGGTGTGGGGAAGGGGGGTGGGACGAAGCGCTGCGGCCACTTTGTCTCAGGAGAGGAGCCGCTTCGATCGGATTATTTGGGAAGGACAAAGTGCTTTTGTTGATGAAGAGTCGCCGTGATATCTGGGAGTTGGGAAATCGATGGCACGCACAAAGCTCTGGCGCATTGATCCGGACCCCGCCATTGACAATCCATGGCCTGGTTAGCTATGCGAGGGAATGAGGCCAAATGAGCTCTATACTCCTCCGAAGTGTTCATAGTCTCGCGCCTTTCACCGCGTCGTGTAGCTACTGTGTTGTTATTTGTAGCATTTGTATTGACAAGGCCGGAATGATTTATAATTCCCAAGTTTGAGTTTTCGTCCGGGAAGTTTTATGCTAAACCGAAACAATGCTGCACTTCTTTTTACCCCCCCCCCCCCTCCATTCCGCCAATAAGTCTCCCCCCCCCCAACCCCTCCTCTCGCTCAAAAAAGTCCGGAAAAGACTTTGAAAGCGATCGTCGAAACAAAACAAAAGATGATAAAAAGTAACCCTGCATATTTTGTCACACATTTCAATGAAGGGAAAAGACTCAAATCACTCAAATGAGGGCTTCTCATTATGGACCCGCCGTTGTTTGTCCAGGCTTGCCTTTCGCTGGCACCTTGTTAGAGATGTCCGCGGCCGGTAATTGGACTCGTCTGCCGTCGGAGTGGAGCGTTTGGCTGACAGACGCTCAGACCGGAGGAGAGACGCCTAAATGACAAATGTTCCCTCTCTCCTTTTGAAAAAAAAAAAAAGAAAAAAAAAAACCTGAGAGAGGAGCTGTGACGTCTCGTTATCGGCTCTCACACCAACGTACAGGGCGCTGGCAATCAAGTGGGCTGCTTAAGTGTAGAAGGGAGATGAGGGACGGGGAGTGGGGGGCGGCATGAGCAGGATTTTAAGTATGTGTGTTTGCTAAAAGTGGCGAGGTATTGGTTGCATTGTCTTTTTAATCATGGGGTTCGACTGGGCAAAAGGTATTGTGTGTGTTTTTACCGTGGGTCAGTATGAAGAAAGACATTATTTTCTTTATTATCTGAGAAAACTATGTATATGTACCTCACTCAGCAATGTTTTATTATTTCTCTGTGTGGCTCGATGGCTGAGAAGTTGGTCTGTGAGCGTCCTGGGTTCCATTCCTCTTCTGTTGAGGTTTGCATGTTCTCCCTATGTCTGGGTGGGTTTCCTCCAGGAGCTCTGGTTTCTCCCATCAACTCAAACATGCTCAATCGGTCGATCTTCCAGGGGATTTGAACCATGAACATGTAGCTCAAGATCTGGAGATGTTCCCCAGGGGCTGCACTGTAGCGTCCCACTGCTCCTGACAGAGTGCCCCATGCTGCATTAAAGGATGGGTCTATCTATGTCAACAATAACGTAAGATTAAATTCACATATTCTCCTCTTACATAATAGGTAACAGTTTTAACCATTACATTATTTTTCACTGCTGGTCATAGGTGTGTGAGATATTCAACCATAGTGGAGGAGAATATAAATGTGCATCCCGTTTCTGGCTAACTGGATTGTCAATTTTGTCTGTCTTCCACCAATTGCACCACATGGCTTCATTGTCTGCTCCTGTTTGTTTTGTGCACCCAGAGAAATGCATGGCTCCTTTTGTTTTGTTTCCATAAATGCAAATGAGCAGTGAAAGGGCTTTCCAATTAAGTGTGTTTGACATTCGTCAAACATACACTACAAGTCTGAGTTTTCAGGTTCCAACTGTATTACAATCTGCACATGGTGCAGGCACGAGGCCCAGACTGCTGTAATTAAGAAGGAAAACAGCAAATGTCAGTGAGGCTGTCTGTGTTTGTGGGATTCCTCAAGTGTTGGTTCATATGGATGGAACAATTGTGCAGATTTAATGGAAAGACAGTCAAGTTGTGTAGTTGATCCGTATTGCTTCGGGGGTAGGGGTTTAATTCCCCCATAATGCTTTTGAATATTCAAGCCAAACAGTGTGAAGAGCTCATCTTCGAGCAATCTGAGGTTTGGGATACATACAGAGATTATTACAATTTCCATCATGTCCAACAATCCTTACAATATTTGTGTAGCGAAAGACAACTTAATCATGTACTTTTTAATTGCTCTCTGTGAAGCACATATCAGTTCAGGTTCACTTTTTGGAGTATAGTGGAAGATATTTGCAGCACATCTATTGTTGTACATAGCCCCATGCCAGTTGTTTAGGTAAAAGTTGGGAGACATATCCAAGTTGCAGATGTCCGACAGGTTTTCTTCCTGTTGCTGCCTTGTGTTATTGTCTGTGCGAGGTCCTGGCGGGGATTATCATAACTGACAGGCCTGTTTACATCCGCCGTAATGAAAACATGCTCTGCCAACCATGAGTCATGCCTCCATCTGCACTGTGTCATCCTCACACAGTCAGACGCCCATGCCCAAGGAGAGGTGTGGTGGAGTGGACTGAGCACTTGTTGACCACATTTGGAGTTTTGCCTTATATATTTTCATTGTTATTGGAAACTGTAATTCTTAAATTATGGCATTACTTGGTTCAACTGAACTGCTACCACAACTATTACCACTACCACAACTATTACCACTACCACAAGTACTTGCTTTTACCCGGCTTGGATCCATTACTCCGTCTTATCAAATACCGTATCCAAGGTTACTGTACACAACAACATTCATGACTTCACGTCAATGCTGCCAGCACTCTAACCAATGAGCTATTGGTAATCTGTAATCCCAGCTAGGCCTGGTGGGAACCCCAACTGAGCTGGTCCTAAAACATAACCTGGTACAGAGAAGGATGGGTGATGGGAACCTTCCAAAAGTGGGCAGAAGAGAGTTTTACTGAATCAGTTAAAACAAACTGGGCTCTGGGGAAAAGACGTCAGTGATGAAATGAGAGAGATGTGAATCTGTTTGGGGAAAATGTCTCCTCCCTCTGTTTAGACACTGGTTGAGATGACAAAGGGGAGATTTAGAAACTAAGGAGGCAGATGTTTCTGCTGCTGCGGTGAAGGTGGCTACATTCGGCTGACAATGGGAACTATAGCACCAAAATCCGTCCCAGAGGATGCTCCTTTGACCTCGTTCAGTTAATTTGGATAAATGTTGAGACATTAGAGATACATTATTCGAGATCGAACCCTCTGTTAGAATCACCCCAGCAAACATGCCTTCTGCTGAGCTCGAAGGAGGGAGATACAAAGAACTTCATTAGGTTTATTTATTTCACACTTTGCTCAATTTCCTCATTTCCCAGCTTAATCCACAATCACGTTTTGTGTACTTTATTAGAAAAGTAAAGCGTTCACTTATCACAATACGTTAAATGTTTTTAACCTTTCAAATAAAGTACACAGAAAGTGCACACAACGGCAAACTTTACCAGTGCGATGCTGCGATCCATTGACTCTCCCCAAAGCGCACCTGTCCGTGCTTGTCTCTACGTTCACTTGTTCAGTCCAGTTCTTCTCCTCTATCTCCCATGATCCTCTTCTCCTCCACCTCTGCATTGCAAACTCCCAACATTAAATTGTGATAGATGAAGAGCGGAGGGCATTCATACAAATCAATGACTTTAGTGTATGTGTCATTAGCCTGCACCACGGAGCCAGCGGTCAGCGTCATAAATCACGCCATGATGGGCTGTCTGCTGAGCCGCGCCACAGCTGCGTAACCTGCATGCATTAGCCCACACCGGAGTCCCGCCCCGTGCTCCAGACTCTTAAACTCAGAATAGAGAGAAGAGCGGGGTCGGTGTCTGTGACTCAGGAAAATACAAAGACTAAACATGCTCCTCCAGCGCAGACCAGTACTTTTACAACCCAATATACTTTTTACATCTACTTGTGTAGTATCGTCGTATAGTAAGAGTTTTCTTACTTGAGTAAAAGATGAGTTGGTTACTCTTCCAGTGAGTAAACAGACGAGAAGGTTTTTTTGGTCTAATTTTTATGTTGGATTCTTCGGGAAAATCAGAATGTTCTTACTATGTCTTTTTTTTAATTTTAACTTGATGAATTTTTTGGGTCACTACTACTACTTGAGTTGAAATATTTTAACTCCTACTTGAGTAAATGACTGTCCCTGACCCCCCCAAAAAGTTCTAATTTGGTTGGTCACATTTATAAGGCGCCGTTCTACCTGCTTTAGGCACTCAAAGCGCTTTACATCAAGGAACCACTCAGCAATTCACACTCTCATTCACACACCAGTTTACACAGACATTGGAGGAGAGGTGGATGAAGTGTCTTGCCTAAGGACACAACAGCAGTGTGCACCTGTGGGATTGGAAGCGCTGACCCTCCGATCACAACTGTCTGCGCCACTGTTGCCGTTTACCTCCTTTATCATCACTTGTTTCAATAAGCTTCTGCAGTTTAATAAGATCCAGTGTTGTATTTATTTTTCACCAAGATCTTGTATTGATGATGGGAGAGTGTGACCACTGTGCAGCACCGTCAGCACATCCTAAAGATTCTTATTGGGGTTAAGATCTGGTCTCTGTGGGGTGAAAATGATGTTTCATGCTCACTGAGCCACTCTTTCACAATGTGAGCCCGGTAAATCCTGGCATTGTCATTTTGGAATATACCCCCGTGCCATCAGGAAGAAGAAATCCATTGATGGAAATACCTTCTCATTCAGGATGTTCAGGTCGTCAGCTCTCATTCTTTTAACCCAGACCTGAGAAACTGAAGCCATCCCATATGAGAACACTTGGTTAAAAGGCAGCATGTTTTGGCCACCTTTATTCATAAAGCAATGGTGGTGACTGGAGAGATCACTTTGACAAATTAATAATCGGTGTCACACTCAATGGTTTACTTTATCCCACTTGAATCTTTTCACTGCATACATTGAAATTGTGATCCATATGTCGATAAAATCTTTATTGCTTCAATTTTCCTTTTTCTCACAGCATATAATAAGCGTTAATATCCTTTGCATTTCTAAAGTACACAGAAATGCAATATCATTTACATATATTACTTCTATACTGTTTTGCTTTGTAAGTTTACCTTCTTGTTACCCCGTATTGCTGTGGAAAAGTTTGCAGCAGAAGAGAGTGGCTAAAGGCATCATTAATCAAACAGACTCCTCAATTAATCAAAAGAGGATGGTCCTAGTCGTGTAACCCTGCTATCCAAACCAGAACCCCGGTGTCAATACTGGCCTCAGGGAAGCAGCCAGCCAGAACCACTGCACCCATCGCAGTCAATACACCCACTGAGGATCAAGCTGTCCTCCCACTCGCACGTCCCGGCCTGGAAGTCCCTGTCCACTACACTATGGATATATGCATGGGGGACTCTGAGAACACTCTGAGAACTGGACTTGCACCACTGCTGAGACTAGGCTAAAATGAATATGGCATTGCTGTGATTAAGCATTGGCTGCGGGAGGTTGTCAAAACTTAAGAAAACAACATAATGAGGTAATTATGCTTTACAGAGGGAGCAATGCAGCTTTCATGGAACAATTAGCGGGCAACTGTGTTTAATGTAAAACACTGTCAAACTTCATGAATAAGTCATAACAATACATTTATGGACCTTTTCATTTGAAAAACAATGCTGTGGTTTTGTCTCATACTATCAATTACAATGTAATCCTTGACTTGTGCAAAGTTTTACTTTTAATGGGGAGTATTACGCTTTTTGCACATATTTGATAATAATGTCAAACCCATCTTTATCACTATCTTACACTTTGTGGTTAGAAAATGACAAGGCAAGTTTGTTTGTAGAGCACAATTCATACACAAGGCAATTCAAAGTGCTTCACAGTTGCATATAATTACAAGAAAACAGATAAAATCAGATAAAAAAAATAACAAAGAAAACAGATTAAAAAATGCAAAGAGTGGAAACAAAATATCATCTTACCTGATTTGAACACTATCTTGCCATTGCAAGGTTTTTTGGGAACTGGAGGAGACTATTGGGAGCTGCCGCCGTGGTGATAAGAATTGCCATGAAGACCCAAAGATTACTCAAAGGTGCGCTAGTGGCTCGAAACACAACTCCAGGTATGTTTTTGATGGATGTACTACATCTTTTAATAAACAGCTTTTAGTAAAAAGCTATTAAAAGTAAATGTTGCATAACGCCTGGACATTTTGCCAAAATGCACATTGACACATTGGCTGAAAACACAAAAAACATGAATTGAGATTTCCGTTTCATTCTGCTCTCTATACACCAATGCATCTTAAGGAATCATTGGTGATGTCCTCAGTTACAACCACATAAATAAGCCTTCATTCAATTCTCAATTAAAGTTCTCAGATTTTGTTTTGTTTGTTTATTTCAGGATTTTCACCCAAACCAAAAAGGCTGTCGGCCTGGCAGAGATGGAGGCTGGGGGCGTGCAGCTCTGTTTGGTCCATTGAACAGAATTCATGGGCAACATGCCCTGGTGCCTTGTTGATCAGTCAGCCACTTCTAGACCATCCCATAAACCCGGAGAATACAGGAGGACAGTTCCAAGATGCAAAAACTGCTTCTTGTAGGCTTTAAGTTAATTACATACACTTCTGAAAAAGCGGATCACATGACCATACCACTGAATGTATGTTAAAATATATTTACATCTTTAATGAATAATCATCACACTTCATACACTTTTTTAACATCTTCTCATTGTTTTTCTTTCATAAATATCTATTCTTTTCATTCCGTATAAATAAAATACACAAGCTCGGCAGATTAACTAGCCGAGAGCCTCTCATGGGATCCGCTCTGCATTTCATCTTAAGAAATTAAAAATAATCATCTATTTATGAACAAAGACAACGACTGGTGCTTCCTTTCTGATTTGTTGTATAATTCTCTGTCTTGTACAAAAGTCAAGGAATCAATTATCCTCTTCCCCTCCATCCTCTCTCTCTTTCTCTCTTTGAGAAATTAAGAGCAAGTCACTCATTTATTTGAAATCCAGACATAATTTGATCTCTAAAGACTTGGTGGAAAGCCGCTGATGAGAATGTCTTGTTTTAGCTCTCAAACATCAAGGCGCTGTGAACAAAAGCGCGTCTCCGTCAAGGCCTCATTAATACGGGCTTCGTTTGGAGCCGGTTGGTGACCATGGCCGCGTGACGACTAACCTTGTTAAGCACCCCGGCAGTTGATTTAAAGGCCGACCCGTTCCGTGCCTCTTAATTTAATGGCCTAAGGTGTTTGCGCTTAAGAATTCTGCGGGAGAGCTGTATTTACGGGAGTGATTAGCCTTTTAGAAGGATGCAGGGGATTTATTTAGGCCACTGTTTCTCCAACTGCGATTCAAGTCTTGCCGTTTGTTCCCACTCCAGTGGCTCTCAAACTTTTCAGACCAAGTTGCATGTTAGAAAGACTAAACATGGACTTAACCAGCTCTACCCCCAGGAATACAATTGGTCAGAACCAGGATTAAATTATTGCAAATACCAGAACTATCCCTAACTATTACTCGGGACTACTGCATAGATTGGAATAGACTAAACTGTAGTCACACCTACTTACCTTTCTAAAAGTGCCAACTCCACCCACATTTGCAGATTTTTCACAGTTTAGCCATGAGGGGGCATTACGCTTTCGGTTTTAGATGGTTGTGGGACTACAAAAGTGCAAAATACAGTAGTTTATAATAAAAAAATGGGGAAAAAATGAACTGGGAACAGCAACCAAAACTCGAGAAACTTCATTTATATATTCACCTTAATCCGCCCCGCCCACTTTTGCCTCTTTGTGCCATCATGGAGAAGCACTTCCTTTGTCTTGACTCTTCCGATAGAGCTCGAAGTCCATTCACTAAGTGGTGAACGAAGAATAAAGTTTGCAGCTAAAATATGATGCAGAGTATTGATTTGATTGATTTGTGTAAAATGTCCAGTGTTCGAGTCAACACTGCACTGTTTCTCTGCGCGGCCTGAAAACGGCTTTGCGTCCATGAAGTAACTGTTTTTTTTCTTGACATCTGCAGTCCTATGTAAAGTAATACGAGAGAAAGGGTGGGAACAATTCATGCACCCACAGGAACCTCCGGAATAAGGTGAATTTGTTCGGTGTTTAGTTGCCCTTTAAAGCAATACTAAGTAACTTGTTTAGCTTAATAAATCCTTTCCGTAGTCCCTCTGGGGTAATACAAGTGTTAATGGGATGATTGGGGGGTCTTTCCTCTCCCCCTGGTGTCTCTAACCAGAAAACCATGCTTGCAACTTGACTGCCACCGGGTCAGAGCCACCAATACACACTAATAGAATCACGAAGAAGAAGCTAACAGGCTAACGGGCAAAGCTAGCTGTGGGCTAGCGCCTCTTAAACAGTATTTACAGCAAAGTTTGAGTGAAAAAGATGATCTCCATTGTATAATTAGATGTGCAATATCCCTCTCTCCTTTTGTCTTTTCTGTCAGTGTAGTATTTACTCTCACGGACAATTAATAAGTAAAAAAACGCAACATGCTAAGACACCTGCAGTAGCGCTTATGGCCTCTAGGGGCATGATCACTTAGTACCGCTTTAAAGCAAACTCTTTCATTTTGACCTTGCTGACACCAAATCATTTCCATCATCACATTTTATAATGGTGGTTGGTGATGCAGGGAGGAGCCAACGGCACAGATTGTCAGCCTTGCCTTCATCAGACTACCCCAAGGCGCCTGTGTGGCTACATTAGTAGTTTACCACCGAGTATGGAGTCTGAAGAGTGTCTACAGCCTAGCGCTCTGAGAAACAACAAAACGTAAGCAGTTATTATTACAATCACCGTTGTTTATTTCCTGCCAGTTATCCCCGTATCATTCAGGGCAATCTTTTTAGACTCCTCCCACCTCTAAACAACACCATACTTTGCCAGTTGATTTAGCAGATGTCTGTGCTGTTTTTCAGTCCCCATGTTGATTTTAGTTCTACTCGCAAAAGTCGGCGCACCAACGGCTCATTGCATTGTTGTCCACTTTTCTTTATGCGACCAATTAAGAGAATAAATAGTTAAGGTATAGGTATCCAAAATGTCTCGCCCATCAAACATAGCATGGCAAGTCTTTAGAAAACTGTTTAAAACTTGCTGCATGGATGATTGTACTGTAGGATTTATCACACAGAAGCCACTATTTTGACAGACTTTTTGTTTAAAGCTGCCTTTTCTTTATCAAATTAAATCTGCCTTGCTCCTAGTCTACTATGTCTGACAAATCCCGTATTCAAATCTCTCCTGTCCGGACCACCCGTCTGTGCGCAGAGCCGTACCATCCCGGGGTGATGTATGGGCATCGACACCATTAGACAAAGGTATTATTAGCAGATTAGGAAGAGCGCGGGAGCAGAGGAGGGGAGACTCCGCGGGCCACGTTCCTAAAGATTCCGCGCTCTACGTCGGAATAACCCGGCGGCCCATTTACAGCGGCTTCGCACAGGCGCGGGTCACCGAGGGGAGTGAATAAATATGCCCGCATTATCTCGGATAGGCGAAGGGCGCCGGGAGCAAGCAGGCCCACGGGGGGGTGCGGACGCCCCATTGGCCTGCAGTCTGGGAAGGTCTCGGCAACATTGTAATGTGGGTCAATTAGAAAGAGATATTCACACAAAAGAGCAGTCCATTATGGGATCTGCTTTTTGATTGCGGATATGAAGGCTGCGTGTGGGTAGAATGCGGAGTCGCTGCAAGAGGTCAACTCGCTTGGATTGAAAATAAAAATGAGGAAAATATTACAGCTTGAATAAACTGTATGACTTCAGATGATGTAGGAATCTTTACCAATTACAGTTCTTCAGTAAAGGACAAATAATGTGCATAATTGCCTCATACAAACCTGCAATTTGTGCACCTCAGCATTGATTTTATTTTCCACATGGTCAACCTTAAAGGAACAGGACACAGTTTTTCCATACTGAGATATGTTCTTACCTGAGCTTAGACGAGTTGATACGTACCTGTCTGGTCTTTGTGCGTGCCCGTGGAAGAGCGCGGTAGCTTCCAACTTCACCCTCGTTTGGAGTCAGAGGAAGATGTTGGGAGAGGCCAAATGCTAACAACATCTTTGGTCATCAACTCGTCTAAGCTCAGGTAAGAACATATCTCAGTATGAAAAAACTATGGCCTGTTCCTTTAAAGTAAAGTCTGCATACTTCATCACCAAGGCCTGTATTGGTGTTTAGGGTGACATTGGTGCAGTTGGTACCTCGATCTCCCGATCGTCTCATGATTGGAAGGTCGGGGGTTTGGATTCCGTCTTCCATCTCGTTGTGTCTTTGGGATAGACACTTCATCCACCTTGCCTCCAGTGTCTGCGTGCATCGGTGTGAATGAGAGTTGCTGTAAAGCGCTTTGGGCTTGATGAAGGTATAAAACCACTATTTAGCTTGTTGTGAAGTTGAGTGCTCTCTGTTGGCAGCTGTGGAAATGATCAACATCTAGTTCTGTATTTTTATTTTCTACAGCTCCGAAAGGGTCCAGTGATGGTTTGTGGGATTTACGCTTCAGCACCAGAAGAGGAAACAACCGAAGTAACAGGATCACTTAAAACCGTGTGATTGACATATATATCTAAAACCAGTTGTCACCTGTTAGCTAGAAATCATTTTTAGTGGAGACAATGAGGGCCCTAAAATATAGTCAGGTGTCAGAATTTAAGCATCCTCGGAACATCAGCAGGTGGGGTCAAGTATTTTGAGGTTTTGTGAATGAGACAAACTGATCAGGCAGGATTGGACAAATATTTATGATTTCAACAGAAGTCCAGGAATAAATCAGAAGAGGATATCATGTCACATACAGTCAAAGCTCTAAAGACCCAGTTATGTAAAACTTGGGCCCTACTTTTTGGCATCCCATTTCATTCGGTTCAAGTTAAGAGCGTGACAGAAATGCTTGGGACCTGTTCCCTGTAGCTCAGTGTGCCAATGCAGTTTTCCCCTCAGATTTGACGTTAGGGCTGAGGTTAAGGGTTCTGTGTTCGGATTGGGGCCGTGGAACCTCAATAGAGGTCAGGATCTTGACGTGAGATTGGAGTCAGTATCAGCAGGACAAAGAAACTAGAGAATAGTGGACATATAGAGGTGACCATGTTTTTTCCAGTGTTCAGTATCAAATTTGCAATACATTATAGTCCTGCAAGCTGCGCCTGCATTTTCCTCTTCATCTGTCTCCGCTGTATACATGCATAAAAGTGTGAACAGATGGTCGGTCCATCTGCACTGTTACCGAAACACAGAAACATATGTACATCCATTTGCAATACACATTTTGATTATGTACATGTTGGTATTGCTTCATGTCCAAAAAAAAACGTATACGCTTTTTCTTATATTTAGTTCGCTGTAAGTAAAGCTTGGCTAGTTTTTAATTATTCCGAAGTGACATCTTGTACAGTGGTGGCGTTGAGCCGACAGCGGTGTGAAAGTCTCTATCTTTCTCTCCCCCTGTTTTGCTTTTATCCTCTTATTCTTGAAGGCGCCTAATGAGCGTGTGCCGAGGGCCGCCATCTCGCTGCCCTTAAATCAGTAATTGGTTTGAGCGCCCGAGACTGTCAGGAAATTAACACATCACACGCTGACAGCTGTTCATTTTTTTTTTTTTTTTTTGAATGAGCGCGGATTCGTCGGTGCTGAACATCTCAAAAGACTGATTGCTAATCAACAGGCCACTCTCAAGGGCACGCCGCTGTCTAGTGCAGCTTGTCGCTCTGTGGGCAAAGTAAATAAGAAGGTGAGTAAAGGGAACATATGTGAGTGAGAGACTGTATTAGCACACAGGTGGTTTGTAATAACAGGCTGGAGAATGGCTGAGGTATAGATCCGGCATTATGTCGGCTGCTGTGAAACATTTATGCAGCATTTGGCAGCAACATGCGTCAAAACAAGTCAAAAGCTTTCTGAAACAATGTCTTGAGCTGCTTTTTGAACCAGTCCACATAGAGTCCATCACACAGAGGGACAGGGGCGGATCATTCCAAAGCTTTTTGGACCTTCATGAGTCTCTGGCCTCTTCTGTGTGTCCCTGTTAAAAGTCTGGCTGCGTAATTTTGTGCAGGTTGAAGACGGTCAACTTCTTTTAAAAAAGTATAGAAATAATAACTATAATCAATAGGAGATGAGATAAAAGAATGGGTCATTATTTCGAGATCTGATGAACACAACATTTTGAGATCCTCAGGATCTCTGTTTCAGTTTCACGCAGTGCGGACGTGAGACAGGCCTCAGCCCTGACTATGTTTAAGTCCAGGCTGAAAGGACACATATTTACTGCTGCCTATTGCAATTGAATGTAATTACAGTATATTGCTTTTTATTGTATTTTTTATTGTGGCACATTGAGTTGTCGTGTACGTGAAATGTGCCATACAAATAAACTTGCCTTGCCTTGCCTTTTCATCGCTTTTGAATTGTTTGTTAGTTGATAAAACCCTGTTGAGCTGCCAAGAGTGACCCTCCAAACACAGCATGATCGAACACAACCCAAAGGTTTCTGAGCCTTGTTTTAACAGATAAGTCCTGATGTCCCCCCCAACCCCATCCCCCATTTGACCCATTCGTCAATGCCTGGAAACCAGACAGGAGCCATAGCTGACCAAAGAGCTGCCACAGTGCCTTGGACCCATCTCCAGGATCATGGTCTAAGTCTGGAATATGCACAGTTTGTCAGTGCAGGCGAAATGGGACAACTCAAAATTGTCTTGGACCTTTTATCTACACTTGGTTCCGATGGGCATGATTGTGAGATTAACCAAGCAGAAAGGCTTGGTGCATTCACATCCAAAGAAGCATTTGCGGGTACAAAATACATGAAAAAGTACTAACAGAAATCACACACTATGTGACAAAAGTGTTTGATATTGGCTTTGCACCAGATGTAGCGTTCTATTTCTTCCATTTTGATCAATTCTCTATGCGCTTGTGCGGTGTGCGGCGGCGTGCATGTGAGAGTGCGCGAGCTCTTGTCTCAAATGAGATGAGAGAAAGTGAGAATGAGTCCAGGACATCTTATAAATCCCTCAAAAACTACAGCCGGATAATAGCCCAATTAACCTTTTCATTCTTCCCACTCGTCAGCGAAATCCTTGCCCTCATTTTTTTCCCTTCTTCATAATAAAATGAACTTCCATTCCTCATCCACCTTCTGCCAGATCGGAGCAAAAAAGAAAAGTGCTTGACCCTTTGCACAATAAGGATCCGTACAAAAATAACCTGGTTTTTATTCTTGTAATGTGATTCCCGAGCCTAACATCTCGTCTTTTTGTCTGCGCTGACCTTATTTATGAGGGTAACTCAGTGAAGGACCCAGCGCCTGGATGAGAGAACAGAGTGCAGGAGGGGCGGTATTAGGGAACAAGGCTGAAGGGGTCAGGGGAACAGCATCCAAATGTGAGAAGAGGGCATCCGTAGGTGGACGTATTCACAAAACTTCCACAAGGTGAAGTCCGGCTTGCATTTTGGACTTTTGGGGGATGTGTGCATAGTCTAAGGTCTCAGCTTGTTTTTTATTTAAAGTTTTCTGGCTTATACGGAAAAGCTGAAATGCATTTTGTCCGGGAAATTGTGTTTTTTATATAAAGTCATGTTAGTTCATTCCTTCTCATATAACAATTCAATTCGTTTTTTGGTGTTTTGTTTTTTGACATATCTAAAAATTAATTTACGCACACCTACGGTTTCATTGGCAGCAGAAGTAATGAAATAGTAAAAAAAAAAAACTGCATGCATGTTATTGAAATAAAAGTTGTAGATACTTAACTTAACTTAAACCTATAAAATAAATTGCACATCAGCATATTGCTCTTGCAGCCAGTGTGTCAGTTAACCTCTTGCCACCCACCTTAACCAAGTGTATTTTCTCCCATTAGGTTTTACCTAAATCTAAAAGCTTCTCGACCGGAGCTTACACCCTGTAGGTCAGTGGAATGCTTCATTTGAAAGCTAAGAACGACAAAACTGATAAACACAGATATTATTCCTTGCGTTGTTGCTGTGTTGTCGTCACTTTTTTCATGTTCTTTTTCTTCACATTTTTACCACTTTTTTTTGTTGCTTTTTATTGCGTTTTTCATCACATTTTACCAGTTTTTGTTGAGTTTGTGTCACTCTTTTGTTGCACTTTCATCGCTTTTTTTGGGGTCATGCTTTTGTCACACTTTTTTTTGCTTTTTTGTCACTTTTTGACTCTTTTTTTGTTGCGTTTTCATCTCAATTTCTTATCAGTTTTTAGATTTTGTTTAATTTAGTTCAATAAGTAATTGTTTTCATTTAACTTGTTTGATTAGTCGTTTGCTCAAACTTTTTTTTTTTTTTACAGTGCATTTGTTATCTTTAAATAAATTTTAGACAGAAATATGCCGATTGAGAACAGCTTGACAGAGAATATTAGTATTGTCATGAAAAAAATAAATACAATTTAACTGCTTTCTCCTCTATTTGCCTGTGTCGGATCGAACAAAAGAATAACTAAGAAGTAGATTTAATAGTTGACTAGTCACGATTCATTCATTTTTCCGTTGCAGCTTTATTGGGCAGGTCAATGCACTGTAATGCCATATTTTGCTTCCCGCAGACAAAGCAATGCAATATCGAAAATGCCCCGTACACTTGAGAGAATATCTCAGGCTCTCCCCGTGATTCCCTCAGGACCTTAGTGTTGGTCTATGTGTCGGCTTCATCTGAGAACTGTCACCGGATACAAAGAAGTCTATTTGCCCCTTCCCTGTACGTGCCAGCGTTAGCATGAAAATGTGTTTGCATGTCTGAGTGACACCCCAAGGGTAGAAAACACACTTATGGGAGGAAAGAGGGATGAGACGAAGAAAGCGCTTGTGATATTTCGCGATTTTGACAAGCCCCCTGCCAAGGTGAAATTGCGTCTTGATGCTCGTCTGTGGCGCGGTGTGACTGTGGCTCTCCCCGCGTCGCCACCGTACATGAAGTTAGTGTTGTTTTCAATCTCATCTCTTTTCAAATGTGGCGTTATAGGGGCCGCGAGGAGAGGTGGCTGGCGTGTTGGGTGAAATTGGACTGCCTCTATCCATTATTGTAAACATCATCCCACCAGACAGGCAAGCAGGTCGAGGGGACGCAAAGGATGTAGGAAGAGCGCCCGTCTGGGAGAGAACCTGCTAAAACGCATCCATTAAGGGCCATACTATTTTTTGATTTACATGTTGAGACTCCTTAAAAGTGTCACATCCACTGCCTGACGCCGCTTGCCTCCTTCGCTTTGCCTGGACGTCACATGGCTGCCTCCCTGAATAAAAAAAAAAAAAGGGAAAGAAAACCCCCGTCTTCTCCTTCGCCTTCTATGCTGCTCCTGCACCCTTGTTCCCAAGCGAGGAAATATCCCCTTCCTTAGTATCAAGGGCAAAATAGCACAAAGCACCTCAGTAGTCTGGTAAATAATAGGCAGCCAATGGCATGTGCCGGTGCCTAGCTCATTATAGTGTATGCACAACTTAATGACCTTAACGTCAGAGCAGCCCGCAATCATCTGTCATGGCAGCAATTAATTTCTTACGTGGCCCGCAATGGTGGCAGACCATTTAAACTTTCTCAAGTCACATTGTAATTTGTACTGTGCATAGAAAAAGAATCTATATGTGACAAAACCTGAGCTAAGTAGATGAAAAAAAGCCAACAACAACAATGAAAAAGTAACCGTTCATTAAGAAAGTGGAAGGACGGAATAAGATGCAAAAGTGAGAGGTGAAGAGCAAAGTCAAGGTTGAAAAGTAATTAGCGGGATAATGTGGCATAAGAAGCGGGAATACATTAACCTTAAACATGTCTAAAGCAGCAATCGACAAACAGCGCAGATTCAAGGTAGGCGTGAATAATCATTTATACAACAAAGAATTGCAAATGATTTAAGTTCTCATGCGAACAACCAGGAGTGAGGTGGAAGAGAGCAGCGCATAAACACTTTGTAATGGCTTTCTTACAGCATTAAGGCAGCGGCGGGGTTCCACAGGGATCCAAGTTGGGGCCGAGCTTATTCTTTCCTTTGTTTTAAAGTTTCCTTTTTCTAGTTCTCAACAATATCAGCCCGTATTAATAAACTGACGTCTGCATAGTTTTTCAGTTTAGGGCGGCACGGTGGTGTGGCAGTTAGCGCTCCCGCCTCACAGCAAGAAGGACCTGGGATCGCCCCATACCGAGTGGGGCCTTTCTGAGTGGTCGTCATGTTCTCCCCGCGTCGGTGTAGAGTTTCTGTGGATGTTCCAATTTCCTTGACTCAGTAGTGTTCCCTCTAGGGCCAGGACCCTCCTAAAAAATAAAAAAAAGTTATTCAGAATCTCGGTGGGAAAAAGAAAATCATCCATGAATAGGAGCAACTGGACTGACACTTATTTGTATAAAATAGTAAATTGGGGAAAAAAATAAGAAAATTAAACTTTTAAAATTGTACTTCCATTTGTTTAATTTATTCTTGTTTGATTAGAACAAAGTATTAGAATATTCTATAGTGCATGCAAGCCGCTTGAATGGTATCAATAATAATAATTTCATGAGTATCATTATCACGCCTGATACCTATGATGATACTTCCCATTTAAGTCTATTTTTGTTTATATAGTCAACAACATCCAATTATTTATGGGCATATTGTTTCAAAGTATGTGCAATTGACATTGTTATGTGCTTTTTCTTTTTTCTTTTACTCTCCTTATTATTTGGTATTTTTACAAGATTGGCGCTAAGATGCTTTTGGGATGTATAGAGCCAATGTGCTTATTCTTGCTTGACATTTGCCGCGATATTAAAAGAGCTGTAAATAAAGCAAACATGTTCGCGCCGTTGAGGAAACCACTCACCAAGTTATTTGATAAAAACACACAGCCAGCCTGCCCCTCTTTTCCTCATTTACATCAGGGGGGGAAAAAGAATGAAAAAAATCTATATTTTATAAACGCATTTTAGGTGCAGACTCCAGAATGTGGATTATTATCAGAGTGCTGGAGATCCATGATTAGGTTCTTTTTTTTTGTTAAATAAGAGTATATTAGACCATTTATCAAGGCGAGGGGAAATGATGATGTGTGCTGTGCCCAACATTCATCATGATTACAGTGGCATCAGTCCTGGTTTGTGTCCCAGGTCGTGATGTAGCTGCCGTGTCTCCAAAAGCAGGAGTCTAAAGGCGCGCGGAAATCTTTTATGGCATATTTGACTGGAACGTCACAAGGTCAATGTGTGGAATTTATTCAATAAGATGACCCAGATATGAAGTGTGTGGCAGCGGCTCTCGTTACACACAAGGTTATCGTCTGGATTTAGGAGACTGAACTCAACATTACGGCTGTTTGCACATGAAAACGCAAATTTGTTGTTGTTGTATTTGTGTGTTGTTTTGGTAAACGGCCTTGATTTATAGAGCGCTTTTCCACCTACATTAGGCCATCAAAGCGCTTTACATCACACATTCACACTTTCATTCATACACTGCTGGGTTAAGCGTCTTGCTTAAGGACACAACAAGATTCGATCCACCAACATTGTTATCACGACCTCTCCCATCTGAGCCACAGTCGCTACAAGATTTCTTCCTATAGTTGTTTTGAGAAAGCAGCCTTTGTCATCGACCTATTATATTTCAGTATTGGACAACTTCCGACGGATTTTGGTGCTGGACACAAATTGCAGATTGCGACTTTAATTTTTGTCCCCTTTTTCCCCTGCTTATAGGAAGAACCTTTAGTGACATGGTAAGAGGCTAGTGCAAAACAAACTTTTGGCAATTACCTTTAACCTCTTACCTGAACCGCCTGAACCGAGCGCTTTTTCTCCAGTTCGGCTTGACCCAAACCTAAAAGCTTCTCAACTGGAGAGCAACAGGGTAAGGCCTCAGTCAATAATAGAATATGCCCTAATGAAAAAAAAAAATTGAAAAGTGATCCGAGGCACACGGACTGAAATAAAGTCCTTTATTCTAAGCGGTGCGGTCTTCGTCAGAGGTTACAAGTGAGCAAGTAAACTACATGTGTTCTTATTATACTGGGACCATGAGAGGAAAGGCACATGAGCCCAGAACCGCCCACAAAAAAGCATTAAAAACACACACATCTGAGTGTAATGCCTCATTTGAAAGCTAAGACCTACAAAAGTGATCATAACGTTTTCTGTAACCCTGTCACCGCGTTTTAGTCACATTTTTGAAGCGCTTTTTTGTCATGGTTTCGTTTCTTCTTTGTTGCTTTTTGTGTCATGGTTTCGCCACATTTTTGTCACTTTTTGTTTGCGTTTTTATCACATTTTTGTATCACTTTTGTGTCACTTTTTTCATTGCTTTTTGCCACGTTTTTGTCTCTTTCTTGTTGCGTTTTCATCACGTTTTTGTATCTCTTATTTGTTGCATTTTTGCCACTTTTTTCACTGCTTTTTGTCACTTTTGTGTCCCTATTTTCATTGCCTTTTGTCGCTTTTTTGTCACTTTTTTGTGTAACTTTTGTATCACTTTTTGTGGCTTTTTGCCACGTTCTCGTCTCTTTCTTGTTGCCTTTTCATCACATTTTTGTATCACTTATTTGTTGCTTTTTTTCACTTTTTTCATTGCCTTTCTTCGCTCTTTTTTTTCACATTTTTGTTGCATTTTCATCCTCGTTTTTGATGGTATTTTTATGCTTTTTTCTCTTTTTTTAAGCTTTTGGATAGCATGTGCTCAGTTCAGGTGGGGGTTAAGAGGTTAAACATATTAACCAATCCCACTGCTGACGTCACTGGCTCCCTGTTTTGTCTGCTGTCGATGGGGCAATTCATTTACAACGCTCCTCAGGGGAGTCACTCGAACTAAAACTGCTATCTGCAAAAAATGCCTATAATCTGGACTGTTACCAATCTCCTCGGTGCCAGCCCTCTTCACTCGCACATTTTCATTTATTTTTGAAAGCCCATTCACTTTTTTTTATACCATCTCTCCATCATCACCCTTTTCCCCCCTCTCAACACAACCCCGCTTTTGTTGCCGGGAGATATTTATGCAGCGACAGATCCAAAACATAAAAATACAAATCAGGCCTTTGAAACGGGCTGAATAGAAGTTGCCAGTATCAATGGATTTGCCCGCCACTCGTCCCCTATGGACTGTGACAAAAACATCTATCTCATTGCCGCCTTTTTTTTTTTTTTTTTTTGCACGGGGCGTCTTCAATTCCGCGACGCTGAAATTAACCCCCCGCTTTAATCGGGAGAAAAGGGAGGTGCGCGAGTGTTTTTTTGCGACTCCACAATAGTTCAAATCTTGCGTGTCATTCCATTTAGCGACTCTCGCCCTTGAAGCAGAGACAGGGCGAGAAACGCTTACCCATCATCTGGGGGGGGGGGGGGGGGGAATGAACGACAGCGAAAGCAGAAGTCAGTCGCCGAGAGAGGGGTGGGGGGGAAAGTTATTTGCCGAAAGCGCACGTAACGCATATGAGCGTTCCAAAAGAGATGCGGGAGCGGGAGGAGAGGGATGCTTAGCCGTCGTCGCTGGCAAAAATGACTTCCAGCTTTGATGAAAAGGGCTCGCCGTTGTGTGGAGAAGGGAGGATTTGAAATTGTCTCGCAGTGATTGTGATTGCCAAGCGCAGGGCCGGGCCATTATATCACTGAATCTTTGTTAAGCAGCCCCTGAGAGCGGCTGACAGCATAATTAATCTTACCATATGAACAAAGGGACCCACTCAATAGTACTGAGGATGCTTATTAAAAAAATACTAAACACACACTCGCACCCCCGACTCTCTGTCTCACCCCAGTTGGGGGGAAAAAGTGAAGAAACGGTGGCAGCATTATCTTTTTGTTTGTTTCTCCTTTTTTTTGATGATGATAGGGGAGAGGGGCTGGAGGGCGGTGGAGGTTGGCTTGAGGAGGGGGCAGTGGCTGGTGGCAGAATGATGGATCATTCCCTGAGACAGTGAACGATATTAAACAATAATAGTGTTTATGTGATACCGCCGACCAAATAGTTTTAATTAGAAATTTTAGATTAGCGCAATCTTTCCCCCCCCCCAATCTCCTCATGTGAATATTCAACAGCGTGGGGGAAGATAATGTGAAGGACCACGCTAACTTAGAGTGCATGCTTAGATGGACTGTTATCTGGCGCCGCTGTTAAGCTTTTGTCAAAAATAAATAGTGCAGATAGAGATTTTTTTTAACATTTCAGTTATTTTTTTTAATTCTAAAAAAAAAAACAATATATAGATGGTCAACCATTTGAAGACCAAGTAAAACAATATCTCTGATCAAGATTACTGCATCAAACTGGCAGTACATTTTGATAGAGTGGCCTTCAGCGTCTGCACACATTGGTGTATGAGTGGGTGAGTGGTTACTTGATGTAAAGCACTGTTTTGTAAAAAAAAAAAAAAAAAAAAAAAAAAGCACTTACTGTACCACAATGTAATGCTATAACAACAACTTGCCTGCTAACATTGCAGCAGTATTGTACTTCAAGGTTTTGTGAAAAAAAAAAAAAAAATCAATAAGAATTGTAAAAAAGAATGCAGGCAGAGTACTGTGACTTTTCTTTCAATTCAACAGCAAATACAGTGCAAAACATATATCACGTACACTAGCTTTAATGACAAGGTAAAACATTTCTAGCCATCAATTGATTCCCAGATCTTTTAAAAGGAGTGTATTTGAAGGTTTGGTTGTTTGTCCCCTGAATTTGACCATTCTTCAATGTCACCGGGTGAGCTAGGTTCCCAGTTATCAGTATCTTCCTTGGAATTATAATTAGTGTATGTTTATAGGTAGATCGAGTTTTACAGAACATAAGCGTAGACATAGACGTGGAATCAATCACCAGGAATCAAGCAAGAGATTTTGCTGTTTTTTTTGCTGCAAGTCAAGAATCCACGATTCCAAAAACATGCAAGCAAGCGACTTATCTAAACTCTGGTCGGGGAAGTCTGTGGGTCTGTGGGATATTTGCTTTCATATGGGTGAGACTGTTGAGCCTGAAGCCGATCACGGCTGTAGATGGGCCTCAAAGATTTTTCTTCTTCTGTATATTAGTAGGTTCCTATACTCAAAAACCTACATGGAAGGCGGACCAAAATCAACATAATTTAAGCATCCAAACTAACTACACATTTACTGTGCATGCACTACACACCCTTATATAAAAAGCCATCTGCGTATCCACAGAGCCATTAAACATATTTGCAGGCTGAACATTTGCGGAGTTGGAGTCTCAGTGGAGCAAATGCCAGTAAAGTCGGGTCTTTTCCAAAATCACAATCATCCCTCTTCATGTGATCCATCCACAGCACAGAATTACATCTCCCTCATGAAGGTCAAAACTTTGCTGAGACCAAATACGAGTTGAGCTCTCTTTCCTCTTACTTTTTTCCTCCCCTTTGTGTAAAATGTCAAGTTTTGTAATATGTCAAGAGGAACAGAATTCTCAATCCAATTAATAGTTGAGATGACTGCAGCTCAGAGAGCTAATGCCAAATCCACAATAAGTTGGAAGAATTTTGTTTTTCATGCCTGCTGTGACGTTGGATATAGGGGACAGTTTTGACCATTTAAAAAAATACTGTAGCTGTTTTAGATTTTCCGTTTCCGTAGATGTATTAACTACATCGCTTTAAAGGTGAGAATGTATAGATTATGTGCTCTTTGTTAATGCTGGTTATATCTCTGTCTGTGGGTCCTGGTATTGTAAAGCTATCTCAATCAGTCAATCAATCAATCAATCGTTTTGTATAGCCCAGTATCACAGCAGGACAGGCCTCACAGACATTAAAACAATGAAACAAAACCAAACAATGTAATGTCAAAGGAAATGTAGTGTCCAGGCAAACATAATGTCCAAAAAAGCATCAGCAGCAGATGGAACCAAGCCAAGGGCATCCCGCGTCCTTAGGTCCATCTATCCGGCTAGAAAAAAACTCAAAAACCCAGTGGGAGAAAAGAGAAATCTTAAGGAGAACCACAGAAGGAGAGATCCACTCCCATGGACGGACAGGCAGATAGACCCAGGGCTAAATAAAAAGGCCAATATAATGTTGAATTGAGATTGAACAGACTTTTAAATGATTTTAATTGAAGCCGTTGCCGTGCTCCAGAACAAAGTGACTGAATAGAGATCCCAATCATTAAAGTACAAGTTGACATTTTAAAAAGGGGTTCATCATCAGCTCTTCTCCATGAAGATGCTGCCTGCTCTGCTGCGATTACATCTCGCCAACTACAAGGTTTGAATACATCTGACCAATAATGAAATACTTCATGTTTGTATAGCATTGTCAGTGTCGAGCTGAGCATTGGCGCATGTTTGTTTTTTTTGCTCTTGTGAAATAGCAAACTTGGAATGTCCCCCAGTGTGGCTTTAACACTCTATAGACCAATGCCTTTTTCTGACTTGTTGTTTGTACTGCGGTTGAAATGTATATTGCGTGCCCTGGCTCCACTGTGTATCACCGCGGTCAGAAATTTGATCCGAAGTCGACACATTTTCAAATGATTACATCCAGTGATACCGCTTTGGCTTTACGTTCAATCTGGTAATTTTTTATTCATCATTCTGCATGTACTTAGCCGCCCCTTAACCGCCTTAAACACAACCATGCCCGGGCTAAGAGTGGGGTGGAGACATTAATTTATTAGAAACGGGTCATCCACTCCCACACATGTGTAGCCTGGATCACTTCTGCAACCCCAAAATCACATTAATATATTCCCAGTGCTACTTTTGAATATTAATATTACTATCAATTATTAATTTTCCCTTTGGCGTGGCGAGATATACTTGTTTTAATTAGTGTAGTGTACTCTTTCACAATTAAAAAGTAATTGATGTCCATACGTGCGGGCATTTTGCCGCGATGCTCTTTCCGCAGAGGCGAGGTGAGAGCGTGGGCTTGCATCTTTTGCATCTTTGGGCCCGGCGTCCGCGCTCCCGATGCTCCATGGGCCCCCAAGCCATCAAGTCCCATTCTGAGGGAGTGCAACATCAAAACGGCGTAATGAGACAGATCCAGAGCTTTAGTCAAAGAAGGGACGTAGAAGGGGATGCTGATGAGACGGATACAATTCTGTTTGTTCTCCAAAACAGCTGCGATACAGCTCGTGTTTAGAGACGCAATCAACTCGGGTCGGTCCGAATACGCGCACGGAGCTTGTTTGTCTGAATAAACATGGAGCCTTTAGTGCCTGCATCCTACACAACCCTAAATCAGTTATGTTCAAATCATAGAATTCCTTGTAGTGATCTTACATGGGGGGCCTATACATATTTACTCCATATGTATTTGCTATGACTGGCAATAACTTCATTGGGGGCCACCTTTATGGTTCAGCACACATTTGCAGTGAGATATCCTTCCAGTTTTTGACTCGGGTAGTTCTTAACTCAAAATTATTAGTTCCTGCAGATATTTCCCCAGGTTGATATACATTATGTAACTCTTCTCAAACAGACAAACATCCTTTCCATGACCAAGATGTCTCTTACAGGATTATTTAGGGATTGGGAAGCGACTCATTGCATCAGATAGGCTACATAACTTGGTACCACCAGAAAGATCCTTGCAGTAATTATCTAATGGGAGGCTCTTTCCTGCACATTTTGTTTAGTTAAAACCAGACTTGATTAGTGTGCGAGTATAACCGACTCAATCAACCCAGTCGACAATATTTAAAAAAAAAAAAGGTAATCATCATCATAATTTCATACACAAATACATAATATGCACTTTTTACAACATTAACAAAGTGTAGGATTTCTTTCAGTTACATTATATAGTGCAGTGCGCTATCTCGAAGCAGAAACCCACTTCAGAGCCGCAGTGGATTCCTTGTTCTGATATTTGACCTTTTAAAGTCTGATCTGGCTCCTGCTTAGCTTTGAAGTGTGCATTTGTCTCTGATTGTATGTGCCGGGGAGAGTGCATGTATGGCGCGCCTGGTGAAGTGGCAGATGGAAGTGTGAGAAGGAGGAAATCTGCTCCTGTCCATGTCAGTTCTGCTCCACAGAGCTCTGATAACGGAATAATAATCCTCCTCGTCTGTTGGCTGCTCCCTCCACTCCGCTCTCCTGCCACCTTCTGATTGTCTCCTAGAGGCGTGCTCCTATCCACTGACTTCATTTGCACCCCGTTCCTGTGAGGCCCACCGCTAAGGTACGGAAGTGAAGCAGCTTATTATCCATTGACATCAGTGCCAAGAGAGTGTCCGAGACGGCATTCTACAGAGATTACCAAAGTTCAGAGTTCAGACGGTGTTTATTGTGTATACTTAAACACTGACAGTAGCCCTTTCACACATGTCCTCATGTAGGTTTACTGCTTCACAGCAAATACAGGAAAAAATAGCAGGACAGAGGTAAGGTTGACTGAGGTACACCCATTTCGGATGGATGTGTGGATGGATGGATGGATGGATGGATGGATGGTTGGATGGATGGATGGATGGACGGACGGACGGATGGATGGATGGATGGATGGATGGATGGATGGATGGATGGATGGATGGTCGGATGGATGGACGGTCGGATGGATGGATGTGTGTGTGGATGGATGGATGAATGGATGGATGGATGGATGGATGGATGGATGGATGGATGGATGGACTGATTTGTGGATGTGTGGATGGATGGATGGATGGATGGATGTGTGTGGATGGATGGATGTGTGTGTGGATGGATGGATGGATGGATGGATGGATGGATTGATTTGTGGATGTGTGGATGGATGGATGGACATGCTCACCCTCCAGCCAAGTACTTCTGGAGATGGATTCCCTGACAACAAAGAGCGTCAGAACACCTTGAAACTCCTTTATTCATCCCACTAATAACACCAATTTCCAAAACAGTTTCTTAAAGACAACTTACTTACTTAGTACAAAATTGATGCACTTGATGTGGTTTGACATTGCGCATTGTCATTGTTTTGTTACTGATGGAAAACTCATTTGAACGTTATCTATTTCTGGGTTGACAGTTTCTAGCTTCATCTGCCCGACGTGCCCACGATTCCCTGCAAACCGCTATGTGCCCATCAGCCCATAAATCCCTTTAATACACTCCTATTAGGAAAAGTGAAAAGTTAATATTGAGTAAAGGCAGAGGAAATCCAGCCCTGGAGGATTTATGACACACACTTCAATGGAGAGCCGAGAGAGGACAGGCATGAAGAGAAAGAACCTTTCACAGACTCCTCTAATGGTGTTGGCACGAGATTTGAAGGTTTAATATTGCATGCTGCCTGATTTTTTTCCCCTTTTTGTGCAATTGACCAACATGACATGCCTAACTGTATAAATGGGCTGCTTTATGATGATAAGATCACTGGCTAATAAGATATTTATGTGACATGCTGATGGATCCATCTCCTCCTCTCACAGTCCTGCCATGTTCACGCCTCGCCGAGCCGGTGAGGATCAAACGCAAATTCTCCAAATGGGGTCGTTAAATGGGGAGGAAATTTAATAAATTAAACTTTTTGAAGGAGCTAAAAAGGAAAGATGGGAGAGGGAGACAGGCAGACGAGTAAAAGAAGTTTTTAGTCCAGACAAATAGCCTAGCGACACTGTTTAAATATTTAGTTATTGTTGTTTTTTGGGGGGGAATAGTCCAATTCTGTGAAATCACTTTTCCTGATGTTTGCATTCAGCAGTCTCAAACATTATTCCTGTTTAGGATAGGAACTAATATACTGAACAAGAATAATCTTTGAGGCCCATCAACAGCCGTGGTTGGCTTCAGGCTCAACAGTCTCACCCATATCAAAGTAAATATCCCATAGGGCCACAGACTTCCCTGACCAGTTTAAATAGGGCGCTTGCTTGTGATTTTAACCAGTGTTACAATTGGACTGCAAGAGCCAGAAGATGGAAGCGAAACATCTTGAACTTGATCGACCCAGCCCAGTCGACAAAATTTGAATCTATATGGTGGAAAATTGTCATGTGATTAAGAGCCTACACAAACATCTTCTTTTTATAGTATATATAACAATGCATTAGCTGCTATAAGAAATGATTGTGTTGAAAGATCTGATGTGCACTCATTTCCTTTCCAACGCATTTTACAGTCTTAGCATGCAACCATGTCTGCACTTGAGCGAACAGAACAGACACGGACTCCCGATTGTAGGATCACCTCAACTGAAGTGAAGAGCTCCCGAGCAGACTTTGACAACTGTGTACACAATCACAACGCGCCCAAACGCTGCCACATATCACCGTGCGTGTACCGTATATGCCGGTATACAAACATCCTCTGGAGTGGAGATATCCAGAGGGCCCAATTAGCCAGCGACATGGGAGAAATCCACGGCGAGAGAAGGAGTGCACTGTGACAGCCTGTGCTCTTTGTCAACTGCCAGCCTCCATGTTTGACTAGGGGCCGCCTGTCTCGCTTCACCGTGGCATTCCGAACTACTCATATATGACACAGCGGAGATGTGCACACGCTCGCACGCACGCACTCCCATACACAGGCGGCAGCAAGTAGTCGCCGCGGCCGCGCTAATTAGCCTAATGCCTGTAATGAAGAGGCCTGACGTGCTAACATCTCCACAAGTGATGGTTTTCGCAGTCGGCGCGGTTGGCACCTTATGACCCGGCCACCCACGCGTTTGTTCATTCGGCTCTTGCGCCTCGGCACTCATAGTATCACACACTTTGCAGCTGCGGTTTGAATTAAAAATGTGTAGGTGGGCATATTAATATTCCTCTGTAATCCGGATTACAATATTATACGCGTGTTATGACATTATTCATGGCGACTGTAGAATCACAAACAGACAATAAAACACTGAATGCAAATGGCAAGTTTCAGTCGAGTGCGAATTTCACAAACCGTTCAGGATTTGGTAGCATGTACACACATTCTACATTTACCTTTCCTTTTTTACCTTTCCTGACATACCAAACATAATTCTTTTGGGTGCCTTAGTATTGATATTTTATGTTCTAAAATGACAAAGTATAGACCCTTTAACTGTTTGTAAACCTTCCGGGCTTAGCTGGAGGCGGGAAGCTAGACTCCTATCTATTTCCATTGTAGCTGTTGTCATAGTAACGATAAACAAATGTCGAACTGTTTTTGGAAATATCAGATAAACCTTATTTTATCGTCTCAAATGTCATTCCTCTTGTCGTTGCACCATAAGCCACAACAGGATCACATTTTTTAGCGTGTAGTTTTTAGACTTATTATCGCTAGTTTTTGTTTAATCTTATTTCTCTCACTTCCTGCCTCCAGCTGATGACACTGATGATCTTTACATATAGACCCTTTATCTTTACCAAAGATAAAGCCATTAATATTGGAACACTGAGCTCATCAGGATGTCAAATTGGTCTGCAGGCAGTATTGGGAATCATACATTATAAGATAGTGAAAACAAACTTCACTTCACCTAACTGCATGCTGGTAAATCCATGGCGCTGTGATGAAGTTTGAGAGCGGAACTGTCAGAACAAGTCCAGAGATGGATGAGCTTTAAAAACGTGGAGTTTCATGTTCCAATCATGATGCAATAAAATCCAGGAAATACAGACCAGAAGGCTATGAGTAACTGCTGGAGTGCCTCCAAAGGCTGACCACACATCCTTCACATAAAAAAAACAGCTGAGGTTGAAATTATCCTTATGTGTATTTGTTTAATAATAATCAATATTTAGCCTATGAGAACTATGATTTGCAAATGTATGAGTATTCTAGGAGGAAAATCATGACACAATCTTTCAAAAGATCGATGCATTCATACGTCATCATATCATACAGGCCTATTATTGCTCATACTATAATTGCCTTCACTTACTGTAGAGGTTAGGGCACAAGGGCATTCTATGGAAGGAACATATTCTACAGCTAGGGCCTTACCTCACAGTAACTCCTAATAATGCAGCATCACGTTATGTTTTATCAGCAACAGTGACGTCCGGAAGTTATGAATACGTATCTGTTCCTAATGGCTGCTTTTACGCACGAAGGATGACCGACCTCATCAACGCAGACACACCCCGCGCCTTAAACAACAGCCGTACACACATCGAGAAAGACCCTGCAGGAGCCGGCATAGGTTACCCACATCACAGCCCTCACCGTCTCCCCTGTCTTTGCCTCGTAAGCCCAGTGCGTGAACTCATTCAAGAACATAGAGAGGTAGTTCGTCAGGGCAAAGGCACCTGTTCCAGTTTTCCCCGCGATCGCCCATAGACACACATGTAGGGACGCTCACACCCCCGCACCTTCACACACCCTCTCTTTAAATCTCCCAGGAGCTGCCTGTGTACTCTATATTTATTATCCAGGGTGGCACTGTTGATAGATGAGATACCTACTCAATTACAAGGGCACAACATTGCCTTTCCAAGCTGATAGGGTGAAAAACTGGCTTCTTTTCTACTTTCCTTTGTTGTTGGTATTTTTTTTTATCTATCCCTCCATCCCGAAAGGTGATGTACCGCAATGTTAGTGGTGTACATCTATGTGACACTTGGAACGGCCCCTCTTCTTAAATTCCTCATAACCCTGTCCAGCTATGAAGGGGTCAACATTGACAAGAGGCTCTGGGCACTATACATCACGTAAGTACATAGCTTGGCGCCTTGTAGCCTATCTAGCCAAGGGTGATGACAAATTAAGACTCTAGCCATAGCAAATAGAAATCATAACAAAATATCTTGTCTTATATCCCCAAACTGATGCTCATAACAAAAAAAAAGCATTGTGAATGTAGTGACTAGTGGAGAGTCACTACATGAAGGGCCATACATAGTACACAAGCCAAGGGTGGCTCTAGCAACATTAATCTCTATCCGGCGAAGGTTTGTGAAGCAGGGGAGATGGAGGGGAGGCCAGTGATGCGGGATGTTTCTAGGTGGACATCTTGGAAAGGTGATGCTGAGCTATGTTCCTGCTGCCGGCCAAGATGTGCGGCATGGACATATAAAATAGCAGTTAATTTGCATTAGACTCAATCTGACGTCCTAGACCATGGAAGCCAGGGAGGGAACGTAAAGCAGAGCTGGAGTCAGAGTTTGGACAGGTCAACAATGTAGATGATGTGCAAAATGTATGCTAATTTTAATGTAGTGTTCTTTAAAAATAGGATTAATCTTTCAGACAGTGAAGCAAAGCAGACTGGTTGCCCATTGCCAGTTTGGACATTCACATCCATGATAGTGATCAATAAAATTGTGCTATTTTCAGACGCAGAAAGGACATGGCTTTTTTGTCTTCTAAAATTACATTGCCTTTCTATGTGGAGTTTGCATGTTCTCCCTGTGCCTGCGTAGGTTTCCTCTGAGTACTTCTAAAAACATGTATAATAGGTCAGGAATAGTAAAAGTGTCCTTGAGAGTGCGAGTGTGGGACAATGGATGGAAATTGGCCCAATAGGCTGCAATACGGTGTGGCATTATTATGTAAGACTTGATCTTTTCCTCTGTTTCGTTTCATTCACACTGTTGGCTTGGCGGGTTTGTTGTGATTATAAGATGTCCCAAATATATGTTTATAGCCATGAGTCCCATGTATGTTCATGTTTAACATGCACTGTCATGACCAAATAAATAAATAAAAATACGACAAAAAAACAGAAAAGGGAGAACATGCAAACTACAAAGAAAGTTGTGAGAAGTTGCCTTATGAAATGTGCATCTTCAATGAACTCATTGTCATAATTTGAATCCTATCATCTGTTGATGTATCAATTAGGGCATTCAGGAGGATAGTTATCTGTAATAGTCACTTTAAAATAGCATTTTCTGTACAGTACACACATTTAGAGAGCTGTCATATTTAAAAGTACTATTTTTAAGCTATCCATAGACTCTTTAAGACACTTTTCTGTTGCTGCCCCATATATGCTCAAATCAATTTCTACTCTGCGTCAGTGGAAGTGTAGCCAATATATCGGGTTCTGAAAATTGCTCTAACATTTTGCAAGGCATGTTCGCCATGCAGAAACAGAAGTGATCAATAACTAGTAACTGATTATCAGCAATCAATGGCCACAAATTTAATTCACAGGCTGTGTTTTCCGTGCTAAGTGACGAGTTGCATGATGAATGCTTCTGTATTCGTTCACTCTCAAAATGAGGTAGTGTGTTGTTTTTCTTTATTTTATTATTGCCAGCATTAAACCATTGTTACGGCTGGTACATTGCACTGACATCGAAAGACTTACACCTCTTTATCACAATCAAAAGCGGGCCATATGTTTGATGTTTTGCTGTGATTTTCATAAGATATGATCTAATGTCTACCAGACTAGGCGGTTTATTTGGTTGGTCAGTAAATATGCCCCATAATACCATAATTGCTATAATAGACATTCGGATACATCACTTCCTACTGGTCATGATAAACTGGCACAATTGCCTTTTGGACTGCAGGGTCAAAGGTTCAAATTAACAATGATCTTTTGTTGTGTCCATAAGACATTTTATTCACATTGTCCATAAAGAAAATGTAATTCAGCTCTCCCTTCACAGTTGGTTCCTTTATTTCAGAGCTGCTGTTTTTTTTTTTTTCCCACAGAGCTCGCTTCTCCACCAGGTGCATCCGTGCTGAGAGCTGCGAGACAATAAGGAGCGTGTTATTTGTACATCGGGTACAGTGTAACCTTAGCTGTGTTGTTCCATCAGGGCCGTGATCTGGTGAAGTATGCCCCTTATCTATCCCTGTCAGCGCGAACATTACTCACTCACCAAGTTTGCCGTGGGAAGGTGGGGAGGCTGTTTGTCAGGCCAAATTGGTGATCAATCACTACGTCAACCCGAGCCCCCACCTTCTGTCAGCCCGGTTGCGTGCATAACAATTGGAAGCGGAACAAAAGCGGGGCTGAACGGAATACCGGAAAACGAAAAAAGAATTAAAAGAGTTTTAACCGTCCAACCTGGATGTAGCTGATGATGTTTGCATATTTGATTCATTGAAAAGGTAAACAGGATCAGGAGTGCTGCTCGCGGGGGAAGCAGACGAGAGGGGACGGCGGAGGAAAAGGCCTTAAGCAATGACTTCAGAGGGCAGAGCGAAAAGGGGGAGAAAAAAATAACTGTTCATTCATCATTATTGTCATGGGCTTTGGCAAATGATAACAATTTGTCTTCATCCCTATTTTTAGACAATGAGTCGCGATCGCCATTTTGGCCAGATGGGAGCGAGGGCCTATGCGAGCAATATGCTGCATTTTGTTTGATGTCCTTTGTATGGAATTTCTTAATTAGGGACCACTAGTGTCTTTTTTTTTTTTCCTCCACACTAGTCCTTCCACATGCATATAGTTCAATGACACATTTAGATGTATGGATCTCTATGTAGGCCATGAAGCCATACTCTTTCCTTTATTGATTGCTCCTTTTTGCCATTTGTGAATGCAAGATAATGCCCGCTATTAATATTTTTTTGAGGCGCGGAAGACGGCGAACTTTTGTAACGATTATGGACAACCTTGCACCGAAACCGCCCAACAATGAAAAACATCTAGAAATCCATGAATATCTACCGTAATTACGTCCCAGGGGTGAAGTGATTTCCCAAAAGCGCACGCGTATACCTATAAACAAAAGGCTATGATGGACAGAAATAAAATGTTGACACGGGAGAATGAGGCATTATTAAAAGTCGTCAGGCGTGCACGGGTGGAGAAGGTTGGAGAACCGGCCTCTGGTGGGTCTGTGGGGAGGTCATGCTGTGATCGGAGAAGGATGAAGATAAATAGGTGCGGGGCTGGACGTATGGAGGGGGTATAATTGACACCTAACGCGCACGGTGACCCCGTGACTCGCAGGTTACCCAAAGGCCACGCGGCGCAAACGGCATTATGTGGGCGGGTTATAGACAATTAAGTATTTACAGACTCCGGCACCTGCAGTTTGAGTTTTGCATTCTGAGGTAGCAAAATGAGACGGAAAAGTATTATGGCATAACTGCACAATACACAGCCTTATACAAACACGCATTGTAAGTTCAAATTGTGCAAAAGTTCAGTTTAGTTTCATTTTAGCCTTGGTTAGGTGTAACCAAAAGTAACTTAAAGTAACTTGACTAGAATCGTTTTTACCACCAAGCTGCTAGCTCCATCATACTTTAATAGCGCTTTAGCACTGTATTGTAGCCCATTTTGTCTGCAAGTGTTTTTATTATTTATCATTGAGACTTTGAGAGCCGTTCTATTATGCTTGTGTGTAATGACAAATAAAGTATTGTATTGTATTGTATTGTAATCTAAGTATTCTATTCTATTCTATCAAATGGATTTTTGTTGAAACTAAATGTGATGTACTGTGGCTTGGTATATTCAAGACGGTTGTCAAATAATGTGTATGGTATTTTTTTCCCCCATATGGCGCACCCCTATTATACACTATAATTGCTTAGCCAAAAAGTGTGTTTGATTTTATGTATTTGTTTATTTCATTAAGGACAATGCATATTAACCAACATGTCAGCAGAAAGCATCAGTGGAAGTATGCCGGAGTTAACACAAGTGCTAAGAAAATACCATAGATATAATATAATAAAGATGAGTGGGTCATGTTCAGACCCATTCAAGGAAATGGTCCCGAGTCCTCTGTGAGACTTACATGGCTGCCAGTTCCTTCTTAGGGCAAAGGGCGGAGCCTCCACAGAGCTCCAGAGTTTGATTGACAGGCTCTGAAGCCAGTCAATGCACTGAAAATGCTTCCAATATTTTGGGCTGATATACAAAAAGCAGCGTAGTTAGAAATATTTCACCTACCCCAGCGTTGACACATGTGGGTCATTAGAAAAAACAAAACTCTTTGGAGCCAGGCTTTTTAGCCTTTTGAAGTTCCATTACATTCCTGTCTTCCAAGTGTCTTTTGGAGTCGCCTCTGGCCACAAGGGGGTGGTATTACAGTAATGTCAGCTCCCTCGTTCCTCGGCCATTGGAAAATACATGTGACTATAATGGAGAGGAAATTTGGAAAACTTTCTAAATAAGCCATCACAGATGTAAGTTATAATACGATACACTGTGTATACGATATATACTTAACTGAAGGCCGCTGGCGGACACTTTGCACTGAATGAAGGAACACTGGTTGCTGTTGGCGTATGGCCACTTTTACATTGGCCGACACTACTCAACTTGTTTGGGCGAACTTTTTGACTGCCGAGGCCAGGGCCGAACTGGTATGACCATGTATGCGCTTTGACCGCGACCTCTGGCTAAAGCGCGCTGAACCCAGACTAACGTGATGTGAACAGACGCTGGCCTCTGATCGGCAAACGAGACAGCCCTCACTATTAACATGCTGGTCACCGCTGTTCTAAAAGGGGATTTTGCGGATATTAGCATTTAGCTGCTATTAGGAAAACTTTGGCTGGTGTTAGCATTTGCATGTTGCTTACCTGCAGAGTCGTCTCTTAGCAGCTTCGTTCCTCTAGTATTTGCCCTGGCACCTCTGAATGATTCCATATCACCTACCAGGCTTATAAAACTTTTGATGACGTTCTGTACAGTGTGCACATCTGTGGGGGCACTACCACAACAACTGTGCTTGTGTAGTGTATTGGAAACACAAGCATGTACTGGGTAGAGTCAATACGTGGCAAGGCGAGTACATAGATCGTGGCGTGCGCGGTAGACCCGTGTTCAGTGGAAAGATGCCTTATGCACCTTCTCTTATGCAGCTGTTTCAAACAAGATTACAAATTAACGTCTTTTAAATCATACAATAAACTAAAATACTGAAAAGAGCAAACAGTGGAAGAGATGGTGTTCAACATCAGTTCATATGAAGCTATTTCACCATACATCTTTCACATAGTATCCCATCCTAGCATTCAGTATTTGCATAATGTGTCTGTGAACTGTATTTGAAGACGCAGTTTGCACAGATTTCACAGGCCCTTTCCATGTCTACTTTCAAGATGTTGTACTAAAGTATGTTACTCCCCTGCTCTGAGTTTTACATACATGTCATAAAAGTTTGTGGTACTTCAGATGTTTGCATGTGAACAACAGAGAAGCTGCACGGATACTTCAACTATGTGATCATTACGTAAAACCTTGCACAATGTTTCACACCATCTGAGCTTTTGCAGCATTTGGACAAGAAACAAGCCGCACTCAGGACGTGGGCTCTGGAAGCGGGAGGGCTTTTTCCCCCTGTCAATATGTGCCTACAAACCTGGCAAGATTTAAACCTGTCATTTTCCATCCTAATAACATAAACCACGTTATAACTGCGTGGCTGTTGTCTCATGAATACAAATGCCGTTGTCCATAAGAAAAGAAAAAAAAAAAGAAGCGTCAACCATATATTAACAACACAGCTATAAGGCACGACGGCACTTTGTATAATCTTCAGAACGAGTTAATAGCTCATGTTAGAATAGAAGCACCAAGGCCAATTGTTCCCCCGTGCACACAAATCCATCGAGCGCGCCTGCTTCCAGAGTGACATATCCTCCGCATCCCACCTCTCGCTCCCGCGCTCTCCATCTACGTCCGTTTCCCTCTCCCCCTACATTATCCTATCGGCCCAATCGCTGCTACCCGTAATTTATAACGCCTCCACTACAGTAGTCGTCCCCCCCCCCGATTCCAGCAATGTAGCGAGGGCTCTTAAGAAGCTATTGATTTCTATTTGATTAAATGTCTCGCTGGTTTGCCGCAAATTAGCAAGAGTTTAATCAAATCTCAATCGATAGCTACTTAGTAACCCCCCCGCAGACACCTCATGCAAAGTAAAGTTAAAAAAAATACGCAGGTGAATAATAGGGAGACAGGACCCGTGGTGGAGCGACTGCGATATTTTGAATTGAGGCCGATTTGTTGATCCCGCATGTGCACGTTGTAAAGATGAACTTGCGTCATATTTTATCCATGATCCTTTTTAATGGGCTGTTGGTTTTAGGTAAAGTATTGATAAAGGTAACTTTTGCATATTCAAGACTATGGATTTCAGGTAGTGGAGAAAAATATTAACATTGCTTTAAAAAGGTGAATTTTAAATAGCTGTGTAAGCATATCAGAGAAACAAGTGTTAATTGGTTATTTCTTCGAGCGGTATCTGGCATCTAGTGGGTTATGGAAAATTGGCTCAATCAATGAAAAAGAAGAAAAAAAAAACAGTAATTCTGAGTGAAATTAGAGAGCGTTAATCGCAGAAGTTCCTGTGACAAAGTGAAAAAAGTTACAAAATGTGGCAAATATTTATGCAGAATAATAGTCAGAAAAACGACTTAGATCCTTGCGAGGCATCAAGACTTTTTAATTAATTTTCAAAAGTGCTGAAAATCTTAATCATTAAAGGTCTCATTGTAGAGTCAAATCCATTTTACCCCATTGTATTCTAATGTGCTTCCTATCAACAAGTGGGTCGCAGAACCATTTTCAGTGGGTCAGGAGTTGGACTGGGTACTTTAAAGGGACTATACGCCATTTAAAAAGGTTAAAACAATGTATCCCCCCCCTATGTTCCAGCCATGAATGAGCTCAGACCTTCACCACAACTGCCTCTAAAATCCTGCACTGTCACTTTGTAAATTCAAGTCCGAAGTGCCATCATGAACAAGCTTAATATAGAACCTGCAGTTATGCATAAGACCTGAAGTGGCAGTAGTGAGTATAAAATGACCAACTTGCATCTAGTCTCTTTAACAAAGCTTGGTTTTTGATACCAACACTTTAACTTTTTTGATACTCACAATATACTAAAATGTTGCCATCTAGAACCATAAAACAGAACAGTGATTTATTCCATTTCTTGTCAATTTGTATCATTTATTTGAGCTGGAACAACCAAGTAACTTCCTTTAAGGCTGTTCCTGGACCCAACAGGCATCAAAACTTGGGCTCTCAAAAAACAATATTTTCAGTTCCTGCAATCGATACCAGCAGTGCTTAAACCTTTTGTTTGTTTTTTTTCGACACCAAACTGGTATCTTTTAACGGTACCCAGTCCTAATTGGGAGCCTTGACCATTGGAACATTTCTTTCAGCATTTATCTTCTAGAAAAGTACAAAATCACCAACCGAGTCTCTTAAAATAACTTTTGACTATTACTTCTGCTTTGCAGGTTTAATCAATGCTTAAAGCTAAAGTACTAGCTAACTCATGCCCCTAGAGGCCATAAGCACCACTGCAGGTGTCGTAGCATGAAGAGTTTTTTTTACTTAGTAATTGTCCGTGAGAGTACACTGACACTGACAGAAAGGCGAAGGGAAAGAGGGATATTGTACATCCAGTTACACAATGGAGATTTTTTTTTTTCACTCAAACTTGGCTGTAAGTTTAAGTGGTGCTAGTCCGCAGTTAGCTTAGCTCATTAGCCTGTTAGCTTCTTCTTCATGATTCCATTAGTGTGTATTGGTGGCTCCGACCCGGAGGCAGCAAAGTTACAATTGTGTTTTTCTGGCCAGAGACACCAGGGGGAGATGAAAGACCCCCAATCATTCCATTAACACTTGTATTACCCCCAGAGACTACGAAAAGGATGTATTAAGGTAAACAATATATTTTAACAGCTTCAAACATCAATGTTCTTCATGGGTTGCAAATAAATGCTCTTATTTGGGTCATGCACGGTACTTCATCCTTGGGCATCTCCAAACCAGTTTATATTGTTAGCATTGCTGGGTCACTCTGCTCTCTGAAAATTGCAAATCTAATAAACTCATCTCTGCCAAGAATTGTAATGTTAGGAATGTGCTTGTAAAGTAAGGAATCAGTTGTGTCACAACGAGCGATTTAAAATGGACCTTTCTGAAAACGAGGGAAAATCAGCTACAGCAAAGATTTTGTAAGCACAATTAATATAGTGTTCCCTGCGATTTGGATAACTTCACATCTTTGAAATAGGACAACACCTACATTGCAAAAGAAGAGCATTTGCAGATGTGAGCATGAACACACAAAGCCTTTGAAAGTTGGAAGCGCCCCTCCGCCCCTCGCTTCAGCCCTGTGTGAAAAACCCTCTGTGACATCCATCATTTTTATTGGCCATCTGCGAGAAGGCCTTTTCAAAACAGTGAAGTATCACTTTGGACAGTCCTACCAAAATAGTCCAGGCTCGGAGGCAGTGACTGATGCCGCACTGTGAACTGATATATGCCACTGCACTCCACAATAGCCGCGTGGGTGTACCGCTTCACTCCGGCAAATACAGCTATTGTGGGGTTTATTGAGCATTAACCTTACATTTCAATAGCGGAGTCCCGGTCCTCAGGCTATAAGCTGTTTTGACAAGCCTTTTCTTCACTCCACATTTTTAGATATTGAAAATGGAATGCCTCTGCTGATGTGTGTACGCTGCGGTTTCAGGTCAGACTATTCAGATTGTTTGTGGTTAGCCACATAAAGTAAAGTCGTAACCTACTGCGCAAAATCTATACACAACCGATTACTGATGACATACTGCTGGTGTGTTTGTGTGCGTCTTTGATCCTTTTCAAAATGTACAGTGAAATACAGTTGCTATACACAGTTTGTGTAATTTGGCTCCATTTTGAGGCTTTCTGTGTTTCCCGTGTGTAAGTGGGATTCCATCACATGCTCCAGTTTCCACCATTTACCCAAAACATGCACAATAGGCTAATCGTTTAGCTAGATGCTTTGACATAGCTGCTTAGTGGTCACTCAGTGCTTCTGACAGACTCATTTCCCAACAGAGACAATAAAGTGCACCTAACCTCAGGTAGACTGTATTCTACTGCAGTGGTTCTCAAACCTTTTTTCTTGAAGCTCAGGCCCTGTGTAAATTACTTTCAATGTAGAAAGAAACCCTATTCCTTGTTTGGAGTCAGTGGCAATACATCTGCAGAGCGCCACCTACTGTGTAGAGTGTGTACTATTAGAAATTTAGAAACAAACTAGAAATGTACTTTTTACTTTGGAAAATATTATATACATTTCAAGAGGAGTAAAAGTGATACACAAATACAACTCAAGCAAAGTACAGATCCCCCAAAACTCTACTTACTACAGTACATTTACTTGATTACTGACCACCTCTGGTCAGATGCAGTGATTCTTTACTCTTGGCCCCACAGGATGGAACCACTGTTCTAATGTTTACTGATCTTAAATGCACAAAATACATCTCATTGCACCCAAAGTGGAATGCTCTTTTATTGAAGCTTCTATTAGATTAAAATCAATTGTCAAAGAGTCAAGGGAATGATCAGCGCAGCTAATTATCCTTGGTCAGAGAGGGCATATGGAATGGTAGTTTCTGTACTTAGGGCAGCTGTGGCTTTACAGTGTGACTAAGGTCTGATATGATTATGGTCCACGTAAAGCACAAGTTTGTGAAGCGGCAAATTAAAATATTACGTAGGCCTATTTCTTGGGAATGTTTCTGAAAAGTTGTGAACAGTGAAGTGAACAGAAGTAAAATTTAAATCATAGATTTATTTTTTTAAATGAATTTAATACTGTTTGAGGACTGAGCGTTCACTGTGTATATAATTTTGCAGTTTCCTTTTATTGGATATTTTATTTATTTATAAATCTTGCATATGATTTATGTTGGATGGACCTTACATCAAAAAAGCCATCCCCGTGACTTCTGTCGTTACTTTTTTCCATGGTTCTCCCTGTACAACCACTTCACAGACCCATCTTTATCTGCAGGTAAACACAATTTATCATAATACCTGCAAATCCAACAAAAGCTGTCCTCAAAGTAATGAAAGTTCAATGCAGTTAATTAAACGTGCATTGCCCATTTGCAGCCACCTGAAAAGAAGTCAAGATTATTGGCATCGCGTTGGACAAATTATAACGTGTCTGAGATATGATTTCAGACCTTGTTTTCACATCATTATGGTGCAATCATGTGATGTAATATTCATTCATCACATGGACTGAGCATGACACTGTCCTCAGAAAAATGCAGCAGCGTGACTTTTAAGACTATGCTCTACAAAATAAAGCCATATATAAAAAAAATGGAGGAACCTTTTTAAACTAAATTATATAGTAAAGACATGTATACAGTTTATAACTGAGCATGACATTTATAGAACAGCCAATTTGCAGGGACATGTCACACAAATTCCTTTTATATTTTTTTTATCATTCATCAGGAATATTTGGCTTTTGTATGGTCTCAATCATACAGGGGTTATTCATTGTGAACAAAAGACCCTACTCTGGAGTAAAAGGACATCTTACCTTCGCTTGAAATGTGCTTGAAATATTGCTGATTTTGGGTAGGTTCGGACAGTCTTGAAATAAGATTGCCATTCATTCACTCATATCATTCATTTGAATGGAGAAATTTACTTGTACACTTAAAATAAGACTATCACCCTTGAAATGGGCGTTGAAATAGGCCAAAGGCAAGACAAATGATTCTTGTTCCATTGGCAATACAGTCCAAACATATTTAACATACCGATAATTCAAGCACTTTTAAGTCATTTTTGCCTGAGATCAGATTTTTTGTACATGTACACTGTAGTTTAAGAGTAGGACCTTTCACTTCCTATTCAAGAAGCATTGTCAATGTGACTAATCGTCTTAGCAGTAAAACCTTTTTTTTATATAGCTAGTTGAGAGAACTTCCTGAGAACAAGCAAGATACTTACAAGTCAAATTGGACGGCCGGTGGATCAAAACAAAGATCATTGGTGAAATTGACATGTCCAATGCCACAAGTACCGAAGAGAGCTTTTGTTTGTATTAGTAATATCCATCATAACATGAGGAACTATTAAAAGAACTACAGTTTTTTGCTTCAACTAATCTTTTTTCTATTATATTGTTGTCTTTTTCACTGCCACTTATTTCCAATCATTGCCTTTGATTATACCTTACAATCCAGGCCCTACCTCAAAACTCTTTATCCTGTCTACCCTCCAGCTCTCAGAGACTTCAAACCATACTCCAAGAACCCCTTGTGTTGGTGAACACTTTTAATGCCAATTGTACTATAATTTTATCAACCTTATTGAACTACAAACGTCCCACAATGATTTCAGTATCTCTTTTTCAGAGGAATGAACAGGACAGTATTCCATTCCAGTATTCCAACTCCTAAAAATGGCTCCTTTCTGGTTCGATTTCTTTCCGTCATTTCTCTCTTCCTCGCCAACAGAGGCAAGACAACCTCCATTTGTGTCAAGTGCTGTTTTCGATTGCAAGGTTTCTAAAGCTGTAAAATGGCGCGTGTCAGGGCCCTTCACGCCCTGGGGCCCCCCGCTAACATGTGAGAGCCAACATGCCGCTGCTGGGTATCATCTCCCATCGCCGTCTGTCAAGCTCAGCAGACAGGCAGGCATCACACCAGCTGACAACTCGCATTCACGTCAAGAGCGCTTCATCCCAGGCCCGGGTCGATCGGAGCTGACTCGCCGCCGATTTGCTCCGAAAGTGGATATCTGTCCCAACGCGCATCACGCCAGTTCCGCGGGAGAAACGGTGAGTGATGTTTGGCAGTTTAGTGATGAAGACAGGCTGATGTTCAAAAGTCTGAGAAATGAGAGAAAGCTGAAAGGGGGGCATCCGCAAATCTATTCCAATGAGTGGTGGGAATGAAGTTTGCTGTCAGTCTGTCAGCTCAGTGGCATCACACAGGAGAGTGCGGAAAATGGTTTGGACATGTAGCTGCTCAAAACAACAGTGTTCATGTACAGCATTTATCGATTAAACACTACATACTTCTTACATGAAATTTCACACTGCTGTATTTTGGGAGGAACTAGAGAAGACTTGTTTTTCGCAGTAGAGGCACTGAAATGCGCTGGTGTGTTGATAGAGATAATACTCAAAGGGTGTATTTGACTTTTTGGTGACCCAGCAGCTGTATGGGTGGTTAGCATTGCGCCTTTGCTTTCCATCCCGGTGACCTCTATGACACTCCAGAATCAGTTGTTTTTAGGATGCCTGGTAGGTGTCCATTTCCTTTGTTATGTATTCATACCATCCAGGGAGATGGGATGAAACAATAGGTTGTGGTCACGATTTTCTACTAGAATGTCAGGTCATAATCTCCGTGGGTGCCGAAATATTTTCCTTGATCATAATTTGGAAGTGATTGGATTCACAAACCTGCCACTTTCATCTTATGGATGAGAGTCCTTTCATCTGACAAACATCAAGCACATCATTTTGAATATTGTCACCACTTTTGGACCTTTATCCCGTTTTTCACAACAACTTTTACAATGAATCTTTAAATGAACAGGCCACCGTTTTTACATACTGAGATGTGTTCTTACCATAGTTTAGACGAGTTGATGCGTAGCTGTCTGGTCTTTACGCATGGAAGAGCTTGGTCGCTTCTAACTTCACCTCCGTTTAGGTTAAGAGAGGATAGGAGGAGAGGCTAAATGCTAACAACATCTTGGTCTAAAGACCAGACAGGTACGCATCAACTCGTCTAAGCTAAGGTATATATCTCAGTATTTAAAAACGGTGGCCTATTCCTTTAAGAAGTGGTTAGCGCTCTTGCCTTACAGCTAGAAAGGCCCCGGTTCAATCATACTCTGGTTTCCCCTATCCCAAAAAACATGCTGGTCAGGTTGGCCTCGAGTTGCAGCAGCTCAGGACTACCCCAACATCTGATTTACACAATGTCATACTATTGTATAATGACAATAAAGTTCTTCTCCCTCTCTTAAATCTGTCCGGACACAAACTCTTCTCCAGCGGTTCAGGAAATTATCCATTTGTCAGATTTCATAAATTCTCCATTTAAAACAGCCAAAAGGAAAACTAGACAGACGGCTCTTTTCATTTTGTTTCACTAGAGAAATCATCTGCTAACCATCGCATATCACCCGATCAGATTTGAGGTTGGATTAAACCCTGACGAACAGACCCTGTGAGCGGTCGACTGGCACACGACAATAGTCCCCGTAAGAGCTGTCAGTGCATCACTTCCTCCTGTCTCCTCTCCCTAGCTCCTATCTTCTCTCCTTTTTTTACGGCGTCTGTCCGCCCGCCTGCCTCCCCTTATCACTCAAGGGTCTGCTAATTCACCAGCAAGGTTGCACTGATAAGAGCGTCTTCCCCTTCTCTCCCGCTCTCTCGCTCCCTCTCCGCGGATGGACGGGTCCCTGTGTCTCCCAACATGTGTCTGTCAGGATGTGAGCGTGACATGGGGACCCAAGGGTGACAGTCCGGCCTGGCCTTGAATTAAGGAGCATTAGAGATACACTGATAAAGTGACACTGTCGGAGGCAAGTGAAGGGAGAAGGCGACGAGAGCGCTGGCAGGCAGAGGCTGATGGGGAGTGGAAATGAAAGCAGATAGGGCCGACTGTATAGTGCCCAGTGGTTCCCAGCTGGAGGGTCAGGGCCCAAAAGTTAGTTAATTAGTTTAAAATCAAATGGATTGAATTTTTAAATGTTACATCAGTGTATTGTATTTAGGAATAACTTTTTCTTGGGTGAGATGCATGCAAAATTATTGCTCTGGATTTCTTTGTAAAACATATTGGTATCAGTATAGGATTGATATGGCCAAGGCCAAGTATTACCTGTTATTATCCAAAATACCTGGTACACCCATCCCTACCAAAAGTGGCTTGCAAGGCAATTTCCACTGAGCCTTTGACAAAAGTGACTCGGACGACTTGGAAAAGTATCTATGAATGTCCAGTAAAAGCACAAGACGCATTGTTAATAGTAATTTGTTTAGATGTTTTTATTGGCCCTATTCAATACTTACTGAATCAACGGCAAATCTATGTGATATTTTATTTTGACAACAGGCTACATACTATCCCAAGGCTGAAATGAATGTGTCAATATTATTTTTTTGGATGAGTTTTTACTTGGGTGACTGGTCATGATGAATTGGAGGTGGGTCCCAAAGCCACACCAGTGGGAACCTCTGGATCACTGGACTAGATATTTGTTATCTTTTGATCAATACAATCGTTGTGTTGATAATGTTATTTAAGCGGTTGGAGATTTTACCATATATAGTAACAGACACTTTGCATTGACTAAATTATTAGGATCTGAACACTGCATGTTTGGAACAGAACTCCAAAAGCCCTTAATGAGTCGTGTACGAACAACCATTTGTGCCATTGTTTCACTCTCTGGTCATATTGGTCCTAAATTGATTGGAGAAAATGTCCATGTGACTGGTAAAAAATGCGATATAGCTCTATCTCATATGTTGGAACAACAGTTTTGAGCTTCTTCCAGGCACTTGCTGTTGTACATTGCATCCAGCCACTATTGTGACAAAAAGGGCATCTGATGATTTGTTGTGGAAACCCCTAATGAATGAAAAAAAAGAAAGCAAACAGAAAGAATGGGGAATAAACAAAACAAAACAAAAAAGGCGTCCAGACAATACAGAGGGAGTTTTAGTGAGTTTGTGAGCGCAACATGTTAGTATGTGCCTGGGAGCATGTTTGAGGTGACAACAGCCTGAGGCGTACTGTGCCTGCTCTTAGAAGTGCACTGTGGAGGTGTCTGCACTTTATACAGTCTGTGTGCTGGGACACTCCAGCTCTTTCTGCTCTGTTTCCTCTCTGCTTCCATCGTTTAGCTCCAGTAAGAAGATCTGTCTCCAAGTCGCCGGCCCCTGTCCCCAGCCACCACCCAATGCAATAACAGGTCCATCTTAAACTGGAGACCCCGTGACTCCCTGTGAAGACACACAACATCAGAAACACAACATCATGCGAGCTCAAAGTGCCTCAGCTTAAAGACTGACAGATTTGGAAGTTGGAATTTACGTCTCTCGTGCAGTATATACAGGGGCTTAAAGTTGCGTATGGAACTTTTTGTGTAATAAAACCCAAGAATTAGCGCGTATTTGACCTTTGAGTATGGGTGGCTTGCATGGCACCTTTCCAATACAGAGTACTCAATGACGCTCAATTGTTTTTAGATATTGTGGCAGGTTTTCACGGCTGACAGACCATCTCCCAAGTTTCACATACGCATCCAGAAACCCCACACAACTATTGAACGACATAGAGGCCACCGTGATTGAAAGTAAAGGTTGAGCTATATCAAATTTGGGGTGTCGGTTGTTTTTTTTGCACCGAATACCTGCTGATGCTACACTTAGCCGATCGATTCTGACATTTTTGTTATGTGTCAGGAGTTGTGGAATCTACACAGTGAAATACAACTGCCAGTGGGAAGAAAGAAAGAAGGCAAGTGGTGAGCTTGGGCGAAAAATATGCCTGATAACGTCTTCCTGAACATACCACATCACCGCATTTGGTTCAAACATAGCTAATTTTCTGATTGTTTTTTGTTGTTGTTGTTGTTCTTTTTGCTTTCTCAGCTCTGTCTGGGTGCTTAACCATGCTGGTGGAGTGGATATGGGGATCAAACCAATATCCACTACCTCATACAGAGAGTTTGGGTTCTGAGAGATGATACTGTAATTCATTTGGTATGTGTGTAACAGTATGTAACCAGCTTTAGATGTTCAAGTATTTTACTGCTATGCTTATTATGGCCTTTATAATGTTTGGGTAAAGCCAACAAGGCAACTATTTATGCATCAACTATTCATTTTTATTATTTGACCACACACTCCATAGTCGTAAGTTCTGAACTCTCTCGATTTCCAGTATATCTGTATGGACAACCGAAATAGACTGTGCTGACATCCCCCGCATATCGTGGCCATATAGCGTTGTATACATTTGAAAAGGTTGCCGTGTGCAAGCGCTGACTCTGAATAAATAAAGGTTAAAAAGTGAGCGCAGCCCACCGTAACGTCACCATTTGCAAAAAAGATGAGGGGGAAAAAAAAGTGCCGGCATTTTGACAAAGACGCGATGTTACACACTGTCTGGATTCGAAGGGCCGAGTCAGCATGCTTCTCTTCACTCATACATCATTTTTTTTTTTTTCCCAGGCTGGATCGAGCAGTGTCTTCAGCATGCAAAGGTAACATTTGCCTTTATAATGGATTTTTGCCATTTCCATGATTTTATTGGGAGGGTAGAGCTTCTCTCGTCATTGAGCAGATATATAGGCTAACGTCTGCGTGGCATTTTAGCAAAAGGCCAGCTTGAGTACCCCTCGGCCCCTGTATAAATAACTGATATGAAACTTCCACACATGTCACAGCAAATTGTTTCATAAGGGATGGGAGGGATTTTGGTTTAAAGGTTCTTCTATATAATGATAAACTGACCTTTTTAAGCAGTTAACTAAGTACTTATAACAGAGGTGGGAGCAAGTCATTGTCCTTAAGTCTGCAGTTGGTGGGCCACAAGTCCAAGTCCTATGCAAGGTCAAAAGTTTGAGAGCACCCCAAGTCACAAGGCCCAGGTCACGTCCTGAGTCTTTGGAGCTGAAGATCACAAAGAGTGCCAAGTCTCAGAACATTTTGGGTCAGGACTCAAGACTAACAAGTCCAAGTCACGACTTGCAAGTACACTAGTGATATGTAATGTTATTTTGCATATATTTAAGTAAACCTGCTTGAATTAGCAAACCTCTTCTGTGATTTAGTTTCACCACTCATTTTGGTCATTTAAAGGAAACAGGCCACTTTTTTTACACACTGAGATTTGTTCTTGCCTGAGCTTAGACGAGTTGATGCGTACCTGTCTGGTCTTTGTGTGTGCCCTCAGTCACGCAAAACGACCAAAGATGTTGTTGGCATTTGGCCTCTCCCAATGTATTCCTATAGCTCCAAACGGGGGGGGAAGTTAGAAGCTACCATGCCCTTCCACGGGCACGCACAAAGACCAGACAGGTACGTAATCAACTCGTCTAAGCTCAGGTAAGAACACCAAATTGCCTTCCCTTTGCCAAATTTTGCGAAAGTTATGCGAAAAGTACGTTGAATGCCTATGTGTTCAGAAGTAAAACTAGTAAGCTTAAAAACTTAAAATACTAACTGAGTAACATTTTACCCTATGAGAAGAATATGTTTCAAGTTATTGTCGGTGACAGGCGGAAAATACAAGTAGCATGTCTGGTTTCACTGGCATGTTTGTAAATATTTGGAGCTTCGTGACAATTTACCTGCTCTTGTGCCATAACATATGACAGGAAATGTTCTGCAGTGCGGCTTTAAGTAAGTTTGTGGTAAGGAAAAAGAGTCGGCACAGGCAGGAGTGTGTTCAGGCAGTAGGAAGGAGAACGGAAGGAGACTTACTGACAGTTAGATGACATGGCTGCTGTTAGTTCACAAAAATGCACTGTCTGTCACTTCCAATGTAAGACTCAGTGCAGCCCTGGTGAAACTGTCAAGTGCGGTGTTTCCTGTAAATATTCAACAAAATGTGCACAATACATTTTTTGCGGCCAAAAAAAAACCAAGCAATGTTGATAGTGATAGACACAGTTTTACACAGTTTAAAGCTTTGTTATGTTCAAATCAAACATTGTTTGTTTACTGATAACAATGTGGTGTAAATTTACTCACAATTACAAAAACACATTTTACCTAATGTAAAGTTAATGTTTGAGTTCCCAACACGACTGAGTCCAGCACTTGGGTTGACAGATCCTGTGGCTCAAACCAGTTTGGAAATGAACATAAAGGTACTCTTTTTTCCGTCCAGAATCCTTGCACATTTCCCAACTCCTAAGTAGTGCCAGTGCATTCCTCCAGAAGTTAAAGCTCAATTACTGAGGTTCTTAGCTTTCAAAGAAGGATTTTTTTTCTCCTTCATTCTTAGTTAACTTTGTTTAAAGGAACAGGCCACCGTTTTTCCATACTGAGATCTCTTCATACCTGAGCTTAGACGAGATGATACGTAACCGCCTGGTCTTTGTGCGTGCCCCTGGAAGAGCCTGTTTGCTTCTAACTTTCATTTCATTTCATTTATTTATTTATTTAATATGGACATAGCAATTACATTGGACGAACCAGATGCATTGTTTAAAGTGTTATAGCACATGTGCTAATTTTCAACACCTGTCCATAGGGGGCTTTTAGGTTTCAAAGATAAAACACATTATTAAACACAGTTACAATAAAACAGATTATTAAACTCGATAAGGCACATTTACACATGTGAACACCTTTGGGCCGATTTGAGCCACTGTTTAAGCTCTCTGGTGAAGATGGTAACGTTCGTCTGCAGTTTCAGAGCCGTAGGGAGAGAGTTCCACAGCGTAGCCCCTCTGAAGGAGAAGCACGACTGTCTAAAAGATTTTTTAAATTTTGGGAGCACACAATCCCCATTAACTGAGGCTCTGGTGGAAGGTCTGAGAGAGCCCTGACACCTCACCATGAGGCCAGAGAACAGTGGTGACACACAATTGTTCAGACATTTAAAAGTCAATTTCAGTATACTAAAATTTACAAAGTTTTCAAAAGTAAAAAGCTTGTGCTTTTGTATGATATCACAATGATGCCATCTCAAAGGTTTCTTGTCAAATATCTTGATTGCCTGTTTATACAGAGAAGTGACTGGTTTCAGAGTGGACGCTAATGTTTGTGACCATGCTGTAATGCAGTATGACAACTTCACCCCGTTTGGAGCTATAGGAATATACTGGGAGAGGCCAAATGCTAACAACATCTTTGGTCATTTGCGTGACTGAGCGCACGCACAAAGACCAGACAGGTACGCATCAACTCATCTAAGCTCAGGTAAGAACATATCTCAGTATGGAAAAACGGTGGCCTGTTTCTTTAGTCTATGGCAATCGTGTTTGCTAGTTTTCCAGCTTCTGCTTCTTTAACAAATCAATTCCTTTTCTACATATTTGATGACTATCCCCAGTGTCCTTCCACTCTTTGACCACTTGATTGTTGCTTTCCCGCATTTTCCCCTTCATCCATAAATCCGTGGGCGCTTCTATTTTCTGCTCCAAGTCCGATCCTATCTCATCCAGCACCTTTAATGAAGCTCGCGTGGCCTCTTTAAGTCCTGGTACATTTGACAGTAATGTGACACAGTAATATCCAATGATGGGCCCCTCTTTCCATTCACATCGATTATGAATAATACATACTTGCAAGCCTTATAAACATAATACATTAGTTAAGAGAACTTGATGTGTGTGTGTTTACTTGGCACCTATGCGCGGAGAGATTAATTAAACATGAACAAATGCGCATTTCTTCACTCTGACTGACACTAAAGGTAAAAATAAATAGGTTATCAATGAATAATTGACTGGACAATGGGAACGCTTGTCACGGGTGTTCTGTTGAAATGAGGTGTCCACTAGTTTGCCTTGACGGGTGTTGCAGATTAGGGCCTGGCGTGGAGGGCATTATGCAAAGTGCTAATAGCCAAAGTAGTGAATGTGACCTCCTTCTTCATCCGTTCCGTTGTGGGTGACAGCGCAAGCACTCTGTAGTTGGAACAATGAGGACTGGCACTTAGAGGCGGCCTCAAAAGCACTCAAGAAATTCCAAGGAATAGTTGATAGTTGTTGATAGGGCTGCATGAGCGTACAGCAGACTTCACGTGTCTTGAAACAATGCAATAGATGTACTGGAAAAAATAACATCTTATCTCGGACAAAAATGCTTGAATTATCGGAATCTGTGCTGATATTGAGTGGGTTTGGACTATCTTATATTGCCTATGGAACCAAAATTATTTATTCTTCTTTTTTGCCCCATTTCAAGTTTTTTTTTATTGCTTGTTCCATTGGCAATCTTATTTAAGGATTGTCCAAACCTACTCAAAATCAGCATTGATAATCTTAAAGGGATTATACAGAGTTTTAAAATGTTAAAATTATGTATTTTCCTCCCCCAACATGTTCCAACAATGTCCTAATGTGTAGAATGATCCCAGACCTATTCACCACAACTGCCTGTAAAATCCTGCGCTGTCACTCAAAAAGGTGTTACTTCGGGTCCGAATTGCCTCATGCAGGAGCTTAATATAGAAGATGCAGTTGCACATAAGGCCTGGGGTGGCAGTAGTGAGTATAAAATGGCAAACTTGCATCTGGCCCCTTTAATTCAAGCACATTTCAAGACATTTATCTAAGATAGGATGGCATTTTTTTCCTAAAGCTCATAGTTCTTGTCAGCTAGTACGACACAAGGATTGCAGGTTAAGATCTCATGTAATTTTCGACTTCAAAGAGTGTGGATTCCATCTGGTTGCACTGGTTCCCCAACCATCAAGCTATTGCATACACAATGGGCTAATTGTCAGCTGTGTGAAAGAGTCTGGCTCAAGGTGTTTCCACGCAATGCCAAAGTTCTGATACAGTTCAGTTAGTTGACGTTAGATTTAGGGCAATGTCTGCAAATATGCTGGGGACAGCAGAAAGGAGAGTCCAACTTCCTGATAGACTGGTGGACGAAGCTGTCATTCAGTCAGTCCGATGGGTGCGGGGATTTATCTTTGAAACAACCCTGTTCACTCTGCCACAAGAAAGTCAGTTGAACAGGGGCTATCCAGATAATAAAAAGAGCCCAATAGCAGAGTAAATTTGCTTCCAGTGTATTTCCTTTGTTTGGCTGGAACGCACAAAAAATTTAAAAACGGCAGTCTTCTCTTTTCAGCTTTTAGATTATATGCAGAACTCGGGACAGTGGAGGGTCTATTTGTCCTGGGGAATTTGGGGACTTTTGTTTTCAACTTAATGGACGGTAATATGGTAAATAATTCCATATCGACATTTTGACTGCCCTCTACAGGATACCTAAATCACTGCACTCGTCTCCTTCTCCGGGGCGAGAGTTTATCCTTCAGCGTTTGACCGTAGTAAAGGAGCTGCCAGTCATTTGCACGGCAGATTGTAAATCCCTGTGGAAAAGGAAGTAAAAAGGACCAATTACTTTTAGATCTCCGTCTCTCTAATCAGCCTAGTGAGCCACGTAAACTCTGACCTTCTGGAACCGTCATGCGTTTTACAAGAACTCTCTCCGTACACCGGGATATTGGAGGTTTGGCGTGTCACTCATTGGTTTTTCCCTCCCTTTTCTAAATCATAATGTGCACTTTGACAAACAGTGTAATGATTCTTGTTTTATGCTATGAGCGCTCAATCATTTGTCAGGCTGTAAAAGCGCTTTCGGAAGTCACAAGTGGATGGGTGTAGTCGACTGCCACCTTCAGCTGTGCTATTAAATTCCAGACAGTGATCAAAGCTTTAATTAATGTGAGTGTGCGAAATGTAAATGAGGCTGGACAATGTGTCGAATGTAGTGGCTAGTATTCAGGTGTATTGAGACCTAGTAGTACTGTATTAAACATGGGTAAGATGACACGGTATGGATGGACGTGCCTTCTTTTAAAAGCGTCGAAGACCAATAGGAAACCAACCAACAATAGGTTCATGATGGCAATATGCAACATCATGAACAACTGCCATGATTCAGCACAAATAAATGTGATGTGGTCACTGTTTCTACCACCAGCATCTAGGCCTCTGCACATAGTATGCTGGATCATTGTTTAATCTGCTTCACCAACCACCGAGAGTAGTAAAACATTCATACAGGATTTTTTTTTCCCCCAAAGACAGGGTGGAATTGTCTATTGGGTTCATGTTGGTACGTCTTTCAGCAGCTACTGATCTTGCTGCGTAGAATGCAGGGATAGACCATGCCATGTTTTGCATGCAAGTTCCCAATCATCGGACTGAAGTTGAAGTAAAGCCATAAGTCAAATACAGGCAAGTCCAAGACCAGTGACGAAGACATGAAAGGCCAACTCACTGGCACTATAAGTCCAAGTCAACGTCCCAAGTAAACTACAAGCAAGTCAAGTCCAAGTCGGTTGCCTTGAATTTAAAGTTCTTTCAAGTCTTTGTTGACTCGATTGGTTTCAGTCTTTCCTCGTACTGAACATGATCAGCCACTACTTTGAATGTCAAGATTAATGCACACCTTTACAAATCATCTCTTGTTTGTGAAGTAAAGTTAGTACAATCTTGCCAGATGCAAACGCAGCTAGTTGACCATTTGTGTTGACATAGAGGACGTTTTGAAACGCAAGACCTGAAGAAAGGCTATGTTTGCCCAGTGTGATGGCGTTACGAGTCTGGCCGGCAGAGCGAAGGAGAAGGAGGCAGTGAGCAGTGTATTTTACTACAGCCCACTGCCAAATGAAAGAGGTGAGAGAAATTGTCCTGTCAGTCAGAATCAGGCCGCTGCTCTTTGTGATTGTAGAGTGTGTGAGAGTGCATGTTTGCCCATATAGTGTTGGACAGGAAGCCATAGCCTCTCCAATAAAGCTTGATCATGACCTTGATGTTCACTTAACTTACTTGAGCGACTACAAGCTGCCCTGCCCTTAGCACCCGGATCACCTTGGTCTGGTAATGTTGATACACGGTGCATTGCAGGCTGGAGGAGAGACTGTAAGAAGCACAAAGAAAGGTTGGCAAAGAAAGAACAAGCCTTTTGAACTCTTCAACAATGAGTACACATTACTGAAAATGTGTGTTTATTCATGTAAAAATAAAATAAAAGTTGAAACATGAGTATTTTGATATTGATGGGAAGACATATTGATGGTAATTTGTAAGAGCTCTTCTCTCCAGTCATGCTGACGGACCTTCAAATGAAGAGTGACATTTCACTCTGTGTGGCATTACAAGATCTTCCATTGGCATAGTCAATATTGCACCACTATTTGTTGAGCACAATTTGGAGAGGGGAAAGCACTTTTTGAAAATAGGTTGGAGAGATTTCCAATATAAAAATAACATAAAAAGCCCTGAGTGGTTCATCTGTTGTAAAACACAAATCTGGCATAGACACTTTGACTGCCATCGAAATTATTACAAACAAGTAAATCAACATGACACTGTCAGTGAAAATAAAAACAAAGTCATTTGAAAGGCTTAATTAACATAAATTCATTTAGCACTTCCAAGACTTGATGACAGTAGATTTGTATTATCCACACAGAGATGACACACATTTATCAAATGTCTGCCCTTTGGCAATTGAAAACTTTGTTTGTGACAGAATACATAACAAGCGGATGAAAAACAAATCCAAGAAGAGAAACCTTGACAGTGACACATCACTGAGCTGCCGGCTGCTCTGAGCACCCCCAGGCCTGCCCTGGGTTCAAAAAGAGCCCAGCGCTGGAGCTGAACACTTCTGACATGAGGCCCTCTGTATCGCTGCTCTGTCACTGCCTCTCCACTCCCATTCTCATTACACTAATGTGATTTTACAAAGTGGCAGTAAGGATGGCAGATGAGGCGACAAACCGTGCGGCTCTGAACGCCTTACCGCCGGAGACAACTCATCCAGTGCAGATCTGTGATGGGCACAACCACTGAATGCTACTGAGTCGAGAGGAACGTGTCATTCCACAGACATCATGTGCTGCCTACACTCTGCCACACACATGTGCACACATGAGGTGGAAATGTGGAAAATTATGACGGTCAAGAAGAGACAAAAAGCAATAAAGTCAAGCCCATATCTTTTAAAGTAGGTATATAATTGTGCCTAACATAAAGCTTCTTTGAGCATCTCATTGATGACACTTTTATATCATGAATTAAACTGATGTGTGAAGGAATACTCTTTTAAGCATGTTGCTTGGAGCGCCCTCGACTGTAAGCAAGTGGAATTAACCATAGTAAAGACAAAGTACAAGCCACCATTTTAACAGAAGAACTTCCAAGGCAGTAATTTTGGCTGCTCCCAGATTTGGATTTTTGTAATACTCTGGTATAGAAGTTTGGAGTCCTCACTGTTTGACTCCTTTACTTTCCTGTATATTAGTGTTGTCTATAATGTATTTCTTGTTGTAATTATTACATTAAGATGTGATTTGAGTAATTCTACCTTAAACTCCCAGCACCTGTCATTTTGATGGCTCCATTTCAATGTAAATGTTGAACGTATACATTTTCTGTTGGCCCTAGCAAGTTTGGGACTAGCTCAAAACCTTTAAAAGTTTTGTGCTTTGAAAATGTGGTAGAGACTTCCATATTCCAAATTATTAAAACCCCGGTAAACGAAGCCAAAACTCCTACACCAGGCATGATGTTTTTATCAAGTTTATAACATGGTAAAGGCTCAAAAAGGAACTGTAATATATAGTAGTAAGGATGGATAACACGTAAAACTGTTAATTTTAAAGATCACACTTTACTTTTCGGTTAGTTTAGTCATTTCTGTACACCACTAATTTCTAAATATTGCTAAACTTTTTAAAGACATGCTCTTTAACCACTCTCACGGTCACCCATCTGTCTTCACACCTAAAGAAAGAAAGTCCAAATCCCTGCAGAATGGCTGACCCCTCGCCCCCATGTTTTTAGCCATTAGAAGCAGAGTCTTATTCAACATGAGGTCAGAATCCCTCCCAGAGAGAATTAACACATAATTGTTTTGTTTCAAACAACTGTTACTTTTGTTCCGTTTCTTGCTTCTTTAAAACATAAAAAAAATCATAAACAGTGGGAACTAAGAATCATAATTAATAGCCACATGAGAATTTGCTGGACTCATTAGCGAGCTTGGAGCAAAGTAAAGAACGCACGAAAGAAACACAACTGGTCTGAAGATTCCCGTGATTGGAAAGTGGTGTGCTAAAGCCTGCAGCTTAATTGGTTAACTTTTCGTCTAACTATGAGGGAAAGTAAACTTTAACTGGGTACTAATTGCATAGGAGCGCTGCATGAGTTTTACTAGCGCCAACAAAATGAAAACATGTGACTAACTGCTAAAGGAGTATCAAACATTTGACCAAAGTAAAGCAGTAATACGATTTTTGTGATTTTTAGATGTTTTTTAGATTTACTGTATCATTGAGGTGGTGCCTGCTCTGTGTCTATCACTTCAAATCCAAGGTTGGAAAGTCAGCAGAAAAGGTCTTGAGTTTGTGTAGGTCTTCTCCGGTTTCTCCAGTCTCTGAAGCCGGGTGTAATCGAACGATCAGTCGTCGTGGGGAAAATCTTATGTCGTAGCTCAAAATCCCAGGCCATAGGTCGTACAGTGAAACAGGGACAAAGATTTAAAATAGAACCTTTTGAACGACCAAAAACGAGCTGCGACCGACATCAGGCAGTGTCTGATATTTTGGAAGGCTAGTTGCAGAGTAAGCCATCCTCTAACTGCAAATAGGATCTCTGTCAGGCATCTCGTCAACACCGCACGCCGCCAGAGTCAAAAGCAACAGAGGCTAGGCACGGGCCGGTCCGACTCCGCATGTTACAGGACTTTCCCTGCACTTTTCCTTGAAAATAAACACCGCTAGCATGGGGCACGTGCCTCAGCGAAACACATGCCTTCTGTAGCCTGATATTTGATAAATTTGGGAAAATCGGACAGTGTATACCAGCCATTATACAGTGGGGGAAAAAAGTATTTGACCAAATTCCAATAGAAAGTCTATGGGGAACTGACCAAATACCTTAAAACATGTACAATACATAAGGTTTCCTCATGAGCTATGCATAGATACAGACGGCATCTCTGGAATCGTCCATATATGACCCTATTTGAAAACTGTTAAGGGGGAAAACAATTTGGAGAAAAATCTCTTTCTCTAATTATTCAAAAACTACTTTAACAAATGCTGAATTATGAATATAGTTTTCTACTAAATATACATACAATGACATGGGGAGGAGCAAAGTGGTTCAACAGCCCATAAATACATAAATAACGGAGAATGCAAACAGAATTCTTCATGTTAGTATCGTGCTAATGCTAACGGCTAGCTAGTGCGAGCTACAACTGCCGTTTTTTCACTTCTATTGAACAATCTGCTGTGAGAAAATATCCATATGGACCCGATTTACACTTGACTTTATTTATGTGTGATAAATAAGTTCATATTTCACAAGAAAATGGCTAAAAGGAGTGGAAAATTGTGTTTCTCTAAAGATACTATTTTCCCCCTCGACGAAGCCACATTTTTGTGCCCCAACCAGGAATGTTTGACCTCCACATAAAAAAAAATCAGCTTATTAAACACACATAGAATTACACACACTCTCGAAACAACACCAGTAATTATAGTAGAAATAAATTAATTGAGTTTAGATGTAATAGTTTAAGTGTTGGTGCCCCGCCCCAAAAACCTGAGTTTCTCTTCTCTGCCTCTGCAGCCGAGCCGTGCTGAAGCTCTCTCTCTCTCCTCACCTTCCTCTCTTTCCTTTTTCACTTGCTCACTGTGAGCTTCGACAGCAGAGAGCAGTACATGAGAGAGCAATGTTTTGTCAGGGCATTTGTTTGCTGATGAACTTATTACGTTTTGGCCTGTTGTATGAACAGGCTGTGCGTGAAGTCTGCTCTCATGGCATCACTCCGTGCGCTGCATCATCGGTTGCATAACTGTTCTTTCTCATTACATTTGAGGCCCTTTTTGTTGACTAACAATACACCGGTTCAGATACAGTGTCAGCCAGTCCTTTTCTGGTGCCCACAATCAAATAAATGAATGGCCAAAAAAGATTTGTTCTAGTCAACACTATAGTGTACTTCTCTATAATCTAACCTGAGTAGTTCAAGAAGGCTTTCTTTTTCTAGTAATTCTATGCACAAAACACCTTTACGTTTTTTATAGTGTACAGTACCATGTTAAAATAACTGACTAGTGAGACTGTGCCACTACTTAATTTTATATATTGCCTCTCAAAGTGAATTTTTCCAAGCTTAGTTTTCTGAAGAGCTATTTCACGTTGACAAATGGGCATACTTAGCGGCTAAACTAACTTAACAAAAGCATTAAAAACTGCTGAAACTGTCATCTCCCATGATATAGCGTCTTTAGCACCCCCCCTTAACCCAAAAGTACTTTTTCCCACACTTTTAATTATGACAGACAGCGCTGAGCACCGGGCGCTTTGACAGCACCACGGAACGCTAATTGACAAAGACATTAAAGGGAATCCGAGTACAAACACGTCGTCCGGCCGGCTCAACGGTGAACGCGCCGCACGCTGACGTATACCGTATATGGCTTCTGTCAGCGCTGAGGAAATGCAACAAATAAACACGCGGAAGTGGACGAGCATCAAACGGCGCTGACTCGAACGGGGCTGACAGGCGATGCTCAAATCGCCGCTAGCGTCCCTCTCTGCCTCTCCACAGCTGATTTCACTTTTTGCAAGCATTTTGCCACTGACTTACCCCCCCAGCCCCCACAATCTCCTTCAAAACTAATTAAGGCAGACGCAGCACAAATTAATATTATTGTCTGTTCGCTTGCTGCGACAGGAGGATATAAAATAATAAAAAAAAGTGTACTTTTATAGCGGCGCTGTTGGAACGAACAATGGTTGTCAAGCTGATTTTATTTTCTTTCTTTCTATCTTTTCTTTTTTTTTGTAAGTGCGGTGGTGCCGGGGTTGGAGCTTGACTTCGTTAATCGGCAGACGACAGTTTAACAACTTGTGCAGCCGTAATTAATGCCAGGTGAAATAAACATGATGGGGGGTGGGTATACTCTAGGTGCATATAGGAACAATGTAAAACAATAAGTTGAAGAGAATGGAATAAATATTTTAGACAATCTCATCTGTCGCCATCATTCAGGTGCGGGGACCACCTGACTCCCCCCTCCTCCTCCCCTCCCCGCTGATAATGCACATAACCAATGAGGCAAACAGCGACGTGCAAAAGCCATTACTATGTTTAATAATGACTACTACATGCACGGACAGACCGACGGTGGGAAGTGGAGGGTTTGAGCTAAGCACGACCTGACTGAAGGGAAAGGTCTGATGACTGCAGTGATGAGGTCAAGCTTTTAGCCCCTGACAGAGTTAAGGGGATATTCAGTATGATGTCACACAATGTCGTATCAGTGTGCGTTCACAAGACAAAAGACAAATAATAAAACTTCATAATTTATCTTGGAGTTCACAAAATAGTACAGTAGATGCTTAGGTTTTGTATCTTTCATCAGAATAACAAGGAAAACAATATGTTGCACAATGCACAATTTTGACTGAATGTGCTTAAAGGAACAGGCCACCGTTTTTCCATACTGAGATATGTTCTTGCCTAGACGAGTTGATGCGCAACTGTCTGGTCTTTGTTCGTGCGCTCAGTCACGCACAATGACCAAGGATGTTATTAGCATTTGGCCTCTCCCAGCATATTCCTATAGCTCCAAACGGGGGTGAAGTTGGAAGCTACCACGCTCTTTCACGGGCACGCAAAAAAAAAACAGACAGGTTCGTATCAACTCGTCTAAGCTCAGGTTGGAACATATCTCAGTATGGAAAAATGGTGGCCTGTTCCTTTAATGATGAGTGACTCCCAATATTAATGTCACTGTATACATGCGTTTCCAATGACATCACGCATAGCTCCGGCGGGCCATTTTGAATACCGAAGTAGAATTATGCAGTTCTACAACATGTAACGATACCTCTACTCATGATGAAAATGAAAGACAACTCATTGTCGGTGGCATTATTAATCATTATATTATATATATTATATATCATATTATATTATTATAATCATTGCTCAAGACGCACGTTTATGTGATATACAGTTTGTCATGTCAGCAGAGCCTGAGTCAGTGTTTAAGCTGCTCAATACGTTAGCATGCTACCGGATAGCATTTAGCTTCAAACATTGACAGGCGATTCAATGAACTGTCAACGGTTGTATGCTCATTTGTTTTCTTAACCCCCACCTGAAACAAGCACATTTTGTCCAGTTTTTCATTGCCCAAGTCTAAAAGCTTCTTGAAAAAGCGTCAAAAATGAGGCGATAACGAGGATGGAAACACACAAAAAAACCTTTAAAAAAAAAGTGACAACTAGAACCAAAAATGTGATAAAAGAGCGGAACTGCAATGGAAAAAAAGTGACGACAACGCAGCAACAACGTGAGGAAAAGGATAACTTTATATCAGTTTTGAAGGTCTTGGCTTCCAGACGAGAAGCTTCTAGAAAAACTCACTTAGTTAAAGGGGCTAGATGTAAGTTCGTCATTTTATACTCACTACTGCCACCTCAGGTCTTATGTGTAACTGCAGCTTCTATATTAAGCTCGCATGAAGGCACTTTGGACCCGAATTAACACCTTTTTGAGTGAGATTTTAGAGGCAGTTGTGGTGAATAGGTCTGGGCTCATTCTACACATCAGGACATTGCTTGGAACATGTAGGGGGAGGAAAGTACACAATTGTAACATTTTTAAACTCTGTATAGTCCCTTTAAGGCGGGGGTGAAGAGGTCAGTCTAGAACAGTCCAAATCTATTCAAAATCAGCATTAATTGTCTTAATTCAAACACTTCAGCCATATATCTAAGATAAAATGGTAGATTATTAATTAAATAAATAATGCCCTCCCTCCCATCCTGTCATTCCACAACCATGTGTGTGTTTCTGTGTGGTGTGTTTACTCTGCCCATTACATAATAAGGATGTAGTTTAAGCTGGTGTTAGTGTTGTGTGTGCTGCAGCCGTTAGCCGGGCCCTGCATTAGCTCCCGACTGCAGGGGTTAATGGGGTGCACACACTCCCCTTGTTCTCCGCCCGCTCTTAACAACCGACACGACACCGGCCGCTGTTTACACATGCAAACTCTTCCCAACTCCGCTCCCATACCTCCCAGGACGCTGTACATATCACCCGGCGTCACACGACTTAAAAAACAAGCGGCGAAATAAAGAAAAGCAGACAGCACAAGAAAGATAGTCTGAGGCTTGCGCGCGAAATACGTTAGCATATAAATAAAGCAATTCATCTTCTGCCTTTTTTTCTTTTTTCTTTTTTTTTTTCTACAAGAATAAACACTAATTTTCCTAACGCTGACCCTGACAAATGGTACCGCGAGGAATACGGGGAGAAGTTCCCACAGTGGAGGTGCGACCGGAGCGCGGTCCGTCTCACCGCGGCGGCGACGCTTACGACGCTCAACCAAGCGGCCACCAATCACCATCTCTCTATGTCTGGGGCTTCTTCTGCCGACTGTGAGCGTGGCTGGCCTGGGAGGTTAATAAACGGCTCGTGTCAAAAGTGTTGTCAGTCCATTCTTTGCTTGTTTGGGTTCATCTGGGCTAGTTGTGTGGAAAAAAAAGGGGGGGTGGGGGGAGCAGTAAAGCAAAGGCTATGGAGAGAGAGAATGGTGGAGAATGAGGGGGAATGTATTGGGTGCGGGCCCGCCTCTTTGGAAAGACCGGCGGGACCCCATCGGCACATCACTGGAGCTTTATCGATTTCTACCCAGCGTGCTCTTTGTCAAAAATCAGATATGGTGCGAGCCCCCCGGACCTCCTCACCTTTTAAAAGCAGACGCAGGGCCTTTTGGAGCGCGCTTGTGTGCATGTAATGGCGCACGCTCGAGTGTTGTGCTCTTTGTCTAAGGGTCAGGGGGCTCCGTGATGGACCTCGGACCAAACAAGCTCACACACACACAGAGAGAGAGAGAGAGAGAGAGGGAGAAAGATGAGTCCAGCTGCCATGGTGGTAGTTGTTTGAGGCTGATATTGCGGCGTGGACAGGATTCATATACTGTAAAGACAAATGTGTTGCGGCGATACAGAGTGTGTGGCATTTGAGTTATGGTCAAATATTGGCCGTCATTTGTTCAAGCACTTTTTCAGATGTATTGGTAGTCATTTAACTATCTGTAGTCTTCTGTGTGTGTGTGCTGGAAAATTATGGAAAAGTATTAGTAAGATATGAAATAAAGTAAAAATAATGCCTAATTCAAACTCGAAAACTTAACCCAGTATTCAGCCCAGGAAAGGTTTTTTTTTTTCTTGGCAAAAATATGCTGCATTCATTCCAGGTTCAATCATGTGCATTGGTATGTTGGAGAAAAGATGCTCAGTATGCAACAGCATGTTAATGCGTAAAAAATAGGCATTGTCTTTAAATAAAATGTACTCTTGTGGCCCCAGGAGCTCAGTTCATAGAGATGCACGCACATGATGCACAGTTCGGGCTGAATGGTTCCTTGATGTAACGTTTTATCGAGTGTCCATAGAAGCGCATATGTCATCCTTTCGTCTACATACATTTTGCTGGTTTGTGGTTTTAATAGCCTACATCTACTTAAATTGTAAACCGAGTGTGCAGCAACAATCCTTTCGATAGTACTGTATCTAGAATTTAAAGATGGTTTACACAAAATGTATATTTATGAGCTTATAACCATGTTACAAGTAATTGCAGTAATGTGTTTGAACAATCCTTTTTAGTTTCTTTTGTGCTCCATTCTGTATCTCCTGGATTTTCAATTTTTTTTTTTTTTTTTAGATAAACCATCACCCCAACGGTTCGTTATCATTCTGCACATAAATGCGTTTATCACAGCACCATTGATATGTTAGCATGGTGTTAGCTAATCTTGGCAGTTTGTACCTTGTTTTTAGCATTGTTACTTCTCCCTGCTGCCATCAGAGGGCGCTCCAAGAAACATATGAGTACCCTACGAAACAGATGTCCCCAAACTTTACCAGACAAACAACTCGGGACCCATCAATGTAAAATATATATATCATTATAATAATTTTGGTTCAAAACAATATCAATTTAGTTCAATATCTATTTTGTGTAATATTATTCTAATATGAGGCTTCATTTTACTATAACATACTATTTTCAATCAAAAATACATATTTTTTTTATCTCGTGACCCCCACCTCATTGTCCTTTAGATTGAAATATCAATATAGCAAGTGCCACAAGTCGTAATTATGCATATATGTCCACTTATCTCATTTCCCTTTCAAGTTCAAGTTTAATGGTTTTGTATAGCCCAATATCACAACAGAAGTCTCCTCACAGGGCTGCACCAAACATTAAGGCAATAAAACAGAGCAATAAATATGACAATTAAAAGTTTGAGCCATTTATATAATCTTTCTGTATTGAAAGAAAAATGAAAACATCAACATTTAGATTATAAAATGGTTTCGCTGTTTTGCATCTCGCCTCAAAACCGTTGCGACCACCCGCGACAAAAGACAACTCGAAGTAAGCAACACAACAACAAAAAAAGAAGGTGACTCCAAAGGGCTGCTGGGGGGGTAGGGGGGTGGGGGTGCGAGTTGACAGTAAACGGGGGGGAAATTGAAGGGTTGAGGCGGGCAGACGTCCCCCATCCAAAACCTCTACTCCACCTCCGCCACCCTAGACACGGCGAAAATATTATGCAGCCACCCGCTCCCATTGAATCCCCGTGATTCATGGGCCAATTTGAAACTGCCAAGCTGTTAAATTGCATCAGGTCTGCCAAAATTCATCCTAGGACTATGGTAGGAGATATGAAAAATTAAACGTCATCTCGGGCGGGTGTGGAAGAAACTTTTACCTGTCCTCCTTAGAAGAGAAGGAGGGGGGCCCCCGCGCGCGAAATATGCTAGATTCGGGTATGATCGATGGCCACGCGGGACTACGCTTAACCTACTTAGTGATGTCATGTTAGAGCGCGGCGCCTGTTTACTTTCAGGGCAATGACAGGGAGGCATAAACTTTATCGCCCGCTGACATCTCCCCGCGCTCTCTCTCTTGCTCCATGCAGATTCCCAGACTGCTATTTTCTTCCCTTTTCCAGGCCTCTTGCATCCATCATTTTGAAAACTAGTTTGAAAGGACTAAGAGGGATAGGGATAAAGGGAGAGTGGTACAGCATAACATATGGGATAACCAAGGAAAGCAGTTGAAGCATTAGGAGTGATGGTAAGAAGATAGCGTCTAAGTGCTGATGTATAAGCACAAGTGGACGAATTATGGTTAATGGAGATGCAAAGTTGTTTTTTTTCCCAAGGTTCGAAAGTGATGACTTCCAAAATGAGATGATGTTTCTCGAGGAAGCGTCTACAAGAGCTGCCATTGCAGAAAGTATCAGTGTAGAAGATTAAGAATTAGCTTGTTAAGAATGTGTTTGAAAATTTTGAATGAAGGACCATAGCTGACAATTTCGAATTATTATTGTTCATGTCATTACTTATTTACGCCACCGCAGAAATAAAAAGGAGAAGAGGCATTCGATCATGAAGTACTGTATGTAGATAGTTAGCAAGTAGGCTAGTCAGGGAGACTTTTCAGTCTGTTAGCTTGCTCAATGTGTTTTACTTAGAGCCTTTAGCATTAGCCACCAAACATCGCAAATTATTGTCAACCGATGGATAAAAAAAATAATACATTGTATTTGTTTTGCGCCTTTCTAAGCATTCAAGGTCACCATACATCAAGGAAACACATAAAAAGTACTCTGTGCAAACATTAAAGCAATGAAACAAAACAATGAACAAGACAATGTAAAGTTAAGGAAAATAAAACATCCAGGCAAACATAATGTCCAAATAAACGTCGGCAGCAGGTGGTGACAAGCCGTGTGGGTGTCCCCTGTCCTTTGACTCTCCGACACTGTGAGTAAAAACTCAAAAACCAAGTGGGAGAAAATGAAGCCTTGGGGAGAGCCACAGAGGGAGAGATCCACTCCCATGGACGGACAGGCCATCGAGACCCAGGGTGAATGGATCTTTCAGACAACGGGCCACGATCACAGAACATCCAGTCCTTGTTGGAGCTTCAGTTCTTCTTGTCCAATCCCTGTAGACGGGATTTCTCTTTTCCTCCGTGGATAGGGCTGAAGACCAACAACCCACCGTCTGAAACGGGACAGGGGACACCATGTGAATAGTGATGAATAGTGACTTCAGATAAAAGAAATATCGTATCATAATGCAGACAAAGTATGCTGTAAGAAGAAAACAGATACATGTTTAAAGGACGGTGCAGTTATGGTCATAGTGGACCACATAAAAGGTGAGGTTAAAGCCCAGTTAGAAATCATTTTGAAATTTTACTCTAGATGCAAATTAGCGTATAAAAGTGTCCTCTGAGCTAACACAAATTCAGTCCAGTTTCTGCTTTTTGTGCGGTCAGATACACATCCAATGGCCACCAAACATCATCTTATAACATGTTGACGATGAAAAAAACACACAGAAATTCTATAAATGCCATGACAAGGACAAAACATACCTCCGGATCCAGAATTCGATGGCTATAACAGCAAGTGCGTATTACTGGGAACAGGCTCAGATAGCTAAAGGCATTTCTGCGATTTCTATGTCCACCAAGGCCAGTGTTCTAGAAATCAATGCAGCCAATTCTAACGCAAAAGTCCAAGTACAAAAATTATCATCATTTACCGCAGCTCAGTCACATACCCGCAATAATAAGCCCGTATCGGTAGTGCTGCCTCCCCCATTATAACTCCCCAAACCCCAAAATGACAAAGCGCTGCAGATTAGGCCTCCACTCCGTAATGCTTGATGAATGCCGGTGTTGAACTGTAGAAAAAGCCTCATTATGAGACACTTATAGATTACCCTGGGTGTCACACCGGGGTAGGAGGAGGGTTGGGGGGAGGGGGGGGGTGCACTGGTGGGTGTGAGGGTTTGTCTGTAAAGAGAAACAATGAACCGGGGGATACTCTCCTCTCTTCCTCCCCTCCGCTCCTCCAGCCTCTCTCAAATGGATAATTCTGGTGATGCCCGTGACAGGCCGCGGTTTAGATTTTGATTTATGTTCTTCCAAAGCTAAAATCAAAGAATCCATCTAGTGCTATTTTATGGCAGTTGGGATGATGAATGGGCCAGTCCGTGGGCCAAAGCGAGCTGCTGTGTCTTTGCCCCGGATTTTAATTGCTAAAGTAGCCAGTCATTGCTCAGGATTCAATGAGAGAAGAGGAGAAGGGGAGAGCGCGGTTGTCTCTGTGCCACCAAGTTGTTGTCACTTCAGCCGTGCTTTTGTCTACTGTCTGTTTTTCAGCGTTTGGGGATATAGTGAGGAGGATTCTGGAATTTAGTCCAGTTTACGCGATAAAGTGTATTTCACAAACGGCAAGACGTTCAAATAAACTAGTAATTGCGTCGTCTTCATTTGACAATTGGGTTAAAAAATTGAGGGATTGGACGGATTGTTGGCGTCGCGGTGGCTCATGCTTTACAGCAAGAAAGGTTCCAGGTTCGATTCCCACCTGGACGGGGCCTTTCTGTGTGGAGTTTACATGTTCTCCCCGTGTCTGCGTCCTCTGGGTACTCCGGTTTCCCCTACCACTAAAAACATGTACACTAGGCAAGGATGAATCAGAGTGTGTTTGAGAGTGCGAGTGTGAGGCAACGGATGCACATTCGCACAGGGCTACAATCCGGAGTGGCTCATTAACATGCATTGTCCCTATCAAATAAACCAATAAATAAACCAAGTATAAGTATTGCATTGGTAAACTGCATGTTATTTGATTATTTGCATTTCATCTTCAAAAGAAACTACAGAAAAACTTGACAAACATTAGTTCTTTGTTTGTTTTTAGCAAATTTACCCTAGGATTGTGATAGTACTTGAGTTGGTTCGGTTGTTTGTGCAGACAAGCCCCTCAAAGTTCATTCATGGCACACTCAGTGGTAACAAGCTGCTCTTGTAGCCTCAGCTGCCCTGGCATAGTCTGAAAGAAGCAAAACTGCCAACCTCTGCCATCGGCCGCTGCAGCCAGTCATTGACTCACGCAAACACCGCATTCATACATAAGGAACATGGGTGTCTTGCTCAATGACATACAGTAACAACAGTCTTCAATCCGCCGTGGTGTGTTTATTGTTTTATACTCACTACTGCCACCCCTGGTCATATGTGTAACTGCACCTTCTATATTAAGCTTGTGCATGACTTTTTGAGTGACAGTGCAGGATTTTAGTGGCAGTTGTGGTGAACAGGTCTGAGCTCATTGTACACATTAGGACATGGCTGGAACATGTAGGGGGAGGAAAATACAGAACATTTTTAAACTCCATATAGTCCCTTTAACATGCACTGTCTCTACCAAATAAACCAATACATAGAAATCAAATAAAAAACAACAGTCTACACCAGTTGGAGGAGGGATTTGAACGCTCTGTGCATCATTAAGCTGATAATTACCTGTGCTGCTTTTTACAAATTCATCGTGGTTTACTCCCTACTGTTGCCAACAGGGGGCATCAGAGACAAAATCCATATATCGTTACACTAATACATACATTGTTTTTGGTGAAATGTTGAAAAAAGCTAAATAATTCCCCCCAGAAAACCCAAAGGTATTTAAAACGTCATTAGTATTATTATAAGTGGCGAGATCCGTTTGTCCATGCTGTTCCCAAAACATTGAGGACACATTTGCTTTGATAGGGAGTTTAATCCAGTTTACTCTACCTCGCTGATAAATCATTCATAACCTGGCCGAACGGGATCCGCGTTTACAAGTACAACTAATGGGCCACATAATGGGCCTAACTTTGAAGTGTAGATTCCCCATGTATATTTAATGTATGGAAATGCCATATTTAAGCAAAATTGCGGATAAGAGCTCCGACTCTTGTTTTAGTGCTCCAGAAAAAAAAAAAAAAAAAGCCGACAACTTTTTTTTTTCCCCACCGTCTAAGCATAACGAGCCACGCTTTCGGAAACAGCTTCTTTTTTTCTTTTTTTTTCCCTCCCCAGCATCAATTACAATAAATAAAGATCACTTATTGCCACATCTCCGTGACTAGTACAAGTGATAAACACATGTAAATAAAGTCAGGGATGCTAGCATGTCTATTGAAGGGGGAAAACAACATTTAGAGCTTTTTTTTTTCCCCTTCAACATTAAGAATCCCCATCAAAGCAAAAAAGAGAAAGGGAGGGGGGGGGGCTAGGATCATTGGCTTTCAAACAGCACCAGAATCAATGATGTAAATGAGAAAAACAAGCAGGCAATAAATTCTTTCACATCTGCGGAGGCTGGCGAGAATTTTTAATAATTTTTAATAAAGCATAATTGTAGTTTGTATCGCTGAATAATTTAATGAAAGGAAAGGGGGGGGTGATGGCGATGGAGGAGGGAGAGTGCAGCCCTACTACTATGTAAAATATCATGCATACACCACATTGTGCACACATGGTTATGACTTAGTATTAAAGTGGAAGTTGATTCTTTTTTTTCCTCATACGTCTTCAATGTAAGGGGGAGGGAGATATTTATTTTTTCATGGTGCCTTACACAGATGCACATTACTTCTTGCTCCTAGAGATGCAAAACAAGACACTTGACAGTCAAATTCCAGGTGCTCACTGTTTACTTTTTCCCCCCTGAGGTTTGGGAGGTCGTACCTGCCTTTTGACTGTGGATCATTTGCATGTATTTATTTTAGTGCTGGGACTCGATTAAATTTTTTTTAAAATCAGGTCTGTAATTAATTAATCACAATTAATCGCATTTTTATCGAAAACCAAACACAATTTTTGCACCTAAATTATTCAATCGACTCTTTTTTATTATTGTTAATCTGTATAGTTAAATATAGTTAGTATAGTTAGTTAGAACTCTGATCATTCATGTAACTTGTAGAGTTCATTAAACAGTAATAACAATGCCACATTATAAAAGTAAAAAATAAATAAAGCAAAAGGGCCATAAAACAGCACCTTTAAGTGTTTAACAATTGCTGTAAACAGAAATGAAAGTGCCATTTCTTATACTGACAAGGGTTAGGGTTATTGTGGCTCAGAGTGGGCGTGGCTCGAGCGTTTGTTTGAGGCTAACGCTAACGTTAGCATCGAGGACGTCTCTGTGTTTGCACCAATATGTTTTGCATTGAGATGGTATTTTAGACTTGAGTAACTACGGTAGAAGGCAAACTCTTTTTTGCACAACCTCTATCGTCCCATCAGGATGTTTTTTGAAATAAAACTGTGTCCCCAACGGGCCGAGTGAAGCACCTTCGTCCATTGCTGTTGTGGGCGGATGTGCGTCACATGTACGGGCGTACCAGAAGCATGCAAATACAACGTTTCCGGCTCAGGAGTTCCGGCTTTTGGGGGAAAGCGGGGGATATACGATTAATTTTAAAATCTTTGTAATTAATTAATCGAAATTAACGCGTTAAAGTCCCACCCCAAATGTATTTATAATGAATGTTAAAGTTTATTTTGATAGGAACAACTTCTATACATGAATCTTACTGCTTGTAGCAAAAAGCTAATTGTCTGCAAATATCCCTATGTAGGGCTTTTTTAAAACATTTTTAAAAGCTATTTTAAGTATTATTCTCACTCCAGCACGGTTACGTTGATCCAATTGCTGATACACACTGATTAATGCGCGCCGTTCTCCAGTTCAAACCAACTTAAATCAATACCGTTTTGCTCGTTCCATTGCCTTTCATTACAATTCCCTTTATGGAAATTTCAATTTGATGCATTCTAATGAATTGTCTCAGATTTGTTGGGCAGAAGATGTATTACAACATGTAAACCATATCATTGCACATTAGACTTTCATTAGTTTACTCATAATATGTCATGCGTCGTAATACCATTGTTTTCTTTGCAAAGTGTGGCAATTGTCTGAAATTATGTCCATTGCATCATCTGCAATATCTACCTTCAAAGTCAGTGGTGTCATTGTCCATCAAAAGGACGCGGGGAGAACGAGCTGATGTGGCGGATGTGTGTGTACAAGCGGCGCAGAAGACACAGGCACAGCCTCAGGTAAAACTCTGGGCCTGCCTGTAATTTATAACTATGACATGGGAGCCAAGTTTCTCTAAATGAGGCATTCAGATAGCCCAAGCAGTCATTTATCCTGATGATTAATACAAATGATATTCGTAATAATAAATATCAGTGGCTCGCAGTGCGTAAAGCAAGCGGGAGGAGGAGAGGGAGTGTGTGTTGTTTATCGCAGACACTAAATGCGTCTGAGAAAAGGAAGTAAAAAAAAAAGGAGGTATTATAGAATTGGTAGGTGGGCCAGTCCGTGGAGCTGCTGTGACACTTGGAGAAATGATGCAACCTGAAGCTCGGTTTTGGAAAGCGGCACAGACAGGACGTGGGACCAGTAAATAAGTATATAAACATGTGCAGCATGGCCCGAGCGTCACGAGATCGACTCCTGTTTCTGGCGGTTTGCAGAATGTCCAGTGCAATGTCCAGAACATGCAAGTACAGATGGACTGTAACAAGTTTGTGGGGAAACAAAATCAGGCTGTTTGACTGTTTGAGAGATAGAAATGAGGAAGTGCTGACCAGCAATATTGTTATCTGCCTTAGGGTTTGAGTTAATTTCTCCAATTATGTATATCCAAATCCCAAAGCGTATTGACAGGAGAGCTTACAGCCTATAGTACAGGTGAAACTCGGAAAATTAGAATATTGTGAAAAAGTTGAAAATGTGAAACCAATACATGATATAGACTCATTGCATGCAAATTGACATATGTCAAGCCTTTGTTTGTTATAATTGTTGCGATTATGACTTGGCTTGTAAAACCCCCAAATTCAAAATCTAAATAAAAAATAAATACATTAAAATTAATTAAAATTAATTAAAAATTAAAATTTGAATATTACATGAAATCAATTAAAAATGATTTCTAAACAGAGAAATGTCGGTTCTCTGAAAACTATAATCATGCATAAGCCAAAAGCATCAAAATTATAACAAATTCTTGACATATTTCATTGTGCATGCAGTGAGTCTATATCATTTATTAGATTCACATTTTAAGTTGTATTATAGAAATGAATGAACTGTTTCACAATATTCTAATTTTCCAAGTTTCACCTGTATGTCAGTGTTATACCTCATTTGAAAGCCAAAACCCTCTAGTGTCTAAAATTAGGCATAAGATCTGTATGAGTGAAACACAACTTACATGACATTTGCTGTTCCTAACCCTAATCATAAACTCCTGACCCAAAACCAGGGGTGCCAAAAGTGCACAATTAAAACCTCAAAAAGTTGGTAGCATTCATTGTGAGACAAAGCCAGCATTATGGTTGAAAGCCTAAATAAAGGTGTGGGGAATGGTTTAAAGCTGGGGTCCCCAACTGGCGGACCTGGGTCCAGATCCGGTCCTCCAGAGGTTTTAGTCTGGACCCCAAAGCCTTTTTTTAATTAATTGATCGGTTCTGCTTTGTAAATAGACAACCTATGTTCATATTTGAACATTTTCAAGAGCAATGTCTGCATATAGCCGGACCCTGGACATAATGTCGAAAGTTACGAAAGACAAATTTGCGGACCTCAGGCTGATTTAGTTGGGGACCATGGTTTAAAGGAATAGGTCACTCTAACTACTCCCCTGTTTGGGTCCATACATACAAAATGGGAGCTAAAGATTTTATATTATTACCCAAGTGCTTTTATTTTCTTGCTCAATTTCCACATTTACTGTTGTACATACAGTAGAAGACAAAAAGAAATCTCTAAAAGTCCACAAACAAATGTCACTAACTGTCCAGGCTTATCAGTGATGAGAAACCCTGCTCCCTCACATGAAACATCTTGCATCATCTTAATAGCTCTCGTCCTGAGTGGATTTGAAGTGCTGCTGATCTAAAGCTACTGGGAACTGGACCAAAATAGAACACAATTCTTTTGGGAATGTAGGTCGCTCCATCAACCGGTACGGTGAAACAAACAAGGAGACGCGGGGCAGTGATGGAGTCAGCAGTACAGCTAATGCGATATGACCGTGATCATTTTGTTTACCGTGCAAATGCTGCAATTACAACTCAGGTCCTGAATTATTTGTTTTTGCTGCCTTATTGTCGGCTCATGCTAGCGTTTAGCCAACCACGTCATACAAAACTAGGCTTTTCTACTGTGCTTGAGAACTATAATATTTAGGTTTATCTTCCGTAAGTCCCACCCACTGCAGGAAGCACTGCACAATCACAAGCTTTCTTAAAAGTCATATTTCTGTGGCATAATCAAAGAAGAAGGCAGCTAATTCCTAAGATTTCAGTTGTTGTTCAGTGTTTATTTCCAAAAGTATTTGACTTTGACTCCTCTCGCACGACTGCTCTGGAACACAAAAGGAAGTAATGCACCGTCTGCTGGCGCATAGTTGGATCACATTTTAAATAATCTTAAAACCAAATGCTATTATTTAGACACATGCATTATTTTAAGTTCTACTCCAAGAATTACCAAGGATAAGGTGTCAAAAGTTGTGGAAGAAGACCAGACTCGTCTTTTTTCACGCCGTGGTAAATGTTGAGATTTTTAGCCAGTTATTTTTGTCTTAACATGTTAGTTTTGTCTCTTATAGGGACTATACGGAGTTTACACATGTTAAAACTAAGTATTTTCTTCCCCCGACATGTTCCAGCCATGTCCTAATGTGTAGAATGAGCTCAGACCTGTTCACCACAACTGCCTCTAAAATCCTGCAGTGTCACTCAAAAAGTTGTTACTTCGGGTCCACAAGCTTAATATAGAAGCTGCAGTTGCACGTAAGACCTGAGGTGGCAGTAGTGAGCATAAAATGACCAACTTGCATCTAGTCCCTTTAACATCTTTGTCATGTTTTGACCGCTTGCGAGCCAGAAATTTTCCGGAAATAACTACAACATAACGGCACACACCGGTTTCCCACACACATTCATTCAAAAATATCAACATGCTTGGTATCCATGTGTAGCACAATCGGTGACAGAGAACTAAATATGATTGGGTGAGATATACAGGCGCAAGCTCAGACGTTACAAAGCTTTCGGGCCTGTTTTCTCAAAATGAAGTTTTCTTTCCACTCTTGCAACAATATCTCTACTTCAGTGGCTCCTACAGACGTCAAACTTTCCAGTCCTAAAGGTAACAATATTTTGAGGGATTTTTCAATGTCTAATTCCTGATTTATCGAGCTTTGAACTGCAAAAACAAGACACAATTCAAATTTTGACAAACATTCAAAACAAATGCCTGAAAAAAATATTGCAATACATGTTCATCAGAAAACTGCAGCAAAAATTTCAATGGGGTATCTCTATCTGTATTTTTTTCCACCTATTCACCTGCAGTGTCTCTCCTTAAACCTATCTGACGTTATATCTTACATGCTTGTAGATCTATACCCAATATACAACACGTCCCCTGCAACGCTCACCCCATATCTCTCTGTCTGTCGCCCCTCCATGACACGGTAATGCATGTTTGCAGATCAGCCAATACCCCTTCAGTATGAGCAAATGCCGATTCCTTTAATATCCAATCCTAAAGTGTTTGGTATTGATACAGTTTATCAAAGTCGAGAGATCTATGCGCCTCCATCAGTCCAGCGCGGCCTGCCAATTCCTGCCTGCCTGCCGGGCCGCGGGATTAATCTTACCGGGATTCCTTTGATTTGTGGGCCTCATTTGTATGTCTGTCTCTGACAAAATGGAGGACAGCTGTCAATGGAGAAGCATTTGTCTCTGTCACCTCCTTCCCCTCCTCCATCCCCGCTTCCCCGGGTCCCCGTGTTCTCCCTAGTCACCGAGCAGTCTGGTGAGGGCCTTAAAGCGCGTATAATTCCACTGCCTCACCCACTTAGGAGCGGATTCAATCAAAAATAAAGCAACACATAAAAATGACCCATTTTAATTCCCCCCGCAATGCGACGGGGACATTCAATTACGCGTCCCCGGCAAGGCGCGTTTTTCACAGCGCCGACAATTAAAGTCTTATTTAATGTTTAAGGCATATTACTTTCCGTTATTACAGATCTCATAACAAAGTGAGCCGCCGTCAAAGGTGCAAACGGATGGAGGGCCCGTGTCCTTTTGTTGTGCGCTTTATTGCGAAGAGCTCATCAAGGCGAGAGACAATGGATCGCATGAGGAAGTAGATGGGTTTGTGTGTGAGGGAGGACACGAAGGCGCCAATGTTTTCCAATCCAATCCAGTTATTAAACGATCCATAATGTCAAAACATTTCCGCTGAACCAGTTTGGTTTGATCCAATTTGCCATTATCTATCAATAATGCTGTCATAAGTGGTCACTCCTCTTCTACTTTTGAAGCACTCTGATATGCAATTCCCTGTGTTTGTTGTGTTATTTATTTTTTTCTGTTTTTCTATATTTTAAAGCAATACTAAGTGACTTGTTTACCTTAATAAATCATTTTCGTAGTCCCTCTGGGGGTGGTACAAGTGTTAATGGGACGATTGGACCTAACCCTATGATTGGTCTTTCATCTCCTCCTGGTGTCTCTGGCCAGAAAACCACACTTGCAACTTGACTGCCACCAGACCAGAGCAACCAATGCACACTAATAGAATCACGAAGAAGAAGAAACTAGCGCCACTTTAAGCAGTATTTACAGTAAGTAAGTTTCAGTGAAAAAACAAAAAGTCCTTTGCCTAATTGGATGTGCAATATCCCTCTATCCCTTCGCCTTTTCTGTCAACGTAGTATTTATTCTCACAAACAATTAATAAGTAAAAAAATCGCAACTTGCTATGACACCTGCAGTTGCGTTTATGGTTTATGGTCTCTAGGGGCAAGAGTTGCTTAGTACTGCTTTAAGTAATTGTTTTTATCAGTTGATTTGATGTTATTGCTTTTTATTGTATTTGTATGATTGGTGTTGCTGAGGCACATTGAGTTAAATGGGAAATGGTCACAACTTGATGTAAAGCGCTTTACATCAAGGAACCACTCACCCTTTCACACTCTGTACCAATGTACGCAGACACTGGAGGAATGGTGGGTGAAGTGTCTAACAACAGTCCCAGCAGGACCTCAGATTCAAACTCCCGACCTTTCGATCTGCGACACTGTCTTCGACATGAAATGTACTGTACAAATAAACTCGCCCTGCCTTTAAGACAGTCAGTTCCCACTGCTGCCTGCAGAGGGTGCTCCAACCAAACAACGAGATATAAACCAACTCAGTCCTTGGTGATCAAGTGGGCCATCCATACATAGTCCTCTAGCCCATCTCCCCAATTCTATTTCCCCATTTCCAGCTCCCCATAGCTGAAAAGTAAACTAATCTTGAATTCGGGGTCGGCACCTATAAGCTTTCTTGCTTCGGCCTACTCCCTTTGAGTTTTTCTGTTCTTTGACTATGTAATGTAAATAATGTAAACAATGTAAATATAATAACTCAAATAAATCAAACCAATCAATCAATCAATTGTAAGTCAAAACATTTTTTTTTTTTTTACATTTTCAACCTTCATTTCATCCAATATGAATCTAAGTGCATATGGGCTTGCTTGTGCTGTTGAGGTGAAGTAACTTTAGCATTACAACTGGCATTATTGCTGGAACTGTCAAAATAGTTAAATGTTACACCTCCGGAGGATTTAGAAGTTAAAACTTCTTTTAATCCTTATTTGTTAACTTATACTAACTAATAATATTATGTATACCTTTCCATTGTGTGCCACTTTTTTTTTTTAATTGAAGATCTAGATCGAAGTTGTCACTTTTTTTTACTCGCTACTGCCACCTCAGGCCTTACTCGGAACTGCAGTGTCTTAAGAGATAGATACCAACATTTTCAGTGACCGTGCAGGCTTTTAGCTGCAGTTGTGGTGAATAGGTCTGGGCTCATTCTACTCATTAGGATATTGCTACGTAGAGCATGTAGGGGGTGGAAAATAAATAATTTCGACATTTTTAAATTTCGTCAAGTGTCTTTAAATGTATCGTCAAGTATAGAAAAAAAACTCAAATGAATGAACTCCACTTTCCACCGTTCTGCTCTTGATAATGAATGTGGTAAAATCACAATGGATATTTCGTATCATTTAGTCATCCCGTGAAACTTTTGTGTTGTATTTCCGATGAGAGACCAGTACCCATGCCTGCCTGGCTCGCTGGCCGGTTGGAGCTGGCTGACCCGCACCACTCACTTCATTGGCCCAGTGAAATACAGTGTTCATTAGGCCATTGATCAACTAGTCTCATCCTGTCACTAGATTACAGCTGGCCAGCGCACCCCCCTCCGCACACTGGCGCGCGCACACATAGCCACGGAGCCAGGGTGCACCTCTGCCGTAAGACACCGGCCTGGTAAGTGGGGTCAGAGGTGCCTTGTAGTAATCCATCTAACCAGCGTGACAGCGGCAGCTAATAAATCACTTATTCATCGTTTAATCCATCGTCTGTCGCCACCGAACTCCCCGAAAACAATGCCTTTACCAAAAAAAAAAAAGGAGCGGGGAAAAAAAAGAATCAAAAACAAACAAAACGAAATGACTGTGCCCGAGTCTGCTGCTGCGACAGTGTGGTGGACAGGTGCTCCACTGCCCAGGGCCTGCATACACCATTAGAGAAAAAGGGCGTGCAGTTGAGTTCCCAAGTAGGCTGCGACCTTTGTAATGTTCTTTTTCCCGTGGACAGAATGCCCAAAATAAACCAGTGCTCAATCAGAGGTGTCTTCAGATTTGAACTTGAGATGAAAAGTACATCAAGTCTGTGCTTTTGTATTTGTTGTAATCACTTGGTTGAAACTTGGACTGAATGAATGGTTTGGTTTTTATTATCAGGAGCGACTTAGCTTAAAGGGACTATAGGGAGTTTAAAAATGTTAAAATTAAGTATTTTCCTCCCCCTACATGTTCCAGCCATGTCCTAATGTGTAGAATGAGCCCAGACCTGTTCACCACAACTGCCTCTAAAATCCTGCACTGTCACTCAAAAAGGTGTCACTTCGGCCCGAATTGCCGTCATGCACGAGCTTGATATAGAAGGTGCAGTTACACATATGGCCTGAGGTTGCAGTAGTGAGTATTAAATGGCCAACTTGCATCCAGCCCCTTTAAAGTGTCCCTGACGTATGTTTTTTTTTTCCCGCGCTCATAAAATATTTCAGTTTTTCATGTGTGTGTGTGCTGGTGTGTTTTCTTTTTTTGGCCCCAAAGGTCTCTTCAGAAAAATAACAGGAATATAAGAAGGTGAATTTCACAACAAGAGTTGCCTCACAGGGCTGCACCAAACATAAAGACAATTAAAGCCGCACGCGGCGATAAAGGCCCTCGCCCCTGGCGCACTCCCCGCTCGCTCTCGTCCCTTGCGACCACTCTTCATCACACTAGGTCCTTGCGAGCCCCATGATTGAATTCGCTCATTTTGACGCGAAAATCCCTATTAAGTTGCATTACAGTGCATTATATGCGAAAGTCCCTTTAAGTTGCATTACAGTGCATTATATGCGAAAGTCCCTTGAAGTTGCATTACAGTGCATTATATTCGAAAGTCCCTTGAAGTTGCATTGCAGTACATTATATGCGAAAGTCCCTTGAAGTTGCATTACAGTGCATTATATGCGAAAGTCCCTTTAAGTTGCATTACAGTGCATTTTATGCGAAAGTCCCTTTAAGTTGCATTACAGTGCATTATATGCGAAAGTGCTTTTAAGTTGCATTAAAAATCTCTGACAGACTTCACTGTATCATAATCCTATTAAAATGCTGGCAAGAAAAGAGAAAGCATTAGAAAAGTGTCAAAGCCATATATGAACCAGCAACCTCCTACACCAGAGACAAGCACACTATCACTGAGCTGTAGCTCCATAGTAGTCTTATCCTGATGTGCGCTACTTTTGTCTAAGTTATCGAGCAGAGGTTAGTTCCCAGCACACCACTGGAGGAGAGAGGTAGCTTCATTTCCTCGATTGTTTTCGACATTTTCCCTAGTGTTGCCTCAATTGTTTTCCTACGATCCCCCCATTTCTAGCTCTTTAGTGACGCATATGAAAGCGTTTTTCATGAAAGTGGGACCGTAGGTGCGGTTAAAAAAAAAAAAAAAAGAGGAAAGGTCAAAATTGACCCAGCAATCTCATGGTTGGAAACCCAATGCACAAGCAATAATGCTACACAGGCACAGCAAAACTTATGAAACGTGCTGTACTCATGTGACAATGTGTGCAGTGGCCCATGTAAAAGGTGAAAGCAATAGAAAAGTGTCAAGGCTGTGTTTGGACTAGCAACCTCCTTCACTTGAAACACATGGGCCTGATGACAGCTTGGCTTATTTTAATTCCCAGGCTGCAATTTTGTACCAGCAACAAACTGGAGGAGAGGTTTTTTCTGTGGGGGACCATAGGCAATGATTCTTGTTCTTCCCAGAAAGTGCTGAGTCCAAAAGAAAAAAATAAATAAAAAGAGTGAAGGTCAGGATTTGATCCAGCAACCTCCTGTACACTAACCCAGCTCTCTACCAATGGAGCTACTTTAGTTGAGAAAAAACAGCGGATGTGAAATAAATGTCATGAGAGACTCCGCACTTGGGTGTTTGCAGGAAACGGATTAACAGTTTAGAAAATAATATATTGTATCATTTTTTTGGTTGCCCAAAGAATCGTTGAGAGGGGGTTTCAGCCCTGCAGCACCCTCGATATTGAAGCAATTATTTGGTAAGACCCATATAGTATGAGGAACACACAGAGAGACGGACAGGAAACAGTCGAATTGAACTTCCTGTGATTGTACAGTTGAGAAAAACGTGAATTTGGAGGCAAAAACGTCCAAATTAAAGCTGATGTCTGTGACAGAGGGGTAGGATAAGTATATACGAGTCCAAAAGTGTAGTTTTTGTGAAAAAAGGGGGAAATTTGGAAAACTGGCGAATTTCAGGAGAAACCTCTGACAGAAGCCAGCATGCTGCCAGGCTAAGACCTCTGGCGATTTTCACGGAGGATGGGCGGGCCACTTACAAGCCACTTACAAGCCAATTAAAGGCATTTTTGGCGATAGTGGCTGCGTGTGCACACCATTAGGTCCAGGTGGGGAATGTGCACGTGCGCCGGATTGGGTCCGTTCCAATCCGGCCAAGTCTGTGAAAGTTATGAGGCTTTGAAATTTGCTAAAAATGGCCTCTCAGTTGCGGCCTTGTCATGACCACGCCCAATAGTTTAAAAAAAATGTAGTTGGTGATTTTGAAAGCCACAGGGGTTTGGGACATGTTGGCCAAAATTGGAGGCGTTCCATTGAAAACTCGGGGATCAGGGGCCAGAAGTTCAAGAGGTACGATTTTGAAGGTTTGAGGTTCGGGCCAAGATGGCCGACTTCCTGTAGCATTTAGGGCGGGGTCATAATATCATTTTTGACATGTCCTGACGTGGTCTATGTCCCTGGCCAATGTCACTTTTGTACCATGATTTTTTTTGCGACCGCTACTCCATTAGGTCAATGTAAACTGCCTGTTTGAGGGGGCGCCACAGAGCCATCTTTTATCATTCTCTCTCGCGAACCCCACCCAAAATTAGAGCTTGCAGAGCACTACGTTTTGACCCCTGTTACTTGCGAATCGGTTGACGTTTGCTACGTGAAATCTTGCGTTTTCGTCCCCCGTTAACGGTTTTAATTAGTCCCTCGCGGGACACTGCGTGTCCGTTGCTCGGGCCTAATTATACAAAAAATTAAGCGAGATAGAGGCATGTTGTGATTGACTTTTTTGATCAGTGTGACGTGCCGAATCAGAATATGACCTTTGTTTTCACTTTCGTGAAACTAATTTTTTCCCATCCATGCAATGTGCACAGGGGGCGCCGTTGGGCACTTTCTTTCGCGGACTTGAAAATAGTAAATTTTACACCAGCTTTGATCATTTGGTCAAATAAAATGGACTTTTCGTTAATGTTCAGAGGGTCAAAATTGGGGTCAAAGGCGCACCAAAATAATAATAATGGAAACGATTTTTCGGCCATTATTTTTCTCCCACAAAGACATTACTCAGAGAGCCGTGGCTTTGATATGTTGTTCCCCATCACAGACAAGGTCTGTATGATTTTTTCCACACCTCCATACCATCCCGTTTTTTTTATACAAATTCTTAAAATCAAAACTTTGAGGGGGCGCCAGTGAGTCATTTTTGGCGCTAGCGGCTGCGTGTGCACACCATTAGGTCCAGGTGGGGAATGTGCACGTGCGCCGGATTGGGTCCGTTCCAATCCGGCCAAGTCTGTGAAAGTTATGAGGCTTTGAAATTTGCTAAAAATGGCCTCTCAGTTGCGGCCTTGTCATGACCACGCCCAATAGTTTAAAAAAAATGTAGTTGGTGATTTTGAAAGCCACAGGGGTTTGGGACATTTTGGCCATAATTGGAGGCGTTCCATTGAAAACTCGGGGATCAGGGGCCAGAAGTTCAAGAGGTACGATTTTGAAGGTTTGAGGTTCGGGCCAAGATGGCCGACTTCCTGTAGCATTTAGGGCGGGGTCATAATATCATTTTTGACATGTCCTGACGTGGTCTATGTCCCTGGCCAATGTCACTTTTGTACCATGATTTTTTTTGCGACCGCTCCTCCATTGGGTCAATGTAAACTGCCTGTTTGAGGGGGCGCCACAGAGCCATCTTTTATTATTCTCTCTCGCGAACCCCACCCAAAATTAGAGCTTGCGGAGCACTACGTTTTGACCCCTGTTACTTGCGAATCGGTTGACGTTTGCTATGTGAAATCTTGCGTTTTCGTCCCCCGTTAACGGTTTTAATTAGTCCCTCGCGGGACACTGCGTGTCCGTTGCTCGGGCCTAATTATACAAAAAATTAAGCGAGATAGAGGCATGTTGTGATTGACTTTTTTGATCAGTGTGACGTGCCGAATCAGAATATGACCTTTGTTTTCACTTTCGTGAAACTAATTTTTTCCCATCCATGCAATGTGCACAGGGGGCGCCGTTGGGCACTTTCTTTCGCGGACTTGAAAATAGTAAATTTTACACCAGCTTTGATCATTTGGTCAAATAAAATGGACTTTTCGTTAATGTTCAGAGGGTCAAAATTGGGGTCAAAGGCGCACCAAAATAATAATAATGGAAACGATTTTTCGGCCATTATTTTTCTCCCACAAAGACATTACTCAGAGAGCCGTGGCTTTGATATGTTGTTCCCCATCACAGACAAGGTCTGTATGATTTTTTCCACACCTCCATACCATCCCGTTTTTTTTATACACATTTTTAAAATCAAAACTTTGAGGGGGCGCCAGTGAGTCATTTTTGGCGCTAGCGGCTGCGTGTGCACAGCATTAGGTCCAGGTGGGGAATGTGCACGTGCGCCGGATTGGGTCCGTTCCAATCCGGCCAAGTCTGTGAAAGTTATGAGGCTTTGAAATTTGCTAAAAATGGCCTCTCAGTTGCGGCCTTGTCATGACCACGCCCAATAGTTTAAAAAAAATGTAGTTGGTGATTTTGAAAGCCACAGGGGTTTGGGACATGTTGGCCAAAATTGGAGGCGTTCCATTGAAAACTCGGGGATCAGGGGCCAGAAGTTCAAGAGGTACGATTTTGAAGGTTTGAGGTTCGGGCCAAGATGGCCGACTTCCTGTAGCATTTAGGGCGGGGTCATAATATCATTTTTGACATGTCCTGACGTGGTCTATGTCCCTGGCCAATGTCACTTTTGTACCATGATTTTTTTTGCGACCGCTAATCCATTAGGTCAATGTAAACTGCCTGTTTGAGGGGGCGCCACAGAGCCATCTTTTATTATTCTCTCTCGCGAACCCCACCCAAAATTAGAGCTTGCGGAGCACTACGTTTTGACCCCTGTTACTTGCGAATCGGTTGACGTTTGCTACGTGAAATCTTGCGTTTTCGTCCCCCGTTAACGGTTTTAATTAGTCCCTCGCGGGACACTGCGTGTCCGTTGCTCGGGCCTAATAATAATAATAATGGAAACGATTTTTCGGCCATTATTTTTCTCCCACAAAGACATTACTCAGAGTGACGTGGCTTTGATATGTTGTTCCCCATCACTGACAAGGTCTGTATGATTTTTTCCACACCTCCATACCATCCCGTTTTTTTTATACGAATTTTTAAAGACAAAACCTCTGAGGGGGCGCCAGTGAGTCATTTTTGGCGATAGCGGCTGCGTGTGCACAGCATTAGGTCCAGGTGTGGAATGTGCACGCGCGCCGGATTGGGTCCGTTCCAATCCGGCCAAGTCTGTGAAAGATATGAGGCTTTGAAATTTGCTAAAAATGGCCTCTCAGTTGCGGCCTTGTCATGACCACGCCCAATAATTAAAGAAAAATTGAAATGATGATTTAGAAAGCCACATGGGTTTGTGACATGTTGGCCAAAATTGGAGGCTTTGCATTGAAAACTCGGGGATCAGGGGCCAGAAGTTCAAGAGGTACGATTTTGAAGGTTTGAGGTTCGGGCCAAGATGGCCGACTTCCTGTAGCTTTTAGGGCGGGGTCATAATATCATTTTTGACATGTCCTGACGTGGTCTATGTCCCTGGCCAATGTCACTTTTGTACCATGATTTTTTTTGCGACCGCTCCTCCATTGGGTCAATGTAAACTGCCTGTTTGAGGGGGCGCCACAGAGCCATCTTTTATTATTCTCTCTCGCGAACCCCACCCAAAATTAGAGCTTGCGGAGCACTACGTTTTGACCCCTGTTACTTGCGAATCGGTTGACGTTTGCTATGTGAAATCTTGCGTTTTCGTCCCCCGTTAACGGTTTTAATTAGTCCCTCGCGGGACACTGCGTGTCCGTTGCTCGGGCCTAATTATACAAAAAATTAAGCGAGATAGAGGCATGTTGTGATTGACTTTTTTGATCAGTGTGACGTGCCGAATCAGAATATGACCTTTGTTTTCACTTTCGTGAAACTAATTTTTTCCCATCCATGCAATGTGCACAGGGGGCGCCGTTGGGCACTTTCTTTCGCGGACTTGAAAATAGTAAATTTTACACCAGCTTTGATCATTTGGTCAAATAAAATGGACTTTTCGTTAATGTTCAGAGGGTCAAAATTGGGGTCAAAGGCGCACCAAAATAATAATAATGGAAACGATTTTTCGGCCATTATTTTTCTCCCACAAAGACATTACTCAGAGAGCCGTGGCTTTGATATGTTGTTCCCCATCACAGACAAGGTCTGTATGATTTTTTCCACACCTCCATACCATCCCGTTTTTTTTATACAAATTCTTAAAATCAAAACTTTGAGGGGGCGCCAGTGAGTCATTTTTGGCGCTAGCGGCTGCGTGTGCACACCATTAGGTCCAGGTGGGGAATGTGCACGTGCGCCGGATTGGGTCCGTTCCAATCCGGCCAAGTCTGTGAAAGTTATGAGGCTTTGAAATTTGCTAAAAATGGCCTCTCAGTTGCGGCCTTGTCATGACCACGCCCAATAGTTTAAAAAAAATGTAGTTGGTGATTTTGAAAGCCACAGGGGTTTGGGACATTTTGGCCATAATTGGAGGCGTTCCATTGAAAACTCGGGGATCAGGGGCCAGAAGTTCAAGAGGTACGATTTTGAAGGTTTGAGGTTCGGGCCAAGATGGCCGACTTCCTGTAGCATTTAGAACGGGGTCATAATATCATTTTTGACATGTCCTGACGTGGTCTATGTCCCTGGCCAATGTCACTTTTGTACCATGATTTTTTTTGCGACCGCTCCTCCATTGGGTCAATGTAAACTGCCTGTTTGAGGGGGCGCCACAGAGCCATCTTTTATTATTCTCTCTCGCGAACCCCACCCAAAATTAGAGCTTGCGGAGCACTACGTTTTGACCCCTGTTACTTGCGAATCGGTTGACGTTTGCTATGTGAAATCTTGCGTTTTCGTCCCCCGTTAACGGTTTTAATTAGTCCCTCGCGGGACACTGCGTGTCCGTTGCTCGGGCCTAATTATACAAAAAATTAAGCGAGATAGAGGCATGTTGTGATTGACTTTTTTGATCAGTGTGACGTGCCGAATCAGAATATGACCTTTGTTTTCACTTTCGTGAAACTAATTTTTTCCCATCCATGCAATGTGCACAGGGGGCGCCGTTGGGCACTTTCTTTCGCGGACTTGAAAATAGTAAATTTTACACCAGCTTTGATCATTTGGTCAAATAAAATGGACTTTTCGTTAATGTTCAGAGGGTCAAAATTGGGGTCAAAGGCGCACCAAAATAATAATAATGGAAACGATTTTTCGGCCATTATTTTTCTCCCACAAAGACATTACTCAGAGAGCCGTGGCTTTGATATGTTGTTCCCCATCACAGACAAGGTCTGTATGATTTTTTCCACACCTCCATACCATCCCGTTTTTTTTATACACATTTTTAAAATCAAAACTTTGAGGGGGCGCCAGTGAGTCATTTTTGGCGCTAGCGGCTGCGTGTGCACAGCATTAGGTCCAGGTGGGGAATGTGCACGTGCGCCGGATTGGGTCCGTTCCAATCCGGCCAAGTCTGTGAAAGTTATGAGGCTTTGAAATTTGCTAAAAATGGCCTCTCAGTTGCGGCCTTGTCATGACCACGCCCAATAGTTTAAAAAAAATGTAGTTGGTGATTTTGAAAGCCACAGGGGTTTGGGACATGTTGGCCAAAATTGGAGGCGTTCCATTGAAAACTCGGGGATCAGGGGCCAGAAGTTCAAGAGGTACGATTTTGAAGGTTTGAGGTTCGGGCCAAGATGGCCGACTTCCTGTAGCATTTAGGGCGGGGTCATAATATCATTTTTGACATGTCCTGACGTGGTCTATGTCCCTGGCCAATGTCACTTTTGTACCATGATTTTTTTTGCGACCGCTAATCCATTAGGTCAATGTAAACTGCCTGTTTGAGGGGGCGCCACAGAGCCATCTTTTATTATTCTCTCTCGCGAACCCCACCCAAAATTAGAGCTTGCGGAGCACTACGTTTTGACCCCTGTTACTTGCGAATCGGTTGACGTTTGCTACGTGAAATCTTGCGTTTTCGTCCCCCGTTAACGGTTTTAATTAGTCCCTCGCGGGACACTGCGTGTCCGTTGCTCGGGCCTAATAATAATAATAATGGAAACGATTTTTCGGCCATTATTTTTCTCCCACAAAGACATTACTCAGAGTGACGTGGCTTTGATATGTTGTTCCCCATCACTGACAAGGTCTGTATGATTTTTTCCACACCTCCATACCATCCCGTTTTTTTTATACGAATTTTTAAAGACAAAACCTCTGAGGGGGCGCCAGTGAGTCATTTTTGGCGATAGCGGCTGCGTGTGCACAGCATTAGGTCCAGGTGTGGAATGTGCACGCGCGCCGGATTGGGTCCGTTCCAATCCGGCCAAGTCTGTGAAAGATATGAGGCTTTGAAATTTGCTAAAAATGGCCTCTCAGTTGCGGCCTTGTCATGACCACGCCCAATAATTAAAGAAAAATTGAAATGATGATTTAGAAAGCCACATGGGTTTGTGACATGTTGGCCAAAATTGGAGGCTTTGCATTGAAAACTCGGGGATCAGGGGCCAGAAGTTCAAGAGGTACGATTTTGAAGGTTTGAGGTTCGGGCCAAGATGGCCGACTTCCTGTAGCTTTTAGGGCGGGGTCATAATATCATTTTTGACATGTCCTGACGTGGTCTATGTCCCTGGCCAATGTCACGTTTGTACGATGATTTTTTTTGCGACCGCTCCTCCATTGGGTCAATGTAAACCGCCTGTTTGAGGGGGCGCCACAGAGTCAACTTTTATTATTTTCTCTGCAAACCCCACCCAAAATTAGAGCTTGCGGAGCACTACGTTTTGACCCCTGTTACTTGCGAATCGGTTCACGTTTGCTACGTGAATTCTTGCGTTTTCGTCCCCCGTTATCGATTTTAATTAGTCCCTCGCGGGACACTGCGTGTCCGTTGCTCGGGCCTAATTATACAGAAAATTAAGCGAGATAGAGGCATGTTGTAATAGACTTTTTTGATCAGTGCGACGTGCCGAATCAGGATATCACCTTTGTTTCCACTTTCGTGCAAGTGTAATTTTGAAGGTATAGGTAGGGGGCGCTATTTTTGGGAAAATTGTACAATTATCAAGGGTAATCAGTACGATCCATAGAGGGGCTTATGTGATCCAAATATGAGTGTGATCTGAATTTGCGTGCCCCTGTGAGTTGTCACCAAAGAGGCGGGGAAAAAGCATGTTTTTTAGCAGAGCGGTAGAGACAAACCGTAACAGATATCCGAACAAAAGAGCTCGATTATTGTAGCTCTACGCCTCTAGATTACACTCACCAAGTTGGATGTCATTTGGTTCAAAACCCTTCGAGTGACTTGACAAAATATCAGGTGAAGAAATTCAGGTTACAATTTTCAATCCAATATGGCCGACTTCCTGTTTGTCAGAGGGCGGAGTTATAATGATGTTTTAAGTTTGTCTTGATGTGCTCTATCACTGTACTCAAAGACAAATGTTTAGGCCAAAAAATGCATGCTTCCAAATGAATGGGGGGCATGCATGTGGGGGCGCCACTGAGGCATTGTTCAAAGTGTTGTCTTGCGAATATCAAAATAGTTAATTTTACACCAACCTTGAACCGTTGGTCAAATAAAATTGACTTTTCGTTAATGTTCAGGGGGTCAAAATTGAGATCAAAGACGTAATAATAATAATAATAATAATAATAATAATAATAATGGAAACGATTTTTCGGCCATTATTTTTCTCCCACAAAGACATTACTCAGAGTGACGTGGCTTTGATATGTTGTTCCCCATCACAGACAAGGTCTGTATGATTTTTTCCACACCTCCATACCATCCCGTTTTTTTTTAATGAATTTTTAAAGACAAAACCTTTGAGGGGGCGCCAGTGAGTCATTTTTGGCGATAGCGGCTGCGTGTGCACAGCATTAGGTCCAGGTGTGGAATGTGCACGCGCGCCGGATTGGGTCCGTTCCAATCCGGCCAAGTCTGTGAAAGATATGAGGCTTTGAAATTTGCTAAAAATGGCCTCTCAGTTGCGGCCTTGTCATGACCACGCCCAATAATTAAAGAAAAATTGAAATGATGATTTAGAAAGCCACATGGGTTTGTGACATGTTGGCCAAAATTGGAGGCTTTGCATTGAAAACTCGGGGATCAGGGGCCAGAAGTTCAAGAGGTACGATTTTGAAGGTTTGAGGTTCGGGCCAAGATGGCCGACTTCCTGTAGCTTTTAGGGCGGGGTCATAATATCATTTTTGACATGTCCTGACGTGGTCTATGTCCCTGGCCAATGTCACGTTTGTACGATGATTTTTTTTGCGACCGCTCCTCCATTGGGTCAATGTAAACCGCCTGTTTGAGGGGGCGCCACAGAGTCAACTTTTATTATTTTCTCTGCAAACCCCACCCAAAATTAGAGCTTGCGGAGCACTACGTTTTGACCCCTGTTACTTGCGAATCGGTTCACGTTTGCTACGTGAATTCTTGCGTTTTCGTCCCCCGTTATCGATTTTAATTAGTCCCTCGCGGGACACTGCGTGTCCGTTGCTCGGGCCTAATAATAATAATAATAATAATAATAATGGAAACGATTTTTCGGCCATTATTTTTCTCCCACAAAGACATTACTCAGAGTGACGTGGCTTTGATATGTTGTTCCCCATCACTGACAAGGTCTGTATGATTTTTTCCACACCTCCATACCATCCCGTTTTTTTTATACGAATTTTTAAAGACAAAACCTCTGAGGGGGCGCCAGTGAGTCATTTTTGGCGATAGCGGCTGCGTGTGCACAGCATTAGGTCCAGGTGTGGAATGTGCACGCGCGCCGGATTGGGTCCGTTCCAATCCGGCCAAGTCTGTGAAAGATATGAGGCTTTGAAATTTGCTAAAAATGGCCTCTCAGTTGCGGCCTTGTCATGACCACGCCCAATAATTTAAAAAAAATTGAAATGATGATTTAGAAAGCCACATGGGTTTGGGACATGTTGGCCAAAATTGGAGGCTTTGCATTGAAAACTCGGGGATCAGGGGCCAGAAGTTCAAGAGGTACGATTTTGAAGGTTTGAGGTTCGGGCCAAGATGGCCGACTTCCTGTAGCATTTAGGGCGGGGTCATAATATCATTTTTGACATGTCCTGACGTGGTCTATGTCCCTGGCCAATGTCACGTTTGTACGATGATTTTTTTTGCGACCGCTCCTCCATTGGGTCAATGTAAACCGCCTGTTTGAGGGGGCGCCACAGAGTCAACTTTTATTATTTTCTCTCGCGAACCCCACCCAAAATTAGAGCTTGCGGAGCACTACGTTTTGACCCCTGTTACTTGCGAATCGGTTCACGTTTGCTACGTGAATTCTTGCGTTTTCGTCCCCCGTTATCGATTTTAATTAGTCCCTCGCGGGACACTGCGTGTCCGTTGCTCGGGCCTAATTATACAGAAAATTAAGCGAGATAGAGGCATGTTGTAATAGACTTTTTTGATCAGTGCGACGTGCCGAATCAGGATATCACCTTTGTTTTCACTTTCGTGCAAGTGTAATTTTGAAGGTATAGGTAGGGGGCGCTATTTTTGGGAAAATTGTACAATTATCAAGGGTAATCAGTACGATCCATAGAGGGGCTTATGTGATCCAAATATGAGTGTGATCTGAATTTGCGTGCCCCTGTGAGTTGTCACCAAAGAGGCGGGGAAAAAGCATGTTTTTTAGCAGAGCGGTAGAGACAAACCGTAACAGATATCCGAACAAAAGAGCTCGATTATTGTAGCTCTACGCCTCTAGATTACACTCACCAAGTTGGATGTCATTTGGTTCAAAACCCTTCGAGTGACTTGACAAAATATCAGGTGAAGAAATTCAGGTTACAATTTTCAATCCAATATGGCCGACTTCCTGTTTGTCAGAGGGCGGAGTTATAATGATGTTTTAAGTTTGTCTTGATGTGCTCTATCACTGTACTCAAAGACAAATGTTTAGGCCAAAAAATGCATGCTTCCAAATGAATGGGGGGCATGCATGTGGGGGCGCCACTGAGGCATTGTTCAAAGTGTTGTCTTGCGAATATCAAAATAGTTAATTTTACACCAACCTTGAACCGTTGGTCAAATAAAATTGACTTTTCGTTAATGTTCAGGGGGTCAAAATTGAGATCAAAGACGTAATAATAATAATAATAATAATAATAATAATAATAATGGAAACGATTTTTCGGCCATTATTTTTCTCCCACAAAGACATTACTCAGAGTGACGTGGCTTTGATATGTTGTTCCCCATCACAGACAAGGTCTGTATGATTTTTTCCACACCTCCATACCATCCCGTTTTTTTTTAATGAATTTTTAAAGACAAAACCTTTGAGGGGGCGCCAGTGAGTCATTTTTGGCGATAGCGGCTGCGTGTGCACAGCATTAGGTCCAGGTGTGGAATGTGCACGCGCGCCGGATTGGGTCCGTTCCAATCCGGCCAAGTCTGTGAAAGATATGAGGCTTTGAAATTTGCTAAAAATGGCCTCTCAGTTGCGGCCTTGTCATGACCACGCCCAATAATTAAAGAAAAATTGAAATGATGATTTAGAAAGCCACATGGGTTTGTGACATGTTGGCCAAAATTGGAGGCTTTGCATTGAAAACTCGGGGATCAGGGGCCAGAAGTTCAAGAGGTACGATTTTGAAGGTTTGAGGTTCGGGCCAAGATGGCCGACTTCCTGTAGCTTTTAGGGCGGGGTCATAATATCATTTTTGACATGTCCTGACGTGGTCTATGTCCCTGGCCAATGTCACGTTTGTACGATGATTTTTTTTGCGACCGCTCCTCCATTGGGTCAATGTAAACCGCCTGTTTGAGGGGGCGCCACAGAGTCAACTTTTATTATTTTCTCTGCAAACCCCACCCAAAATTAGAGCTTGCGGAGCACTACGTTTTGACCCCTGTTACTTGCGAATCGGTTCACGTTTGCTACGTGAATTCTTGCGTTTTCGTCCCCCGTTATCGATTTTAATTAGTCCCTCGCGGGACACTGCGTGTCCGTTGCTCGGGCCTAATTATACAGAAAATTAAGCGAGATAGAGGCATGTTGTAATAGACTTTTTTGATCAGTGCGACGTGCCGAATCAGGATATCACCTTTGTTTCCACTTTCGTGCAAGTGTAATTTTGAAGGTATAGGTAGGGGGCGCTATTTTTGGGAAAATTGTACAATTATCAAGGGTAATCAGTACGATCCATAGAGGGGCTTATGTGATCCAAATATGAGTGTGATCTGAATTTGCGTGCCCCTGTGAGTTGTCACCAAAGAGGCGGGGAAAAAGCATGTTTTTTAGCAGAGCGGTAGAGACAAACCGTAACAGATATCCGAACAAAAGAGCTCGATTATTGTAGCTCTACGCCTCTAGATTACACTCACCAAGTTGGATGTCATTTGGTTCAAAACCCTTCGAGTGACTTGACAAAATATCAGGTGAAGAAATTCAGGTTACAATTTTCAATCCAATATGGCCGACTTCCTGTTTGTCAGAGGGCGGAGTTATAATGATGTTTTAAGTTTGTCTTGATGTGCTCTATCACTGTACTCAAAGACAAATGTTTAGGCCAAAAAATGCATGCTTCCAAATGAATGGGGGGCATGCATGTGGGGGCGCCACTGAGGCATTGTTCAAAGTGTTGTCTTGCGAATATCAAAATAGTTAATTTTACACCAACCTTGAACCGTTGGTCAAATAAAATTGACTTTTCGTTAATGTTCAGGGGGTCAAAATTGAGATCAAAGACGTAATAATAATAATAATAATAATAATAATAATAATAATGGAAACGATTTTTCGGCCATTATTTTTCTCCCACAAAGACATTACTCAGAGTGACGTGGCTTTGATATGTTGTTCCCCATCACAGACAAGGTCTGTATGATTTTTTCCACACCTCCATACCATCCCGTTTTTTTTTAATGAATTTTTAAAGACAAAACCTTTGAGGGGGCGCCAGTGAGTCATTTTTGGCGATAGCGGCTGCGTGTGCACAGCATTAGGTCCAGGTGTGGAATGTGCACGCGCGCCGGATTGGGTCCGTTCCAATCCGGCCAAGTCTGTGAAAGATATGAGGCTTTGAAATTTGCTAAAAATGGCCTCTCAGTTGCGGCCTTGTCATGACCACGCCCAATAATTAAAGAAAAATTGAAATGATGATTTAGAAAGCCACATGGGTTTGTGACATGTTGGCCAAAATTGGAGGCTTTGCATTGAAAACTCGGGGATCAGGGGCCAGAAGTTCAAGAGGTACGATTTTGAAGGTTTGAGGTTCGGGCCAAGATGGCCGACTTCCTGTAGCTTTTAGGGCGGGGTCATAATATCATTTTTGACATGTCCTGACGTGGTCTATGTCCCTGGCCAATGTCACGTTTGTACGATGATTTTTTTTGCGACCGCTCCTCCATTGGGTCAATGTAAACCGCCTGTTTGAGGGGGCGCCACAGAGTCAACTTTTATTATTTTCTCTGCAAACCCCACCCAAAATTAGAGCTTGCGGAGCACTACGTTTTGACCCCTGTTACTTGCGAATCGGTTCACGTTTGCTACGTGAATTCTTGCGTTTTCGTCCCCCGTTATCGATTTTAATTAGTCCCTCGCGGGACACTGCGTGTCCGTTGCTCGGGCCTAATAATAATAATAATAATAATAATAATGGAAACGATTTTTCGGCCATTATTTTTCTCCCACAAAGACATTACTCAGAGTGACGTGGCTTTGATATGTTGTTCCCCATCACTGACAAGGTCTGTATGATTTTTTCCACACCTCCATACCATCCCGTTTTTTTTATACGAATTTTTAAAGACAAAACCTCTGAGGGGGCGCCAGTGAGTCATTTTTGGCGATAGCGGCTGCGTGTGCACAGCATTAGGTCCAGGTGTGGAATGTGCACGCGCGCCGGATTGGGTCCGTTCCAATCCGGCCAAGTCTGTGAAAGATATGAGGCTTTGAAATTTGCTAAAAATGGCCTCTCAGTTGCGGCCTTGTCATGACCACGCCCAATAATTTAAAAAAAATTGAAATGATGATTTAGAAAGCCACATGGGTTTGGGACATGTTGGCCAAAATTGGAGGCTTTGCATTGAAAACTCGGGGATCAGGGGCCAGAAGTTCAAGAGGTACGATTTTGAAGGTTTGAGGTTCGGGCCAAGATGGCCGACTTCCTGTAGCATTTAGGGCGGGGTCATAATATCATTTTTGACATGTCCTGACGTGGTCTATGTCCCTGGCCAATGTCACGTTTGTACGATGATTTTTTTTGCGACCGCTCCTCCATTGGGTCAATGTAAACCGCCTGTTTGAGGGGGCGCCACAGAGTCAACTTTTATTATTTTCTCTCGCGAACCCCACCCAAAATTAGAGCTTGCGGAGCACTACGTTTTGACCCCTGTTACTTGCGAATCGGTTCACGTTTGCTACGTGAATTCTTGCGTTTTCGTCCCCCGTTATCGATTTTAATTAGTCCCTCGCGGGACACTGCGTGTCCGTTGCTCGGGCCTAATTATACAGAAAATTAAGCGAGATAGAGGCATGTTGTAATAGACTTTTTTGATCAGTGCGACGTGCCGAATCAGGATATCACCTTTGTTTTCACTTTCGTGCAAGTGTAATTTTGAAGGTATAGGTAGGGGGCGCTATTTTTGGGAAAATTGTACAATTATCAAGGGTAATCAGTACGATCCATAGAGGGGCTTATGTGATCCAAATATGAGTGTGATCTGAATTTGCGTGCCCCTGTGAGTTGTCACCAAAGAGGCGGGGAAAAAGCATGTTTTTTAGCAGAGCGGTAGAGACAAACCGTAACAGATATCCGAACAAAAGAGCTCGATTATTGTAGCTCTACGCCTCTAGATTACACTCACCAAGTTGGATGTCATTTGGTTCAAAACCCTTCGAGTGACTTGACAAAATATCAGGTGAAGAAATTCAGGTTACAATTTTCAATCCAATATGGCCGACTTCCTGTTTGTCAGAGGGCGGAGTTATAATGATGTTTTAAGTTTGTCTTGATGTGCTCTATCACTGTACTCAAAGACAAATGTTTAGGCCAAAAAATGCATGCTTCCAAATGAATGGGGGGCATGCATGTGGGGGCGCCACTGAGGCATTGTTCAAAGTGTTGTCTTGCGAATATCAAAATAGTTAATTTTACACCAACCTTGAACCGTTGGTCAAATAAAATTGACTTTTCGTTAATGTTCAGGGGGTCAAAATTGAGATCAAAGACGTAATAATAATAATAATAATAATAATAATAATAATAATGGAAACGATTTTTCGGCCATTATTTTTCTCCCACAAAGACATTACTCAGAGTGACGTGGCTTTGATATGTTGTTCCCCATCACAGACAAGGTCTGTATGATTTTTTCCACACCTCCATACCATCCCGTTTTTTTTTAATGAATTTTTAAAGACAAAACCTTTGAGGGGGCGCCAGTGAGTCATTTTTGGCGATAGCGGCTGCGTGTGCACAGCATTAGGTCCAGGTGTGGAATGTGCACGCGCGCCGGATTGGGTCCGTTCCAATCCGGCCAAGTCTGTGAAAGATATGAGGCTTTGAAATTTGCTAAAAATGGCCTCTCAGTTGCGGCCTTGTCATGACCACGCCCAATAATTAAAGAAAAATTGAAATGATGATTTAGAAAGCCACATGGGTTTGTGACATGTTGGCCAAAATTGGAGGCTTTGCATTGAAAACTCGGGGATCAGGGGCCAGAAGTTCAAGAGGTACGATTTTGAAGGTTTGAGGTTCGGGCCAAGATGGCCGACTTCCTGTAGCTTTTAGGGCGGGGTCATAATATCATTTTTGACATGTCCTGACGTGGTCTATGTCCCTGGCCAATGTCACGTTTGTACGATGATTTTTTTTGCGACCGCTCCTCCATTGGGTCAATGTAAACCGCCTGTTTGAGGGGGCGCCACAGAGTCAACTTTTATTATTTTCTCTGCAAACCCCACCCAAAATTAGAGCTTGCGGAGCACTACGTTTTGACCCCTGTTACTTGCGAATCGGTTCACGTTTGCTACGTGAATTCTTGCGTTTTCGTCCCCCGTTATCGATTTTAATTAGTCCCTCGCGGGACACTGCGTGTCCGTTGCTCGGGCCTAATGAAACAAAACAATAAACAAGACAATGTGATGTTCAGACAAATGTAGTGTCCAGGCAAACATAATGTCCAATAAGCATCAGCAGCAGATGGTGACGAGCCTCAGGGGTGTCCCCCTGCCTTAGACTCTCCTACCCGGCAAGGAACAACTCAAAATCCCAGTGGGAGAAAAGAGAAACCTCTGGGAGAACCACAAAAGAGTGGTGCGCACTGAATGGGTGCTGCTGCCGGATGCTCTCTCATCAAATGCAATTTCTCCATCTGTGAGATCAATAAAGTATCATCTTATCTTATCTTAAAAGGAGAGATCCACTCCCATGGACGGACAGGCTATAGATACAGGGATGGGAGTCCCTCAGTAGACGGGCCAAGACAGTGGAAGAACGTCCAGTCCTTGTTGGAGCTTCAGACTGTGGTAAATGTACCACCGATAGTACTTGGTCTACTTCAAGTAATACTCAAGATTTTCTGCAAATTTAGACATTTCAATTAGGGATATTTTTCTTTTGCTGTGGTAATGTGTTCAAGTATGGGGCATTCATGTTTAGACTTAGTTGACACTCGGTTTAGACATAATCTAGTCCAATTTAGTTCTATTTTAAGGTCAAATATTTTATGAGGTGGTACTGTCCTTTTTGATCTACAGGAAAAGTTTCAAATTGACAAATTGTGCAAAGGTTTTGTGTTTTTTTTGCCCACCTAAACAAATGTGACTCATAAATCATGTATTTTGGTGACCCCGTCTTAACGGCATAGCCTCTAAGTAGTTTAGTAAGAAGATGCCTCTTACAGGTTATTCATTAAACTCATAATTAATCCTCAAGCAAAATTTACTGGTTGGAATTTCTTCTCGGAGAAGAACAAATGAATTGAATAGCACATTTAAAGACCCATTATTTAACCTGTGCCGTCGCATGGGCAACCTCTCAGCAGCAACAAGCGATGTAGTGCATGGGAACCCATCGCTAGATCTTTACCAGCCTCCTGCTGTGGGTTGATGGGGGGGGGGAAACTGGAGTGCCAGGCTTCCACCCACCCACAAAAAAGAACTCGCAAACTCCACAACCTGTCATGGTCCGCGAATCGAACCTGGGACCTTCTCGCTCAGCCTCGGCGCCCCCAGGTGGTTCGTGGGCCCCAGCGCATGTCCGTAGTCTGCTTACTGCAAGAAACCGCCCTGCCTTTTCTCTTTTCCAATCTTGAACTCATGAGTTTTCTCTGATAGTGATCCTGTTAAATTAAGTGCCCGGGCTTTATCCAGTGGCCTTTCTCCCCGTCACTCCTTTAATTTAGTCATTATAATTAACCATTAGCTGGTGTCAGTTTCTGGGCCACTAACAGGCCCACTCAGTTCTGCTTGTCTGCATTATCACAGTTTGGGTGAGAAAGTAAATTATAATGAAGGGCTATATACTCCCAATTACTGATAAAAGCAGCCAAGTGCGCTCCTTGTAATTAGGTGTCTCCCCTCTCTTTCTCTCCCCTTCCTTTTCCCGGACTCCTCACCCCCTCGCTCTCCCGTTTTGTCAGAGTGACACGTCGGAAGAGGAATATATGCCTAATAGCTATTTTTATTACCGTTAACCTCTTGCTCGTGACGGCAACCCCTTGACTTTCAATCACAGAGCTGGACGCCATGAGAAAAACAATTGGTTTACGTAGTGCGCCAAAAAGTTAGGAAGCAAGGAGGCGAGGAGAGGGGAGTGATTGCAGGACGGCCCTAGGTAGTAGACAGCGGCGTCTCCTCTCGTTAATGGGATGGAGCGGAGCTGTCTTGGTGTAGCCTGGTCGTATAGTTCCTCACCAGAGCACTTACAAGTCAAGGCTGGTAATTAAACCATACTGGCTACCCCTCTTCCTTTTTTTTTTCCTTTTCCTTTTTTGCACTTCTGTTCTCCTCGAGCCTTTTCTTCTGGCTTGTCAGGTGAGACAACATGCTTTCGGAACAGCGTGAATTAAGAGGAGCGATGGGTAAAAAGAGAAAGGGAAAGACCAAATTAAGGCGGCTGGAATGAGGGCTTTAGAGTCGGAGAGCGCGGGGAGATGGGCTTTGAATAGAGACCGGACACAAGGCGTTTTTTTATACATGAGTGAACAGTGAAGGGGGGAAAGTAAGTTGAAGAGGCGGGCTGCTGTAGCAGTTAAACAGACAGTAATTCTGTGCAGTAAGTAGCAGTGCAGACTATGCATTCACAACTTTAACATGCAACTTTAGTTCTTCGGTTGTAAGTAAAGGGCCAGAGGAACTTCAATAGGCTCACATTCTTACAATTTGATTACAATGTGGTTGTGGTAATCTAATTAGGAATGGGATTTAATGAATCGCAATAAAAAAAAGCATCATATTTGATTTTAAGGTAATGCTTGGATGTGCTCTTAAAGGAATAGGCCACCGAGTAAGGTAAGAACATATCTCAGTATGTAAAAACGGTGGCCTATTCCTTTAAAGGAACAGGCCACGGTTTTTACATACTGAGATATGTTCTTACCTTAGCTTAGACGAGTTGATGCGTACCTGTCTGGTCTTTGTGCGTGCGCTTAGTCACGCAAATGTTGTTAGCATTTAGCCTCTCCCAGCAAAGGTATAGCTCCAAACCGGGGTGAAGTTAGAAGCTACCAAGCTGTTCCAAGTTACACGATCCAAGTGTAGATAGATGTTTAATTTTGTGTAACTATACTTGGATCATGTAACTTTTCACGTAACTGTATTTAAATAGGAAAAATGTGGAACAGCTTGGTAGCTTCTAACCTATGGTAGGAGAAGCTAAATGCTAGCAACATTTGCGTGACTGAGCACATGCACAAAGACCAGACAGGTACGCATCAACTCGTCTAAGCTAAGGTAAGAACTCAGTATGGAAACGAGGACACATTTAAAGCAGAAACTCATGCCCCTAGAGGCCATAAGCGCCAATGCAGGTGTTGGCATCACACGCAGCATTTTGCGTTTTTTTTTCTCATTAATTGTCCGTGAGAGTAAATACTACACTGACAGAAAAGACAAAGGGAGAGAGGGATATTGTACATCCAATTACACAATGGAGATATTTTTTTTTACTCAAACTTTGCAGTAAATACTGTTTCAGTGACGCTATCCCGCAGTTAGCTTTGCCCGTTAGCCTGCTAGCTTCTTCTTCGTGATTCTATTAATGTGTATTGCGTCTCCGACCGGGTGCAGGGAAAGCTGCTACTGTGGTTTTCTGGCCAGAGACACCAGGGGGAGATGCAAGACCCCCCCAATCATCCCAATTACACTTGTATTACCCCCAGAGGGTCTACGAAAAGGATTTATTAAGGTTAACAAGTTACTTACTACTGCTTTTGTCTGGGAATACATTAATTTAACGTTTTTAGCAGCCTTCACCACATTTGATTTGAACATGTTTACCCCATATCCAGATTAGCTAGGGATGCACCGATACCGATACCAGTATCGGGTATCGGGCCGATACCACATGCTTGTACTCATACTCGTACTCATTCATGAGGTCCCGATACCAGAAACCGATACCATTTGACGTGCGGCCAGCGCAGCTACGAGGCGCACCTACGAGGCGCAGCTCTCAGCTGAGGAGAGAAGAAGCAACAAACTGGAGAATTCTTTAGTGCAAATACAATATTCCACATAGAGCTGACTTTATTACAGACTGCGCTCTCTAAATCAGAGTCTGAGCTGGATTTAACCAGAGCTAAATGTTGTTAGTGCTGCAGCGTCTGCAGTGTTTACAACATACAGGCTAACGTTGCTAACTCGCGGCTAGCGCAATTTTGGCCATTCTGACGCCGTTCTATGCCCAGAGGTTTCTTCATCTGAAAAACTAACCCAGCGACTAAAAAGTCCTCAGAAAATGCAACGTAAAGACATATAGCATGTCCATATTGAGCGAAAATGAGCTGCAGCAGAACAATGAAAATGCTGTAGCTACTCGCTAAGTTGCTACAAAACACGAGAAAATCCACACGGAGCTGAAGTAAAGACGAAAAGAGACCATCTCAATACTATTGTTAAATAAAAATATATGAATAAAGCACAGGCATTGGGGAGCTTTTGGACATGGGCTTTTCGTCTATAATGGACAGTGCAATAAAAATTAAAAAATAAACTGAATGAAAATTAAAATAAATAAATAAATGGCATCAGCACAAATCTAATATAACTGCTCTTAAATGTGTAGCAAATGAGTAAATTTACTAATTACAAACCAATCTGCTGTGAAAAAAGCAAGAATGTTGAAGAAAATGTCTTGTACTCGTATCGGTATTCGGTATCGGCGAGTACTTAAATCCAAGTACTCGTACTCGTATCGGTTTTAGAAAAAGTGGTATCGGTGCATCCCTAAGATTAGCTCATTGCTGTTTAGCAGAAACCCTTCTCCAGACATTGCTGGAGGACTACTAGAAAATAGCCTTTTGAAAGGCGGTGTTATACAAGATCCACTTTTGAGCTTCTTACCAGTGTTGTTCTCTCATCAAAAACATACTTGGAGCCATTTGTTTCGAGCCGCTAGCGAATCTTTGAGTAATCTTTGGATCTTCTCCCATGGCTGTTCATAAGAGTTCCTCCTGTTGTCAAGAAATGCCTTCCTCACCTCTCCTTCTCTTGCCAAGCTTAATCCTTAAGCTTATGCAGGAGATCGCAAGAAAACCAGGAAGTGAAACTACTGCATATTTTGTTTCAGGTCCTTTGGATCAATATTGCATTTTCTAACCTAGAAAGTGTAAGAAAACTGATTCAAAAAGGGGGACACAACAGCATGTACTTTTTAGAATTCTCATTGGAACGATTGTTAGAGAAGTAGAGTCGTACAGCACAGATGTGTGTCTTCTCAAATTAAGTAATTGTGTATTTGGAAGTGGGACGGGACGCGAGATGGAAACATATTTTCATTTAGGTGTCCATTAAATGTCTTTTAAGTAATTGTAGCCTTGGACCGTGTAACAACAAACGCAGACAATGAGCGGCTGGAGAAGTGGCAGCTCCACAATTAGGTCCAATAACAGAAGATGTTTATACCGCTTTTATTTACAGGCGAGGAGGAGAGGCTGCATGTTTGTGTAGCCAGCCATGTGCACATTAAGGTTGCCGCGAGGGAAACCTTTGTTGTAGAGGTTTGGACCATACAAAAGCAATAAATAAATTATACTCTAAAACATGTGGTTTGATAAAGCAGCTCTGTGGCAACTTGTGATGCTGAGACACAATCAGTTATTTAGATAATAAATGGATTCGGTCATTCAGTGTTTTTCATATTTTTTTCTCAAGTAAGCCTGAAGAAGGTACGACAGGGCTGTCTAATTGTTTTTTTTCTTTTTCTTTCTGGTGCAAAAACCTTTCACTCATGGTTTCTGCTCTGTTTGTGTGCCGTTTTATAGTGCTTGCTCATTTGTGCTCGATTGCATGAAAAAAACACAGACAGAAAAAGATCTCATTGAAACCTGTAACTTTAAAAACCGTCACATGACTGTAAGACAGAAATATGAACCACTAAACTAATGCAAGAATCACATCTACTTCAAAACACATAGAAGTAAACTATTGATTTGCATTTATTTTATAAGTAATAAATCTATATAGAGACAGCTGGTTTGTTGCTTCACAGGATATTTCAATGTGATATTTGTGACCATTGAAATGTTGATTCGATAGTAATTACTTGTACAACTCTATGACAAAGGCTGGCACAGAGTTATAGTATATAAAGACAACTGTTTATTCATTCATTGTAGATGAAGTAGTCACCAAATAATTGATTTATTGTTTGGATTTACCTTTGTCCTGTCTGAAGATGATTCCTCTCTAAATGTTCATGAATTGCATTAACCATACAAAACAAATCAGTAATGATTTGTCATATGTCAATAAAGCACTGAACTGAAGAAGACTTTCTTCATCCACTTCTAAACTTGACTGAAGATCTTATTCTGTGTCACCAAGGAAAATTTGTTTCAACAGTATTTTCCATTTTTAACGCTATTTTGAATGTTGTATTTATGTCTCATTTGGTTCTACTTTTCTGTGGTCTGCTTTTGCCATCTATCCTTCCGAGCAAAAACAGCATGTAGAAAAACCATAGCATCCCAGTGTCTCAAAAGTCTCCCTGATAGCTTTCCCCAGCAAGCCCTCTGGTGCTAGCTTTGCGCTCAGACATGACTCACTGTCATGTGCCCAAAATCAACTAAGAAGACACTTGATGCATATTATCATAATCGTGTGATTACATGTGTATTTCAGATTTTGCCGCTCCAAATGTGAAGCGTGCGCAAGAGTGTGACACCGTTCGAGCCTCCCTCGCTCCCCCCACCCCCTCACTCTCAAACGGATACAGTGGAAGTAAATCCCCGCCTTTGTGCGGCTGTCTCCTTTGGGTGCCCCTGGCTTCAACTCACTTCTCACCGACTCACTCTGCCACTTGAGTAATCTGCACCATCAGCATCATAAGCTGGATAAGTATCATCATCTCTCAGGGCCATCAGAAGAGCAACCCTTCTGGTGGCATCTAAGCACATGCACTACAGAAAATCAATTTTCAAAATACTTTTGTGGTTTGGAATAGTTAGGTGAGTCTACTGTACATGTCTAGAATTTTGTAGTAGTTCACGGTATTTACCAATTTCAAATTTGATGCCACGCTGCACGAATAAAGACATATGCTAAACCCAAGAACACAGTATTCCTAGAATTGAGTCCAAAATCCAGATCTAAACTAAATGAAACTAAACTAAGAGTCAAAAGCTCTCAGAAGAACATAAGTACATGGTAACTCATTTAGGTATTGCGTTTTTGCAGTGCGCAGCTGTCCTCAGAATCACGCCAACACTGGCGGATCATAGCTGTAGCGCCTTCTCAGCTCCGAAAATCCCCAGCACCATCAAAGGCGCGCGGCTGTCTGTCAGTCATGTGGGTGATTACTGCAGTGAGTGGCAGAGGACGGGTGACACTAAGCGGCCCGGCTCAATGCACCTCCGTCAGGCCCTGGCAGGTCGCGGTGACACCGGGGGCCGGGCTGTGTCCCTCACCGACGGGGATTAGCCCAGCCACCTGCCAAGGCGACGCCACTCTGCTCTCACTCACGCTTACGGCAGAACACACGCAGGCGGCAAACATGAGGTGAGGGGATGTTGCGTGGAGTTGAACAGGCTCTGCCATCGAAACAAAACATGCGCAATATACTTAAAAGCTACAGCTGATAGTCCTGACCAAACCAACTGCAGCTCTTTGGGGATGTGATCCTCGCTATTTGATTTGGAGATAGGTCCCCCAGCCACTGTTTTGGTCAGGACTATTTAACCCATCGAAACCCGTCCAGGAACATATCGGTCCTAAGTCCAGAAATCAAACCTACAGGACAGAATTGCTCTGAGGCAAGAGCCTCAGAGCAATTCAGCCAGTATACCTTGTTGCCTCACAATATTTACTAGTCTTGTAACACGTCCATCCCCTCCTGGAACCACGACCTTAACGTGGTGGTGGTTGATCCTAGGAGCTATGTTAGTAGGGTCTCCATGGCAAATAGGTCCTAGGTGACGGGTCAGACAAAGAGAGGTTCAGAAGCCCTTTATGAGAGACCAACAGGCCCGTTTAATCGTGAGGCTGTCCTCCCGTGGACCCACCACCTGATGGATGGATGGATGGATGGATGGATGGATGGATGGATGGATGGATGGATGGATGGATGGATGGATGGGTGGGTGGGTGGGTGGGTAGGTGTGATTGGATGGATGGATGGATGGATGGATGGATGGATGGATGGATGGATGGATGGATGGAAAATGTTAATGCCATCAGGGAACAAGTAATCCATTGATGGATTAACTTGGTCAGTCAGGATGTTCAGGTAGTCAGCTGATCTCTCGGTTGTTGAACCTATACTTAACCAACTGCAGAAACCCTTGATCATAACAGTTAGTTCAATCCAGGTGGCGACATTTCAGGTTCAAAGCATGTTTATTTATTGAAAGTTACTAAAGACATTGTAGCTCTTTCTCACATACGTCTGAGATAGTATTGGAACATGAGCAAATGTGGTGTTGGTCCTCGTGTCACCTTGGCAAATATATCAGTGTTCCCTGTTTCTAATTCTCTCCAGCTGCACGGACTAACTTTGTGCACATTACTCACTGTTAGGAATCACATTAACTTTGAAACATTTGTGTAAGCGTCTTGTAAACATGCATAAATTGTCAAAGACACATGCATTCAGGGCACCAGGATTCACACAATCAGCATGTTTATACGCGCCGGCATATGGCTTCTGTCACATGCGGGCCAACTGTTAATCCACTGAAAGCAGCTCTAAATGCTGATGATATACAGTGCCCTGCATGCGCTTTATCAAGACATGTACAGCTCTGCCACAAGTAACTATCCTAGGACTACAGCTCTATTTGTAGAAAAAAAGTTTTGGGAAAATACCAAGAGGAAGTGTACAAATACATTTGTAAAGGTACAGTAGTGCATTGATTTGTAAAAGTGCAAATCGGCAACGATGTAGATGCTGGAATACGCATTGTCTTGTTTCTGTGGCCCAGTGAGTGCTTGCCCAAACATCTGAAGCTTGGTGGTCAGTTGTATTGGGTTCTGGAGCCTGGTTGGTTGATTCAAGTTGCTTTCTTAGAGGGAAAGTGTGGCTTTACAGAAGTATATGATCACAGCCTGAGAAGTGAAAGAGTAATTCTGCTTTGGGTGTTTAAAGGACATTACACTCATGTATAGTACAGAGCTGTGGTCCCCATCTAAAAGTGTTCGAGGTCCACAACCTTTACCATCCACTCCCGAGGCCCAGAGATACAGTATGCAGCCATTGCACATAAGAGTGCAACACATTGGTCATTTTCATTTGTTTATCACATTGTTTTTACTGTTGCTTTAAGGGTCTTCTGTAGGTCCAGAGCCTTCACATCTTTTTTTGCTTTAACATTAGCTGAAACAATCAGCTATCCTTAGGGTGTCCGCCTCTTGACTCACACAAGTTTACAAAAAGAAAAAAATAGCACCCTCCAAAAGTAAGTTAAGAAAATGAGCTAATTAAATTACAAATTAGTAATACTTTTCAAAATGTTAAAACATATTTAAAAATGTGACCTCTTACCACCCGCCCTAACCAAGTGCATTTTCTCCAGTTCGGCTTCACCCAAATCTAAACGCTTCTGGACTGGAGCTTACAGACTGTAGGCCAGTGTGACACCTTTGAAAGCTAAGACCTACAAAACTGATTGTAACTTTTTTATCGTGTTGTCGCCCCTTTGTTGTCACATTTTTATTTATTTTTTTAGTGTTTTTGATGTTTTTTTTGTTGCTTTTTGTGTCTTTTTTGATGTGTTTTGTGTCAGTTTTGGTGTGTTTTGTGTCAGTTTTTGATGTGTTTTGTGTCAGTTTTTGATGTGTTTTGTGTCAGTTTTTATGTTTTTGTCATTTTTTGTTGTGTTTTGTGTCAGTTTTTATGTTTTTGTTACTTTTTGTTCTGTTTTTGTCACATTTTTATGTTTTTTTTTAGTGTTTTTGATGTTTTTTTTGTTGCTTTTTGTGTCATTTTTTGATGTGTTTTGTGTCATTTTTTGATGTGTTTTGTGTCAGTTTTTGATGTGTTTTGTGTCATTTTTTGATGTGTTTTGTGTCAGTTTTTGATGAGTTTTGTGTCATTTTTTGTTATGTTTTTGTCATTTTTTGTTGTGTTTTTGTTACTTTTTGTTCTGTTTTTGTCACGTTTTTGTTGCGTTTTTGTCACTTTTTTGTTGTGCTTTTTTCACCCTTGTTTATGTCGCTATTTTAACGCTTTTTTCTAGAAGCTTTTAGATTTGGATAATGCCAAACTCGGTTCAGGTGGGGGTTAAGATGTTCAATAAATTAGGTATAATTATCAAATTTGTATTACTATTTTAAAACTATTATTTTGCTGTAACATATCCTATATCTAACATGGCAGTTAACAGTTACAACAATTTCTTATTTACAACGATGACATGGAAGGGGACAAAGAGAGGGAAGACAAATGAACAGGATCAGTGTCTTTATTATTTGAACTGCAATAGACCTGATGTTACTTACTGTATGTCGCTGCTGCTCTGTATTTTGGATGTTCTAGTGCAAAGAATATTTCATGCTACCTGGGGCAACAGTGACTCAGTTGAAGGGTCCAACTGGTTCACTGCCTCACCCACCTTGCCCATGTGAGTGAGGTCAATGCTGTAGATTAACTCCCCAGGCCGGCCATGTTGCTACCACAAAGTATGTAGAGTGAATGAATTAACGTTCTACAAATCCCATTACGATATCTGAGCAAGGGCAAGTACCAAATGTCCAAAACTGAAAATATTTTGTCTCTCTTGTGGGCACCGCTTTAATGAACAATTACTCTGTTAGCGGACTGAAGTTGATGTGTGCCGTCATTGGTCTGGAGCGGGTGCCTGCTGAGGGGTTACGAGAGACCGTTCCTCTTAATGTTACATTATCCTTTCCGCTGACATTTGGGTGCCACTCAGATGAACAGTGAGCACGGGGCAGAGTATTGTTAATGGGGCTGATGAAGCTTTCTTACCTTCCTCGTCATGACTCACTTGGACAAGGACGATCCCTTCCACGCCAGGCCATCAGCAAGCCTCATTTCACCTCCCAATGAGACGCCGTAATGAGCCGGGCTGAATCCAAGATCTGCCCTCCTCTTCCTCCATCATTTCTGCAGGGCACATTTTACCACCTCCGGCTATATCCACAAATGTTTTCTTATTCGTTATAACGTATAGACCAGCTCTTTTTCGAAGCGACCACATGATAAATATTCTTATTTGTTTTGTGTATTTGGTCGATATTCACTCACTTGAAACTGACAAATGTCGAATTATTGTCTAAAACAAAGCAAAGAGAAAGCTTTTAAAGGGAATGAAATTACCTGCACCTGAAAGGAGGTGCAGACATGCATGTGAACGTGCCATGCCAGATTGCAATCATTGGCTAATTTGCATCTGTGTCACGTATTTGCTCTCACAACCGCACACCCAAACACAGACACTGGAGATGAGTGGATAAAGACTCTTGCCCAAGTACACTATGCAAGGGACAGAGCTGTATTTAGACTATCACCCTTTTGGATCCAAGACTAATGCTCTCTATAACCACTGATCCACTGCCTCCCCAAACTTCTGCTTCATGAAATGCAGAGGACAAATTTCATTGTACAGTCATAGTATATTGACAACTGAAGGCCCTTAACTTAACCTTATAATAGCAATGCACTGTATCGGATATAACAGCTGATCCTGGAAAAATACAGTATGAGGGTATTGATACCAACTATCCAATACTGAACCAAAATCTGTTCTCTCACCATTTTAAAAACCCAACTTTTTACCAATGTACGTATACAGTGGGAGAAAAAAGTTAATATACCGTTTGGAATTTCTTACATTTCTGCCTAAATTGGTTATAAAATGTGGTCTGATCTTTATCAAAATCACAGGGATGATTAAACAGTGTCTCCTTAAACTAATAAATACATTTTATCATACTATTATTAGCCCCTCCTGGAACCGCCACCTTAAGGTGGTGGAGGGGTTTGAGCACCTGAATGACCCTGGGGGCTCTGTTGTCGGGGGCTTTGTGCCCCCTGGTAGGGTCTTCCAGGGCAAACAGGTCCTAGGTGACGGGTCAGACAAAGAGCGGTTCAGAAGCCCCGTTTGAGAGACCAACAGGCCCGGTTAATCGTGAGGCCGTCCTCCTGTGGACCCACCACCTGCAGGAGGAGCCATAAGAGGCTGGTGCAATGTGATTTGGGCAGCTCCAACGGCTGCCCCCACGACCCGGCAACAGACAAGCGGAAGAAGATGGATGGATGGATGGATGGATACTATTATTGGCCATAGCCTGTAAACATTCACAGGGAGCATGGAATAAGTGAGTACACCCCCGGAATCTCGCTGAACTGCAACAGTTTTGTAAAGCGTCTAATCTGCAACTACAGGAAACGTCTGGATGAAGTTTAATACAATGGTTCACTGTTGTGAATGTCTCAGGTTTTTCTGCAAAATATCTTGATAAACAGCCCCACACCATTATTCCCCTGCACCATACTTCACAGTGGGGATAGGGTTTTGAAGTGGGTGTGCTGTTCCATTTTCCCACATTTTATGACCAATTTAGGCAGAAATGTAAGAAATTCAAAACAGTGTACTCACTCTCACTGTATATGGGCATGTTGTACCTCATTTTGAGGCCCAACTTGGAGGTTTCAATCGCTGAGTTAGTTATATCCTCTGCAAACGTTCTTTTGATCACTGTCCAAAATTGGGCTGCAGCAGCAGAATGCTAATGCTATCGGCAACCAATCAAAGCTGGGACAGATTAAAATGAAACAATACTGGCCACTGTTGAAAGTCTCCGTGTTTGTTTATTGATGATCAGATCACTTTGTTGTGAGTTGTATATTAATGTAACCAAATGGCCTGTCATTTAGCCAAGGATATTTAGAGTAGTATGTTTAATGTTTTTCCCATTATTGAGAAAACAAACAAACACAAACAAATTTGACATTTAACTTGGATGGTTTCGGTTATCGTAGACACCCAAACATCCAAGTTTCGGGGTCGGAAGCAAAAGACTTGGAACTGTGCATCTCTAAATTAGACTTACACTTACACTATACACGTCTACCAACCACACATTTATGGAACGTTTGCCACATGGCTTCTCTCGGTAGATCATTATTGGTTGAAAAAAAGTATACCTCAATATTACATTCACATCAACAGCAAAAGTAAAGTGTCATGGGTACGTTCCATATTTGATCACTCTGATACTTCTGGCGCCCACACCTCCATCCCAGCCCTCTCCTGCCCATCCATAACCTGTCTGGATGGTGCACACCTCAGGCTTGCTCAGCGCTCTCAAATGCCACCTTTTCTCTCCTCACCTCAGCAGCTGCTCCTCTGCTCCCGTGCGCTCACATTCACGCCTCGCCTGGCTCCTGGAAATGGGATTGTCTGGGAATCCGATTCAGCCGTTCTTCCAACAGGATAATTGAAAACAGCCACTGCAAGGGCACCAAAAAGACAAAAGCCAAAAAAGAGAAATGCCATGTTCACTTCAATACATCCATACATCCTGCCTGTTGATGTCCGGAGTGCTGCCATGGGGGAGAGATTGGAGGATCTTTAGCTGTTATGAGAGTAAGGGAAAACCAGCAACAACCATTATAGCAAGACCACTGACTAAACTACTTTAATTTTATGTAGCTTCATGGATGGACATACCTAAAAGTGTTGTTACATGGGATTAATTAATATAAATTCATAAAAATATAACACGTAATTGTCCCTTATTATCCTTAGTCATGTTATGTTATAAGTTTTCATGCTGCGACCCCCCAAATTACTGTGAGAACAAGTTGGGATCCCCACCATGAAAACATATACTGTATATAATGTACATAATATTAAAGGAATAGGCCACCGTTTTTCCATACTAAGATTTGTTCTTACCTGAGCTTAGATGAGTTGATGCGTATCTGTCTGGTTTTTACGTGTACGCTCAGTCACGCAAAAACACTGAACATGTTGTGAGCATGTAGCCTCTCCTCCTCTCCTCTCTGGACCCAAACGGGGGTGAAGTTAGAAGCGACCACGCTCGTCCACGTAATACCTGAGGAGCTCTTCGACTTTACTGCACGGACGTTGAAGTGCTCCTAAGGTAATATTAATCGACATGTTTGATTTTTGCGTGACTATACTTGGATTGTGTAAACGCTCACGTAACTGTATTTAAAAAGGGAAAACGTGGACGAGCCTGGTTGCTTTTAGCTTCAACCCCCGTTTGGCCACATAGAGGAGAGGAGGAGAGGCTAAATGCTAACATGTTCGGTGTTTATGCGTGACTGAGCTAAAGCCTAGGTCACAACCGGTCGGACCACTTTTTGGTCATGCGATTTCTAGCGTTTCCCAAATCACTGCGTTTATTTTTTGTTCGTGGAGAGCGTAGTTGTCGTGTACAACAAAGGCACGACCAGCCTGCAATAAACGTACTGACCGAGGGTGCCATGCAGGCTTCGCATGAAGTGTGCAAGAACATGACTTTTCCTGGTATGGACACCATTTTGACACATATACGAAGGCCTCAAGAGCGACCTACGAAAAAAGTTTCATACAAAACGTACGAAAGACATACGCCGGCCGTACAGATGACACATGCAGACGTACAGCGTTCTTGCAACCTGAAAAAAATGAAACCACCCGTAGAGTTTGTTTGACATGTCAAAGAATCTCTGCGGTGGGTCTGCGGTCAATCTGCAGCTTGAAAATAAGCACGTCAGTGCGCTCTCAGTGCGTTTCTTGCCTTTTTTGCACGTATACCGGCCGTAGGAGCCCGTACAACCAGTTGTGACCATAGCTTAAGGTAAGAACATGTCTCAGTATGCAAAAATGGTGGCCTATACCTTTGAGCAAAAAACATTGTGGTTTAGTGTGTTTACATTGTTTACTTATACTGTTATTTGACCTCAATTCAAACAAAAAACTATGTTGTCTACTTAGAACTAAATTACGCTATCAGTAATTTCCTTTTGTATATCTTGAAATCACCTTGGAACCCCCAGGTCAGTGCTTGTGACCCCACTTTTAGAACCACTGCATGTAAAACAAAGTACAACTACAGTAGACAATTCATGTTTGTTGTTCTTTCTCCTGACATTTTTTCAGATAAATTCAACAACACACACTGTTATTCATTTTGCACTTCTTCCTGATACAACGCATTATATTATTGTCATATTAACCGAAAAGTGTATCTTGTAATGCACTGGTGTGTTGCTTATTTTGCTTAGAATACCAAATTAGTAGACTGTCTTTAATTTTAGTGGTTTTTGTTATGTTAAGTAGATTATTGAAATACAACAGGAATCGAGTCTACCAAAAACCCGCATGTGTCTTACTTTTAACCTTTACCAGTCACCTTTACGCCATAAAACCATCACTTTGCATGCGTTTGGCCATAGCCTTTCTCCACCCGGTGCTTCAGCTGTGTGTTTCACGGGCAGCTCGCGTAACAATGCATGAATAATCACAAATTAATACGGCGGGTTAATGGACGAAAGGTCACCGTTTCCCTTCCACCCCTCCCTTATGAATATGCATTTTGGAACTCCCATCCTTTCGCCCGGGACAGGGATGAGAAACAGCCAAATATTTTAATTCACCCATCGGACGAGCGCTCTCTTGATTTATCTGAAATTCATGCCCCCCCCCCCCATCAGGTGCCCGTATCATCGAGGAAGGTAATAACCCAGAAATAACCTCGTTACGGAGACAGCGGGCACAATGAACTCAAGAGCTGGAGAATTAGTGACCTGGAAAGTGGCAGCGCTGGTTAATGGCGTTAGCTACATCCGACGAAGTGCGAGCGAGGATCATTGGCGGAAAAGGACGAATGCCAAAAAGAAAAAGAAAATAAAAGAAAGCCTCCTCTGATCAGTCATTGTTCTTTTGCTCATTGCCGCGCGGCCTTTTGATATCAGGGAACACAGAGCGGTTAGGAGTATTTGACCATCAGCGTTATTGTTATCGCAGCTGTTTGAAATAGAAATGCAGATGCCATTTTGGAGCCTAATTAGCGCCAAATGGGGGGAGAACGTGAAGTAGGCTATTAATGAATTATTTTCTTTCATGTGTCTAGGGCCAAGTCGAGAGGAGGGTTTTGTTGTTGCGGCGGTTTGTATATGTTTGGAGTGTGTTGTGCTGAAAACAATGTTATGTACTCCCTGTTTTAATGCTAAAACGCTGCATAGAAAAAAGAGCATATTCGGAGATTAAAGGCAGACGGGATCCAGCAAATTACTGAAAATGTAACTGTTGAGAATCAGGACTATATGATGTAAATGTGCCTGCCACAGAGAGACTTGCAAAGGAGGAATGTGTGTCAAAGGTCTTTAGTACAGGGCATGATCACATCTGTGGTTGGCAAAGCTAAGAAAGCCGATAACTGTGTCAAACTTTGACCAATGAATGAACAAACTGTAATCTGAAAACATGTATAATAAATATAGCATGTGCTCGGAATTGTATAAAAGGGTCATGTCGTAATAAAACTGACAACATTTTGGGGAATATTTTGATGATTCTGAGTTAGTCCTGGATGAAGAAAAGTTTTAGTTCTGAAGCCGTTTTTTCCTATGACTTTCCTATTTTTGCTTTTTTTCTGTTTGTCCAAATTCGACATTCAACTCGGGCTCCAAAGAACAACGAGAAGCCGTGATGTTGATTGTAACTTTTAGCGTGTCCTCTGTACTTTCTGAGGATGCTCGAATGCCCAGTTAACATGTTGACAGGCCAATGCAAACAGCTTTTTGGTGATGTAACATCACTGTTTATATTTGGAGTCTAAACCCAGCTTCCTCCGGTAAGCCTTGACTCTCAGGATGGCTTTGGTGCATCTGGACCTGGCACGGTCAGGACTTGAGGCAGAGCTGCTGCGATGTTTGGTATGGCCTTTCCTGAGATATCAACAGTAACAATATGGGGAAATGGTTTGAAAACGGTGCAGTTTGGCAAGTTCGAGGCCGTTTAAAAATGTTAAAATTATGTATTTTCCTCCCCCTACATGTACCAGCAATGTCCTAATGTGTAGAATGAGCCCAGACCTGTTCATCACAACTGCCTCTAAAATCCTGCACTGTCTCTCAAAAAGGTGTCACTTTGGGTCCGAAGTGCCGTCATGCACAAGCTTAATATAGAAACTGCAGTTACGCATAAGACCTGAGGTGGCAGTAGTGAGTATAAAATGACAAACTTGCATCTAGCCCCTTTAAAACACATGGCTTTTCTTGGTGTGGACACCATTTTGAATACATTTATTTTGCTACGCTCATGCAATGTTCCATTTTTGTTTATTTTGAATTCATTCATTTTGTTACATCAACTGAAACATGGATAAGCAGGATGTGTAGTTTGTGAATACAGGAATTAGAGAAAAATAATGACTGTCCTGACACAAGTTTACAGCCTTAACAGCAAAATCCTTCTATTATTTCGGTTTTCGTAATACTTTAGCTCTACTTTCTTACATTTTGGTATATTTAGTGAATTGGCCATTGCTCCTTTGGTGGATGAAGCAATTGAAGGCCCTAGTGGGTCAGATTTGCCATTATGTGACAATCTGTCCTCACAGAGTCCTGTTTTAAGGGGACACTATAGGCAAAACTCAATTTTTTCAGTTTTCAGGTTTTGGGCCAAATTGGTCTCTGAACATATAAGCTTTCACCCGGAAACAGAAAATATGCCTAATCTTCACAATAACATGTTTAAATATTGCGCTGAGTCAATGTTCCCCCATAGCCTTATATGGGAAAATGCAATTTCAAGGGCCTTTTTCTCAAAACACATTTTTCTGTCATTGTGGCGACACTATGTCCACGTCAGTAGGACCTAAAGACTTCACATTTTCCAGCCTTGGACTGAACATTATTTGGAAGATTTTTTCAGAGGGATTTTTTATTATTTAATCCCTAAACCCCATTTATTGAGTTTTGAATGTCAAAAAACAAGGCGAAAATTAAATTTATACACATTTTCCCACTAAAAAACAGCTTATTTTAAAACTAAACAAGAAATCCAAAATCCCCTCTGAAAAAGTCTTGGTAGCTCTTTCATCAATAAAACGAAACCATAAATTTTAATGTAGCTCTATCCATTATTCAGATTTCGTCACCGAAAAGATGGGAAATTTGGGGCATTTTTAGGCATAAAACACTTATATGAAAAGATAAAATGACAGAAAACTTCCAATGTATTTTTTTCTCACATTTATGCCAGTGATCTACAGCAACAGTTTCAAATTGATATCTGTAAATATACATTTTTTCCCTATTCACCTGCAGTGTCTCGCCTTAAGTACTGATCATAAGAATCATTCACAACTTTTTGTTTTATTTCTGGTAAAGGTCCACCAGCAAACCACTGCCGTATATGTAGCCACATTAATGGATGTGTTTCATGTCCCTAAAGAGATTATCCATATATATTAACATACTTTTAGCACCGTGTTCCTGTTTTTGGGTTTGGGACCGGCACAAAGACGGCAAAGACCCGTGAGCCTCCATGTTGAATGAGAAGCTCCCTACTGTACTCTGGGAAAATATACTTTCCCCTAAATTGTGCCCATTACTTTCTCTGTACTTCCTCCTTTCTGTGCATCTGGACCAGAACCGAGGACAATTAGAGCTTTTAAAGCCGCAAATGTTAACGTGTAATCACCGCTCTGATATTTCACATCAATACAAGTTTGGACACTTTGATATATGAGGCCGCCTTGATGAGCCGCGAGCACACATTATGAAATATGTTTAATTAGCATTTCAAATCAGCGGCACTCCACTAAAAAAGAATATACAATAAAGGGGTAATATCGCTGGCCACCATTTATACTTGCGTGTGTGTGTGTGTAAGGGTGTGTGTGAAAGAAGAAGAGGGGAAGGCGGGGGAGGAGGGGAGGGCGAGCAAATTAGCGATGTGCCTGATGAACAAAGAAACTGGCCCCGGAACAAAGCACGCGTTTTAGCCTTGGTCCTTTTCACCTTTTCCATTCATTTTGAGGCCAAGCAAATCAAAACGATCCTCCGGGCCTTTGCAATTTTTTTTTTCTTCTGTTATTTCCTCATCACTCTTTGCAAGGGAAATATTCTGTCTCTAATTAATACGACCTTATGAATTTTTAATAAAGCCAAGATCCTTTTTTCCCCTTTTTTTTTTTTTTTGATACTGCAAAGGGGGAGACTTGAAGTACACGTGTCAGTATTTGCACTTCGCGGCGGGGAAGAAAGTCGAGAGACACATTTATTTTTTTCATTTTTTTTTACCGGGGACTACTTTTTTTATGAATAACTGATGTACATTTGAACCTATTTACTTCATTTTGATATCTTTCACTTAGAGGCTTCAGATCACCGCGTGTGATTGACACATCAAGACGGCTGTGTGTGTGTGGGGGGGGGGGAGTGATTGCTATTTTCACTTCTTTTATTTATATGTGGGAGACGTAATGCCGTGCCAAAGAGGAAGTTAAGATTTCAAACTGTTGAAAGTGAATTTGTGATGAGGCGTAATTCAATGGAAAATATAAAATGTCAGTCTCAATTTGCGGGCTGCGAGTCGGGAGAAGGGAGGGCTTCTCAACACTCGGCTGGTTGGCATGCGCTCACGTTGATGTCTGGCACTGTGAAAGAATCCCAATATTTCTCGTCTTTATTTCTGTGTTTGAATCAAATCAAAAGGTGCGTGGTTGTAGCTTTTCAGATCACTTTTTTTGCAATTATGTAGTAAAAATAAAATAAATACTGACCATGAAAATGTTGTGAAAACTCCAATACGGTACACCTGTCTCTGTGTACATTTTGTTGCAAGGATCACAGAAAGATGTGGATTAGAGATATTTCTTGGAACAAGATGAAACAATGAAGATGCCATTGTTTCATATTTGATTCAAAGTGGTGTCCTGGCTATGGCATTCCCCAGGATGTTATGCCAGGACGGCGAGAACATAATGCTGAGATTCAGTTGTTGAGATCAAGTTGCTGAAAGTAGAATTCTGAGACCAGGTTGCCCCAGAGAAGGATGCCATGATCTGGATGCTGAGATCCCACTGATGAGACCAAGAGGGTGGGACCAGGATTCTGTGGGCTACAGTTGCTGAGACCAGGATGTGCTGGGACAGATTAGCGGATGATGGCTGGGTGAGATAACGCTGGGCTCACACTGAATCCGCTTAAGGCCCGGTACGGCCTCCACGAACTTAGAAAGTCATTCAAACCAATGTTGCACACTCACACTGCTCCACCAAGCCCAGGTCCGGTTACTGAGGCCGTCCAGCGGCAACAGAAAGAGCCCCGCGGATCAAGCAGACAGAAAAACACGAGCTAAACAGGAAGTCAGGTCTCATGAGGAAAGAAGATCTGGTGTATTTCAAAATAAAGTCTGCTCACTCCTTATCTGGTCTCGTTTACCACCTGTACATGAGCGTAGCGTCATAAATGTAAACATTCCTGCACTACCGTGACACAAGGGCACTAGTGTGTTTCAAAGCCTCCACTTCACTGGGTAGAGTCGATGCATTGGCAAATACATATACTATGTACGGAACTACTTATGAACTCACACCAAGAGGGCAACCCACGCGCAGTTCTGTTCTCGCGAGTGCCGTCTCTGTGCCTGGTGCAGTGTCTGGCGCCACAGTGTCAGCTGGACTCACTGTGAGCGGTAGTTTGGGGCAAACCCGGAATGGATCAGGGCCGAACCCGGACCGGAGTTAATGTGAGCCGAGGGTTACTCTGCAGTTCACGTTACCGACTTGCCAGGGACAACAAGGGTGGGGTAAACATAAAACAAGGCCAGCAGAGGTGAGTGAACTTCTGTGTTTAGGGTTGCTGGAAAATGACTTTCAGGAGTCTGCCCCACGTCCAGTTAAAATCCTTATGAAGACTGCAGGGTCTGGCCAAGGCGTATTGATGGTACACGAGGTGGCACGAGATGTATGTTCTGTGTTTACTTGTTGGGAGCCATGCCCAATGCACTTGTTCCTGTTGTCCCATTATCTCATTTCAAACTCTGCAAAGAGAGAGTCGTCGAAGAGTCTATGATCAAAACCATGTCATTTTTTGATCATAGACTGGTCCAACAGCCTGATGTTTGCTGCAAGTTTTCCAACATCCCTATGGCAGTGGCCCGTGTGTAACCGTGCACAAACAACACCTGAAGGATGCTCTTCGAAAAGCGTGGATCTACCTCTGGATGAGCGCAGAGGGCATAAGAGGGCCGCGCAAGGCCCAAAGCTGTGGAACGCACTTCCGGTACAGCTTCGAAACATCACTGAGTTGAGTGTTTTTAAATCACAGTTGAAGACACATTTTTTCAGAAAAGCCTTCGATACATAGCCACCGACTCGACTGCTGTTTTTATGTGTCTTTGTATTTATTGCTGTCTACTGTGATTCTTGTTTTTATCCTGGAAAGCGCTCTGGGCACCTTCTGGTTGTTGTTGGGCGCTATACAAATAAAATTTGATTGATTGATTGATTGATTGATAAAGATTTGCTTGAGGGTGTTTTTCCCTTGCGCCTTTACCTTGCAGAATCATGTTTGAACACACAGTATATAAAATATTTGAAGGAGACTTACACAAATCATAGGCTATTTCTCTAAAGCCAAATACTTAGATGACAAGATTGATTTGCTTTAATAAAGAATAATTATACTTCTTTTGTTTTCTGTCTTTCTATAAAATAGCAACCAACAGTGGACATTCATCATAACTTTAATATGTGACACTATTTTATGAAATTGTTATATGACTATGCTGGACTATGCATTATTTCTGGTGTTTTCATCCGGATCGACAGAGTCAGAGTGGTAGATTTGAATATTGAATGCCCTTCCAGTCATAACTATCTGAGACTGGAGTGGGCTATGGGTTCCTCTTACCCACAAACACAAGAATAGTAGCTCCTCATCATCATAAATTCCTTCAATGCCTTCTTTTTCTTGTTTTAACACGTGAAGTATAACATAATTAGGATTATAGTATGCACCTTCAAACCGTCTCATTTCTTTATTGTATTAAAGCAGTACTAAGTAACGTGTTTACCTTAATAAATCCTTTCCGTAGTCCCTGTAAACAAGTGTTTATGGGATGATTGGAGGGTCTTTCATCTCCCCCTGGTGTCTCTGACCAGAAAACCATGTTTGCAACTTGACTGCCACCGGTCCGGAGCCAGCAATACACACTAATGAAATCACGAAGAAGAAGCTAACATGCTAACGGGCAAAGCTAACTGCGGGCTAACGTCACTTTAAACAGTATTTACAGCAAAGTTTGAGTGAAAAAAAATATTTCCATTGTATAATTGGATGCACAGTAACCCTCTCTCCCTTCGCCTTTCCTGTCAGCGTAGTATTTACTCTCCAAGACAATTAATAAGTTAAAAAATCGTAACTTGCTACTACACCTGCAGTTGCGCTTATGGCCTCTAGGGGGAAGAGTTACTTAGTACTGCTTTAAGGTCCAATATGTGCTCCATACAAATTCTGCCATGTTTATTTTCTATAGACTATAATACTGATATTTACAGGATCATAATATCCAGAAAAACAGTCATAGCCCCGCTCTCCATCTGCGCCTCATCAGCCTCCGTCACCGCGACACATGCGTAATTATTTGGTTTGTGGATGAATATGTACGTTCACACCTTTAATTGGCTCATTCAGATCAGGAGTTTTGGTGTGTGGCGGTCGCGTGTGAGCTTGGTCCTGTGTCCACTGTGTTTACGTGATTATAGCTGCTTGTCATATATGTTCCTTTGCTTAGAATCTGCCAGACTTTATTTTTGCACTCACAGCAAGCACATTGATTTCACTAAAGATGGTGTTAACATGACATTTCATTTTGCTTTTTTTTTGACAATGCAAGTTGATTTCAGTGTTTAATGTGTATAATTACTTAGTATGAGATGCCTCACTACGTGCATGGCTGTCGAGTGGCCAGACACTCTATAGCCACCCAACCTTGGCCACCAGATTGTGAGGGTGGAGCCATTAGATTAGAAACACACTTGATAGCAAATACCGAAGTCGAAATAGACGAAGTTGTAAAAGTGTTGTTTAGGAGTGGAAGAAAATCAATCTCGCACTGGCTCCAATGAGGCAGCCATGTCTGGTGAACTCAAGGTACCCCACGTATCTGTCTTTCCACCAACACTGTCACCGAGGGTCAAAGGGCAAACGGCTTAATGCTTGTGTGGGAGGCGTCTGCCAGGCCTATGTGCACGTGATGTGTGGAAAGACAAGACAGATCTACCGTCTGCGGACGAGGGGATGAGAAAGAGGGACGATTGAAGTGAAGCTTAAATGGTCGACTGGACTGAAGCTTCTTCTTTGCTCCTGGGGTCAGAAAATGTGTCAACTAAACCCAAGCATTTTCTGACCACAAGAGCAAAGAGGAAGCTTCAGCTAATAGAAGCGAAAAGTCCTCAACTCAACCAAACTCAGTTTCATTGAGGAGTTGGGCAACAATGAATACCTCCTGGACAAATGAGGGCCTTTAGAATCAATGACAAATTATGTTTAGTAGTAAATCCATTGGATTTGCAGTTTAAGGCGGCGCAGTGGCATAGCTTGTTTTTGGGCCAGGTGGGGACTTTCTGTCTGGAGTTTGCATCGTTCTTCTCATGCGCCGTAGGTTTCCTTCAGGTGCCACCATCACAGTTGATAGAGCAGGTCGTCCCATGATCGGAAGGTCGGGGGTTCCAATCCCAGTCCTGAAGGTGCCCACTGTTGTTATGTCCTTACGTCACCCACCTTGCCTCCAGTGTCTGCGTACATTGGTGTATGAATGAGAGAGGGAATGGGTGACTAGTTCCTTGCTGTAAAGTGCTTTGGGCCTAATGAAGGTATAAAGTTCTATATGTATAAGTTAAGACCATTTACCATTTACCATCCCCTCTGAGGCCAGGTATGAATGAAACTGTACAACAGATGGAATTTAGTATGTTCACATGCATCTCATGTTTGTTCAATCACATGCACTGTTATGCACCACAACACAGAAAATGGCAACAATAAGCACGGTTGTAGTCAATGAGTTTGGATGGGACTGAAAAGGTGAGCAATATAAAGATGTGGTTGCCCTTCACCCTGCATTTCATTCAGTCTGGGTGATAGATGTAATCTTTTCTTTCGGAGTAAAATCCCACCGCATCTGAAATTATAACAATCCTTTGGGACTTCATAGGTTTCATACGTTGAACTTTTGTATGTGTATCAAAATGTATACATTTAGATATTTCCATAGGCGCTTCAGCCTTCTCTGCCAAGCTCCGTAGAACCCACTGTTTCCCAGATACAAGCTCATACTAAGAATTCTATTATGGTGACAGAGCTGGCGCTGCTGGAGTGGCACACACCCTTTCGCACATGCCGCCCTCTCGCTCGCCCCTCCCTGGCACTCTTCCTCTCTTTGCGTTTTATAATTGATTTACAGGATCCGCGATAAAGATCGATGTCGTTCCGCGCTCACTCTGACACCAAGAGAGTGGCGCTGGCATCATGCGACAGAAGACAGCGGCCTATTAGAGCGGCACAATCAAATATTTGTGGCGTCCGGACACACTCGTTATTTATTCATGCTAATACAAGTGTATTAAAGAAGCTAAACAGGGTTAGTGCTCCATCACTCACAGGGGGAATCAAGCCGAGCATTTATCAGGACCCCGGGTACAACTCCCCTCGGCCAAGTCTCTGCGCACGAGCCGCTCGCTAACTGACACGCTATGCCGGATAATAGGCCCTGATTTGTATGCAAGGGCCAGCGATTGTCATTTCTTTATGGTCTTTTTGGCAAATAATGCATGATTTGGGATTTGCGTGTCAAGAGGAGGACCGTGCTAGTGCGTGTATATGGATAGCTGGGAGGGCGCCGTCTGAAGATGCAACGCGGCGAAACACATGCATATGCAGAGTGGCCCCGCGATTCCTGTGTGGGCTTTTTTTGACCGTTATCGACTGCGCTTTCCTGAGTGGGAGCGTCTTCATTAGGCCCAACAGTGACGCTGATGTGTGTGATGGATATTTGTAACTACGAGTGTATGAAAGAGAGCAGACGCCATTGCTCAACTGTTTTTTTTGTGTTTTTTTTCTACACCATTAACAGTGCCTCCCCTCCCTTTGTCAGCCCATAAAACCCAGACTTCGGATATATTATGTTTTAATACCCTCTTATAAAGGGAAACATAAAAATGCAAAATGCAATATCCAAGAGCTGTCACATTGATAAACAAAGCCGAATATTGATCTGTCTCTAAATTGGAGCACGGGGGGGAGAAACAATAATGTTAGATTCCCGCTAACATGAAATTACATGCTGAAACAGAGTGCGTTCTGCTTGGGCCTGTCACCATGCAGCCGCCGAGCCGTTTCTCACAGCGAGTAAACTGGAGACGCACACAGCCAAAAGCAAGAATGACTTAGGCAGCCACCGCAAACACTACTTTTCTCCACAACAAATCCAATGTGATGGAGGGAGATGCATCACCGGCTGATAAACCCAGACAAATATGCTTTGTTTCTAACTCTGGAATATTAGGGAACTATAATGCTGAAATAACTGATGTTTCTGATCAGTGTTGATGGCGCAACTTTGAATACCATTAAAACTTACATAAGATACATAGTCCTGGTGTTGGCCATAGGCTGTATTATGTAACAACAAAGCCAATTCAGAACACTTAAAGCAAGTTAAAATAATCTATGTGAAGGACAAAGATGAAGATGAGAAGGAGCAAGAGGAGGAGGCGGGAGCGGAGGGAGCTGCGCAGGAGGAAGAGGAAGGAGGAGGTGGAGGAGCCGTACCACGCTACGAAACAGGGACAAACCCAGGAGGTGGTGCATCGTTTCAGAGGAGCCCTGAAGGCAGTCAGCCAGGTTTCCTCCGGGGCACTCCGGTTGCCCCTACCTCCAAAAACATGCTGGTCAGGCTGCGGCTCAGGACTAACCCAACTTGTAATCTACACAATGACAAATTAAGCACTTACTTACTTACTTACTTGGCTGGTCTCATTGGATACCTCTCCCCAGTCTTTACATCCTTTCATGTTATGAAACCAAAAAGATTTGAAACAGACTTTCAAACTATACCTGAGTAATCTACAATTATGGGCAAAAATTAGTCTCCAAACAGACATTTAAAAAGTGAAGTTGCCAGATAATTAAGCATATGGACAATTATTATCTTATTCAAGTTCAACTCAAATGTGATGCAGTCCATGATGGGGGTGTGAATAAGAGGTAATGAGTTGGATGGCCAAACAGCTCCAATAAATGCATTTTGAAAATTCTTTAAAAGTTTACAACTCAAGATATAGGCTGTCTGAGTAAACCTCTTAACCCCCACTTGAACCAAGCACATTTCCCTAGTTCGGCTTTACCCAAATTTAAAAGCTTCTGGACTGGAGAGCAACCGTGCAAGGCTTTATCTGAAAGCTCAGATCTAAAAAACTGATCCTAAGTTTTTTGTCGCACAATCGCCGCATTTTTTCATTGCTTTTTTTGTCATGGTTTTGTGACATGTTTGTCACCTTTTTGGCGCTCTTTAGTCACTTTTTTCTTGTATTTTCATCCTCATTTTGGTAGCTATTTTGATGCTTTTTTCAAGAAGGTTTTAGATTTGGGTAAAGTTGAACTGGAGAAAATGTGCTCGGTTCAGGCGGGGGTAAGAAGTTAAGAACATTTTGCCTCTTCACCAACGTTTCTGCTGCTCTCCGTCAAATCACCTCCTGCCATTCATCATACTGAAAGCAAACTTTGTGAAGTCGCGAAACATCCTCACCTCAAGTGAGTGACTCTCAGAATTTTTGTGAACTCCTGGACGACAGAGAACTTACAAAAAACACGTTGTAGCTCTATGGCTACTACTGTATTTCCCTGCCAAGTGAGAGTACCCGGGGAGAACTGAATGTAGTCTATTTAACCCATGGCATTTAAGACTCATCCAAGTCCTTGGTCAAACTTTGAAATTTTGTCTCGTGAACTAATTTAGTTTTCCTTTGTTCATAGTTAACTTCCCCCCTCATGTAACACAGATCGCCCTCCCGCATCAGGCTTGCGTGTCAATCTCCCCTCCAGCCCCTTTGAGCTTGCCTCTGCATTTTAACCTCCATGCATTTCTGTTTGACACCAGCTCTGTTGAAACGTCTTGTTCTGCCAGACCGTCTGATGCTTGTCTGACTCGATTTGTCAGAAACATCCGAGCTGAGGCGATAACAAACTGCATGCTAACTTCCCTGCTCAGGCCCTGCATGAAGAAAAAAAAAAGCCCTCCCTCTCTAACAAGGCATACAGGCCCATACCTAGAGAGTTAGCGCTTCACGTCTTCGACAAATGGACTTACACCTTTCCCTCCATCTCCCGCTCTAGCAGCTCGGGGAAAAGGCAGGCGCCCGCCGACTTCCCCTTCGTCTCTATATTAAATCGACCAATCAGGGGGTGTCAGTCATGCATCCCCGGCCTCGCGCCTGACAAGTTGGCAGTTGCGATGCTAGAGCGGTTCATTCATTCCGATGACACTCTGCCAATATCTTTACAGCGAGAGCGCCGCATCTCGAGGCTTTTTTTCCCCCCCCACTCTTAGTCAGCGGAGGCAGAGGAGGAGAAGGGGGCATCGGAGCGAGTAGAATTAAAAGCTTTGACTGCAAGCTTTCACATCTGCAATGTCAGAAAGGTTTGATGTGTGACTGATAACACGAGTGCGAGGGAAAGCTTAGAGACTAAACAGCCAGGGCGAAGACAGCAGAGCAGCGGCGATTTCAGCCGAGGCAGGTGGTTTATTGACGGAAAGTGTGGCTACATGGACCGGGGCTTGTTGTACAAACTTGAGGGCATATTGATATAGCCAGGAGGGTGCAGAGCCGGGTGCGAGTTGTGCTCACTGGACTTGAACGGTTACAAGTGGGGGCTCCTTGGGGGCTCCAAGCTTCACCAATAAATGCTAACTCTTGATGTGACTTCCTTCCTTTCTTTATTTTGGTTAAATTTACTTCAGTCTACTTTGTTACTACGACACAGACAACCGGTTCCTTGGTGATTTGTTGTAGTGCCATGCTTCATTCCTGTCCCAGACAACCACACACCCTCTGGGTTGAGGTGTCTTACCAACCGGCAGAAAGGTGGGAACAGGCTATCTTGTGTTTGGTAGAAACCGCTACCTACATTCATCTGTTCCAGGGTCAAGTTGATGATTGTTTAAGGTGAAACACCTACTTAAAGGAACAGGCCACCGTTTTTCCATACTGAGATTTGTTCTTACCTGAGCTTAGACGAGTTGATGCGTAACTGTCTGGTCTTTGTGCGTGCCTGTGGAAGAGCTTGGTCGCTTCTAACTTCAACCCATTTGGAGCTTTAGGAATATAATGGGAGAGGCAAAATGCTAACAACATCTTTGGTCTTTTTGTGTGAATGAGGGCACCCAGTTCTTCCATACTGTGCATGGTAGCTTCCAACTTCACCCCCGTTTGGAGCTATAGGAATACATTGGGAGAGGCCAAATCCTAACAACATCTTTGGTCGTTATGTGTGACTGAGGGCACACACATAGACCAGACAGGTACGCATCAACTCGTCTAAACTCAGGTAAGAACATATTTCAGTATGGAAAAACCGTGGCCTGTTCCTTTAACTCACTATCTTAGAAACTTTCACCTGGAAACCAAGACATTGCCTTATCTAAAAGATGGTGTTTTCTTATAGCAATGATTCAATGTTGGTAACACTTTAGAATAACTACACCTTATTTAGCCTTAATAAATGATGAGGTAACACTTAATTTGACAGGGTAAATCATAGTGTTCTTCAAATTAGCTCAAAAAGGTGTACCCAGTTATGTTGTGTGTTATGTTTAGAATACAGGTACTCACAGCAAACAGTGCAGATTAAATGGGGGAACAATGTATCTGGCCATTTAAAAGTGAGTAATGGGGTCGGACAGGGGGGGTGTTCTGTCCCCAGTGTTATTCAACCTGTATTTAGACAAACTGTCGACTAAACTATAACACTGGCTGTGTCTCTGGAAATATTGTTCTAAATCATCTTTTGTATGCAGACGATTTAGTCGTGTTTAGTCCAAGTACGGCTGGTCTACAGCAGCTCCTCAATATCTGTTCAACCTATGGTCTGGAACATGACATTAAGTGCAATAGTTCGAATCTGGTTATGATTTGTAAAACCAAGGAAGACAAGAACATGACATTTCCGAAGTTTTGTCTGTGTAATGATGTTCTGCATGTTGTCAACAAAATCAAGTACCTCAGGCACATCATCACTGAGGACACGTCAGACGATGACGACATTTATAGACAATGCAGAGTGTTGCCAGGCAAATACTCTGGCACGGACGTTTGGCTGTATTACAGAGAGAAAAAAGCTGACTTTATTTAAAGTGTACTGAACTCCCTTGTACACGGCTCATCTCTGGACTCATTATGACAAAGCCAGCAAGTGCAGGCTGCAGTTGGCCTGTAATGATGCTTTGCGTGTTCTTTTGAAGAACCTGGGATGGTCAAGTGCCACAGAAATGTTTGTCAATGCCAGAGTGAACACTTTACAGGCCGTACTTTGGTGTATCGCTTTATGTGTAAACTGAAAATGTCAGAAAATCGCATAATCATGTCCCTCACAAATCCCCCCCCCCCCCCCCCCCCCAACAAAAAAAAAAAAAAAAGAGAAAAAAAATGCTGCCACAAATATGGACATTTTTTGTGTTTTTTAAATGAAAATACCACGTGAATCCAGATAATGGACGATGGTTTGCAGTCGCCAAGCCAGTCACTCATACAACATGAATGTATTCCACTTGCACGCAGCTCGCATTCTCAAAAAGTTTCCACAAGTAGCAAAAAGTTAGCACCAAAGTTAAATACCAGTTTGACCGCCATTAATTCCTTGGGGGATTAGCTTTGAAGTGGAGTTAAAAAGCCAAACAACACCTAAGTCTAAAACATATGGCTCTAAATGCTGATAATTGTGTTTTTAGTGCAGTATGTTTTTCGAATCTTCATTGAGTACAGATGCTTTAGTTCTAATGAGAGACCTGTCCCAAGTGGGTCAAAGCATTCTGGGTAAAACAGCTAATTAAGTGGCAATTAACCAGCTCTGTCTGCCAGAAAACGAAACATTGGGAGAGCAATTTAGTTGGAACGTGCCCAAATGGCTGCTTATTAGTCCAACCACCGCTGCACGACTTCCAACGGATTCGCAGTGGAAAAAAAGCTTTTATTTTTCTCACAACATGGGTTTGGAAAATCACAAAGCAACGTTGAACTGTGACTTGGTCGGGTGTTTGGTTTTAGTGGTTTTTGAAAATACTTTTGGGCACTATGGCGAAGGTGTATCTCGTTTTAGAGGATAACGGAGCCCCTTTGCTGACACCGAGGTGACTTTAGAGGTTTAAATGAAGATAAAAACCATAGGGGGGTAAATGCACTTACATCATTGTCATTCTAAACAGAACAATGACACAGATGAGCAGCACCTTATGACAATAGGTGGTGGGGATTTACAGACCTTTCAAATGTTACAAAACACAACTCCGGTGAGGAAACGTCTCCAATTCATCATCTATACATCTATACTGTGTTGTTTTGAACTCACTCAAAAGATTTTAGAGGAATCAAGGTTGGCAAGTAAGACTAAGGCTAACTAGAGAGGCATAAAAGTCGAGAGGAACTGAGCAAGTCTAGGTTGATCTTTTTTTTTTTTAAAGGAATAGGCCACCGTTTTTACATACATAGATGAGTTGATGCGTACCTGTCTGGTCTTTACGCGTGCCCTCAGTCAAGCAACAGAGCACAGACAGTGTTAGCAAAAGCCTCTCTTCCTCTCCTCTATGGGACCAAACAGGAGTGAAGTTAGAAGCGACCAAGTTCTTCCACGTTTTCCGGTAGTACAGTGGTTAGCGCTCGTGCTTCACAGCTAGAAGGTCCCGGTTCGATTCCCACTAAGGGGCGGGGCCTTTCTGTGTGGAGTTTGCATGTTCTCCCCGCTAAAAACATGTGCAATAGGTTAATCCTCCAGCCAGGTGTTTCTGACCACCAGCGTGGCTCCACATCATGGAGATGGGTCCTCGAGCGCTGGCCCACACCGGCAGCTCACGCGACATTGAGGATGTCTGCAGATAAGGAATTTCCCTACGGGGATTAATAAAGTATACCTTAATCTAAAGAGTTACACGATCTAAGTATAGTTACACAAGATTAAAACATGTCGATTGTCTAAGCGGATAAATATCCGTAACAACATGAGAAGCTCTTCCACGTCCGTGTAGTAAAGTTGAAGTGTTCCTAAGGTATAGTTCCCCTTTTTATCCACTTAGAAAATCGCCATGTTTTAATTTTGTGTAGCTAAACTTGAATCGTGCAACTACTCACGTAACCATATTTAGAGGAGGAGAGGCTTTTGCTAACACCGTCTGTGCTCTTTGTGCGTGACTGAGGGCACTCGTAAACACCAGACAGGTATGCATAAACTCATCTAAGCTAAAGTAAGAACATATCTCAGTATGCAAAAACCGGTGGCCTATTCCTTTAACTCAAGCTTGATAAATGTCTATGAATTGGGTCAAACGGGAAAGCGGGAGATTAAAGGCTTGGTTTTTCCTTACTTCCAGATGGGCACGATGCATGTTTTGCCTTTGAGTGGGATACATATGGAGCTTAACGCGGGGTGACAGAGTGTGTGATGTTTTCCTATCTTTCATTATCAGCTGGCCGGCCCGGGCTGCCAGACATTACCCGTTGACGCCGGAGTGGAGCGCGATCCTGATGGACAGATGGATGGGATGTCTTACGAACGCATGGCAGGTGCTTTGTCAGTCGGCGAACCAATCTCGCGCCAAGACACGGAGAGAGGAGAAACCACTCGCACTCCGGGGACACTTCCAAATCCCTACCTGCCCTTGCCTTTCTCCGCCCCCCCCCCCTTTTTTCGTCTTCAACAATTAAATTACGCCGGTAAATTGTGTATCAACAACAGCGATTGGCAATGCTTTGGTCACCCTTAATGGCAGGCTATGTCGCTTCAATATCAGCTGGCTCTAATTTAGAAAAATGTCCATAGAGGGGGTCAATCTCCTCTCTCATACGCGATGACTGATAGATCCAATACCTCTGGAATCAGATAAAACGTTGACAAATGGCCCCTCTCCGATGGGAGCGGTGTTAGCGAGGGCCGGTGAGGGGAGAGCGCAGGCAGAGCGCCGGTGTCCGACAGTCCAGCGCTGTCCCTCTATCCCATCAGGGCGGCTCTGGCTTTGATCAATGGGGCCACAGTTCAGAGGCGCGCACACACGCACACGTACACAGGACAGGTCCCGGGCCCCGTCATCGCATGATTAAAAGGCCTGGAGGATATTGCTTTCCCACCATTCACCCTTACCAAAAAGGCACTGGAGAGGAAAAAAAAAGAAAAAGTTTATAAAAGTACAGTGGTTTGTCCTTTTGGTGCCTGTTTTTGACGGGATGCAAATGTGTTGACTGAAGCAGGTATTAAACCAGGAAATAGATATATCTTTGTTTTCTGTTGCTGATTTTTAGGTTATAGAGTATGTGTATCTGTGACAAAGCACTGAACTTGCTGTGTGCATGTTCTCCCCATGTCTGTGTAGTTTTACTCCATGTGCTCCGGTTTCCCCCACCTTGAAAAAACAGGTACAATAGGGTCACCTCTGGGGCCAGGACTTTCCTGTAAAAGAGACTCTGAAATCTTAGTGGGATTTTCCTGGTTGTATGAACGAATAAGAGTCAAGCATTAGACCTTTATACAACTTTGTTTTGGGTGATTTGATTCACTATTTTCCTAATTATTTGGTCAAACACATAATTTCGAATAGAACATTACAAGCAAGTGTTGACGTATTTACAAATATAACCCGGAACTATCACAGTGTAGTTATGCAAAATTGACTCTTTAGAGCTTTTTATACAGATATCGAACAGTCTCCAATAAAGGACCAGGAAGCGTTTTGCTGTTTTGGTGTGATTTAGCCTACTGGAAGGACTGTAAAACTGTAACATACAGAAACAATAGGAATGCATATTACAATCTTAATTGGGCATATATACAATTCAAATATAAAACAGAGTGAACAAAAACCTCAAAAAAAACGATTGCATAGCGAGCGATTAGCACAATGCTAATTTACATGGGAAAAGCCATAGGGATGCTAGCGGTATTAGCGCCTGATAAATTCTTACAAACTACGAATTGGAAAAATGCTAAAATGACTACATTTGGTATCTAATAGAAGCTAAGACTGCTATAATTTGAATACTTACAGACAGATATTTGTGTAGGGCCAAAATATAATTTTACATGCAGAAACACTGTGGAGTTTGACTTTCTGGGGACTGCTCGGAGCATGACTGAACTATGGTAGCACTAAGTGGACAAATACAAGAAACTCAAAACACAAATAACAATTCCCACAAGGGGGCAGTACAGTTGTATTTCAAGCAACTCGCACATCTTTGAGTAATCTTTGAATTTTCCACAGTGGCCTATTCCTGCCTCTGCATGTGGCAGCTCAGAGAAAGCTCCTCCTGAGGTTCTACGTAGCCAGGAAATGCTTTCCCCACCTCTTAAGCTTAATCGTTTCACCACAGAATAAAAACACCCGCCATAGCTTCGCTACACCCACTGTGCAGCAAAGGGGAGCAAGAGGAGGGGGTGGGAGGGGCTTAGAGCTAGTACCTTTATTAACCAGGAAGTGAAACTACTGGATATTTTGTTTTGGATCAATGTGGCATTTTCTAAATAACAAGATGTAAGATAGTAATAAAGATGTGTTTAACATTATTACCAGATAACTGCAACTCGCATAAGTCCACCTCTTTAAACATATTCTTCAACATTACGTACAATTATTTAAATCCTACAGCAATAATAAACCATGATTATCCAGTAATTAGGAAACACTATAGTAATGTAGTCATAATATTGTTAAGGCTCTATTAAGAAGGCCAACGTGTACTGCTAAAGTTCATGAGGCCATTTACATTATTGGTCCTTCAAATATGATTTTGTCATAATGTCATTATTTTTCGGTCATTTTTAACTGTAAGGACTTAACTTTTTAATAATAAAAGCAAACCTTTGTCTGACAACTTCAAGCACATTTGCCAGATGAAGTTTTCTCGTCCACACTCACCAAAGAGCCCAAGAAAATAAGTCCATAAAACTACCATCACCACTGTTCTGCTCTCAGGTCTTCCCGCTCACTTCATGCAAATTTGGATTGATCGGCGCGCTAAGTAATAAGAGATAGATTCCTCGCCCTCTCCCGCTGTGCTGAGGGACACGCTCTTCCTCTCCCCGACTCGTTATTGTTGTTTTCTACCACTCAAGCCACAGGACACCCGCTGACCCAACCCGCACATTAATCACCGGCCGCCTGACAAATCGACCGTGCCGATTAGCATGATAGATAACTCAAAATGTAAAATACTAGCGCGCATTGCTAATTGGCGCCGTCTTCCTGGAAAGGCATCTGTAGTTTGTGGCTGGCGGACACAGCTCAAGATCGTTAAAGATGTGTTGACTTATCCTTTAGGTGGGAGTCGTGGCAATTCTCAAGTGTAAAATGTGTTTAGGAGCAGAAAGAGAACACACACACTAAAAAGAAAAGCATACTTAGAGGGTTGTTACCATGAAGAACATTTTTGGGTGAATGGTAACTGCATGATGACCATAGCGGCGTTTTACATCTGCATGTATAGGGAACAGACTCAAAGTGAATGATCAAGTATATCTACTGGCAATTCCTTGCTCCCTTTTTTTATTTACCCAAAATGCACCCTTTCAAAAAAAGTTATGCTGATTTCAGAAAAGGAATTCTGCACATTCATCCCTTTATAGTCATGTGCTAAAAGGTGTTTCATTTATAAGTATTGCAATAAGGATATAAGGCATAGTCTGTGAAGTTTTGTAACGCTTCAAAGCCCTCGGTCTTTCTATCAACATTGTTTTGCGAAAATCGTGCGTCTTCTGTAACAAGCACTTCTTTCACGTTTGTTTAAGCTCTTCCATATCGACAAAGTTATGTTTTGTTTGTTTTTTAATTGATAGGGACAATGGTCACATGATTGGTTTGCTTTAAGCCACACTTTGAGTTTGTTTATAAATGTTTGACATGTGGGACATTCCCTGACAGTGACGGGGAGACTGTTCCTTCACAGACAGAGCATTTTGTTCAAAGGCTGTTTTTCTGAAAGGCCCCTCACAGTCACCTCTAGAGGAGGCCCGTGTCCTGGCACCACTGTGAGTCTTTGTTTTAAAGATCTCCAACAGGCGAGGTGGGGCTTTGACCAATTTGTAAGCAAAACATGCATAATATTTAAAATGGTTAAAATTCTCTAGGCTCAAAAGATTATTTTTTGATTTATTTTTTATTTTTTATATATAGTACAAATATGACAGGCTTTTTATCAATGATCTTTAAGAATTTTTATAGGGTAATTCTGTTGATTTAAGTGTGCTCATGCCAGTTAACAACCAACGTACTTAACCAACTATAAAAAATATGTGATGACAGCCCCAAATGGTATTAATTGCTGAATTTGCTTAAACGTTGTAGGTTAAACTTTAGTGTATTCGGTGTTCTCTTTACATTATTTTTAAAACTTAATGTGGAATTAAGGGTCACACCTACTGTAGGTAGGTAGAGACAATTTACATTTCTTCTCTTAAAGCCACACCGCGTAGAATTTTACCAATAAACAAAATTGAATTACAAGCATTTATTTTATGACAGATATTTTCATCATTGAAAAATACCTCATAAATGTACAAACTTTCATGCGCTTTTGCTGTGAGCGGCTCAGCTCTCCTAAGACATGACTGTAACTTTACCTGGGGTTTGATATTGAAACAGGTTAGGTCCTCATCCAGATCCATTCTTTGATTGACCCACTGCAGGAATAGCATTTTCTGTGTTGAGCTGGTCATTAGGAGAATGCTTTGTACTGATTGCAACAGCATAGTCCAAAAATGTTACGCAGTGTGCCTTTAAAAATGCACCAGATTGTTTTGTGTCTTCATAATGTTTGGTGAGCATCATACAAACTGCATGATGTTCACCAAACAGTATGGTAATGGTAAATGATCTCTCTTTATATAGCACTTTTACCTACATAAGACACTAAGCGCTTTGCATGAAGGAAGCGCTCACCCGTTCACACTCTCATTCATACCCCAGTGTATGCAGACACCGGAGGCATGGTGGGTTGCCCAAGGACACAATGACATTGTGCACCTGAAGGAGCAGGATGTGAACTGCCAACCCCTCTGCTGTACAACGACCTGCTCCACCATCTGAGCCACTGCTGTTCCCCCGTAGATAATCCGTCATCTGTACTTGGTAGTTTGTGTTGTGGACGTTTGGCCTCTCATTTCAAGAGGCTTCGTCAGCACTAACGATCTTTTGCAGCAGGCAAAGTATATACCAATCTAATAGCGAGGGGCTTACCTTGTTATATTCAGCTTCATTCTAAAAAGCTTCTCTCAACTCCTTTTATGCCTCATTTTGCATTATTTTTTTGGCAATCTATTTTAAGCTGCAGCTTTTTACATGTTAGTTTTCATTTTTTATCCATGCTAATGTCATATGTTTTTTGTTGCTGTTCTTTCTATGGCAACCACAATATTTACCAACATTATAACCCTTACGAGGTTTTCCACACACTAACCTCCAATATAAATCAAAGCAGTATGACTGCGTAAAGCCACCCAGTGTCGCCTGTACCTGCGGCGCACTATCAGCCTGTCAACTCTCAGCAGTTAAACCGCGGTGCGTACAGCGCTCCGGAGAGGAAGCGCTTGTCTGTGACCACTATATGCAAAACGTGGCATTAGTCACCAGCTAGCCCCCACTGACACCCCTGCAGTGTGAGGGAGATTAATGCTTACGCGGGACACTTTATTATTATGCCTCTCTCTTTCCTTTCCCCTCACTCTCTCCATCTCTCTGCCTTTCCGACCGGCCACGCTATTAATTGTCGGGCTGGGTGCTCGGGCCCACCCCTCCCTCGCCGGCCCTCGTGGCAGAGTGACGGATGCGGAGAGGTACCCGATACAGCGAGGGGAGGTGTAGGGCGGTGTGTTTAGGGGTAAGTTGTGTAGGTGGTGGTGGGCGGGGTTAGTGAGGGAATCACTGCTTTTGGCCTTGATACGCCCCTCCCATTCTGGGTCTAATGTTTTCAAGCAAGTGTACGATTACTGCAATGTAACTGTATCTGTAATGGACTCGGGGTGAGTGTGTGTTGATGAGGTATTCAACATTGCTTTGGATTCAGACAGGAATTATCAGACATTCAGGATGAGACATCAATAAGTCCAAGAAATCGATGCAGCGCCCTGATTTTTTTGGGTGATAGTTTCTAAAGCGGGCAGGGACATATAGTAGTGCACAGGTGTCGAAAATTGCTAAGTCACATGACACATTCTGGATTTACACGGCTGACAGTTTTGTGAATAACTAACTCACTTGGTCGTCTAAGTCAACTGTATTGATTGACTTTGTTAATGTTGGAGAGCTCATATTGTATTTGACTGAACTACTGTTCCAGAGTTTGTCATATGGCCAAAATTCATCAATCAAGCACAATCAAGTTAAATCAAATCTCCTACAAATTTGAGAGATTTTAAAGGAATAGGCCACAGTTTTTCCATACTGAGATATGTTCTTACCTGAGCTTAGAGTTGATACGTACCTGTCTGGTCTTTGTGCGTGCCCGTGGAAGAGCGTGGTAGCTTCTAACTCCACCCCGTTTGGAGCTATAAGAATACATTGCGAGAGGCCAAATGCTAACGACATCTTTGGTCGTTTTGCGTGACTGAGGGCACACAGTTCTTTCATACTGTGATAAGTTCTTACCTGAGCTTAGACGAGTTGCTACGTACCTGTCTGGTCATTGTGCGTGCCCATGGAAGAGTGTGGTAGCTTCCAACTTTACCTGCGTTTGGAGCTATAGGTTTACATTGGGAGAGGCGAAGTGCTAAAAACATCTTTGGTCTTTTTGAGTGACTGAACGCACGCACAAAGACCAGACAGGTACATATCAACTCGTCTAAGCTCAGGTAAGAACATATCCCAGTATGTAAAAACAGTTGCCTGTTCCTTTAACTTACTCCAATACATAATGTTTTTGGTCGCCAGAGATCAGATGAAGACGTCCCCTTCACCTAAAGTTTTGCTGAGAAGACGTAAAACGTATATTTATTTTGTAAACAGATGCAGTCAGGGCTACACATGCTACAGTGCCTGTCCCCAGTTGGAGAGATCACATTTTGTTTTGTTTTTGTCCTCTGTGCCATTCACTGAGGAAGAGCATCAGGTGATTTAATTACTGTCCAAGTTTTAGTGTGATGAAAATATAACAAGCTAAAAAATGTTTTAACAGGTTTAATTGCCTAAATTGTTGTTGTTTAATTGAAGATGTTAACACATTTTTAAGCACACAATGTTAATTTGCATGCTTAGTTTTAATTGGCACCACACACCTATTTGCTCTGATATCTCAATAGCTATGCATCGTTTGAGTTACATGCTAATAACAAATCATACAAAAAATTGTTGATTAATCTCTTACCATATGGTCCAAGCACTTGCAAAATCCACACACAAAAAATAAAATCTATACCTTGAACTGTATGTTATCAACTTGTCGTCAAACAAAGAATAAATTCACACTGTTAACAAGGTCCTGTATTCCCAAAATCATGCATACTGACAAACAGCAACAAAACTTTGAAAGTCACATGAGCCGAGGAGGCACCACACTTCGAGCACCTTGCCTATTTTTCCTCCTCTGACAGTATTTTGCGTGTAGGTGTGTGCGCGCGCGCCGTTGACCTTTCTGCAACGTTGCCCCGTATTCACTGGTTGTCAGCACAGTCTCTGTCCCGGGCCATCCGTCTCTGCCAGCAGTCAGTCCTGCACCAATCCTCCTCTGGCCCATTAACACACGCTGCTCCCTGTTCAGCAGTGTGGAGCTCTCACACAAACACGCTTTATGCATACACACATATTTACCCACACGCACGTACACACCATCCCCGCAATCCTCCGTTGTCCCATTAGCCCGGGATGAGGCGCTCTGCTCTGCTTTGAGCCTGCCTATAGCCTGGGGGATCATTAAGACCATGCACACACGCACTGTAGTAAGGGGGCTGAGGAGTCCAGGTGGCCTGTTGTTATTTATAACAAAGGAAACAACACAGCAGAACCAGCTGACATCAGGCCCGCACGGACTTCGGCACTGGATGTGTATCTATTCCTTTATCTTTGCAATGAAGGACAGCTCCGTGTCTGTCCACCCCACGCTCGGCCGCGGTCTACCCGGACCTTCTGGACCAGATGTTGGCTCCCGAGCAACAACAAGATTGATTGGTTTAATTGCCAGCACTTTGCTCTCTGGCGTCTGAATACCTAATGTCAACTTTTAAAGGATGTTTGCTCTTTCTCTCTCTATCTCGCGCCATTATTTCACCCCCGGGCTGAAAAATGTGACACGCTTTCTGACGGGCGGGGTGCGCGGAGGTGCGCCTGTACAGTTGGCCCTAACATCTGTTCGACATATCCCAGTGAAAACACGGGAGTCGTTTAAAGTCTTTAACTAACAGTTTGTCCTGTCAGCCGCCTCACTGCTACTTTGTAATCCTTCGCTCTTACCTTCTTAGCCCTTAGCCTTGTCTATCTGTCAGGGCACTTGACATTAAATATGGCAGCGCAGACAGAGGTATGCTAAGTGTGTTGGGGTTAACTGATGAAGGCACATTACGCCCTGCACATCCTTTATAGGTACTGCAGAGGATTGTGTAAACCAGATCCATCAGGGCTGTAAAGCCTGAAAACTGATGATTTATTAGGGGAAAACACTCATTGGTACAGATATACAATATAATTTAAAGTTAAGAGTAGTGCAATATTTGATTTGAAGTTTTGATACATTGAACCACTTATTCAATTTGATCCCAAAATGAGGTGCTTGCATTAAAAAAAAAAAAAGAAATCATACAAAAAATGTCACTGTTAAAAGCTGTCTTATTGATATGATTTATATTATAATTCTTTTAAGTAGTTGGTTGAATCATTTTTTATATTTTATTTTCACCAATTGGTCGAAAAGGTTTGCCGGTGGAGTCGGCTTTCAGACTTTGATAGTCACAATAGACACAATGCAGATTTTTAGATTTTTAACAGTACCGTAAAAGCTGGTCAATAAGCTCTGAAAACTTCATTAACATAATTAAATTCCAATTTAAGAAAGAAAGAATATTGCAAAAGGATACTATATACAAGATAAGTAATACATTTTACTTGGCTGTAAATACTGTTTAAGTGGCGCTAACCCGCTGTTAGCTTTTCCGATTAGCCTGTTAGCTTCTACTTCGTGATTCTATTAGTGTGTATTGGTGGCTCCGACCTGGTGGCAGTCAAGTTGCAAGTGTGGTTTTCTGGCCAGAGACACCGGGGGAGAGGAATCATCCCATTAACACTTGTATTATCCCCAGAGGGACTACGAAAAGGATTTATTAAGGTAAACAAATTACTTACTACTGCTTTAATTGGGTTCCTCAGCATTGAGTAGGGCAAAAATAAAATCTAAACTCAGCACAAAAAAACCTCATGCAGATATTCCTAGTATCTGTGTAGAAGAAACACATTAAATCAGCAGTTGCTTACTAACAGAGCCCACCCGCAGTGCATTGATTACTACAGTACGAGCGGGTTATGAATTTGACGGGGGTTAAAGGCAGGCCTGACCTCCATGAGCATGTGTGAACGGTGTTAGCATGCGTGACCATACGGGGGTTTGCCAAGAGGAGGTCCCCGCGCTCCGCAGCATATGTCCGGCCGGGTTGGAGTCACCGGGTTAAGTGGGATTCAGACCTGGGAATAGAGCGCTGCAGATCTGGCGGAAAGTCAGCAAAGAGCTTCCATTAATGCTTAGAACAAGGCAAGAAAAGGTTTTAAATGTTCGCATAAACTCACTTAACAAACCATCATGTGTGATACAAAAGAGATCAGAGTAATAGCATAATGGATTTTAAGAATTAGAGTGGTGTTTAAAGCCTTATGCTAGCCACAAGTCAGGGAAAAATACACGTTTGTTCCTCAGTGTACCGCCTGCATAAAGCTAGCCAAAAGATTAGTTACGTTCAGGATCAACCGGCTCTTTAAAGTGAATGGTTCGAACCAGAGCTCAATTGTAAAGAGAGTCAGATCTTTTTTACCCAGAACTCCCCCGAACGAAGAATCAGCCCAACAATGCAGCAGGCTGGTTTGACAGTTTCTCTTTTTCTTAGTTGTGGCACAAGATTTTATTCACAAACACGTTTTTCAAAGCGTAAATGTCAGTCTCATTGTCATTTTTTGAATCTTCTTCTTTAGATCAAAAAAGTGTGCCTTTTATCGACAGACATGCAAACGCATACATGGTGATTGATTGATTGATTGATTGATTGATTGATTGATTGATTGATTGATTGATTGATTGATTGATTGATTTAATAATTTGTTGATTTGGAGGTTTACAATCACTACATAAACTTGAAAGTCAACTTTCATTTAGTTTTAGAATAGTTCAATTGGTTTATTTTTCAGAGACTCTAAGTTTGTTTTAGGGACCTTTAAAAAGCAATGAGGGGAGATTTCTGGATTCTGGTGCATTTTAAAGGGACTATACAGAGTTTAATAATGTTAAAATTTCCTCCCCCTACATGTTCCAGCAATGTCCTAATGTGTAGAATGAGCTCAGACCTGTTCACCACAACTACCTTTAAAATCCTGCACTGTCACTCAAAAAGTTGTTACTTTGGGTCTGAAGTCATGCACGAGCTTAATATAGAACCTGCAGTCACGCATATGACCTGAGGTGGCAGTAGTGAGTATAAAATGACCAACTTGCATCTAGTGTCTTTAAATTATGCATAATGTTTTCAACTGGTCCATTTATATTTCCTTTATTTTGGTGCATTTTAACATGTGTAGAGCTCACAAAAGTGTGTGTGAAATTACAAATACAATGAGTTTAGTAAGTATAGCATACTACTATGTTAGAAACTGCACATGGAAATGTTCCAATTGTTATTTTTATTCTTTAATAATCTACACTCAGGCTTATCCAAACATTGTATTATTCTGTATCATGGGAAAGAAGAGAATTTACCGAAGAACAAACATTCATTAAACTGCACAGCTATATATGAGAATAGCTGTGCAGTCGATGCATTAGATCTGCATTGTAATGTCACTACCAAGAACTTTAACACTTGGCAAAGACTGGACTCCTGGAAAAGAGCCATATATCCCATCACTACATGTTTCTGAGCAGTGTTGATCAGAAAAGTTGCTCTCAATGACCCAAACCTGCATAGGGCTTTGACATAAAACAGCTTGAATTAAACATAAGCTAAGAACTTTGCCAAGGACACCCACATGGATAAGGATATGTTTGGACCTGGACATTTTTTTTTAGCTTGAGTAAAATCTTCAAATTGTTCTTGAGACAAGGAACTTGCTGTGAGATGAGAGTGCTAAACTCTATTCCACACTCACATGCTAGTACCTGGTGTTTGTTTTGTTTACTTGAACGTAACTAAGCCTGAAAATGAGCCGCCGTTGCCGTGTCACTCTCTGACAAAGTGCATCAAACTTCATGCTCCTAATTAGAGCGTGACAACTTTGTGGATGTCATTAGTTACTAACAAACGACAACGTGCGCTGTCAGAATCGAGAGCTGAACGCTAACACCTGGCAAACCGGTGTTACTGTTGCAGCGCCAAATTAGCTTATTAACCATGTTACTCACAATTAACAAACTCTGCTATACAGGTGTCAACTCTTTATGGTATCATGGCAACTAATGGGGATTTTAACTTCCAATGCAATAGAATTTTGGCCATTTACTGCCATTTTAGAAATACATGATGTACATAATATACATTACCGATTGTTTTGGTCAGATGGAATGAAATATGTGTTAGCTAAACATAGACATAGAAATGAATTAACACACACGTTTTGGGTAACTTCTAACCCACAGGAAGCAAAAAAAAAAAATTGAATCAAAAGAATTAAAGTGCTGGAGAAGCGTCTTGAAATCAAGATAATCCAGCCTAGAAGTCTACAGTATTGTATGCTATATAAATGCTACAGTTCAACAGCCCTGAGACCGTACAAGGTAAATTAACATCAAAATGACAAATTCCTTAGTCTTAAGGTGAGACGCTGCCTAAAAATGTCCCATATTTTGGGTAATGAAATTTCTAATGTTTAAGATTTATTTTGTTTTATTACAAAAAGTTTTTCAGTGCGGATTTTGGATATCTTGTTTAGTTTTAAAATAAGCTGTTTATTAATGAGAAAAATATGAAAAAATTAAAAGCTCACCTTGTCAATAAATCAGACTAGGCATTAGATATTAAAAAGATCACTCTGAGAAAACCTTATTTTAAATGTATTTGTTTATTTGAGCAGTAAACACTCGAAATATTGTTCAGTCCAAGGCCGGAATATGTGAAGTTTGTCGGAGCTACTAAAGTGGCGATAATGTTGCACCAATGTGAGAAAAATGCATTTTGAGAAAATGGTCCTTGAAATTACAATTTCTCATTTAAAACTAAGGAGAATCAGTGCAATAGTTAAACATACGTTTATATGTTAAAGGAACAGGCCACCGTTTTTCCATACTGTGATATGTTCTTACCTGAGCTTAGACAAGTTGATGCGTATCTGTCTGGTCTTTGTGCGTATGCTCAGTCATGCACAAAGACCAAAGATGTTGTTAGCATTTGTCCTTCCCCAGCATATTCCTATAGCTCCAAACAGGGGTGAAGTTGGAAGCTACCACGCTATTCCACAGGCACGGACAAAGACCAGACAGGTACATAATCAACTCGTCTAAGCTCAGGTAAGAACATATCTCAGTATGGAAAAACGGTGTCCTGTTCCTTTAAGAGACCAATTTGGCCCAAAACCTGAAAATGGAGTGGGGGAAAAAGAGTTTTGCCTGTAGTGTCTCCCTTTAAAACCTCAATATTTCCTATGTTGATTGACCTGGAATGAATAAAGCAACACCAGAAGCACCTTGATTCTCAGGTGGAGCGCTGAGCGTGAGTGCTTATTACAGATGCCTACTCACACTGGTCCAGCTGGGTCAGTGTCCATCCTCGCTTCCCAACCCCCCTTTAGGCCAGTGACACCCAAGCCTTTCATCTCCATTCCTTTCTGCCATACGAACACATTCTCAGCAAGCTGCAATAGATGATGATTGTAATCTGAAATAAATGAAAGAAGAAGAAAAAAAAATCGCATAGTAGGAGAGGGGTGAGAGAGAGAGAGAGCATTATCACCTTGGCCAAGCATCAGGAGTCAGGGAAAAAAACAAAGAGTGGGAGAAAGAAAAGAAGGTCCACGGGCAAATTCATCTTCCCCCTGCTACAATCAATCTCTGGCCAAAAGAAATACACAATAACTAGGCAGGAAGAGGCCAAGATTAATGGGCCCGCGACATCTCCACTGACCAGCAACCACCTCCACCCAATACCACCTCCCTCTCTCTCTCTGCGTCCCTCTCTCTCCTCCTCACACACCCTCTTCCACTCTTCCCTTCGCCCCCCATACTCCAGAAAATCCCTCTGCTTTTTTCTTTTCTTTTTGTTTTTTTTAAACCAACTATATACCCCGAACCTGAACCTCCCTCTGCCCCTTGCACACCTTGCCCTAGCCTCCATACAGTGATCTATGGTGTGTGCTGACTGTTTTACAAGTGCATTAGCAAGCTTTAATGAGAGAGGCCAGTCACAGGGTAAATGCACGCAAGGGCATGCAAGGCCGGGCACACGACAGGGGTGCCCAGTCTCGCCATGTCTTCTCAACGGGACTGAGATTGACAGAATTTGAAAGTATAATTTTAAATACACACAAAGAATGATGTATAATATATCTAAATGGTAATGGCTCGATGCTCTGAGGTGTCTCTACGCTTGTGTGGAAAATAATAATTCTCTTGTCTGGAAAAGTGTCCACTTCATTTGACCAATCATTCAAAATGACAGTCCCAGATGGTGGCCGCATATTGTCCGAGGTTTATTAATACTCCGCACAGTGAAGCCCACACATTCCGGTGAATTGAACCCGAAAACTTCTCACGACAGTTGCAATAGAACTGTAAAGACGCGGGGTCTATTTTTGATAACAATAAAAGGGTCAGCTGAGGATATGTGTATGTCCAGAAAGCAGGAAATAACATCAGAGTCCTTAAAATGTACCCGGGGTGGACCTTCCAAACCCCCTACGATGGTTTCTTATTTCAGGGACAGTGCATATTAATTAACATTTCTGTGAATATGCCAGAATTAGCCACAAAGATCATTTTAAACGTTCCCCTGTTGTAAGGTAAGAGAGCCACCATGCAGTCGATGGGATATCCAGTTCAATGGGTACAAGTTACAGACATGATTTCGTAAGCTTTATTCCCTACTTCTTCTGCTGCAAGTTTTTTTTTATATTTATTTATCTTTCACTTATCCTTTGTCTGAGCTTGGTTCAGACAGAAAAAATAAATCAATTCTAATGTCTTTATAATGATGCTGACAATGTGGAAGCATGTACAAAAGGTCCAGTATCAAAAACGTATCTATTTCTCACAGTCTTTCTTTATCCAAAAAAGAATCTCTCAACAAGAACCATATACATTTGACTATATTTGCATGTGTATTTCTTGACATAATAAATGTATTACTTAAGTTGGAGGTTGGAAGACTTTTATGTCATGAACATGCGTTTTGTAATAAGAGAAGGCCTAATTAAAACTCCACAGCTATTCCTTCTAATAACCTTTTTAGTGAACTTTATCAGTCTGAGTGGCTTTTTGTCACTGATTTGTGTGAAAGTGGCAGCTCAAGCTGTGGCCTCCGCTCCCACAGCCCATCCACACTTCTTTATAGAAATCCCATTGATTGGATTGAAATGACATTAGAAGTTTAATTAAAGCCTCTTTTTACAGAAGCCACTGAGTAATGATCTTCTTTTTAGACAAATGAAAGAGAAGTGTGAATATAAAGCGCACTCCTTATCATTGTTGCTAATGAGGATTGGCCACAACACTGTCGCTCACTGACAGCTGCAGCCAAGACGAGCTGAAATATGGCATGGTGGGAAAACGGGAGAATAAATACAAATGCTGCAGTCAAGACTTTGACTTCTTATGCTACATGATAAAAAACAAAGTGGCAAAACATGCGAAGTGCATGCAGCAACTATGTAATAAAGTTTGCAAGTTTACGAAGCCACTACTTGAATCACTTTGTGGGTGAATGTGGCACCTGGGCAAGAAGATGCCATTTACAAAACATATAGCAATTTACTATTAGAGCAGGGGTGTCGAAGTCGTTTGGGTCGAGGGCCGAAATTCGAAATTCAGCCCTGGAGTGAGCAAACATACTTTTTTTTTTTTTTGACATGCTCAGGAATTCATGCTCTTCAAAGGGCGACATTAAATTATCTTGAGATAAGGGGCGAGATGAGGGGCGGGCCTTCACCTTGACACATGTGTATTAGAGAATCCTTAAACTATTTATAAAATGAGGTCTTAACTAGATCAATTTGTCTGGAAATATGTTTTCTGTGTTTGTTCAGTTATATCTGTACATTAAAAAAAAAAAAGAAAGCGGAATCAAAAGATCCAGCTTTCTGTAAAATGAGATCCGCTTTGAACTGTTCTTTTACATAAAAATCCTGTCAGAGAAAAATGAATGAGGTTATTGTCACTTTTATTATCGTGTGTTCTCATTCTCCATATAAGACAAACTCTCCTGTGAACACACAATGGACTCTTATGTCTCAAATTTGATTTCCCGTTCCTGTATTTTCAGGAGGAAAATAAAAAAAAGTTTAGCCAGTCTCACAGAAATAAAGTAAACTTTTAGTAGGTCCACACTATCATCAGTGATGTATGCCATAGATCCAGGTCAGGATGATTTATACCAACCTAAAACGGCTGTAAACTCCCACCTCCACTGGAAAAAACAAAACAAAACATCAAACCAACTTGGTTTTGGATTCATATCTGGCATGGATAAAGGTAAGCGAAGATAACACTTTATATAAATGAATCTGCTTTGAATCTGTATGTTTCTTATCAACTTCACAGAAAAGCCATGCATTCCTAAACAGGCAAACTGCGATTCCAACCAATGTTTGAGCGTGTGGCATAATGTAGGATATCCATGTTATCATACCTGCAATGTTTGGAAGTAACTGGTCAGGTGATATCGCGAAACAATGTCCTGGCTTCAACATAGCAAGGAACAAAAACACGAAAGTCCACTTTTGGCCACATTTGTTATCGGATTCCGTGCATAGGGTGTGAGACTGTGTTTGCGCATTTATTTATTTTTTTCCTGTAGATGCCCAAGAGATCACACAAGCACGCTACAGAGCAAGTCCCCAGTCCGCAGAGGTAAAAATTCATTTCTCGAGAGCGATACATCAAGGGGGCATTTGTTTAATGAGCATCCGAGTGGAAAGATGTATAGAAGATGTCAGGCGCGTCCACTCGCAGTGCGTTGTGGATAGTAGCAGATAGCATCACAGAGGGTGACCGCTCACTCCGTCTCCCCTCTCCCGGCCGCTTTATCTGCTGCCTCCCTCCACACAGTAATAAATGAGGGCGCAGAGGGAGCCAGAGGTAAAAAATATGGAAGAAGAAAGGGGAAAACACGGACAGCGTCGGCAATGTAACTTTAAATTGATTTGCAAAAAAGTGTAGAGATGGTGGAGCAAGATGGAGCATTAGATGCATTCACCAAGTGAATGGATGGACGGGCCATTAGTTAGGGATATAGAAACTTAATATAATGTCATTTGTGACATTTATCATAGAAATAAGACACTCGTCACAAAAAAGCCAAGATTTGGGATATTTTTCTCTTTTTTGAGTGAACCATTAAAAAAAAAAAGTTGTTTGTAAACTTGTAAACTTGTTTATTTTAGATCAATATATCGTTAAGTACAGGGCTGGAAAATTGGTGACTGTAGGTGATATTTCAAGCACACAATGTTACCTAGAATGTGAGAAAAATGCATTTTCAATAAACAGCCTTCGAATGTTCAAGATCTCAATGAATGTACAAAGATAAAGCTTAGCGCCCGTGGTTCTCAACTGATGTCATTTCAGGACCCACCTTCAGTCTTGGGGCCATACCGCCTTTGCTCTGCCCGATCCCATCAGAATTCAGGAGCTAAGCAGGGTAGGGCCTGGTAGGTACTTGGATGGGGGACTGGTTGGGGACACCAGGAAGCCTGGGTGTACATACTGTAGCCTATGCAGTGAGTGAGAGGGTGGTGGTGGTTGACGGGGCTGATGGCGCAAATTGGTAACCTCGCTTCAACTCTGGCACCTGTGGCTTATCACCACTTATCAATATGGAGTGAATGAATAATGTAATGTTAAGCCCTATATAAAAACCAATGCATTCAGTCTGTCATGACAGGCATTCATTCACTCATTGTCTTACAGCCATTTTTAACATCAAATTCTAGTGGAAGTGATCGCACAACCCAACAAACAAAATTATTTCATTCTCAGAGGAATGATGGCATTCTAAGAGAACTAACCTTCCAGGCAATGTCTTTTTTAAATACATGGAAGTGTCAATACTGAGTCCCTTTGGCAATCCTGATGGGCCACATGATGAATGATATTGTATACTCCATCCATCCATCCATCCATCCATCCATCCATCCATCCATCCATCCATCTAATCATCCATCCATCCATTTTCTTCCACTTACAGCTGCTCAAATCACACTGCACCAGCCCCAATGACCCCTGCAGGTGGTGAGTCCACGGGAGGACGGCCTCATAGTTCTAACCGGGCCTGTTGGTCTCTCATAAGGGGCTTCTGAACCGCTCTTTGTCTGACCCGTCACCTAGGAACTGTTTTCCATGTAGGAGACCCTACTAGGGGCACCAAGCCCCGACAACGACGAGGCCCCTCCCCTGTTCTCTTCCTCAGCTCAACCTCAACCCACAGCACACACCCCTGCAGATTTAGCTTTTGATTTATCTATTTTAAACACTTTTGTAAGAAACCTTTTATACAAGCATTAAAATAATAATAAATTTAGAAAACAACGTACTGAAGTGACAGTGCTCAAGGGCGTGCCAGACACGCACATAGTTTCTTAAAGAAACAGAAGCGAAATTGCAGCGTGAGGGAAAATTCTTTGAAGTTATTTTTGATATTTGCTGCATTTTCCAAACAATTTTGTGTAGCATAGTTATTAATACCCCACCTTTAATGAATAAATTTGCCCTCTGATACTGTCCACTAAAGCTATACATCTTTGTTTTTGCCATTACAAAGTTGACCGTGATGCTAACCTGGCTGTCACAATAATTATCGACGTATCGTTCAATAAATGACAGCTAAACAACACATTCTTGGGCTCAATATTTATCGTCTGTATTTGCATTTTTCCCCTAATTTTTAAAATAATAAACTTCATTTTTTTACCCGAAGTAAGTTGCGATTTATTGCATTTTATGTTTATAACAAAGCTTGTACTGTCATTTTGAAGCTTTTGAGTTAGCTTCTTAGGCATAAAACGGTCTTTAACATCATTTATTGTGATATTTTTCTGCCTCAATATATCATACTTCAGATTTTGTTATCGTGACAGGCCTACATATACGACTGCAGATCATATTGGCAGTAGCAAAAATCCAGTAACTTTCCAAACAGTTTCCCCATGTCCCAGTATCAGCGGCCCATCTGTGTTCATTTGTTTTCATTGTAATCTCCACATATCTCCGCACACTTACACACACGCAGAGAGAAATGCACGCCGACATGTCAGCGAGCGCCTGGCATGCCTAACTAACCTGTGCTTCCTCCTGGCACTTCCCCGCGCTGCGCCTTTGTTAAGATATGTAAATGGGATGCGCTGGGAGGACGTGTGGGTAATTAATTGTAACTGGGGGTATAATGTTGCGCTGTCAAAGATGTCTCTGGTTTGTGTAACATTTTTTAAGAGTAATGCGGTTAAACTGGGAGTGTCTGTTAGCGCTCAGTCTTAATTGCGCCGTGCCGGGAATGCAGAGGCCCGGGCTGGAGCTCGTTCCACCCCTCTCCCTCTTTGTCTACACGTGTGTCAGCGGTCCCAATCCTATGAGGAGACATGGATCAGTAGCTCTGCTTTGTGTGTGTGTGTATGGGCGGAACTGCAGCTGTGGTAGATGCCACTGAACAACAATTAAAACAGTAATCGTGACCTTACTGTATGTATGTAATAATAAAAAAACACTGCCTGGCTCCCCAAAATGTCGCCATCTAATACATGGTCCATCCAATCCATGGGCAAAAATGATATGTCATGCTTCCTGAGTCACACTTTCATAAGTTGAGCTCAATGAAAGCTGGCAAAGCTGTCATCTTGGAACATGCCCAAAATCAATTGATGGAATAATCTGTTCATTAGATTTATTCAGGTAGTTGGGTGACCTCATTGTTTGGGCACATACTGCTACTAAATCTAGACTTGACGGGAGACATTTTTTGGTACTTCACTTCTAATGAAGTATTCTTCTGATAAAAGTTATAAATAGAAAGAAAAATGCTTTATTTTAAGCCATTTTGTAAGTGATAGAATTTTGGAGATCTCCGGATTTCGTCTGTAAATGACGAGTGTTTAAAGGAACAGGCAACGTTTTTTCCATACTGAGATATGTTCTTACCTGAGCTTAGACGAGTTGATATGTACCTGTCTGGTTTTTGTGCCTGTGGAAGAGCTTGGTCGCTTCTAACTTCACCCCGTTTGGAGCTATAGGAATATACTGGGAGAGGCCAAATGCTAACAACATCTTTGGTCGTTTTGCACACACAAAGGGCACGCACAAAGACCAGACAGGTACGTATCAACTCGTCTAAGCTCAGGTAAGAACATATCACAGTATGGAAAAATGGTGGCCTGTTCCTTTAACACAAATGCCATGAAAAAAGGCATTTATACACCTGAGATAATTCAAATCCAGTTGACAGCTTTGAATATGAATTTAACTACTTAAAATTGCTGCTACATAACAGAGGCCGGGATGTTCCCACCAAAACTGCGATAATGCTGGGAAAGGAGATCCATTTCATGGAAATAAAATTATGAAGACTTTAAAATGTAAAATGCTGGAGTGATTGTTCACACAAAAGCTGTAGGACTTCAGAGTAAACTTTAGTGACCCTGCAACTCATGGAGTTGTTTTTTTCTGTGGTTTTATATGGATCTGGCTAATGCTCTATTAGTTAGATCCATATAAACACTAGTTCCTGACAAAATGGCGTACTTTATTTCCTTTTTTACATCAAGAGTGCATTATTTATTACTGTATTTTGAGGACATATGCAATTCCTAAAAAATGAAACTCCTTTGAACCTACCACACAAACAGACAATTACAACAGCACTGGCCCATTATCACTTTTAAAAGTTGGTGTGATCATCAAGCATTCACACATACTATGCCCACTGAAAAACATTGTCTTCGGGAACTTTTGGCAGAAGCACGGATATTTCAGACTCATTATACATTTGTTTATTGTGATAACGTGTGATGTTTAGGGCATGATGAAACAGGATACAAATAGGTGCATTTAAAGTGGGAATCACAATTAGTGTTCTCTGAAAGTACAGTGTAAACTGATATTTTGACACAATTTCTCCACTGAAAAGTTTATTGTGTAAAAAGTGTATGTCTAAATGAGCCCTATTGGATTACTGCATTCAGTGTATGTAGGATATTATGATGAATCAAATAAGAACGTATTGATTCTTTATTGTGTTTGAAAAATCCTTTTGCCCAGTTAGGTATGAAAAACATAAATAGAATTCAAATATGAGAGAGAGAAAAAAAGGCTGTCAGATCATGTTTTCTCCTTCCATGTCTCGCCATCAAACACAGGTCGTGGAGAAGAACCTGGAACAGAGCGTTTTGAGGTCGTGAAAAGGAGGCCAATGTTGTGTTTCTCAAACATGAATGAATGAAATTAAACACAATTAATTTGATAAAACATCATATCATGGTGAAAAGCCCCACATAGTAAATATTGAGCCCCATTATTGACTTAACATTCATCTAAAGTTGATAATCCACATCTCTTTTTTTTTTTCTTGCACCTCTCACGACGTGATTAGTCTTCAGAGTTAAGGCGGCCTCCTCCGCTGATCAAAGAGCAGATCTGATCAAAGTGAAGCGATCATCTGTGCTCCTGCAAGTCACTCTAATGCTCTCATGTAACTCCTGCTTAGCAAAGTCCGGATTAGAGAGATCATTTATTCCCTGATGTAGATAGCAGTCAGTGCAGGGTTGCAGACGGGAGGAATACCTACAACATTTCAGCCATAGGAAAGTAAACCGACAAATGAGACAGATGTGATGTATTTGAGGAGATGAAATTAAGTAAGAGATGAATTGTGTTTTTTTTACTCTGGCTCAGATGCATGTTTAATTCACAAATAACATGTTAAAAAGGGTGGACTGGGAGGCAATGTGTGAGGCAATGTGTGAGTGAGGACATGTCAGCCTGACAATACACGCACAGGGACACATTGTTTACACCTGGTACACTGGCGCTAAAAGCTTCTTCCGGTTGCACCTTTCTCCGGATGAATACTAGATTTAAACTTGTTCCCGACTCTTCACCGACACTAAAATGTTTTTAATCTGCAATCTGTAAAATCCAGTCAAAAGTGTAATTATATATTATAAGAAAAAAAAGGAGATGAAAAATGTTTTAACCAATTCCTCACCTCCGAAATACGTACCTGCTATGTCAATGTTAAAGCTGCGCATGCACAAACACGAGAGAGAGAGAGTCCGGAAGTTGGGATTGACGTCACTCAAACAAGTAAAAGTGCAAGAACTGTAGAAATATTTGTGGGATAAGGGAATAAAAGTCTAAAAGAACAGTAAAGTAGAATTTAAACAAAACCTAGTCGGAGCAGCAGAAAAGAGAAATGTTGAGCTCGAGCCAAAGGAACACTCAGAGAAGAAAAAGTCACTGTGACACTGTGAGTATCACTTGGTCACTAATTTAAATCACTATTTATCACAACTCGCTAATGCGCACAAATATGTACATATACATAGTTACTGCAAGGAAAGAATTACCTTTGCAGTGTGTGGTATGGCGAGGGTTAATTTGCGATGTCTGGTACTTTGGCTGGTATGTCAACAACGCCACGATAGGAATTTCACCTAAAGAATAATGGCACTTGATTTAATAAGTCTAGGTTTCAAGGCGCACAGGTAAGTAAGTACATGATAGATAATGACGTTCCATTTATAAATGTAACAAGTTTTATTTGTACAATCTTTAAATTAATTTAAAATTCAGTTGCATTTTGTTTTACCAGTCCCAGTAGGATACCTTTTTCTGTTAAAGCATATTACTGGTAAATCTTAGTTGAGACAGATCATAGTTTAGTTGCTCTTGTAGAATCCATAGACATAGTTGAAGACTAAGAAGAACCCAGAAGACAGGGCAGAAGCTGAAGAGTCCCAGTTACCAGCACTGGGAGCTAGCAGCCGAAATACAGATGGATGTTAGAAAGAAGAAAGAAAGTACTACGCTAATTAAGTTATTTTACCTGCTAAGAAAGCAGGGAGGACATAGCTTTTAGGTCGATGGACCCGCGACACATTAGAGTGTACATTAAGTAGCTGTTTGGGGAAACTAGCACAGCTGATAGCAGCAGCCCTTACCTCCAATCCGCACATTGGAGGCAACACGGACGACAACATTCAGCGCACCGGGAGGCGTAGGCATGCCGACGTTAAATTGCACAAGATCGCTAAATTCATTTTTTATTTCAAAAGGTTCAAAGGCAGATATTCACAAGCTAACGCTTACCTGCGCAGCCATAATGCAGCTCGCACCCAAACCAGGAAGAGGGACGGACACCGGGAGGGGCGGAGTGAAGGAGTCAGAGGGAGAGGGGGAGGATGAAAAGGGGCTTTATATGGGGCAGTGCTGTCTGCATAGAGGAATAGAGCAAGTATTTATGTGAGGCATTTCAGGGCATTCTGTGCACCCTGTCACAAGTGCTTCCATGCAGCATGAGTAGAGAGAGAACTCTGGTAGAATCGAGTCCAATAGTTGTAATCGGGAGCCTAACCAAGTCTGTCTTTTTGTATTAATGCACATTAAGTAGCCATGTGCTCTCGGGGTGTGAGTCAGCCCTTTGTTTACACGTTGCTATTTCGATGCCATGATACTGCATCTGCTGCCGGTTGCTGCGGTGTTTAAAAGGGCATGATAAATATTGGTAAATACTTCCCAACTTGCAGGCTTTCTATTCTATTGTGTTTGCACATGCGCGACTCAGTATTTACAAAGCACGTATTTCACAAGAGGGGAATTTCAGGTTTAAGCTAAAAGCACTTTGATAAATAGATAGATAATGCTTGTATTTCATAACATCATCCAAATCCTGATTCAATCCAAAACCATTGATCACACGTCGCTCTTCGCAGGGACAGCTCCCCTGTGGCGTCTCTGGCTTCGCAGTCGGCCTTAAGAGTGTCCACTTAGCTCACCTGTCCGTCAAAATCCAACCATGTGAAGCGATCCCTCTGCCCCTTCCGCCGTCTCTATCGCTCCTCTCTACCTCCTCCTCCTCCTCGCCTCTGTTTTGATCTGTCCACTCCAGACCTTTTAATACGTGTCAAAATGCCAGCCCTTGTCATGTCAGTATACGTCGGCTTCCCCCGGTCGCGCTGGCTGTTTCCTCAAACTTCCGCGCTGTTCTTCCTCTCTGCCACTTGGACTCGTTTTTTTTTTTTTAAGTGTCCCCCAGGAGACGGCGGCCACGGTGACGGGACATAGGGTGACAGGATGGTGGGATACTGTGGGGAGAAGGGAGTAAGTGGGCAGCGCAAAGTAAGCAATGGTCAGTCAGGCAGTGTGGTGGCTTGAGCTGGAGTGGCAGGAGCAGTACGACTTGGATTTATTCAGGCTTTTATGTTTGGGTTGAGCACTTTTCAAGACAGCCGGAGGAGAGGGTTGGTCAAAAAATAAAGATGCGGGAGAAGATGGTGAGCGGAGACTTCAGTTATCAGGAGCCACAGGTGGTAAAATTCACATTATTACATCCCTGATTACAGTACGTTTAAATTAACCTCTAATACAGTTACTCCACGTATTTGCAAATTGACCTTAAACACTGTGATACCAGCATCAGACCGACAAATCCACAGATTGATTCTTCTGAAACACTGAAGAGGCACCAAGAGCCCACCACACCATTAGCACAGTGGAGGCGTCACAAGGGGCGCTACAGGACGCAAGGAAGGGACAAACGAGGAGGTATCCAGGCAAGACTCAAGCCACACAAGGCAAGGCAAGTTTATTTAGAGAGCACAGTTCATACACAAGGTCATTCAAAGTGCTTCACAGTTGCATAAAATTACAATAAAGCAGAGAAAATCAATAAAATGTCAAAATAAAAGTTAATCAATTACAGTAAAAGGCAAGAGTGCACGGATAAAAAGAACTGTTTTCAGCCTGGGTTTGAACTTTGTCAGAGTTGAGGCCTGTCTCACATCCTCATGAAGACTGTTCCAGATTTTAGCTGCATGAAACTGAAATGCATACAAGCCTTTAATCCCTACTATTGTTCTGGGTAATGTTTGGACAAACCCAGGAGGCGGTTCACTGTTTCAAAGCAGAGTCGCAGCGACTCTGGACCAACCCGACATATGATCTACGCAATTTCATTGTATAGTTGTATTATGACAAATAAAGCACTTACTTACTTCATTACAGCAGTATTAATACAACATGAATAATTACAGTGTAAATATTAGAGCGCACCCCTCCTGGAACCGCCACCTTGGTGGAGGGGTTTGAGCATCCGAATGATCCTGGGAGCTCTGTTGTCGAGGGCTTCGTGCCCCTGGTAGGATCTCCCAGGGCAAACAGGTCCAAGGTGACGGGTCAGACAAAGAGCGGTGCAGAAGCCCCTTATGAGAGACCAACAGGCCCGGTTAGAACCATGAGGTCGTCCATCCGTGGACCCACCACCTGCAGGAGGAGCCATAAGGGGCTGGTGCAATGAGATTTGGGCAGCTCCAACAGCTGCCCCCACGACCCGGCCAAGGACAAGTAGAAGAAGATGGATGGATGGATGGATGGATGGATGGATGGATGGATGGATGGATGGATGGATGGATGGATGGATGGATATTAGAGCGCACAGACATCAGAACATTACCGAATTATACATTTGTACCTTTAGTCTATGGTGATCAAAGGGTCTATTTGATCAAAATTGTTATTGAAATCACGATATCAACTTTGGTTCATCTCAATCACGGGACTTTATAATCATCGGGTTTACAGCCATGTCTTTGACAGAAGCAGCTCCTATTTTGGACGAGATACTATACTGGACGAGACAATGGAAGATTTTTGTGTGTTGAATGACATAGGATGAAAATGTTTGTTTTGTTTTGTATTTATTTTTATGATGAAAAAATACAATCGACTTATATATGACAAAAGAAAACCCTAGACAGTTTTGAAAATACCTCCACAAAACCAAAAGCTTTATATAACCTAGAACTGCCTCTCTTATAGAATAACAAATGCTCAACGTGACAGAGGCTTTTATTTGTTTAGTAAACCAACATTTGTTCTTCCCCTTTAACAACTACCTTCCATACGAGCTATAAAGACTCTTCAGTGAGTATATTCCTATCTGGATTCCTGCCCAAAGCCTTGCAACCTCCCGCCTGTCAGCTCCATATATCTCCCCCTGTATTTACAATGTTTTCTGCATCACTCTCTGTCCCCTGCCCAGGTAGCTGTTTCCCGCTAAATGAACAATCTTTATAGACGTGTCCGCGCCATAACGGGCTTGATTTCCTGCACCTCCGCGGGTCGGCGTTAGTCTCTGGGAATTGTCAGGCCTTCTGCTCGACAAATCAGGCCTAACGTATGATGTTTGGGCTGCAATTTTTATTCCTGTTTGACTGGCCAACTACCCGGCGGTAATGGGATGCTGGGGAGGGGCGGGGGAGAATAAAAAGGACAAAAAAAAAAAAGAAAAAAACTCTGGTGGGAAATGTATTCGTACAAGCCGCAGCTGAAGCCTGATTGATCGATGCAGAGGAGACCCGCCATTTATATCCCGCTTGTTCGGAATTGGTTAAGTTTAGGAAAAATGAATCCCTCCAAAAATGGGCAAGATAGGTGAGATGTGCGGTAGATTACGTGGACGCTAGCTCATACATCTGGGTCTTGGGTCGTGCGTGGCGCCAGTGATGGAGCGGCTGTGAATTGTCTGTGAACATTAAGTTATCTAAATGAAAATCAATAATGTGTGTGTGCGCGTGGCGTGCTACTATAGCGAGGAGTGACCGGGAGTTAGCCACTAGAGCGGAGGGATAAGCAAAAGACAACATGGCCCTATATATGTGCAGTTGTGCCATGTGAAAATACTGTATAGTCTCAAAAGCCTTGTACATTTTCCTCTTGCACTGATGCAGCTGTATTACCACTGGCTGGATATGGGGACACACATTAAAGCAGTACTAAGTAACTTGTTTACCTTAATAAATCCTTTCCGCAGTCCCTCTGGGGGTGATACACGTGTTAATAGGATGATTGGGGGGTCTTTCATCTCCCCCTGGTGTCTCTGGTCAGAAAAACAGAATTGCAACTTTGCTGCCACCGGGTAGGTGTCACCAATACACACAAATGGAATCATGAAAAAGAAGCTAACAGGCAAAGCTAACTACAGGCTAGCGCCACTTAAACAGTATTTGCAGCCAAGTTTGAGTGAAAAAAATGTATCTCCATTGTGTAATTGGATGTACAATATCCCTCTCTTCCTTCATCTGTTTCATCTGTATTTACGCAGTAATTTACTAGATAAAGTAGTAGTATTTTCTCTCACGGACAATTAATAAAAAAACGCTCATGGCCTCTAGGGGCATGAGTTACTTTGTACTGATTTAAATAATACTTGATTATATTGAAAAAGAAGAAGAAGATCTGTATTTATATAGCGCCTTTCACATAGTCACAGTGCACTTTACATGAGTTAATTGTACATTCACTCCACACTCAGTGGTGTTCAGTTTCCTGAACTGTCAGGAACGCTGTCGCGACTGAACACATCTACGCCAACAGTCCCTCTGACATAACCATGCATTCACACATACACACACATCATTCATCCTGGCCTATTGTACATGTTTTTAGTGGTAGGGGAAACCGGAGTACCCGGAGGAAACACGGGCAGAACATGCAAACTCCACACAGAAGGGGATTCCAGGTGGGAATCGAACCTTTCTAGCTGTGAAGCACATACACTAACCGCTGTGCCACCGTGCCGCCCGACTGATATTGATAATGTCCAATGTTTTCAAATCAGCACATGCTGTATGTGAAGGTTCTGGGTTCGACCCCAGACCGGGCCTTTCTGTGAGGAGTTTAATGTTCTCCCCGTGTCTGCGTGTTTCCTCCAGGTGACCCGGTTTCCCCGACCACTAAAACATGTACAATTGGCCAGAATGAGTGAGCGAGTGGTGGTGGTCGGAGGGGCCGATGGCACAGTTTGGCAGCCTTGCTTCAGTCAGTGTACCCCAGGGCCAGCTGTGGCTACAATAGTATGCCATGAATTAATAGTGACTACAGTGTGGTACTTTGAGAAACTTGGTAAAACAGGCTTGTAAAGGGCAATACCAACCATTATCATTATTATTATTGAAATATATGTGTATATGAATTTTCCCAATATGAAGAAAATGTTGCATAGAAATTATTGTTTATTTCAAGCTTGGTTGAAGTACGTTACATATACACTTAACGTACATTTAAATGATAAGTATGTGTGTATATTAAATAATACTATATATTTTCAAACTTACACTGCGAGTCCCCGTGGACTATGAGTTTATAGAAAGGGATCACACCTTTCAGGCAGTAGAGTGACCCAGACTAATTGTTTCACACATCTGTGCTACTTCCGGCCAAAAAAAAAACTTAGTATAAGGATTAAAAGCTGATATAGTTTCGTATACATTATCCATTGCCAGCGAGTTTCCCTGGTATATAAAAGTAAAGTAGACATGTGCCCACTTGTGTATACGTTTTTCTTTATGCATGCACATAGGAATTTGCATACATTTGCGCTTGTGCACGGCCAAACCCCCGTTTTTTTTCCACACTGGCCACTGGAGAAATGTGCTGGTGGTTCTGGTTGGGCGCCCCCTCACCTGTCAGCCCGTGTAGGATCATCTCATCCCAGTGGCAATTAGCCCAACAGCGGCCAGTGTAACGAGTGTCACCACGCCTCGCGGCTCTGCTTCATCAGGTGCTGCGGCGCTCATATCGGCCAGCTCGCGCGGGACCGAGAGAGGATTACCAGTGTGTGCAGAGATTTGAGAGAGATTTCACCATTTTTAGGTCGAAATCTGCCTTTTTCAATGTCATGGTAATATAGTTTTGCGCTAAAATAAGAGTGCTTGGACAAGGATAGTGCCCTTTTTAATGGGGAGAAGCAGCCATTTTCTTTTTCTGTTGTTTTGCTGGTGGTGATAGTTGGCGTCTGGCACCGGAAACGCATGTTGAAGTGAAAGTTTTACATCTTGATGGAAAGCATCTGGACGACTGAGAGAATTGCATGATGAATTTTATACCAAAAACAAATGTATCCTGTGGGAAACTTGACTCAAGCAATTTGAGGATTGTGAACAGGATTGTGACAAAAGTTCCTGTTCAAAAAGGGACAAATTATAGATGCATTTCAGGTGGAAAACATATACTTTTTATGTATATATTTATGTCTTTTTATTCATTATTTTAGTTACTCAAACATAGGCATTTGTCAGGACAAGACCAAAAAAGGAGCACAAAGAGGATAATACAGATGGTTAGAAAAAATGTGCTTATCTTTTTTTTATGATAATCTTTATATTAGCGAACAGAAATTAGTTCTGTTCGCTAATATGCTTTTATATTGCAATATATTTTATATTGCTTTTTCTCCTTTTAAATCTAATGTAAAGGACATCTCATAAACAAACACATTTCCACAAGAATCATTCGGATTTTAGCTCCACCAGGTCTCATTACAAGATTAATTGATAAAAAAAAACAAATAGAAACAACTGTCAAACCAAATAAATCATTTTTTTTTTACATTATCAGAATCCGAATAATTTTTTTAACACAGAATTTAGATTTTTTTTTAAAAAGCTATAAAACTTGAAACTATAAGGCTTTAGGGGCATGCATAAAGAATATTAAAATAAATAAGATGAAAAAATTAGAGGTAAAATATGGTAAGACGACAACAATTGACATAGAACACCAATTGGATTGGATTTACATATTGTGTAGGTGTATAAAGTGATACAGTGATAAGTGAGAGCAATCCGTTTTTTCCTGTTTTTCATTTGAACACATTTTCAAAACTCGAATGAAACTGCAGCCCAATTTTCCAACTCTTTTCCAAATTCAGCCCGATCCCCTCCACTCGCACCAAAACTCTCCCTAATCCCGCCCAGACCTACACCACACTCCCCCGTCTTCCTCAAAGAGCCTTTTAAGAGAGACGTCGGGCCGGCCCCGCTGTGCCGAGTGCCAAGGCAGTCTCGGCGCAGAACAGTGCATTACGCAGCTCGATGTCCTAATGTTCTCCCCCCTGTTTTCTCATTCCAACTGCTTTACCTGCCTCATACCGCGGCGCGCTTGTGTGTGCGAGTGTGGTAGGCGAACGGGGAGAGGAAATTTCTCCATTGCAGAGTCAGTCAGGCAGAGGACAGGGGGGGAGAGCCAGAATAAATCAGACACCCCCACCCCCCCACCTCCGGTCTCCGGTGGCCACCCGCGGCAAGGGAATTGTGCCGAAAGACGGAGCGAATGAGAGAGAGAAGAGGGGGGTGTGGGGGGTGGAGGAATGTGTCCGGCGACGGCGCGCACGCTCGGCAACTGGCTACACCGAAATAATGTCCTTTTTACAGTACGTCCCTGTCCACTCAGCCCCAGTGCGCCGCCAAGATCTACCTTCAGTCATTATGTGTCACACCATCCCACCCCTTCAATGAGCTATTCACACACACACACGCACACACACACACACACACACACACACACACACCTCCGCTGACGAATTACAATCGCCCCGCAACTGCATCGCCCCGGCAAAAACACTGTCCGATTTGCCAAATGGTCAAAGTGGCCATTATCCGGCAAAGGGGAGGGAGGCCGTATTGAGATGAGCCCGAGGAGGGGGAGCGGGATGGAATGGGATGGGGGGGGGAGGAAAGGGGGGGAGAAGGACGAAAAAGGGAAAAGTACAGGACCGGGGACGAATGATGTTGCTCGGATTTGGAAGTTGGGAAGTGCACTGAACCTGAGTCACAGGGAGAGGGGAGTGGACTGTAACATGAGAGGAGGCATTGGGGGAACAGTTACAGTGGAATGCGTTGGGAAATAACAGAAGGATCGGTCATTTATTCAAGTTGCCAAGTTGCCTAATTACAGTCATGAAGAAAAACGTTTGGGCATGCGTATATTCCAAGCAAATATTACATTTTTCTCCCCACGAACTGTATAATAGAACAGTTTATTTATCTATATGTATTGATTTAGTTAATTATTTTTATGATACAGTGTAAAGGATGGCAGTTTAATAAATAAAAAAAACAATTTGTTCTGATAATACGAAATAGTATTCATTAATTTTATACTTTGAGTCATAGTCATAGTCATAGTCATGGTCATAGTCATAGTCATAGTCATAGTCATAGTCATAGTCAACCATTCAGAAAATGTGCTTGTACAGTGTGTTTTAGTAATTGCAAATGTATAATAGAAATGCTATTGTAATTGACTTGGAAAACAAAAACAAAAAATAAAACAGAAATCCTTCATGTGCATTTATTATGCAAAGCACTGAAGTTTTTGAGATTTAGATCTAATTGAAAATAGTGCTTGACCGTGTGTCATTGCAGTTGTGTTGTCCTTCACTGCTCTTGCGGTCCCTGCACTCTGACCTGTTAGGTATGTGTTCGCTGGTATACCCTGCTCCCAGGGCTGTGTTTCATCTTAACTGAGTTTATTCAGGGCCAGAGCATTTTTCCTGCGAAAAAACAACAGGGGGAAGGCACACTGTGACTGAGAGGAAGAGTAGTCTAAAGCAGCCCACAGGACACATTTAGTAATCCTTCCAATGATGTCCAGGGCCCACTGATGGTTACCAGACCTGCGAAATACCCTGCAAACACACACCATCCATTTTTATTGTATTTGGGTCTGCGGCGTTGTATTTCCTGCGCTCTCTTAGCGCCACACACACACTGCACTCGAAAACAAAAATCCATATTATCGACCAGCCAGTGTCACCACAATTATTCTTTTGAAACAGCCATTGAAAACAAATTACATCTGCACTGCGTTTTCATCCGATTGCTCTGGGTGAGCAATGCTCAACTGCTGGGCCGGCCCTGCCTCTGCCGACCCGGAGACCCCTCCCCACGGCTTTGCTGTCTATAGCCCAGTGTGGCTAACTACTGCTCCCTTTGTGTTCACGCGGGGAGAAATATGGGGAGCATTTAAGACTAGTTAAGTTCGTCCCTTTCACTGTGTGTGCCAAAGTTAAAGGTGCGTCGCGACAATCAAATTCAAACACAAATCAAGGAGAGGAGATTATGGAGAGGGAAATGTTTGGTATGTCCCAAACCAAAACAATAAACAGATATTTTTTTTGACAATGAAAAGCTTTTTAGTTTTAGTTTAGTTATTGCATAGAAATCATGAATATATTTGTTTTTGTAAAATCCCTCAACTTTTTTTGACCATGCCTTTAAAAACAGCATAAAATAAAGATTCATATTTTGCTCAATTGGGAACATATTGAGCGAGCACACTACATGCATACAGTATTTCCCACACCGATTCTTTCTAAAAGCCATATGTACCCGCTCCTAATCACCGGAGCTACCCTCACACCACTCTTCCATCTAACTGTGTTACTCCATCTAACAGTATTAGCCCATTTCTCTGCTGCCTGTACACAAACTGCTTCCAATAGCATCACTCCTGGGGTGCCATGTGACAATGGGAGAAAACAGCAACTAATATCCAGCCAGCTCTGTTGGTAATTAATCCTGGCCTGGCTTCCCTGGGCCAAGGAGTACAAGAAAGGCTAGAAGGCAGGATCCCTTTGTTAAGCTTTGACCACACAAGTCACCTCGCTGGCCCTCCCGAAGCGGGGAAACGCCAACTTTGGAGTATTAAGAAAACCAATAGCCTTGTTGACATGAACACGGAGGCCTAACCCCCGCAGCCTCCTCATATGAAGCATTGATTTTTCTGTCCGGCAGCGGCACTAAACCCATTCATTCTCTATGGCCCAGCCCAGGACTATAGCCTGGACCATTGCGGGTTCACACACACACACACACATTTAGACAACACACACAACCTGGCTAAATTCCTTTTTCATCCGCTCAGTCTTTCCTTGGGGGGGTGGAAAGTTGAGGATCTGAGGCACACCTCCGGCTCCTATCGTATCACCATTTACCAAAATACCATAGACACACATACACAAGTGAATTAGAAAGCACAGTAGCTTCCCCCGTTGAGGCTAAACGGGAAGCCAGGTTAAAATCTCTTGCCGCAGCTCAGGGACTCCATTACTGTCGTGATACTGGATTTGTTGGAAGCAAAGACAGTAAAACAAACTGGTGTTCAAAGTAAAGACTTCAAAACAAATGACTGCAAACACAAGACCTGCCTAATTGAGGACAAATGTCAAAATAAATCATTGAAATAAAATTATGAAACCATTTGAAAGTATTAAAAGATTACTTGTATAGTCATTTTGAGGGTCGCAGCCGGTAGACATGAATACAATGATTTATTGAGGGTCACTTTTCAAGATCTTATACAGATGGTAAATAAAGGTGTCCTCCTTAAGACATCCCGACTGTCCCCACCCTTTTCATCCAAACTCACATGGTCTACTTAAAGGAACAGGCCACCGTTTTTACATACTGAAATGTGTTCTCACCTGAGCCTAGACGAGTTGAAACGTACCTGTCTGGTCTTGGTGCGTGCCCTCAGTCACGCAAAACGACCAAAGATGTTGTTAGCATTTGGCCTCTCCCAATGTATTCCTATGGCTCCAAACGGGGGTGAAGTTGGAAGCTACCACGCTTTTCTACGGGCACGTACAAAGACCAGACAGGTACGTATCAACTCGTCTAAGCTCAGGTAAGAACATATATCAGTATGGAAAAACGGTGGCCTCCTACCATTTATAATAGTAGCTTACAAATTTGCTTTTCGGCCCCTCAACTTTGATTTTTCACACTTTCAAACTTAACATCGCGCAAGGAAAAGACACTGTTTTGGCAAAGACTGCACTGGTGTTTATTTCGATGTGAAAATGGAGCGCCCTCTGCAGGCGGCAGTGTGAAATGTCGTAAAAATTGACAAAAAGACCCGCCCACTTTTGTTGTTAAAGTATTTCCTCTTTGTGAAAGCACTTCCTGTCAGCAGTGAATTCCACTGTTGTCCGTGGAAGAGTGTGAAGAAAAAGAAATGGGAATAGATGGAAAACTCACAGAAAAGCTCAAAGGAAATAAGATCAGAGGGATAAGATAAGAGTGTATTGATCTCACAATGGAGACATTCACTTGTTCCATCAACCTCACTTGTTAGCCTCGCCTCTGGACTATAACAGACATGATGATGTGTAAAGTGACCTCTGATTATGTTATGCTTGCGGACATATTGACTCAGTGGTATGTCTGAAATGTCCAAAAACAGAAATCAAACCCAAAGTCAGCTCAAGTTAAACCTACTACTACTGTCTGGCCATGAACACAAGATGGCCGCACCCATCGCCACTTCCTGATTAAGGTGAATACAAGCAGTCATTTTCAGTCAGTGTGGCTTTTGTGCACAACTGTTCTGAATAGGTCCAGCCATTTTTAGTACCTATACTTTCCCCTTTTATATCACTAACATTGTTTACTTACTTTCATTGTCTCCCCTCTAGACTTTTCTCACTTCCCCGTCGAGAGATTGTCCCGGGTAGCGCATGTCCTATTATCCCATATGGCTGTAAAACACATTATCCCGATGGCCAGAGTTTACCATCAGTCACCTCTGTTTGGGCAGAACTTTTCAGCCTCTTTCTGTTGTCACTCTAATTTCCTCATTCCATTCTCTTCCAGCATCGCCATCTTTCTCTCACTGGCCCGGAGAATGTTGATTATCCGTCTTGCTCTAAGCTCCATTAACCGGACCACACAAACATGGCCGAACGACATAAAGCGGCGCCAAAAAATGTGTTCCAGCGCCGTTATCTGACATGATCGGAATGGGGCCCGCCGCAAAGAGGCAAATTCATAAACTGTGGGGGGAATAGTGGCAGAACTATCATTTGCTCAATTAGCAGGAGCACATTAGTAAGAGCGCAATATCGCAAGTGCAGAGCTGGCATGGCTTCCTTCAGGACACGCTGCGAGACATCCAGGCATTAGCATAGGGCCAGCTAACGAAGAGGGAAAAGGAAGGGGAAGGAAAAGAGCAGCAGATTTCAAAAAAGCGCCGGTCGGACCCGGTGTCGTTAAACATTCATGGGGGTCTTTACAATGTGGGGTTGCTTTGTTTAAGATGTTTTTTTTGGAGAGACGTATCTCAGCGATGTTGTGTTTTCTTTTATAAAAACTGAAAGGGGTATCAGGTTGATTGACAATGATTTTTTTTTGGGGGGGGGGGGTCGGGGTCGTCATATCATGTCATATCATGTCACATCATGTCACATCATTGTTATTTTATTGTAGCAAGTGTCTGCTATTATATCAGTGTCATTGTTTGTTTTATTTCTTTGTTTTTTTTTAAAGAATTATATAGGCCACATGTGTCAAGGTCAAGGCCCACGGGCCACATGCGGCCCACAAGATGATTTAATGTGGCCCTTTGAGGAGCATGAAGTCCTGAGCTTGTCAAAAAAAAGCTATTCTCTAGCCCATTCCTGTGCGGAGTTATGGATTTTTTAAAGAAATAGCCAGTTTGCTCACTCTAGCCACTAGGGGGCAGCTTACATTAAAACAAGGAAAGAATTCCACACGTGTCCAGCAGAGGGCACTGACATAATAAGAGATCAGGATATAAACAGCATATTTTAGCCATGTGGTAAATGGTCAGTCTTTACATGGCATCTGAGAGTAAGTTAGTCCCAGGGAAAGATATACACAGAAAATAAATATCCAAAATGAAAAACAAATTAGTCTGGAGTTGCACTCTTTCATCATTCATTATTTTTTTACTCTTAGACTTCTCAAGAAGAATTACAATGTGAAATAAAAACATCATTGTTCTATATGTGTGTTATATGGTCATGACAATGCTTCTGTCTTTTTAAAAAAAAATGTATGGAGATTGTACCACCGGTGTGGGGTTTACTGAGACTATTGAGCTCCATACGCTCTTTCATTTGATTGGCAGCAGGATTTAAATGCTAGATATTTTATATTTTGTATTGTTTTGTGCTGGTGTTCACCCATACAAACATGGGTTCAAAGTTCCCCTTGCTTTGAGAGTTTATAGTGGTAGTGGCTCGACAGATTGGCAAGGAAGTTTGTCAAGATTTATTTTTTCTCCCATTTGATGACTAGTGATACATCCAAAGGGTATAAAAAGACACTGCAACACAAAAACAAAAAAAGTTATACGTTCGACAGTTCTATCCTCGATGAATTCCACCTCCTACTTCAAGCCGTGCATCATGTTAGGTCCTGGCCAGAAGACTGCTTTGGGAACCCACGACAAACAAAAGCAACATGGACATAATTTCATGATATTAGTGCCCTCTTTGTTCCCTATGCACAAAGCGTGGGCTGCAGGAATAATCTGGAGATAGGGACAGTGTTTGGGAAAAGGGCGGCAATAGTTGCTGCCCTGGGATATTTATTCCTCGGAAGATATTGTGTGATCTCGCCTTAACTTTGACAGAGAATCCGCGGATACTGAGGGGAAAAACAGGAATGGTAATCGCACAATGCTTGAGGGAAATACATGCGCCATTACGGGGGAGACTTTTCTCTTTGTAGGAACCTGAAAGGAAACAAGCATTGCACTTTAAGTAAACAGGGCATGTTCATACTAGTGAGACCATGGGAGCGATGCGTTAAGGGAGCTTAATCTGTAACGCTGGGGGGATAGACATTGTACAAGCGCTCACCAGACGTTTCATTCATTGCGGCGAGGGTACAGCTCCGATATCACATTATGGGGGGGGGGAAGAGAAAAAAAAAAGATTTGGCATTAAACTCATTCTGTGAACATGCAACTCATGTGATTTACAACAGGGCATTACACACTCGGATCAGGTTTTCATCAATACCCCAGAGTGGAGGTGTACGGGGGGGATTTACTCTTGCAGTAATCAAGCCAGCAGCAATGTGGTGACTTGGGTTGGATGGAGGTTGTATGTACGTGTTGGGTGGGTTTCCACAAAGACAAAAACCTGCAAAATAGATGCATCCCAAAAATGTGGTTCAATCTTTTTGCATTTCTTTGATTGCTGTTTATGTATGCTTTTTTTATTACATGCTTGTATACAGCTATTACAGTAAAGTGAACATTCAAAGTCTGATCACATATTATGTTCTGCAATGGGGTAGGAACAAGCATTGAAACAGACAGAAGAGACAGTGAGTCCAGCAATGACACAGTGTGGGTGGTGACAGATGACCACATCACAGCATCGACTCTTCATACACTCAATAACCACAGACAGGGGCAAAGAGTGCAGGTAGAATGTTAGCCTCAAAGAAAGATGCTATGGAGTTGGCTCAAACCGTGTCTGGTTTCTCCTTATGAACTGAATCCATGCAATAATAACATGCTGTATGAGGGGGGCCCTGGTCCTGCAGTGACAACGAAGCATGGGGGGGTCAAATGCAGAGACACATTTCCCAAATGAGGAACTCGAGCAAGATTTGCATTGCACTTTGCATGCATGCTACAAAATATATTATTTGATATTTGATGTAGCATATGATGGCGATGATGCTTCTTCAGCACTTGACTGATTGCCATTACAGAATATGAATGATATTCATGTTTTACCCCACTGTGGCATTAGCGTTGCTCACTCCTGAGAGTCAGCAAACTGCTCCAACACAAACAGCCTTCTGACTGAAATGCAATTTCCATTCCCTTTCCCGTCTTTTCTCTTATATTCTCACTCTCCTTTTTCTGACGGGCCACTGAACCCTTGGTTGGCTGTGTATGCACCAGCAAACATGCTGATACGATCTTAAAGGTCATGTTCTTTTCACGTTGACAGAGGCCTTCCAAAACTTTGACGAGGGGGTCCCTCTAAAGGATAGTGTGTTACACAGTGGTAACAGCAGCAGCGCTCGACAGTGCAGCCAAACTGCCGCTGATTAATGTTCTACATCAGCAGCCCTTTTCCCATTCAGAGTGCATTTCCGGGGGTAGTCATGCTGATCCAGGACGGCCCATCAGCCACGGCACTCTCTCTTCCCTTGTGGTATTCTTCCTGAGGTTACAAGATAAACTGATTATCACTAATCAGCTGCAGTTGCATTGACTCCTGGGTTTTGCTCCAGAAGCCTCTTATATAATGTGAACTAGCAGCAAAGTAGATGCAACGAAAATTATGCAGATCTACATGAATTGGTTTGCACAGACAGAAATTTCTCAAAATCTAAAGCACCAAAATCAGGGAACCATTATTGTTTTAGGAAGAATTTGGTTTCCTAAATATAGAGTTTGTCTCTTCTACTGATCATTAGTCTGGCCAGGTATTGCAATCCTAATAAAAATGTGTTTTGTCATTCTAGACTAAAGTTGAATGGGAAGTGGAGCAACAAATAGTCGGATTGCTTAATTTTTCTGTCTGTCTAAAGAGAAATACCTGATATTGGTTTATTAAAGCACTCCTAAATGCAGGTGGCATGTTAAACCCAACTTCTTTCTTCGAAGTTTTGTCTGTAAATTGCAGTCTACGGACAGTAAGCTATGGTGGTAATGCGTACCACTTTGTAAATGAGACTGTTGATGCTGGACTACTGTGGACAGCTCCTCTTGCTTGCCATGTTTTTAAAAGGCAGCCATAATGGCCAGTGAGGACAGCCTTAAGAGCGGCTGGCAGCTTGAAGCCTGACGCACCCAAAGGTCATTGATCCCCCCTCTCCTCAGTGCGTGCTCATGCTCTCTCTTTTTAAACAATTCGTCCAGATTTTGGCATTTTGTGAACACACACAGGACAGCTCACCGACAAGCCGACCTTGACAGCGAATTGGATAAATAAACCTTCAATTTAGCCGGCTCTCCTCCTCTGTTGCCGGCGCTGCTCCCCAGCTCAGGCAGAGAGTCCCAGCGGGAGACTTCACCTATCCATATCGTTCAGCCCACGCTCGGCTCCACTCAGCGCGCCTTCCCTTCCCCTCTCGCTGCCTGTCTACCAGAGCTGCCCTCAGTGCAGTGACAAACACGGCCTAAAGATAAGCTAACAGCCCCCTTGCGCTCCAGTCAAAGTCAATCCTCGCGCCGCGTCGGAAATTTAATGCCAATTCTGTCTCTCAACGCCGTCCATCCCATTTCCGCTCTCCCCGCCGCCCAAGTCTGCCCTCGCCTCTGTCAAAAGTCCCAGGCAAACACACACTTGGGTTCCTATCAGATGGGGTTTGCCATCTCCAGGGAGAGGCAGCCAGTGAGAGCACTACTCCATAACGGGTAATGACATGGCATTTAATGATACTGTCCAAAATGATCGGGCGCTGCGTCGACAGCTGCGGCTGCTCTGCATGGAGGCCGCACAGCCGTGGAGAGCCAGATAAGCATGGCTGGGCCCACATTACCGTGCCTGTGTGGGTATGAGGCTCGTGAACACGGCACAGGCAATACTGTATCGCTCACTCCTCCGGTCGCCTGATAGGATGTGACACACAGCGCTCCGGCAAACGGCCATCACGTCTGCCATGACTTCTCCGTTCACAGTCTCTTCCAGGGAATTCTCAAATTCCATACACTTCCACAGTGTAGCATCAGAGAGGACTGTGTGTTTTTAAGGGAATCTTGCATACACTGCCCTATTCAAAATGAAGGCGCCTTCAACTAACTGTTAAGATTTGGGGTTGCTGCAGTTGGTCAGATATAGTTCAGCAACGCTATGAGCCCCAAGAATGAGATCAGCCGACTACCTGAAGATCCTGACTGAACATGTTATTCCATCAATGGATTTCTTCTTCCCTGATGGCATATTCTAAGATGACAATGTCAGGATACATTGGTTCACATTGTGTGAGTGGTTCAGGGAGCAAGAGGCATCATTTTCTCACATGATGTCCAGATCTTAACCCCATTGAGAATCTTTGGGATGTGCTGGAGAAGGCTTTGCTACCATCGTCAATGTTGATGAAAAATGATGCAATACTGGACTTTCTGACATTGCAGAAGCTTACTGAATTCTGCAATCAAAGCTAAAACTGTTTCCTTTATGTATGACTAATGTATGCAGCTGACAAACTGAATTTCCTTTGCGGTCAATAACGTATATATTGTATCTTAATAGTAGGCAGTCCAACAAAATATCTGTAGCAACTTTTTTGGGTCAGGCAGTGTATAACATTGTATGGTGACTGGCACAGTTAACCACAGTTTTAGTCCATCATTACTTCTTTAAATTGGACATATGTCATGCAATATTGACTTAATTTAGGTATTTAACCATAGTTATAATGTGGTTCCCTCGTAGTACAATTATGCGCCATTCATACAAAACCTGGTCACTTCACCTGTTCACTGGATGAGAGTTGAGTTTTTCCAATGCGTTTGTTTTGTGCATATCAATAAATGAATAGACACTTCCTGCTACACCTCAACCAACCACTATCCGCCAAGTGTGTCCGATATTTTATACATTTTGCCATAACTGCAACATATTCGACAATTTGAGTCATCCAATCCTTTAACACTGATAGAGATTCAAAGATTTTGACTTTCTCCATGCACTGAAACTTGAGTGCTTATCCGCGGCACTTTCCGAAGCAGGCGTGTGTGTGTCCAATATCACTGCTGTATATGCGATCGCGTCAGCCTCTCGCCGCTCCGTGACAGCCGTAATGACACCTCGGGGCGAAAGTAAAACACTACCTGCAGCTAAGGCCCGTCTGGCTGTGATAATGAGTGGCTTGCTCCGAGTGCTCTGACAGACTGAAGAGAGACCCATGTAGGCAACTCCATCACGTAATTATATTGAACCTACAACGCCAGGTAATAAGTGTTTAGGTGGAGAGCTAACAGGTACCTTTCCACACTTCAGACGGCTGTATAGTGCGCCATGTTAAGTGCAGCTTTCTTAAACGAGAATGCTCTTCCACATTGTAGGACATACTGTGATCACATCAATAATACAGCGCAGTGTTTGTTTGTTTTCTGCTTAAGTGGCAGTGAATGCTGCCTTTAAAAAGCCCCCATGATCCACGGGGTTAATTTAAAAGATGCCAAGTATTGTAATTTATGTACTGTACAGCAACAAGAAGTCTTTAAAGGCCAAGAACCTGAAATGTTAAGGCTTTTGATATCAAAGGCTAGTGTACAGTGATTTGCATATTGATCATAGAGGAGATTTTCAAAGATCATCGTCTGGACTGGATTGACTGAGTCGATCATCTTGCTCATGTAGTCAAATGAAGCTACTCGTCAGGAGTGCCATTGTCCCACCTACTTCTTGTTTACAGTTTTACTGATTAGAATAATCTCTATAATCTTTGTGTTCAAGGCCATCAATGGTCTGGCCCCGGCTTACCTCGCCGAATTAGTAACGAACTACCAACCAGCCAGAGCTCTGTGCTCCTCTGAACACACCTCCCTGGTCACTCCCAAGTTCAAATACAAAAAGTTTGGAGGCCGGTCATTTGCTGTCCAAGGCCAAAAGATGTGGATCGCACTTCCGGTACAGCTTCAAAGCATCACTGAGTTGAGTGTTTTTAAGTCACAGATGAAGACACATCTATTCATTCAAGCTTTCAATACATAGCCACTGACTCAACTACACAAATAACATTTGATTGATTTGATTGAATCTTCAGTCATGTCAGTCCAGTAGTGCATATTTGAACATGTATGCTAAGATGGAATATTCCTGGACAACTGAGAGCCTAAACAAACATATTGCATATTGATATTTCATGGTTGGTACTCATGAGGCATATTTGTCAACACATTTAGATCCAAGACACAGAAAGCTGCGTTGAATTCTCAAGTTTCTTACAGTATTTCAGATGTCCGTATGTCACAGCTGTTGTGTTTACAGATGTCTTACTTCTTCATGTTTGAAAAAGGTAGTTATTTGGGGAGCTCACTAACTGCGATGATGTTTGTATTTTTACACAGGAAGCAAATTTGAGATGACCTGCAAAGAAAAAAAAAAACAGCCTGCTGTTGTCTCTGAGAATCGCCATTCCTCTGTGCTTCATTGATCAGAAGGCCTTATGTAAATACTAGCATTAAGTAGATTTGTGTTGCGGCGTCTGAGCGAAAGTGCACCTCTAGTGTATAGGACCCGGAGGGCAGCCCTGGGGCAAGCCTCCGGCCTCTGTTCTGACACAGACAGCTGCAAGACACTCCAAGACTCTCCCCTGCAGCCAAGCTATCAAAACACAGAGACACCGCATAAAGAAAGCGCGCTAACCTTCTCAAAAATCATGCATGACGTTACCAACAATTACAGAGATACCACGAAACTGCAGCGATCTTCGGCTTTACAAGGACAAAGATTCGCACATACTTTCAGAGCGCAGATGATTTTAAATAAGGAAGTGACAGTTCGAGGCTTTTTCTTATATTATATGTATGTGATTGCGTCAATGACTGCAAATGCTGAGCTAAAATAATTGTACTTTCTGCTTAGTTACAAGGTTCTTGTGCAGAGGACTTTCTGTCTTCTTTCAACTAGCTAGTGTTCATTAGGGAAGATAATCTTATTCATTGCGCTTTTCACATGACACAAGTCAAACAAAGTGTGAATACTGATCTGAAATGGATCCTAAAGATTCAGAAGGTACAGAATCCCCATACAACTGTGACTTTACAGTATTGTATGACCACACTGGTTACCCATATCCAGATCTTGGTGAAAGTGCTATAAGCCTGCTGCTTAGCTTTTCTTGCTCGCCCACATCTATTGGTATTTCAACAACACTTGCCCCAGCATCCTCTCCCTCTGCCTGATGTTTATATCAGGAGGCCAAATAACTGCGGCAGGATTGTATTAAGAATGCAAGCGGCTGGCCTGGAGCATCGCAAATCGGTTCAGCATTGTACTCTCTTTCTCTCTCCCGCTGTCTGCCATCACTCACCGGGCCGAGCGGATATTTTACAGCCTGAATTACTGGGTGGCTGACACAAATGAGCGGGGCCTGGGAACCTGCAGTAAGTTAATTGCGGTGTTGGCCCCTTGCTCTTGTAGCAGGAGCGGCACTTTTACTGCACCCTGTGCTGCTGTTACGCCATGCACAGTAGCCTTCTGATGTTTGTGTTTGTGTGTGCGGGTTTATCGAGCCGGAAAAATATGGCTTATTATGTGAAGAGACCGGACTGGGCTGGACACCTCCCCAAGGAGCCCGGTTGAGGATTTTGGACTGTCTTAAGAAGAAGCTGGCTTAGAGACCTCTGACCCTGCAGCTTTGTCGATATAATAGTGCACAAATCCATGTAATTTAGTGGGATTTGGCAGAAGCATGTATTGGGATGTGTAACTGTGGGCGTTAGCGTTACTCTTTCGATACATTAGGCTTTTACAGTGTGTTTTAACAATCGTAAGTCTAATTATTCTAATACATACAGTGTTATTTCTAGACTATAAGGTGTTTACTGCACACTGGAGTGGGGTAGCCGGATGCCCTCCCGTGCTAAAGCTAACATGGTTTCAAGTGCAAAACAAATGTGTTTAAGTCTCTCAACGCTGAAATAGGAGGGTTCAGCGATGCGCGGGAATCAAACGCCAGCATAAAGCGGTTCACCAGTTTATAACACACTTTAAAGCTGGATACCTGATTTTTTGGTGTTGTAGAATACATTTATTTTTGACACCTCAGAGTAAGTTGTAAACACAGCAAAACACAGACATTGTTGTGTTGTCCTCACCTAAAGTTTTACTGAGTAATGGATGATAGAAGTCTAATCCAAATGAGTGGAATTTATCTTGGGGTTGGCCGCTCCTGCTTCACTTTCTCACCACTCATTGCTGTATATGGGTGTGAAATGTGCAGATAATTACATTCTTTGAACAATTTGAATACACAGGAGGGACTGTGAGAGCTAGAAAGAAGTGTGGGCCATAACAAAAAATGTCACTCTTTGAACAGGAAAAATCAGGTACCCCAGCTTTAATAAAAGTAAATGTACCTGTAGGCCACCGTTGTCTTGGTAAAACAGACCGTTCAAATGCGCTTGGAACAGCGTGGATAGCTGTGGCTGATAGACCAGTGCGGCCTAGATATGTAAAAAAAAACTAAAAACTTAATAAATATTGTTGGTGCAGCTTATATTCAAGGCAAGGCATGTTTATTTATACTGCACTCAGGTAGTCAATAGTCTGGAATTTACGGCAATTCAATCACTTGTACTTTCAATTGGAGATTGTTTTCTGATTACTATGAAGGTACATCATGTGTAAAATAGTGACCTGACTGTTTTTTTTGTTCTTGTAGCTGACAAAATGTATATTTGCCACTATCGAGTATATTGTACATCCAGGAACTTCAGAACAAAACGGATTGTCACGTGCTGTTCGCAAAAAAGACTACACATTGTACAGATCACTAACGCAATAGGATAAGTCCGAATCAATCAACATGTTTGTTCATTAGTATGTGTTTGTAACGTGTGTATATAACTATTTAATGTGAGGAAAAACAAACAAACAAAAAACACGGTTATTCAGGAAAAAATGTTCAGGCTTTTCTGTTTGTCTGCGCAAGTTCTGGGTGCTCCACCACACTAACACGAAAAACATGCAAAATAGTATCCCCTCTGGCTCCAGTACTGTACTCTCATGAAATAGAGATTGTAAGACTTTCCTGGTTAAATAAAGGAATTGAAACTAATTTACAAATATAAATATACACTGTGCATTAACAGGGACATTAAAAAAGATTCTGACCTAACTGCCACACTGTCTTTATATCTTGTCCTATAGCCACACTATCCATATAGACTTTTTATGCAATGGCCATTAAAAGAGCCCGAATAACAATGAGCCCTCTGTTGTGCTAATGTCCTGTAAAAGTGAATAATGAAAATGTAATGCGGATACGACATACAGATGTGTCCCGTCTTCCTCTGCCTTCTCTCTTCCCTCCTGTCTGTGCTCGCTATAGTTCAGCTTTGGCTCAGTTTGTGTGCCCCTTTTCTTAATTGGCACTAAAGATGCCCTGGGCCCCTACCCCACACACATACACACACACACACACACACACACACACACATCGCGGGGACTGTACGGCTAGGTGGCAGCGGAGAGTGGCTGACGCGCGGAAAATTAGCGTCGGCTTGCGGAGAAAGAGGAGCGAGAAAGCCTCTGAAGCGGTCCTGTGTGAGATGAAAAGTGCAATGATAGCAAATATTCTGCTCTTAATTACTGCCTGTTTACTCTGCCCCCCCCCGAAACCACCCCCATCAGCCTGGAAGCACACCACAATGCTCCCCCCCCCCCCCCCCCTCAACTCACCCCTGGTTTTAACTCTCTCACCCCCTCGTTTCCTGCTCCTCCCCCAGGCACCTGCACCAGAATAGATCCGATAGGAAAGGAATACTGACTTTATGCATCTGTGTTTTGATTATGCGGACTGCAAAGGTCTGCCGCCTTCAATAGGATCATAGGAGACCCTAATTGAAAGACTTTTCTTCCCTATGACGAAATTCGATCCTTCAAGTGCTGCTAGGCAATCCGCTAATTGCAATGAGGGACCCCCGCAGGGATGCATTACCAAAAGTTGACCAGGATCTTGTCTGGGGAACCCGGCTGGAAGTTTAGTTTTGCTGTAGATGTTTTCAAGTTGATGGTGGAACTTCAAATAACTAACCCAGGAGAAAGCAGTTCCAATACCACCACCAGCTCCACTTAAGTAAATGCCCTGGGTGTGCAACAAATGTAGGAATATAGCGTAGCAGATATTTTCAAATAGCATTGACAAGAGTGGATTTGTTGAATTGAGGACTATATGCACAATATGCACAAGCGAGAGGTCTGTCTAAACTCTGACTATTCCTGAGTAGTTAGGACGGCCATAATCCCACCTACAGTATTGCACAACTTGTTTTTGAGTCTTACATTTACACAACCAAGAGCAAGAAGAGGCTTCTGAAGATAGAAGTGTGACATCCTCAACTCAAACAACCCAGTCCAGTCATTACGACATTTGAAACTCTTTATTTTATTACAATGGGTAATTCCATTTGGAAACTAGGAGACAGTGTTTTTTTTTTCAATTACAAACCATGAGAGAAGAAGCCCCCTCCTGGAACCGCCACCTTAACGTGGTGAAGGGGTTTGAGCACCCGAATGATCCTAGGAGCCATCCATCGAAGGTCCTGGGTGACCTTGGATGGATGGATGGATGGATGGATGGATGGATGGATGGATGGATGGATGGATGGATGGATGGATGGGTTTGGATGGATGGATGGATGGATGGATGGATGGATGGATGGATGGATGGATGGATGGATGGATGGATGGATGGATGGATGGATGGATGGATGGATGGAAGAAGCTAGGAAATTAAAATGTTAGATGTGGTCACATTTGTAGCATCTCAATTCTTCAGGGACATGTTTATAGGCACGTTTCACTTTTCAGGCTCACTGTCACAGAAATGCTTAAACACTTGCCTGAAAGTTCATGAAATTGATACAAATGCTTTATAATTAGATGCATCAGGTTTATACTAAAGTAGGACAAATTTCGTTCCACTACAAAAGTGCAACCATTTAACTCCCTTTACCTTTACCTTACCTAATGCGCATTTAAAAAATCCAAATACATCAAGAATGCTTGGTCTCTGGGGGACAGGCTAATCTCACAACAACACCAGGTAGAATATTGATTCAGCCCTGCATGTGTACATACATATAATGAGAGAATCTGATTCCCTTCTACACACACACACACACACACACGTCATCAAAGCTACAGTGTCTTATGTGATATATAATGTCCACATTGTTGTTGTTCCCAGAAAGACCTTGATGACTTTTAAATTCTTTAGATCTGAGGAATTGAGATGAAGAAGTTTGGAAATCTTTGAAATCAAGCACCAGTTAAGTTCATAATGTTTTGTCGGAGATCATGTCACCAAACAAGACTCCAGATACATTGTCAACGTGTTTCCAGAGTTACGACCTCAAACAAGGTGATTAGCAATAAAAATGATGGAGGAGAACGTCAGATGGCTATTTTTTCCCCTCTGTGGACACATGCGTTGACTCGTGGTTATTTGTGCGTCGCTGATCTATATTCCACATGTTTTCTCGCTATCATTTCCCGATGAGTCCGCTCTGATTGGACTTCCTCTTCCTGCTCCACGGGAAACATCCAACGACTTTCACATACGCCACATGATGGATGGGACGAATCGCATTGTGTCGGCTGTCTTTCATGGAAGTTATAAATCTTAACTGTCCACCGTCTCCGTGGATAAGTCCCGTTTGTTATTCACGTCCAACTCCTTTTGAGACTATGTGCAAGTCCAAAATAAGCGAGGGAAACAATCAAGTTATTTTTGTGTACGCCACATATTAAAAAGGTTCATGAAAATATGTTAATAACAGAGTAGGGATCATGATTAGAGAAGTAGTTTAATGTAAGAGGATGGGATTTTCAACTTGCCAACAACACAGCAATGAAGAAAAATATGAGCAATGCTGCTACTTTTTTTTTTTTTTTAACTAATATCAAATTGTTTACTATTATTGGACTTAGACATTGCTACCCATGTTTAGCGACTGTGATTGGCTAAAACAATGATCCCTTGAGCGATTCAGCAACAAACTCTCCACTGAAAGTATCCACTTTTCTCACAGTTTTGTGTCTTTTAAAATGTATATTGCTCCTCTAAATATTCTTTAAAGGAACAGGCCACAGTTTTTCCAGAGATATGTTCTTACTTGAGCTTGGACGAGTTGATACGTACCTGTCTGGTCTGTGTGCGTGCCCGTGGAAGAGCTTGGTAGCTTCTAACTTCACACAACCATTTGGAGCTATAGGAATATACTGGGAGAGGCCAAATGCTAACATCATCTTTGGTTGTTTTGCGTGACTGAAGGCACACACAAAGACCAGACAGGTACGTATCGTCTAAGCTCAGGTAAGAACGTATGGAAAAACTGTGGCCTGTTCCTTTAAACAATCTGGCTTTTGCTTGGTTGCTTTTCCTTTGCACTTGCACATCACCCACTTCCAGCTTCTTACCTCTTCTCTGCTTTCTTTTGTTACATACCAAATGTCTTATTTACATGACCTGACCAAAAAAAATAAAGGTCACACACACTGATATTTCTTGTTAAACCGCCTTTAACTTTGATTACAGCCCGCATTCGCTGTGGCATTGTTTCGATAAGCCTCAGTAATGTCAAAAGATCCAGGGTTGCATTCATTTTTCACCAAGATCTTGCATTGATGATGGAAGAGTGTGACCACTGTACAAAAGTCTTCTCCAGCACATCCCAAAGATTCTCTATGGGGTCAATCTCTTACCCCCCACTTTGACCAAGCACATTTTCCACCTGCAATAGCCCCAGTTCATAACTGTTAAATCCAGATGGACACTTTTTTGTTTATCAAGCAGAGTAAAAATCTTTTGCAAGTGTGGAAAACAAACCAAACTCTTTGTCCCCTCTACCTCTGCAAACAGTACTGCAGACCCAGGCGTGGTCACAAAGCTTCCCTCTCCCGTTTTGATGGCAGGGGGGTGGGAAGGGGTCAGACGTATCCCCCGGTCCCTGTGGTGAGTGCGGTGCTGTATTAAAACCATATTTCGAATTACACTTGGCAGATTCATGGCGTGTCTTTAAACAATATGAACTACGTGTTAAGAAATAAATTGCTTACACCACTAGAATTCTTACAGAGGCACTTCAATCCAGACCCCCAAGACCATCTCCATCATTATTTGTGGCACTTTTTTTCCCCCTACCCCGCCGGTGCAGGCCGACCAGACGTGGGTGCTGATTGTAATAAAACACAGGGAGGAGAGGGGTGAGTTAGGGACCATTTAGAGGCTGCGATGACAGTGGTCTGTGCCAGGACATTTAACGGTCATTTAGTTTTTCACTTGAGTTATTGTCTAAGATGAATAAAGGAAAAATCCATCTAAGGCAACATCAATTAAGTATGGATCATAAGGTACTAGTTTAGATTAGATTAGTGTGGTTACAGGGAACACAGAGGCTGCAAAGTATCCACAAAATGCATTTGAATTTGAAAGTAGACTCCTTCACCAGTTGTGCAATTCGGTGAGAAAGGATTAATGGATGGAGTTGTGAGAGCTTTAATTTGGCTATCGAACTCAAAGGCCGCTATACTGTAGATAGGATTGTCAAAATACTCTGAAATAAATCTTGAATCTTTACTAGATACTCAACTCAACAGGTATTAATTGGTTTTAATACCACGGTCAGTGAGAACTCCAAGGCTAACTGGCGTGTGTTATTTTTGTATAACTGCACACGTAGTCCGGTAGTTAAATCCCTGGGATAGATACAGACGTCATCTCTGGATTCGCCCATATTTGGTCATGTTTGAAAACAGTTAAGGGGGAAAACAATTTGGACAAAAATTGAAACTAAATTTTCTCTAATTATTCAAAAATTACTTTAACAAATGAATTATGAATATTGTTTTCTACTAAATAAAGATACAAAGACATGGAGAGGAGAAAAGTGGTTCAACAGCCCCTAATTACATAAATAACGGAGAATGCTAACATGACGGCAATGCTAACGTTAGCTAGCGCAAGCTACGACAGCCGTTTTTCCGCTTCTACTGAACAATCTGCTGTGAATAAACATCCATATGGGACCAATTTACACTTGACTTTATTTGTATATGATAAATAAGTTTCTATTTTGCCAGAAAATGGGAAGTAGAGGAGAGAAGGCAGCTAGGTTAGCCTACTGTTAATGAGCTTTCCATTTCTACTGAAAACGGTTAAGACACTATTTGTTATTTTCAGACCAACATAAAAGAATCCTGGATAAGTAAAGTCAAATATAAAGATTTCAGTTTGTGGGACCAAGGTATAAGCGGACTCCACCGCAGCTGTTTCGACACCAATTGAGCTTCAGGTAGCTAGCTAGCTAGCTTCAGATTAGCTAGATTAAACAACTTGCACAGCCGTGCATTAGACGGTTATAATGCACTTTGCTGCGCGCCGTGGTGTTCTTGACTCCGTTGTTTAATCCTTACTTTACAAAGGGTTGAAATGGCTACGCAGTACGACCCAAAGAGGGACAGGTTTCTGTACAGTACAAATTATTTATCCAATTACAACAAAATATAAGTAAGTGCTGGTCCGATGAAATGCGGCTTCATTATATGTCACTCGATATGACCAACCCTGAATCTTGTGTCTTCCAATGACTTTTTTTTAATGTAGCACATTTCTATAAATTCTTCAAAACCAAGGCCGTTCTATCTTTGACTGGTCTTTACATATCCTTTGTGTCAAACCAATCCCACATTCAGATTCCACATTTTTAAATCGGGTAATGATGATGATACCCACACAAGGGGGCAGTGGCAGTGGGTTCTCCATTCTTCACTGCCAAAATTAAACAAGCTTAGATCACCAGCCGCTGTACTGTAAGTCATACCCACCACTCTCCCATAGATATGCCTGTCTGTCTAATAACTATGCCTGTCTCCACCCACTCCCTAACAAGCTTTGAGTGATGTCACGCACCATACAACACCCCCAGCCAATGTCCCATGGATTTTTACACGCGTCTTTTTATCCTAAATCCCGCACCAGTTGTGTTGTACTGGCTGTCAGACCACCACAACAGCGCCTGTCTTCAGTTGTTTGTTCAGACCGCGTTGTCAATGGCAGAGTGGAGGCTCGTATCGTCAGGACCGTGGTTATTCTTTTCTTTAGATGCAGGATAAAAAATGAATTTGCCAAGAGAGAGTGGTGGCCTTCAATGTGGATTGTTGAAAGAATCGTGTTTTGAAAATGTCTTTCTGGAGAGGTTGTCAGAATGAATCGTTCATGCGAGGGTTTGCTCAATATGACATCAATGGATAATCTGGCTACTGTTGTAAATCAACAAACTAATCCGTGTCTTTCACATGTTAAGTTGTTCAAATAATTTCACTTGAATGTAAAATAAATACTCGCCTATTGTACATGTTTAGGTAGGGGAAACTGGAGAGCCCGGAGGAAATCTACGCAGACACAGGGGCAACATACAAACACTACACAGAAAGGCTCTGTCCGGCCAGGGATCGACCCCGGGACCGTCTAGCTGTGACGCACGAGTGCTAACTGCTGCGCTACCAGGCCGCTTTACTGTAGCTTGTATGAAACCTGTTGTTGTGATATGGGTTTTACACAGTGGCCGAGGAAAGCACTTTTCTTTGGTCTTTGGTTCTTTGCTGCAATACCACCCCCAGGTGGCCAGGGGCGACTTCCTAAAAAGTGCTGTGACCCATGTGACACCCAACGCTGGGCATACTTTCAACCATGCTGGTTTTTGTGCTGTAGAGTTAAAAGGTTCAAGCCTGACTCTTTGATTGACAAGCCCTGGAGCACTGTGGAGGCTTGCTGCTGCTAGCTTCATACCTTTTTGGCCCTTTTTGGAGGAGATTGAGCAGCCATCATGGATTCTTTCTCGAATGGAGTAATTAATGTAGATTGGGAGGCGTGAGCACAAGAGGTATAATGTTAAGTCTATGGTTTTGCAAAATAAGTGGATTGATTGATATAACATTGAGAGATGAAAAAGAACATGGTTATTTTGACAATCAGAGCAGTGCTTGAATCACTCACACGCCGCCGCACAATGGTACTGAACCCTTTTGTTGTTTTCTAGGCAGTTAAGAACCACTGTTTTAGAGAAAACTACAGTGGAGATACCAAAATGGTTGCCAGAGATGTCACTTTTGTGTGTTTAAATTATATAAAGTACATATTATAGGAAGTTTTTATATCTGGTAATGATTTTCTCTTAGTTTAGTTACACTTTTCATGTATTTGTGATTGCAATATTTTATACTTTATGACGGTATCAAGGGGGGGACATAACATAAGTCTCTCATGAGGTCAGTCTTGCTCACAATACAAACGTGTGTTCTGATCGATGTCAGAAGTTTGGCATTGGAGTGACATTAAAATGTATCTGTTGAACAATCCCTACTTTATTTGTAATACAAGCCTTTGGATTCCAGAAACCCTTAGCCCAATGATCTTAAAACTGTTGTTCATGCAGTTCCACAGGTGGTATTTGGGTTTCTTCTGGTGGTGAACTCATTTAATTGATGCTTTCACAATGTATATAAGTTTTGTCATAGGCTTGGTGGTACTTGTAAGGTAAAATGTCTAATGAGGTGGTGCTCGGACGATCAAATATTGAATGAGGAAGTGCTTGAGGTGAAATGTTTGAGAACCGTTGCCCTACAGTAATCTTTGTTTCAAGTCAAAAGAGACAGCTAGCGCCACTGTGTCAAGCGTTCAAAGCTTCTTCTGCCTTACAGTTCCCCTTTTTCTCCAAAAAATAATCAAGCTTACCCCAACACTTAACACCTATTTGCTTGCATGTTGTCTACTAGGCAACAGAATGGCTGCCGGATCCCCTCGGGACGATAGGCAGTCGAAATGGAGCGAGATGATTGATGGATAAGACGCCATGATAACAATGACAATGCGCAGGTGTTCGGTTCATATTGTCACCCTCCAGGCAGCTGTCAGGACGCACTGTTATGATGGGTTGCCAGTCTTGAGAATCAAAAGTCAGCCCATGATGCATTACATAAGAGCCCGAGGGAGCAGAGGTGTTTGATGAAAGCTGTGTTAGTGGATGTGAACAGTCCCTCCCTGCGTAGATAGCATTTGGCTGAACTTTGCAGTGGGATCCTCCCTCATGGCTTCTCCTGTGTAAGGTCAGACAGAGAAAAAGAAAACAGAGATGAACAAGAGAATACAGTGCAGGAGAAGGTATGTTTGAGCAGGAGACAGCGGAGTGCCGACAGGATTGAGATGAGTGGAGTTTTATGAAGTGACTGTGATGTAGGATGGAGGGAGATAAGACTGCTGGAAACGATGTTGGGGTACATTATCATTGTTTGTTTTGCTTGGATCAAGTTCATAGTTTTGAAACAATGTATAGCATAAGAGAAAATAATATGAAATAAAACCTGAGTGTTGATAGATTTAGAACTTTCTGAACTCAAAGACTAAGGTATTATAGTTTGGTGGTACCTTAAAGATGAATAGTACTATTAATACAGAACATTTGTTATTGGGTTGTTGAAACTGTGAAGAACCATTGTCTGATCAGGGATGCTTTCTAGTTCCATTTACCCTACACACACAAGACAAGACCAATATCGCTTGACTTCGCGCAAGTCACATCCAGTCGACAGGGCAACTCCAGTACATCAAAAGATCAAAGGTCTTCATATGTTCATTTGAGATCATTTTACCAAATTATTTTGGTCTTTATTAGGTCTCTCCCTTTATGACTTAGTTTGACTCTCATGGCTGCCAATTTTTGTCAGAGTAATGGTTTTATCAGCGTCTGGTGCATAATTAACTCAGTTCGGCGACTGTTATGGCAACCTCGAGTAGCAGCGTTTCTCGTCCCATGTTTGCAAAAGTCCGACAGCTGTGTTGCGTATTAACAATGTTTTAACAATGGCCAACTTGTGAGGGCGAGGTGAGGGAATCCGCAGGTGGTATGGGCTCCACGTCTGCTGTGCATTTTTCCAAAGTGACCCAAAGAAGGAACATTGGTGCACTACCAACCTCTAGAGCAGGGGTCTCCAAGGAAATTTCCCTGGGGGCCAAAATATAACTGAAGTGCATTGCTGGGGTCCATCAACAGAAGCTCCCTGGTGCAGACTGACCATTTACCACATGGCTATAATGTTTAATTTAACTCCTGATCTCTTATTATGTCAATGCCCTCTGCTGGACATGTGTAGAATTATTTTCTTTCTTTACTGAAGCTGCCCCCTAGTGGCTGGAGTGAGCATTCTGGATATTTCTTTAAAAAATCCTAACTCTGCACAGGAATGAGCTAGAGACTCTTTTTATGGACATACTCAGAAATTTGTGCTGCAAGTCGAGGGCCGGATTGAATCATCTCACGGGCCGGAAGTAGCCCGTGGGCCACCTGTTGGAGACCCCTGCTCTAGAGGAACACTGTCTGCCATCCACACCCCATTCCTTTATTCTGAAACACACTGCTATTAAGGCTCTGGATTTTCGACATTGTCCATGATGTCCGACCACTGTAATAAACATGTGATAACGTGGGCTTTGTTGCTTCCTCCTGGCCTTTTCCAGTCCATGAAGTCATCACCTTCTGCACAGCATTACATAGATAAGACCCAGACTGTTTAAATTACACACAGATAGACGGACTAAACCACCCTGCGGTGCGAGAACATGAGCATTTAGCTTGAAGAAATCAATTTGGATAAAACATTGACCCCGCTCAAGATTAGTCACACAAACAGGGGGGAGTAGATACATATAATCCCCTTTCATTCCATTTTTTCCTTTTGCCTTTTTCCTCTCCTCTGAATGCTAATTCCATTCAGCGCGCCAAAGCTCACAATGGATAATCTGTATGGTAATAGAACTGCTTGAGCTAACTTAACACATAAATGCCTCCAAACTCAACCGGAGTAGAGGAAAAAGGCTGGAACATGAAATACTGTGGAGGCTTTACAATACAGTAAACTGTTACGGTGACGTGACAAGATAATATTCGAACAAACAATGTTGAGGTTGTAAAAAATTAAACTCATCTGCACTTGGCTTTTTTGAAAAGACGTGCCTCTCATCCAGATTTTAATTTAAACCAGTGAAGAACAAATGACAAAGAAAATGCATTTGAGAGTGTGAAACCTCTATGCATCCATATACGTATAACATCACATGCACCATACTGAAGTCCCCCAACACATTTACAGTGCTTGAATCCAATATTCCACGTTTCCCTGTTTATATATTGCGAAGCTTTTCCTAATAGCTGAAAATTATATTTGCTAATAATTCATGTTGAGTGGACTGGCTCTGAGCGCGGCTGAGACCCCACTCGTATTCATCAGAAGGAATGAGATAAGAGCTCTGTGATTTCCGCGCTTTAAAACATCTGCCGCGCGCTCATCGTTTCATCTGGGAACATGTTTCAGAAAATATGACCAGAAAATCAATCAGCCCAACTGCCAGAGAGCGGCTGTCAACAAGCCGCGTCGTGAAAGAATGGGAAGAGCCTGGGCTGCATACAGACAGCTGTGTGCGGACCATATGATGTGTCCATTATGTGTCTGTGAGGAGATTCAATAAAGGGTCAAAGAGTGGATTGACCGGGTTACAATGTTGTTTAAGACGGGTGAAGTCCCAGCTTAAGTGAAGCATTGGTGGTAAAGGGAGGCCTTAGATTTGAGTGTGGTAAAGGTGAAGTTATATTTGTTTTATCGATACGAGGTAAGTTTGCCAAATTGAATCTGAAACCATAACTTCAAACAACGCCGTCCAAGAAGTGACTTCCTGTTTCGATCCAGCACGCCAAAATAACAGCACACAGCTCGTCTCTTTGATCAGTTCAGCAGGTATACTGCAACATTACAAAAATATAATTAAATACACACATTTTAGGTGTTTTGTCTGTTAATAATTAGGCAGAAAGAAAGTTCAACTGCTGAACTAATGAATAAGATGGTGCTTTTATTTTGGTATGCTGGATCGAAACAGGAAGTCACTTCTTGGGCGACGTTATGCACAGAGTCAATTAGTTTTACTTTTGCTCCCAACCCATCAATACAAACAAAGATCAGCTATGCTATGTAGAAAAATAGACAACACGAACTCTTCAGATTCGGTATGAAACTTAGGGCCGTCTCTGCTGGAAGCTTGAAGTGAGCATGCGCAGCAACGAGTTTGTGAAATAAAACTAATAATAAATAACTATTTGAGGGCAGGCGAGCTGTAAACTGTTTCACTCTTTCAGTTTCGTGAATGAGAGCAATATAAGCTTAATCGGGTCGTGTGGTTGTTTTCATGATAACAAACCCCTATAGTGGAACAATATCCAAAATGGCGACATTTCCATTATAATAAAGTTCATGCGGGAAGAGATTTACTTTGTTGGTGTTCTCTTTCCGGTGTGGTGCGATCTGAATGGTGGAGCTGGATGCGGCCGGACCATGATGGAGCTGAAAATAGTTGATTCGTATTTTTGTCGGGGAGGAACGGAGAGGCGGGCCGGCGACGGATGCCCTCGGAGCGGAGAGAGAGGATGTGGAATGTTGCTCAATAATTAAAATAGAAACTCATATGCTGCGGAGTGTGGGGACATGGAGAATGTGGAATCAGGAGGTTAGGCCTTCTCGCAGTAACAGGTTATTTTCCACCTGATTGTTACAAGTTAAGATCTCCAAGTGTTCTGAGTAAACTTGTTTGTAGACGACAAGGCCATAACTGTAGACAACTCAATGTTATCTGAATGTCTCTTGATGCTCGGTCGGATTCAGCGTATACTTTACAGAACGTAGTAGGTTTATGACCAATAACAAAGGTTCACTCAAAGTTCTATCTCTCAGAATGATTTATTTGCAATGGCCACCGCTGTTGTAAGACACACAGGCGCTTCGACTCTTGTCTAAAGTGGGACAACTCTGATCAGGGCCAAGTTCGTAAGTAAGATTTATGAGTTTGGAGCAAGGTTCCAGCGTTTTCCTATTGTAGATGGGAAAAGTCCAAGTACTCCGTTGCCTGGAATTAAGCAAAAGCCCAATTTTGATCGTGCCACATTTACTGTAATTTTGCAATACATTTCAACAAGTGAGTCCACACGTGAATTAGCTTTGTCTATTTTCCACACATTATAAATAAAAAAGGTAGTTTTAAGCCTTTAAAATGTTGACTGAACACATTACTTCGATTTGCTCTTCAGCTCGGTGCATGAGTTGCTGACGATGACCTCTATTAAGTGTAATAAAGTCCAGGTAAAGGTGACGTGAGCCAACGTAAGTGTGGCCTCTCTATGGAGCTACATGACAATACCTATGGTTATAGGCGCCGCAGAGTCCATTGTGCCAGTAATAAAATCAGAACAATTATATGGCTGCAGGGCAAATGTGGCTCCATTTCATGTTGCATTCACAGCTTAGGCACTTTGTGGGAGCACAGTGGGTTGTCAACTAACAGAATCGGATTTGAATAATAGGGAATTTGGGGAAATGTGTGGAAGCCTTCGATAACAGTGTCTTTCCATTATCTGTGGATCCCTAATCTAAATGAAAACTGCTGTTGGCATAAGAACACATGGGATTCAACAAATGTAGCTACTAAAACACTTTCCCCTTCACTGTTGTTTAAATAAAATATAAATCTGAAAAGGAAAAGTCTAATAACCTAGTACACAGAGAAATAAATTGTGCAACACCTTGTATCTTTTATGGCTGAAAAGCGTTCCCTCGGATTCGAGATTTGAATTATTACAGCAAATGTGAAGAATATTCAGGTGTGGCCCACTTTGGGGCGACTTTGTTTACCCAGGCTGATGAACCAGGGGCATTTCAACACTCAATCCGGCTCCTCCTCATTCCAGTCCATGTTGTATTCTGTGGAAAAACAAACAAGGGCTGCACGATATGGACGGAAATGAATCACAATTTTTTTTTTCGTTTATTAGAACGATCTTGATTTCCGGTTCGATTGCATTATTTCATACTAAAATGAATAAATTACATGTAGCTGATTCATGAACCTAGACAGAGCTTTTATACAAACTTCAGCTTACACATAAACAATTGCTTACACAAAAATGTTCCTTTATCCCTTACAGACTCAAAAACTAGGTGCTATTTCTGCCATGGCTGTGAACCTGATGATCAAAAAGTCCCAGAACGATTATAGAGATTGACTAAAGTGTACAGATCTCGATTTTCGATTACATTTCGGTTAATTTCCCAGCCCTACAAACAAGACACATTTCATTGGATTACTGCTGTTGCATTATACGGTGGCATATGAAAAGAAAATATGAATGTGTCCATGTTGAGTGACCCATGAGAAAAAAATGTGCAGCCTTTTTTGCCTTGCTTTTTTTTCTTACATATCTCCTACCGCTCCAGAAAAAAATCTCATGGCTTTGCAGCAATCAAAACTGCCAATCCTTCAACATGTGCCTCACTCAACTTTTCAGGTGTAAACGTACTAAGCTGGAGGACACTAGGGGCAACTAATTTCCCACATAGCAGTCATCATGGGAAATCTCACTCACGCAAAATATAGTTGCAACAATTAAATCTAGCAAGTCAGCAAAAGCCATGGCTAAATGAAATTATAGGGTGAAAAATACATTAAGGGTGGTCCGATATGTGATTACTAGCAATAACAGCGGTTATTTCATATTTACTTGCCAACGCTATTTGTATTGTTCCATAATTAGCCCAAAAGATATATGTACTTTGCAAGTTCCAACTACATTATCTGTTTTGGCAGCTCAAATTAGGCAGAGTTCGCCATCAGTAATTGCGAAGTGAAACAATTAACCATCTAGATGTAAATATCCCATGTACAAAATGCTGTTAGCGGCGAATAAATAAGGGTAAAGCACATTAGTGGGCAAACTATTTAGTAATCAAGACTTTTCTGCTATATTCGACAATTTTTGAAGTCACTGGATATTAGTTATGCAACGATTTACCCGATGAAAAAGCTAATGAGAACAAAAGTCAAAGTCTAAGGTATTTTTTTCAGAAGACACAAAGTTCCGTTTACAATAGTGCCAATGAAGATTTTCTGCGGAGTTAACACTATCTAGACAAAAAAAAAAGTACCCAAATTACTTCCTGAATTAGCAAAATTAATTATGCTCTTTGATCGCTGCATGGCCAATGGAAATAAAACCATAATAAGACTTTGTTTTGATTGTATGCTTCATTTAGAACTGCTGTGTTGCATATACAGTTCTTGAAGGCTGGTGAGGAAAAGAATGGAGGGGGAGCAGCAACAAAGCTTAGTTAATTAGTCCGAGCCATGTCAGCAAATTTAAACAACCTTTTGGATATGCCTTTCCACCGTCGGGGGGCTGTTTTGGAAAGGAGGACACCAAACCTCAATCGAAGTGGAAATATGCAGAGTGGTTGGCACTATATGCTGTAAGTAGAAGCTCCTGGATTAAGTTCCCAGTTTGTGTGGGGCCTTGCTCTGTCGACGTTGTGCCAGTTTGTTTATGTGATCTGGTTTAGTCCATTAACTCGGGTGACCAGATTTCCAACTTAAAATCCAGGACACGTTTTGGGACTCTTTACTTTCTTTCCTGTCTTTTCCTATTCTGAATGGCAACATTGTTGACCTCTTATGGACATGCACCAATCCACATTCAGTAGATGCTAGAATTGGGATTTTGAATTGGTTTGTACTTGGTAATTGATATTCACATGGGCCATAGACAAACATTTATACTTATTCTTTCATTTTGGATAGCCCCTTGAGATGTGCCATCTTATTTTCGAGGGGGTACTTTCAATCATTGATTGAAAATAACAAGAGCCACACATGCACAAGGCATGACAGTACACGACAACACACGACAACACAACACATGTAAAGAGAAAGACAGAAGAAGTACAGAAATAAGACCAAGCTCAACAAGACAACAAATATGCTCCTCCATAAGACCCACCACCTCCCCAAATTATGCAATAAACTACATGGATTACAAATAAAGGAATGAAAAGATAAAAAAATAAAAGATAGAAATAAATAAATAAATAATGAAAAATTAAGTAAAGAGGCCTCATAGGCTGTTCACATGACATTACAACATTCTAATTCTAATGGGCCTATAATTTACGTCATTACAATCAGAGAAGTCCTTTATAAAAAAAAAGTACATGGTGGTGGCTTTAAATATAAAAATAAAAATGTTGCCTGTCTAAATAAATGTATAGATGTGATCGATTTCAATGACAATGGAAGGTTATTCCTGTCTGTGGTTGCTTTATGACAAAATGCTCTACGCCCAATTTTCAAGTGAAGTGAAGCTATTTTGCGGACTAAATTGGCAAAGAAAATGAACACATAAATAACTGGGACAAATCAATGGTTTTGGAGAGATATATTAGGATGTGGGACAAAGGACTCAAAACTGGGACTGTCCTGGGTAAACCGGGACATCTGGTCACCCTACCATTAACCGAAAGCCAACAGCACAGATGGGAAATTTCCACTGGTTCTTACTTTGCTTATCTTATGTTACTTATCTTACTCACCCAAGAAGGGCATTTTCATGGGATATGGTACTTTTTCTTCGTCCCTCTTCCCTCCAAAGTTAGTTAGGAACTATCAGCTGCTTATTTGTGAGAGGAGAGACGAAACAGTCCTCTAAAACATGCCCAGCAAACGTGATTTCAAATTTCAGGTGAGGATAATGCAGTTGCCAAAGGGGTGCCACAGAGTCACAGACAGCCAGCATAACCACCTTTAGCATACTTTTAGCCTTTGTCTGTAAGCTGCTTCTTCCATCTTTGACTTTGTATTTCTGAATAATTTCATATACTCCACCTCGTGTTCTCCGCGCGGCCTGCAGACTTCCCTGCAGCTCCAGAGCAAGCGTCAAAAAAGATTCCATTGTTGTTTGTGGTTGGAACGGGCCACTGCGCCCCCCTTTTCTGTCTATTAGAAAATGAACCGGAGCCAAGTAGAGCTTGTTCTGTGGCGGAAAAAGTCAATAAGTGAGGTTTTCCTAACCAATATCCTGGATGCACCGCTGCCCTGGCACAGACTGGCAGAAATATGGCCGCCAATCTATGTCAACGTCCTTTCAACCGAAGCACTTGGCCAAGGACTTGACAGAATCAAATGTCAGGAGCTGGGATTGGACTGTCAACTTTCTGCTCACAAAAAGGGGAACTCTCTACCAAATGATCCACCATGGCCCCTCGAGGACGACTTATTTTTCCCCAGAGGAACAAAAAGCGCCTTACCTTTAGATCTCGATTGATATTAGCATTGAAGCAGGTGTTCCCAGCGTGTGGATATATGCATGTGTCGCACGCTTACAGGCTCTCGCTGCGTCTCTCTTCTTAAGCGGCCCGCTAATCACACAAATTATTGCTTCCAATTAGCACCGTGCTAGTAATTAATTCCCCCCAGTATCACATCGTTTAGCACGCCGCCTTCACGCCATGGCACCTGCGCCACAACCCCCCCCCCCCCCCCCCCAATGCCACCCGTGTTTGTTTATCCAACGCACATTTATTTGCATTAATGAATCGGGCAACACGGGGGAAGTAGCGGGGTATTTAGGTGGCCGGCATTGGTTATGTTGACAAATTTAAACTGAACTGTGGCTTAGTTTTAGTTGGAATCATTATTTGTTTTTGGCTTTAACCGACCGACATTGCATTCATCTTATGATAGCATGAGAAAGTACTTGGGCCTTTTATTTAGTTTTTTAATGTTATCCTTGTCGTCAACAGAAGTTTATGCAAATTCAGTTTAATTTGATCCACCTTCTTTCCAGCATACTTCAAGTCTTGTTTCCAACTTTCCCAGATGCAACACAAAGAAGAGACCCTTTGTTGTTGTGCAAACTCATTTCTAACTTCTTGAGATTCTTTCTTTGGATGACTTCACCTTTCAGCACTGCTCCGTAATGTTTACAAAAATTAGCATGCAGTAGGTTAAAGGTGCACTATGCAACTTTTTAAGTGAAAAAAATATAATGTAATTATAATGGGAGTCTCTGGGCAACACCTACAGAACAATTGTGTCAATTCATATCTTTTTCTGCTGACACAAAAGAGAACGGTAAATAATTTGAAAATATTGCAAAAACATGAGCAGGTCATTGTGTAGAAAAATGAAGTGGAAGAAAAGATAAGATTGTGATTGCAGTCATTTATGGAAGAAAAAAAAAACATATGCCATGAATGTGCTGCATTTTGAGCAACTCTTTAGTAGTACTTAAAGGGACTATACGGAGTTTAAATGTTAAAATTAAGTATTTTCCTCCCCCCACATGTTCCAACAATGTCCTAATGTGTAGAATGAGCTCAGACCTGTTCACCACAACTGCCTCTAAAATCCTGCACTGTCACTAAAAATGGTGTTACTTCGGGTCCGAATTGTCGTCATGCACGAGCTTAATATAGAAGGTGCAGTTACACATATGACCTGAGGTGGCAGTAGTGAGTATAAAATGGCTAACTTGCGTCTAGCCCCTTTAAAGGTGCACTATGCAACTTTTTAAGTGAAAAAAAAAATCTAAATATGTGTGTATTTGACCTTTTTGTGCAGCATGGCACCTTTGCTTTCCCTCACAGTGGCCTTTTTGATGCTCCAGGATCAGTTGTTTTTATGGGTTTGTAACAGAAACTGGCCAGAAACCCCAAAACAATGGATTCTGGAGCATCATAGACGCCACTGTGAGGGAAAGCAAAGGTGCCATGCTGCACCCATAACGCCACTGAGTCACTAAAAGGTCAAATATACACAAATACTATTACTTTTTTTTTTTTCCAGTTAAAAAGTTGCATAGTTCACCTTTAAGTACTACTAATGAGCTGCTCATAATGCGGCACACTCAGGGCATGTGATTTTTTTTTTTCTTCCACAAATGACTGCAATCACCATCTTATCTTTTCTTCCACTCTACATTATCTTACATAAATATCTGCTCATGTTTTTGCAATATTTTCAAATTATTTACCGTTGTCTCTTGTGTCAGCAGAAAAAGAGCTGACAAAGCTTCGCCCAAATATATGAATTGACACAATTGTCCCGTAGGTGTTGCCCAGAGACTCCCATTACAAAGCTTCTCCTTTACGTTTAGCACGGGCCCCTCCTCCATCTCTTCTAATGCGGATTAATAAAGTGATAACGCTCTTTGTTAATTAATACGAGCGTGCGGTACTAATTGCACCGCTGTACGACAAGCGAGCTGTTGAACCCGTAAAAAGGAGTGGCGTCGGACGAGGCGGGCGCCGCAGTAATGGAGTACAGAGGGCAGGGGCGCGCGGGAGAGATTACGATCGAGAAGTTGCGTCGTGAATGCAGGATCCTGAATCGGAAGGAGAGCGTGGAGGACAAGAAAGTGACAAAATGTAGGAAGAGAAGAGGGAAATATGAGGAGAGCTAAAGCCATTTTTACATCAATTTTGTAGATTTTTGGATTTCCCTAGATTTATATTCATTTGAGATTTTTTATAAATGGATTTTTGTGCGTCATTGTATTTGTGTAGATTGTTCTGTATTTTACAGCACAGTCATAGCATGATAATTGGTAATAGGGATAGTACTAATGCTTTTTGAGGCTCTGATTCCAAATTATTGCTATAACATTTATTATTGGTTGTCAATTTCCCTGACACTGGATTAAGAATGCCAAAAAAAAATCTGATTTTGTCGTATTGCTGTGATTACTAGATTATGCGTGTTTGCTGTTTCCATGTAATTACCATAATTACCATGTTATTACACTGGTAAGTAATTGCTATGGAAAAGTTGAATTTTCCTTGTATCTTATTCTGTTCAAATTCCAAATTTTAAATTTCTAATATTCTCAATACTGATGTTGTATACAAGCTATTTATTGTGTCTAACAAGAATTATATTATTATTCTATTGTTGAGTTTTGATTTTTCCAGCAGGAATTAATTACAAAATGAAATTAAAGCCGCAAGCGGCATCGAACGGCCCTCGCGGGCCGTGCCTCCTTTAGCGCCTCTATCTATCCGTGCCACAACCCACCCAAGGGCGCCACACTGCATTTTATTGCCTTGATGTGCCACTAATCTTTGTCAGTAAACGTCAAAACTACATTTTTAGCCTCTCCATGTGAATAATGGCTCCAGCCTGCAGAGGGCACTAGCGCGCCCATAAACTTTTTAATTTAACAAGTAGCATCTGGCGGCCCTAACGGGCCGTACTTCCATGTCCACTGTCCACAAGCTCCTGACAGGGGGCGCTAACGCGCTGTAATGTTGTATAATGTGAGATTTATGTGTCAGCCCCATTAGATTTACATGGGGGGCCCCGGGCGTTACCATGGCAACACCGTACAATATACGATATGGGTCTCATTGGCTTTTTGGATCGGGACGCCATCAACTATTTTTGTGCTGAATTTTATCCATTTCCGAGAAACTAATTTTTTTCCCATAATGCAATTTTTATTTTGCACCTGGAGGGGGCGCTATCGCGCCCAATTTCACTTTTTCACATTTGTTGTGTCCAGGGGTGAAAGGTCAATAAAATGTATATTTCCGATTTTTAATCGGAGTTTGTTTGTGCGAATGGGAGCGATTTTTAGTTTTTGATGAATCGCAAAATACTTCGGAAAGATTGCGGCTTCGCCGCAAACAAACCGTAAAACATAAACAAAAAATTTGGATAACTTTTGATGCCCCACATCTCGAGATGAGCTGGAGCGATTTTGAGCTCATTTGGTCAAACGCCCTAGGAGGAGTTCGTTAAAATGCGACGTCAGCGAAAACGCTGACTCAGCAATCTCCGGGCTTCCTGTCAATATGGCGGACTTCCGGTTTGTCAGGGGGCGTGGCCACAATAATATATATTTTTTTTCGTCACATGACGAATATCTGTACCGAATCTCGTCGCTCTACGACAAAGTTTACTTCGGCCCCTCCCCCATTGGCGTAATGTATTTTGATTTTTGTAGGTGGCGCTGTCGCGCCATTTTTTTTTTCCCCAATATGAAACACACATTTTAATTAATTTTTCGCCGGACCTGAATTTTGGGCAAAGTTTGGTGAGTTTTCGACAATGTTCAGGGGGTCAAATTCCTGCTCAAAGAGCAGAAGAAAGAAGAAGAAGAAGAAAGAAGAAAGAATTAAAGCCGCAAGCGGCATCGAACGGCCCTCGCGGGCCGTGCCTCCTTTAGCGCCTCTGTAACACCACTACATTTTATTGCCCTGATGTACCATTAATCCGTCAGTAAACACAGACGAAAAGTTGCATTTTAGCCTGTCCTTGTGAATAATGGCACCCACCTGAAGAGGGCGCTGGCGCGCCCACTATATTTTATTGCCCTTGAGTGCCATTAATCTTTGTCAGTAAACATGAAAACGGCATTTTTTGCCTCTCCATGTGAATAATGTCTCCAACATGCAGAGGGCGCTAGCGCGCCCATAATCTATTTAATTTCACAAGCAGCATCGGGCTCTATTTCACTGACCACCGTCTGTGCCTCGATTGTTGCATCTCCATTGCCGCGCCTCTGTAACCCTACCGAGGGCGCTAACGCGCCAACTACATTTTATGTCCCTGATGTGCCATTAATCTTTGTCAAAACTAAATATTTAGCCTGTCCATGCGAATAATGGCTCCAACCTGTAGTGGGCGCTAGCGCGCCCCAAATCTTTTTTGTTTCACAAGCAGCGTTGTACGGCCGTACTTCAATGACCACTGGCCACAAGCTCCTTATAGAGGGCGCTAACGCGCTGTAATGTTGTATAATGTGAGATCTATGTGTCTGTCCCGTCAGAAAAACATGGTGGGCCTCAGTCGTCTCCATGGCAACACCGTACAAAACACCGTGTGGTTCCTATTAGCTTATTTTATCAGGATGCCATCAACTATTATTCTGCCAAATTACATACATTTCCTACAAACTAATTGTTTGACTACCAATGCATTTTTTCTTCTCAAACTAGAGGGGGCGCTATCGCGCCCACTGTCATTGGTTTACATTTGTTGTGTCCAGGGGTGAAGGGTCAATATACTGTTTATCTTTTTTTCATGGGAGTATTTTCACTTTTGTAGGTGGCGCTGTCGCACCTTTTTTATTTCCCACAAATGGAACACATGTTTAAAAAAAATAAAAATCATTTTAACATTGGGTAAAACTTTGTGACTACACATACAGAAGGCGCCAACGTGCCTGGCATTTCTGACTTTACTTACATTAAGTGTGATTAAATCATGTGAGCGATCAGGCAAACACATGTAGGATCTCATTATGCATCTCCACCTGTCATCAATGAACTACTATTCCACAGATTTAGCTTCTGTGTTGATTTATTTGAGTAAACCCAATAAAAACGACTTACATGTTCAATAAATGTCATGCTATTGTTGCAAATGCAAATATGCATTCTCTGGCCACTTTCTGTCCTTTCTTTAAGAGCAAATATTTTCCATCAGTATAATACATGTCTTATTTAATTATTGGAAATCACGTCATCACAGGAGTAAAAGTATATCTGTATAATATCTGTATATAAAGTACAAAGAACTCCCAGTTTAGAAACTACATCTCTCAAACTCCAGTCTGAGTGATTAACCATTGAGCCAAAGAGAAACAGAAATCTACTAAGAATTGTGATCAAATAACTCTCCCCTGATCACACAGCTCTTGTGCAGATATAAGTATCTCAGAAACAAATCATCTCTCCTGTCCTGGTTTATATTTGTAGTCCTTAAACTCACTAAACTAATCATGTCCAAACGGAGGCTGTTTCTGTGTCTGTGTCTGCTCCGCACAGAGCACGTCTCCTCAGCCCCTCCCATCCCTGTGTATTTTCTGCCCAGTAACAGCGCCCCTCCCCTCCCCCACGAGCCCCACCCTCCCCTCCCTCCGCTCTGATTGGTGGAGAGACGGTGCTATCTGTGACTCACTGGAGTCTATAAATAGAAGGGGGAGAGGACAGAACGTTCCAGACTTCTGGAGAAGTCACTAGTGGTTGAACCAGAATCGTCTTCTCTAACTTTGGCTTGCCTTTGCGATCATCGGATCATTGGATTACTGTTTTTTGGTTGTTAGTCTTTTGTAGTCTTTTGTGAGTTTCATCGTCTTTTGTGTGGACTTTTTTTTGGATTGAGGACATCTTCTTCGGCTGGAGAAAGGACCGTCTGATCGTCTTTGACTTCAGCAAAGAGCCACTTTCCCAGGAGAAGGTAAGAAAAAACAATGTTTTACTCTCTTTATTGCTGTTTATTTCAAATGTTGGGTTAAAGTGCTAGCTTTTTTGTGATTAAGTTTAGTTTTGTTTGTTAGCCTATTGTTCTCAGATGCTAATGTTGCTAGCAGGTGGTGTTTGAAGACCTCGTGCATTAAGGCTGGCTTTTGTGTGATTTAATTTACTTCTGCTGGATGCTTATTGTTGGCTAAATGTCTATCACGCTGTTGTAGGTTGACAGAGTTCATTAATGTTGGCTTTAGTTTGATTTTCGTTTAGTTGTGGATGGAGGCCTCGTGTTTTCTTCATATGCTAATGCAGCTAGCAGGCTTTTTTTCTATGTCACTGTGCCCTGTGCAACGTGTTCAGTGATCACATAATAGAGCTAAAATAATGGCATAAAGATGCTAAATGTGCTATCACGCTGTTGTAGGTCGACCACATTCATTAATATTGGCTTTAGGTTGATTTTCGTTTAGTTGTGGATGAAAGCCTCATGTTTTCTTCATATGCTAATGCGGCTAGTAGGCTTTTTTCACTGTGCCTTTGAAGTTGCGTCTCATGCTCCGGCGGCCATTACGTCTCTTCCATGTGCTATTATCTGCATAACAGGGGCGGCCATTTTGTGTCTCATGTGTAACAGGGCTCTGTTTTATTGATCCATGTTAACTTTACTGTCGTGTTCTGACCTGGCTCATGGTCCAGTCTCAGTGTGGTACTGGTTCAGACCTAATGTTCCTCCTCGTGAGAGGTGTCTGTGTGATGGAGAGCCGCCATTTTGATTCTGGGACTGTGTTTGAATTAGACCTGCTGGTTCATCTTTTTTCATTCGTCATGTTGTAAATATGTTTTGGAACAGTTTTATAGTGTCACTTAACACCTAATGTTTCTTAAACAAAATAGCATGTTTTTTTAAAAACTGATTTTATGGAGATTAAGTTGGCTTTTCTATCCTTTTCAAATCACTATCTTATTGAAGTTGAATTGTTTTGTTAGTGAGGAACACTCTTATTTCTTGTTTGCATTAGGTGAAATGGTCCAGTTATTAACAGTTAGATCCTCTGTGGTGATGTGTTTTTTTGTGTTTCTCTGCTGAGAGAGCGTGTGTGATGAGGCTGTTTTATTGTGTGATGTGAAGGTAATGTAATGTAATTGTGTAATGTTCTGACTAAGGTTATGGTTCAGACCTGCTGTGAGGGGGAGGATGCTGCTCCTCTGTTTGTTATTGCAGCCAATGCTGTCGACCTGTTGGTTCATGACTTGTCATCTTTCATGATGTGGAACATTCAGATTTATTGCACATGTTCTCTATGAAGATTTCTGCTTTAGTTCTGATGTTCTAGGTTAAGATTGAGTTGGTGTTTTGTGTTTTAAGTTGCATCGTGTATTTCTGATTAGTCCGCTTTTTGCAATTGCTTATCTGATCTGTTTGTGAATGTTTGAAATTGGCAATAGTTTTCAGTTGCTCATATAATCTGGAATGTTCCCACTGTGTGGCTTTAAAGTGATGGTCTGTACATTTCAGGCTAGTTTCTCGTTCTGTTAATGTCCTTGTGTCTTACTTAAAGCTTCATTGTGTAACTTTTAGGAGTGTTTTAAAGACCACTGTGATGGAAAGTAAAGGTGCCATGTTGACCACTCATATACAACCGCTGGGTCACTACAAGGTCAAATACACACATTTGATCTGTTTTTACTGTGACACCTCACAAGTAAATCATCATTTAAAACTGTTGTGAAGAAGTCTTTGTTCTTGGTTTTGCCTGTTTGCATTGGGTGAAATTTGGAGCACAGTTAGCCTCTGTGTGGTGGTGTTTTTTGCTGACTCTCTGCTGTGGTAGCGTGTGTGATGTACAGGTGTTTATATAATAATATCTGAAGTGCAGTGCTGTGGGCAGCCATTTCGTCTTTGTAAAAGGTTCATACTGTCTTGTTAGGTTAAGTCTATTCCAGTTTTGTTCTTTTAGTAATACAGAAGGTTTAGTTTACCTGCTTCACTAGTTTCAATCACTTCCTGTGATCTTCCTCTGGAAGGAGGGAGATGAAGAAGATCACAGGAAGCGATCGAAACTAGTGAAGGAGGTAAACTAAACCTTCTGTGTTACTAAAGGAACAAAACTGTAATAGGCAGCCATTTTGTGTCTGCAGGACAGTTGCTCAGGCGGTTTTATTGCAATGTGAATATACATGGGTAACACTTTATTTTACATTACCCTTGATTACTTTGTACCTGCCACATTTAGTACAATGTAATGTTCTATGTAACCATAACACATGGTTACAGAGCAGATTACACTGTACTAAATGTGGCAGGTACAATGTATCAGTGGTAGTGTAAAATAAAGTGTTACCTATAAATGTACTGTTATAGTGATTCATGTCAACATTACTGTAGTGTTCTGGTACTGGTTCAGACCTGATGTAGGGTTTGTACTTGTGAGAGGAGGGACGATGTTCTGTGTGTTTAAGGACAGCCGCCATTTTGTGTCAGATATGATACTGCTAATGTGTTTGCATTAGACTTGTTGGCTCGACTGTGACACTTCACAAATAAATCATCATTTAAAACTATTTTGTTCTAGTAGCTTAGCTGTTTGTGGGGAACAAGTCTTTGTTGGTGTAGCCTGTAGTGTTGTGTGAAAATGTCCAGTTTTGACACAGTTGGCATCTATTTGTTTGCTTTTTTTCTGGTTCTCTGTTGTGAGATTGCATGTGATGAACAGGAGTACATATTCTCTGAAGCGCAGTGCTCTGGGTGGTCATTGTGTGTATTGCAGGTCATTTGCTCAGCCTGTTTTATTGTGTGACGTGAGGATAAATGCTATGAGAGCGTGTGTGATATAAATGTAATGTTCTGACTAGGGTTATGTTTCACACGTGTTTGTCCTTGTTTGAAGAACACGTCTGTGCTGAGCTGTGTTTGCATTAGACGTTTCAGTTCATGATTTAAACATCTTTAATGTTGTGGACAGTTTTATCAAGTCATGTGAATGTTCATGCAGTGATGATGACAGTCCTGTTGAAGACTTTGTTTAGTTCTGTGTTTTGTGGATCATTTTAATATGGCAGGTCTTCTATTCACAATAAAGTCTGACCCTGGCTCATGGTCCAGTCTCAGTGTGGTACTGGTTCAGACCTAATGTTCCTCCTCGTGAGAGGTGTCTGTGTGATGGAGAGCCGCCATTTTGATTCTGGGACTGTGTTTGCATTAGACCTGCTGGTTCATCTTTTTTTATTCGTCATGTTGTAAATATGTTTTGGAACAGTTTTATAGTGTCACTTAACACCTAATGTTTCTTAAACAAAATAGCATGTTTTTTTAAAAACTGATTTTATGGAGATTAAGTTGGCTTTTCTATCCTTTTCAAATCACTATCTTATTGAAGTTGAATTGTTTTGTTAGTGAGGAACACTCTTATTTCTTGTTTGCATTAGGTGAAATGGTCCAGTTATTAACAGTTAGATCCTCTGTGGTGATGTGTTTTTTTGTGTTTCTCTGCTGAGAGAGCGTGTGTGATGAGGCTGTTTTATTGTGTGATGTGAAGGTAATGTAATGTAATTGTGTAATGTTCTGACTAAGGTTATGGTTCAGACCTGCTGTGAGGGGGAGGATGCTGCTCCTCTGTTTGTTATTGCAGCCAATGCTGTCGACCTGTTGGTTCATGACTTGTCGTCTTTCATGATGTGGAACATTCAGATTTATTGCACATGTTCTCTATGAAGATTTCTGCTTTAGTTCTGATGTTCTAGGTTAAGATTGAGTTGGTGTTTTGTGTTTTAAGTTGCATCGTGTATTTCTGATTAGTCCGCTTTTTGCAATTGCTTATCTGATCTGTTTGTGAATGTTTGAAATTGGCAATAGTTTTCAGTTGCTCATATAATCTGGAATGTTCCCACTGTGTGGCTTTAAAGTGATGGTCTGTACATTTCAGGCTAGTTTCTCGTTCTGTTAATGTCCTTGTGTCTTACTTAAAGCTTCATTGTGTAACTTTTAGGAGTGTTTTAAAGACCACTGTGATGGAAAGTAAAGGTGCCATGTTGACCACTCATATACAACCGCTGGGTCACTCCAAGGTCAAATACACACATTTGATCTGTTTTTACTGTGACACCTCACAAGTAAATCATCATTTAAAACTGTTGTGAAGAAGTCTTTGTTCTTGGTTTTGCCTGTTTGCATTGGGTGAAATTTGGAGCACAGTTAGCCTCTGTGTGGTGGTGTTTTTTGCTGACTCTCTGCTGTGGTAGCGTGTGTGATGTACAGGTGTTTATATTATAATATCTGAAGTGCAGTGCTGTGGGCAGCCATTTCGTCTTTGTAAAAGGTTCATACTGTCTTGTTAGGTTAAGTCTATTCCAGTTTTGTTCTTTTAGTAATACAGAAGGTTTAGTTTACCTGCTTCACTAGTTTCAATCACTTCCTGTGATCTTCCTCTGGAAGGAGGGAGATGAAGAAGATCACAGGAAGCGATTGAAACTAGTGAAGGAGGTAAACTAAACCTTCTGTGTTACTAAAGGAACAAAACTGTAATAGGCAGCCATTTTGTGTCTGCAGGACAGTTGCTCAGGCGGTTTTATTGCAATGTGAATATACATGGGTAACACTTTATTTTACATTACCCTTGATTACTTTGTACCTGCCACATTTAGTACAATGTAATGTTCTATGTAACCATAACACATGGTTACAGAGCAGATTACACTGTACTAAATGTGGCAGGTACAATGTATCAGTGGTAGTGTAAAATAAAGTGTTACCTATAAATGTACTGTTATAGTGATTCATGTCAACATTACTGTAGTGTTCTGGTACTGGTTCAGACCTGATGTAGGGTTTGTACTTGTGAGAGGAGGGACGATGTTCTGTGTGTTTAAGGACAGCCGCCATTTTGTGTCAGATATGATACTGCTAATGTGTTTGCATTAGACTTGTTGGCTCGATTGTGACACTTCACAAATAAATCATCATTTAAAACTATTTTGTTCTAGTAGCTTAGCTGTTTGTGGGGAACAAGTCTTTGTTGGTGTAGCCTGTAGTGTTGTGTGAAAATGTCCAGTTTTGACACAGTTGGCATCTATTTGTTTGCTTTTTTTCTGGTTCTCTGTTGTGAGATTGCATGTGATGAACAGGAGTACATATTCTCTGAAGCGCAGTGCTCTGGGTGGTCATTGTGTGTATTGCAGGTCATTTGCTCAGCCTGTTTTATTGTGTGACGTGAGGATAAATGCTATGAGAGCGTGTGTGATATAAATGTAATGTTCTGACTAAGGTTAGGTTTCACACGTGTTTGTCCTTGTTTGAAGAACACGTCTGTGCTGAGCTGTGTTTGCATTAGACGTGTTTCAGTTCATGATTTAAACATCTTTAATGTTGTGGACAGTTTTATCAAGTCATGTGAATGTTCATGCAGTGATGATGACAGTCCTGTTGAAGACTTTGTTTAGTTCTGTGTTTTGTGGATCATTTTAATATGGCAGGTCTTCTATTTACAATAAAGTCTGACCCTGGTGGGTCTTATTGTTTGTGTAGGCCATGCAGAGTTCTGGTTCTTGTTTAGTCCTGTAGTGTCACGTTTTTACTGTACAGTTTTGTGCAACAGTTAAGTTGATCTGTTTGTGTATGTTTTAAAGTAACAATAGGTTTTAGTTGCTCATATAATCTGGAATGTTTCCACTGTGTGGCTTTAAAGTGATGGTCTGTCCATCTTTGCTGTCGCTGTTACGACACAACTGAACACTCAGTCGTTCACCAGGATAGGGAGGAGCAGCTGCTCAGAGAACAGGATTCAGGAGGATTACTGAGAGCTGCGTGAATGAAGCCAGACGACTCTGGGGTGTTTTTGATAAGGAAATAGCATAACAACATGGCTAAAAGCTCCAAAAAGTCAATTTTGCATGATATAGGACCTTTAAGTTGATCTGTTTGTGTATGTTTTAAAGTGACAATAGTTTTTAGTTGCTTGTATAATCTGAAATGTTTCCACTGTGTGGCTTTAAAGTGATGGTCTGTCCATCTTTGCCTGTTTACCTTATCTGCATTTAATTATAATCTGTCTATGACCACTTTTAGACACAGTTAGCCTCAGTATAGTATTTTGCTCTGGTTCTCTGTGTGAGATTGTGTGTGATGAACAGGAGTAGTTCAAAGGCTTTGTATTTTAAAAAGGCATTATGTTTACTCTTGTTGTTTCTGTGGTGCTATAGCCATGTTGTGACTCACAGGACAGTGGTTCTGTTATATTGATTCATGTGAACTTTCCTGTAGTGTTCTGGTTCACAGGTACTGGTTCAGACATGATGTAGTGTTCTGGTACTTGTGAGAGCGTGTCATGTAAGAGGGTGTAATGTTTGGTTCTCTTTCTGTTTGTTAATGTCCTTGTGTCTTACTTAAAAGTGCATTGTTCATATTTTAGATTTAATCTAAATGAGTTCTGTTGTTGGGAGGACTCTGTTTACATGGTTTGTTTGTAGTTTGTTGAGTTCTGGTCCAAGCTTAGTGCGGATGTTGTTTCAGTGTAAGGTTTGTTAATGTCCTTGTGTCTTAAAGCTGCATTATGTAACTTTTATGTGGAAAAATAGTTTATATTTGTGGGTATTTGACCTTGTAGTAACCCAGTGGGTGTATGAGTGGTCAGCATGGTGCCTTTACTTTCCATCACAGTGGTCTCTATGACGCTCCAGGATCAATTGTTTTAAAAGGTTTTCACTGCTGACTGAGCCTCATCAGAAAACGAAAGTTACGTATGTAACTACGGTTCTATGAATCCCGGATGACCGCCAGAGCTTCTCTGTCAGTGCTTACAGCACCGCCTCTGGCGGTCAGGAGGGAACCTACTTAACAATTGATCCAGGAGTGTTTTAAAGACCACTGTGGTGGAAAGTAAAGGTGCCATGTTGACCACTCATATACAGCCGCTGGGTCACTACAAGGTCAAATACACACATTTGATCTGTTTTTACTCTGACACCTCACAAGTAAACCATCATTTAAAACTGTTGTGAAGAAGTCTTTGTGCTTGGTTTTGCCTCTTCGCATTGGATGAAATGTCCAGTTTTGAACAGTTAGCACCTATTTGTTTGCTTTTTCTGGTTCTCTGTTGTGAGATTGCTTGTGATGAACAGGAGTACATATTCTCTGAAGTGCAGTGCTCTGGGTGGCCATTGTGTGTATTGCAGGTCATTCTGTTTTATTGTGTGATGTTTGGATTGATGCTGTGAGAGCGTGTGTTAAGAACAGGAGCGTTGGCATGACTGAAGGTTCAGCCTCAGTATGGTGCTCGTTCAGACCTGATGTAGTGTTTATCGTTGTGACAGCACATCTGTGTGATAGAGAGCGGCCATTTTGTCTCAGATGTTTTGGTTCATGATTTCTCATCTTTCATGTTGTGGAACAGTTTCATTGTGTCGCGTATTCATGTTTGTTTTGGTGCAGACTTGGTTTGGTTCTGTGTCTTGTTGATTTGATTAATTGTTTTCATTTTAAGCTAATTTTAACTTGATAGATGCCTCTAAGATTTAATCTTAATGATTTCTGTTCCTGGTGGAACTGTCTACATGTTTTGTATAGTTTGCATTCTGGTCCAAGCTTGGTGCAGATGTTTCAGTTTAAGGTTTGTTTCTCATTCTGTTTGTTAATGTCCTTGTGTCTTACAAGCTGCGTAATGCAACTTTTATGTGGAGAAAAGAGTTGATATTTGTGGGTATTTGACCTTGTATTTGACAGTGGCTCTGTTTTCTTGATTCATGTGATCTTTACTGTCGTGTTCTGACCTGGCTCATGGTCCAGTCTCAGTGTGGTACTGGTTCAGACCTAATGTTCCTCCTCGTGAGGGGTGTCTGTGTGATGGAGAGCCGCCATTTTGATTCTGGGACTGTGTTTGCATTAGACCTGCTGGTTCATCTTTTTTCATTCGTCATGTTGTAAATATGTTTTGGAACAGTTTTATAGTGTCACTTAACACCTAATGTTTCTTAAACAAAATAGCATGTTTTTTTAAAAACTGATTTTATGGAGATTAAGTTGGCTTTTCTATCCTTTTCAAATCACTATCTTATTGAAGTTGAATTGTTTTGTTAGTGAGGAACACTCTTATTTCTTGTTTGCATTAGGTGAAATGGTCCAGTTATTAACAGTTAGATCCTCTGTGGTGATGTGTTTTTTTGTGTTTCTCTGCTGTGAGAGCGTGTGTGATGAGGCTGTTTTATTGTGTGAGGGGAAGATAATGTAATGTAATTGTGTAATGTTCTGACTAAGGTTATGGTTCAGACCTGCTGTGAGGGGGAGGATGCTGCTCCTCTGTTTGTCTCTCAGATGTTATAGCAGCGACCTGTTGGTTCATGACTTGTCGTCTTTCATGATGTGGAACATTCAGATTTATTGCACATGTTCTCTATGAAGATTTCTGCTTTAGTTCTGATGTTCTAGGTTAAGATTGAGTTGGTGTTTTGTGTTTTAAGTTGCATCGTGTATTTCTGATTAGTCCGCTTTTTGCAATTGCTTATCTGATCTGTTTGTGAATGTTTGAAATTGGCAATAGTTTTCAGTTGCTCATATAATCTGGAATGTTCCCACTGTGTGGCTTTAAAGTGATGGTCTGTACATTTCAGGCTAGTTTCTCGTTCTGTTAATGTCCTTGTGTTTTACTTAAAGCTTCATTGTGTAACTTTTAGGAGTGTTTTAAAGACCACTGTGATGGAAAGTAAAGGTGCCATGTTGACCACTCATATACAACCGCTGGGTCACCACAAGGTCAAATACACACATTTGATCTGTTTTTACTGTGACACCTCACAAGTAAATCATCATTTAAAACTGTTGTGAAGAAGTCTTTGTTCTTGGTTTTGCCTGTTTGCATTGGGTGAAATTTGGAGCACAGTTAGCCTCTGTGTGGTGGTGTTTTTTGCTGACTCTCTGCTGTGGTAGCGTGTGTGATGTACAGGTGTTTATATAATAATATCTGAAGTGCAGTGCTGTGGGCAGCCATTTCGTCTTTGTAAAAGGTTCATACTGTCTTGTTAGGTTAAGTCTATTCCAGTTTTGTTCTTTTAGTAATACAGAAGGTTTAGTTTACCTGCTTCACTAGTTTCAATCACTTCCTGTGATCTTCCTCTGGAAGGAGGGAGATGAAGAAGATCACAGGAAGCGATCGAAACTAGTGAAGGAGGTAAACTAAACCTTCTGTGTTACTAAAGGAACAAAACTGTAATAGGCAGCCATTTTGTGTCTGCAGGACAGTTGCTCAGGCGGTTTTATTGCAATGTGAATATACATGGGTAACACTTTATTTTACATTACCCTTGATTACTTTGTACCTGCCACATTTAGTACAATGTAATGTTCTATGTAACCATAACACATGGTTACAGAGCAGATTACACTGTACTAAATGTGGCAGGTACAATGTATCAGTGGTAGTGTAAAATAAAGTGTTACCTATAAATGTACTGTTATAGTGATTCATGTCAACATTACTGTAGTGTTCTGGTACTGGTTCAGACCTGATGTAGGGTTTGTACTTGTGAGAGGAGGGACGATGTTCTGTGTGTTTAAGGACAGCCGCCATTTTGTGTCAGATATGATACTGCTAATGTGTTTGCATTAGACTTGTTGGCTCGATTGTGACACTTAACAAATAAATCATCATTTAAAACTATTTTGTTCTAGTAGCTTAACTGTTTGTGGGGAACAAGTCTTTGTTGGTGTAGCCTGTAGTGTTGTGTGAAAATGTCCAGTTTTGACACAGTTGGCATCTATTTGTTTGCTTTTTTTCTGGTTCTCTGTTGTGAGATTGCATGTGATGAACAGGAGTACATATTCTCTGAAGCGCAGTGCTCTGGGTGGTCATTGTGTGTATTGCAGGTCATTCTGTTTTATTGTGTGAAGTGAGGATAAATGCTGTGACAGCGTGTGTGATGATATAAATGTAATGTTCTGACTAAGGTTAGGTTTCACACGTGTTCATGTTTGAACACGTCTGTGCTGAGCTGTGTTTGCATTAGATGTTTTAGTTCATGATTTAAACATCTTAAATGTTGTGCAGCTGCTGTTTTACCAAGTCATGTGACTATTCATGCAGTGATGATGACAGTCTTGTTGAAGACTTGGTTTAGTTCTGTGTTTTGGGGATCATTTTAATATGGCAGGTCTTCTATTCACAATGAAGTCTGACCCTGGTGGGTCTTATTGTTTGTGTAGGCCTTGCAGAGTTCTAGTTCTTGTTTAGTCCTGTAGTGTCACGTTTTTACTGTACAGTTTTGTGCAACAGTTAAGTTGATCTGTTTGTGTATGTTTTGGTTCTCTGTGTGAGATTGTGTGTGATGAACAGGAGTAGTTCTAAGGCTTTGTATTTTAAAAAGGCATTATGTTTACTCTTGTTGTTTCTGTGGTGCTGTGGCCATGTTGTGACTCACAGGACAGTGGTTTTGTTGTATTGATTCATGTGAACTTTCCTGTAGTGTTCTGGTACTTGTGAAAGCGTGTAAGAGGATATAATGTTTGGTTCTCTTTCTGTTTGTTTATGTCCTTGTGTCTTAAAAGTGCATTGTTCATATTTTAGATTTAATCTAAATGAGTTCTGTTCTTGGGAGGACTCTGTTTACATGGTTTGTTTGTAGTTTGTTGAGTTCTGGTCCAAGCTTAGTGCGGATGTTGTTTCAGTGTAAGGTTTGTTAATGTCCTTGTGTCTTAAAGCTGCATTATGTAACTTTTATGTGGAAAAATAGTTTATATTTGTGGGTATTTGACCTTGTAGTAACCCAGTGGGTGTATGAGTGGTCAGCATGGTGCCTTTACTTTCCATCACAGTGGTCTCTAGGACGCTCTAGGATCAATTGTTTAAAAGGTTTTCACTGCTGACTGAGCCTCATCAGAAAACGAAAGTTACGTATGTAACTACGGTTCTATGAATCCCGGATGACCGCCAGAGCTTCTCTGTCAGTGCTTACAGCACCGCCTCTGGCGGTCAGGAGGGAACCTACTTAACAATTGATCCAGGAGTGTTTTAAAGACCACTGTGGTGGAAAGTAAAGGTGCCATGTTGACCACTCATATACAGCCGCTGGGTCACTACAAGGTCAAATACACACATTTGATCTGTTTTTACTCTGACACCTCACAAGTAAACCATCATTTAAAACTGTTGTGAAGAAGTCTTTGTGCTTGGTTTTGCCTCTTCGCATTGGATGAAATGTCCAGTTTTGAACAGTTAGCACCTATTTGTTTGCTTTTTTCTGGTTCTCTGTTGTGAGATTGCTTGTGATGAACAGGAGTACATATTCTCTGAAGTGCAGTGCTCTGGGTGGCCATTGTGTGTATTGCAGGTCATTCTGTTTTATTGTGTGATGTTTGGATTGATGCTGTGAGAGCGTGTGTTAAGAACAGGAGTGTTGGCATGGCTGAAGGTTCAGCCTCAGTATGGTGCTCGTTCAGACCTGATGTAGTGTTTATCGTTGTGACAGCACATCTGTGTGATAGAGAGCGGCCATTTTGTCTCAGATGTTTTGGTTCATGATTTCTCATCTTTCATGTTGTGGAACAGTTTCATTGTGTCGTGTATTCATGTTTGTTTTTGGTGCAGACTTGGTTTTGTTCTGTGTCTTGTTGATTTGATTTATTTGTTTTCATTTTAAGCTAACTTGATAGATTCCTCTAAGATTTAATCTTAATGATTTCTGTTCCTGGTGGGACTGTTTACATGTTTTGTATAGTTTGCATTCTGGTCCAAGCTTGGTGCGGATGTTTCAGTTTAAGGTTTGTTTCTCGTTCTGTTTGTTAATGTCCTTGTGTCTCACTTAAAGCTGCATTATGCAACTTTTATGTGGAGAAAATAGTTGATATTTGTGGGTATTTGACCTTGACCCTGAAGTGCAGTGCTGTGGGTGGCCATTTTGTCTTTGTAAAAGGTTCATACTGTCTTGTTAGGTTAAGTCTATTACAGTTTTGTTATTTTAGTAAGACAGAAGGTTTAGATTACCTGCTTCACTAGTTTTGATCACTTCCTGTGATCTTCCTCTGGAAGGAGGAAGATGAGGAAGATCACAGGAAGCGATCAAAACTAGTGAAGCAGATCAGCTAAACCGTCTGTCTTGCTAAAAGAACAAAACTGTAATAGGCAGCCATTTTGTGTCTTGCAGTACAGTTGCTCAGGCGGTTTTATTGTATGATGTGAATATAAATGGGTGTGTAATAACACATGGTTACATAGAACACATGGTTACAGAGCAGATTACACTGTACTAAATGTGGCAGGTACAATGTATCAGTGGTAGTGTGAAATAAAGTGCTACCTATAAATGTAATGTTATATTGATTCATGTCAACATTACTGTAGTGTTCTGGTACTGGTTCATTCCTGATGTAGGGTTTGTACTTGTGAGAGGAGGGACGATGTTCTGTGTGTTTAAGGACAGCCGCCATTTTGTGTCAGATATGATACTGCTAATGTGTTTGCATTAGACTTGTTGGCTCGACTGTGACACTTCACAAATAAATCATCATTTAAAACTATTTTGTTCTAGTAGCTTAACTGTTTGTGGGGAACAAGTCTTGTTGGTGTAGCCTGTAGTGTTGTGTGAAAATGTCCAGTTTTGATACAGTTGGCACCTATTTGTTTGCTTTTTTCTGGTTCTCTGTTGTGAGATTGCTTGTGATGAACAGGAGTACATATTCTCTGAAGTGCCGTGCTCTGGGTGGTCATTGTGTGTATTGCAGGTCATTCTGTTTTATTGTGTGATGTTTGGATTGATGCTGTGAGAGCGTGTGTTAAGAACAGGAGTGTTGGCATGACTGAAGGTTCAGCCTCAGTATGGTGCTCGTTCAGACCTGATGTAGTGTGTATCGTTGTGACAGCACGTCTGTGTGATAGAGAGCGGCCATTTTGTCTCTGATGTTTTGGATCATGATTTCTCATCTTTTATGTTGAACAGTTTCATTGTGTCGTGTATTCATGTTTGTTTTGGTGCAGACTTGGTTTGGTTCTGTGTCTTGTTGATTTGATTTATTTGTTTTCATTTCAAGCTAACTTGATAGATTCCTCTAAGAATTTAATCTAAATGAGTTCTGTTCCTGGTGGGACTGTTTACATGTTTTGTGTAGAGTTTGTAGATATCTGGTCCAAGCTTGGTGCGGATGTTGTTTCAGTTTAAGGTTTGTTTCTCGTTCTGTTTGTTATTGTCCCTGTGTCTTACTTAAAGCAGTACTAAGTAACGTGTTTACCTTAATAAATCCTTTTCGTAGTCCCTGTGCGGGTAATAGAAGTGTTTATGGGATGATTGGAGGGTCTTTCATCCCCCCCTGGTGTCTCTGGACAGAAAACCATGTTTGCAACTTGACTGCCACCGGTGCGGAGAAAGCAATACACACTAATGAAATCACGAAGAAGAAGCTAACATGCTAACGGGCAAAGCTAACTGCGGGCTAACGTCACTTTAAACAGTATTTACAGCAAAGTTTGAGTGAAAAAAAATATTTCCATTGTATAATTGGATGCACTGTAACCCTCTCTCCCTTCGCCTTTCCTGTTGGCGTAGTATTTGCTCTCCAAGACAATTAATAAGTAAAAAAATCGTAACTTTCTACTACACCTGCAGTTGCGCTTATGGCCTCTAGGGGGAAGAGTTACTTAGTACTGCTTTAAAGCTGCATTATGTAACTTTTATGTGGAAAGAGTTGATATTTGTAGATATTTGACCTTGTATTTGACAGTGGCTCTGTTTTCTTGTGTCATTTGAACTTTACTGTAGTGCTGTAGTACGCAGGTTCTGGTTCAGACCTGATGTCGTGTTCTGGTACATGTGAGAGCGTGTCATGTAAGAGGATGTAATGTTTGGTTCTTTCTCTTTGTTAATGTCCTTGTGTCTTACTTAAAAGTGCATTGTTCATATTTTAGATTTAATCTAAATGAGTTCTGTTCTTGGGAGGACTCTGTTTACATGGTTTGTTTGTAGTTTGTGGAGTTCTGGTCCAAGCTTAGTGCGGATTTTGTTTCAGTGTAAGGTTTGTTAATGTCCTTGTGTCTTAAAGCTGCATTATGTAACTTTCATGTGGAAAAAGAGTTTATATTTGTGTGTATTTGACCTTGACCCTGAAGTGCAGTGCTCTGGGTGGCCATTGTGTGTATTGCAGGTCATTCTGTTTTATTGTGTGATGTTTGGATAGATGCTGTGAGAGCGTGTGTTAAGAACAGGAGTGTTGGCATGGCTGAAGGTTCAGCCTCAGTATGGTGCTCATTCACACCTGATGTAGTGTTTATTGTTGTGACAGCACATCTGTGTGATAGAGAGCGGCCATTTTGTCTCAGATGTTTTGGTTCATGATTTCTCATCTTTCATGTTGTGGAACAGTTTCATTGTGTCGCGTATTCATGTTTGTTTTGGTGCAGACTTGGTTTGGTTCTGTGTCTTGTTGATTTGATTTATTTGTTTTCATTTTAAGCTAATTTTAACTTGATAGATTCCTCTAAGATTTAATCTAAATGAGTTCTGTTCCTGGTGGAACTGTCTACATGTTTTGTATAGAGTTTGCATTCTGGTCCAAGCTTGGTGCGGATGTTTCAGTTTAAGGTTTGTTTCTCGTTCTGTTTGTTAATGTCCTTGTGTCTCACTTAAAGCTGCATTATGCAACTTTTATGTGGAGAAAATAGTTGATATTTGTGGGTATTTGACCTTGTGTTTGACAGCGGCTGTTTTCTTGATTCATGTGAACTTTACTGTAGTGTTCTGGTCTGGCTTAGGGTTCAGCCTCAGAGTGGTACTGTTTCAGACCTGATGCAGGGTTTGTATTTGTGACATGTCTGTGGTAGGAGGAGGAGCTGCCCTGTGTTTAAAGGCCCTATGTGACTTTGTTGATTGCAAACACAGAAAAGGAAATCACTAAATTAAAATGTTGTTTGTGGGCCAAACTCATTCCTAACTTTCGGAACATATTTGTAGCATCCAAAATTGTCAGTTTAAAGGCAATATATTAGACCTGTTGGTTCTTTCTTGTTGTGGAGCAGCGTCATGTTTTAATGTAGTGATGATTACACTGTTGGTGCAGACTTGGTGTGGCTCTGTGTCTTGTGTACGTCTTTTTTGTTTATTGCCTTATACCTGATGGGTCCCACTAATGATGAATTCTACAGTTCAGATAAATTCTACAGTTTAGATCATTTGACTGTTTTGAGTTAATAGTTTTTAGTTGCTTATGTTATGTGGAATGTTTTGATGAAACGGGCCGTAAATGACTGTCTTCTTGGTACAACTGAGATAGTGGCTTAGTACTGCTTGGGATAAGGTCTTTCTTTTGTTACTCTTTGGTGAAAATTTGGGAAGTGGAGCGTTTTCTGTTGTCAGATTTGGAAATGTATTGTCTGTGTCTGGCAGGTTGACTAAATCTCACTTTAGGCTATATTTGGTGTTAAACTAGATACATCTAGGATCATGTGGTTTTGGTTTTGCTGGTTCTGGCTTGGTCCATGTCTGGTCCTGTCTGTGAGGACACTGAGGACAGAAGTTGTTTCACATTAAACCTGAATTAAATCTTTAGCTGTTGACAGTGTGGACTGAGTCATACCAGTCCATGCTGTGGTCGTCTCTGCCTCAGTCCATTGATGCCAGAATGAGGTCAGTACCTTCTACAGCACCATCACAAGACTGAGGCTAGGATGATATGAAGTGTTGTTTCTCTATGCGTCTGACTTTAGTTTAAGACATGGCTACTTCGGTTTGATTGTTTGACCATTGTGTTGTTTACTCATTCCACTTTTGTATTTCAGATGCCGCGCGGCAAGGGGTCCAGGCGATCCCTTGCGGCCAAGAGGAGGAGGGAGAAGCAGCTCGCGGGGCAGTGCGCTGTTCCTGAGGAGGAGCTCGCGGGGCAGTCTTCTGTTCCCGTCGAGCTGCTCCCGGGGCAGTGCGCTGTACCTGACGAGCTGCTTGCGGGGCAGTCCGCTCTTCCCATGGAGGAGCTCGCGGGGCAGTCTCCTGTTCCCGTCGAGCTGCTCCTGGGGGAGTCGTCTGGTCCCGTCGAGCTGCTCCCGGGGCAGTCGGCTGTTCACGAGGAGGAGCTCGCGGGGCAGTCCGCTGTTCCCGTCGAGCTGCTCCCGGGGCAGTCAGCTGTTCCTGAGGAGGAGCTCGATCCCTCTCCTCTTTGGCCCCCCGTCGAGGAACGTAAGTGGATTTCAGAATACTTCCACCTCCTTTTTAATTCTTTTTGATATTACAATGATTTCTCTTGTCTTTGAAGCCCGTGGACCCGGCTACCGACACCGTCCCCAGGTTTGGCCCACTGGAGTGTCCGGGAAGCAGCACCGGCTGGTGCTCCCGCAGGAGTCTCCCGACAAGAAGGCAAGTTCACGAGTTTGAGAAGGAAATAAATGTGTGACTTTTGATGTGCTGACAATCACTAAATACAGATTGTTTCTTTTTTGGTCTTAGTTCATTCTGCTTGTCGGGAACTCCCATCTGCGAGCCATCGTGGACCAGCACGTGCCGATGCAGGAGGGGCACTATTCCTTCGGCTTCAGCGCGACGCCTGGTGGTGGACCCTCACACATCCACAGGGAGCTGGCTGGGACCACCCTGCCCCGAGGTGGGTACAGTTGTACTAGCAACATTTTTGACTTTAAAAAAAAAAAAAAAAAAAAAAAATTTTTTTTTTTTTTGACTTTGTCTCATATTGTTCAGCACGTTTGACCTCTGACCCTTCTCTTGTTGTCAGAGCCAGCGCTTGTGGTTCTGATGGCACCCTGCAACGGACTGACGACGTGCCGGACGTTGGACCAGGCTGCGAGGGAGTTCGGCCAGCTCCTGGCCTACGTCTGTGGACGCTGGCCCAAGGTGTGTACTTCACTTCTATGAGGTCTGAAAGTACTTCATTATTGTATTTAACATGTCTAAATTGTAATTTTGTGTCCGTAGGTGTGTGTCGTGGATTTTCCACCTCGGCTTAGCGCTGGGGTGGAGATTCAGACCCTCCTTCGGCAGGCGTACCACCGCATCGCTGTTGGCATGGGTATGTATAAAAAATGCAACTGTCATCACTATTTTCCTTAGAGTGGCGCATACTTTAACATGTTCTTTTTGTTGCTAACATCTGTTTTAGGGATCCGCTACTTCCGTGTAGCACACAAGTTTCCCCGGAGCGATGGGCATCTGTGGGCCAGGGATGGTGTAAGTACAGTCTCTCTCTTTAAAGTTGACCATTTTAATGACTGTTGTTTTATTTAACGTGGGTGAATGATGTGTTTCAGACTCACCTGAGCGACGACTTTGGCATGCCCATCCTCGTCCAGCTGCTGTGGCAGGCGTGCTACATGCAGCTGGAGCTGGATGACGCTGCCGCTGTTGCGCCGGTGTCTCCTCCCCCGCCCCGCCCGGTCACCAGGAGGGTTTCCCCAAGAGTGGAGGTGCCCGAGCCGCCGCCCGTGCCACCTCCACCCCCTCCTGAGTGGACCGAGGTTCGACGGGGCAGCAAGGTGAGAAACTGTTCCTGTTTTGTTAAAGCATTGTTAACTGAAGTTGCATTTTACTGACTGCTTTGTGTTTATCTCTGTCACTCAGCCTGGGATCTCCCCCGTGAGCCCCAAGGGACTGCTGCAGGCGCAGGAGGTTAGTGTTCTACTCTATAAAGCTATGGTTAGATTGTGAGTGCTGTGACTAAACTGTCTGTTTCCTTTGTTTTGAGGTGGAGAACGTGTTCTCCTTTCCCTTGTCGCCTTGCCTGTTCAGCCCTGCCATGCTGGTGGAGATGGAGCGCTTCTCTCCATCTCACGGCGGCTGTGGCCAGGGCATCGGCTCCTTTCCTTCGGGAAAGAAGGTAAGTATCAGATCTTGTGTGAAATGTTGTTGTTTAATCATGATTTCTGAGCTGGTGAAATAACACGTCTTTTTTTTGCAGACGTCTCGGGCGAGGCGTCGCAAGCGTGCTGCCCCAAAGAGACGCCGGCCCACGCGGCAGGTAGGTGTTTTTAAGGCTGTGCTCTTTATACATTCTAAAGAAATTAATGCATATTTGTTATTTTGTTTATTGTAGGCGCGGGCAGCACAAGAGGTTGTGGCGGTGAGACCCGGCTCATCTGCCAGCTCCGTGTCTACTATGGAGGAGGACCAGGTCAGTGTCGTTTAAAGTGGCTGAATAAGTTTTTACATTGTAACTTCTTTGATTATTAACAAATGTTGTCCTCTAGGTGGCGGCAGCTGTCGTGGAGGTGACACCAGGAACGTCACCTACCAGCGTGGTCATCCTGGACGGCTTCTTGGAGGAGGAGGTGTGTGTACTTTTTATTAATTGACATTCTATGATCTGTCATGAAGTAGTATCTAACACGTTATTCTTTTTGCAGCTGCAGTTCGTGGATGTGGGGGTGATTCCAGGAGCATCACTCACCAGTTCCCCCGACGCCCCAGTGGTCTTCGTGGACCAGGTGAGATGATGATTTTTATGTATCATTTTCAAAAATTAAAGAAGGTTTACTTCGCACATCTCCTTTGTTTTCAACAGGTGCGTAAGAGAAGGCACAAAGGCCAAATATAGAAAAGGAAAAATCTCTCGCACACTGTATACTTGCAACACCAGTGTTCTTTTATTAATGCATTTTCAAAAGCAGCTACACTGAACAGAGTGAGATCCGCTTTACTTTGAGAGATGTCTAATGGTTATGTGTTTTCTTTGTGACTTGTAGATGAAGAGGACCATTCCCCTTTCAGCCAGTCAGCCGTCTCCACGCCGCAGCATTCCACCAGCTGTCCACGGGGAGAGCGCTTCTGACGCCAGGGACCAAGATAAGTCTTGCATTTGTTGTGCACAGTCTGACATAGATGTTAGTGATAGTGAAAGCCTTATCACGTTTGGTAGTAGCGATGTAGAGATGGAGGTTGATAGTCCTGTAGCTTGTGCTGATATAGTTATGGAGGATAGCGTTCCTGTTGGTATTCCGAGTTGCGTTAGGGGTAGTTTTCATCAGGCTGATGACAGGTTCCCGTATGGAGGGGCTCAGTGTGCAGCCATAGCTCTGGTGGCATTAGCTAGGCACACTGTGTCCAGTGTGTTTACATGGCAGCAAAAGGATTTAGACAAGACTTTAGTGATTGGTGATGCTGTTTACACAGAGCTTAGGGATAACGACCTGACTCATGGGCACGAGCTCTTACTAGCTTCTGACTTGCCCAAAGAGTCAGTTATTGATGGTCAACCGTTTGAGTTTGAGTTCAGTCATCCGGTCGCTGGGGCTGCAAATGTACTAGAGAGTGAGCTTATTGTGTCCGGTACCTGTGTGACCTTAGATGGTGGTTTAGGGGAGATGTTGGCACACTATGATGCATGTCTACTGACGATGTGTGGCAACACTTGTGCAGTCATTAAAGACAGCGGTAGATACGCGGTGGTGGACTCACACAGTCGTAGTGCGACTGGGATGGTTGACCCTGATGGTAAAAGCGTTGTACTTTACTTTAGCAGCCTGGATGATTTATATGCTCATTTTTGCGCGTTAGCTGACTGTTATGAAGTTGAATATAAGTTGTTTGAGATTACAGGCGTTGTTGTCGTGGTTGTTGGTTTGAAGTGTGAAGCGTCTGAGGTCATTTTGCCTCAGAAGCCTGACACTTCTGACCAAAGGCCAAAGCGCAAAAGGTCAGTTAAAGCTAAGTCGTCTGTTCCCAAATGCACACTCACAAGTAAGAGGGTGAAACGTGAACGTGATGATTTGGATGTTGTGTGTGCTGATGTAGTTATGGAGGATAGTGTTCTAGTTGATAGTCCTGTTGTAGCGTGTTCTGATATAGTTATGGAGGATAGCGTTCCCGTTGATATTCCGAGTTGTGTTAGGGGTAGTTTTCATCAGGCTGATAGCAGGTTCCCGTATGGAGGGGTGCAGTGTGCAGCCATAGCTCTGGTGGCATTAGCTAGGCACACTGTGTCCAGTGTGTTTACATGGGAGCAAAAGGATTTAGACAGGACTTTAGAGATTGGTGATGCTATTTACACAGAGCTTAGGGGTAACGACCTGACTAATGGGAATGATAACTTACTACCTTCTGACTTGCCCAAAGAGTCAGTTATTGATGGTCAACCGTTTGAGTTTGAGTTCAGTCGGCCGGTTGCTGGGGCTGCAAATGTAGTGGAGCATGAGCTTATTGTTTCCGGTACCTGTGTGACCTTAGATGGTGGTTTAAGAGAGATGTTGGCACACTATGATGCATGTCTACTGACGATGTGTGGCAACACTTGTGCAGTCATTAAAGACAGCGGTAGATACGCGGTGGTGGACTCACACAGTCGTAGTGCGACTGGGATGGTTGACCCTGATGGTAAAAGTGTTGTTGTTTACTTTAGCAGCCTGGATGAAGTGTATGCTCATTTTTGCGCGTTAGCTGAGTGTTATGGACTTGAGTATAAGTTGTTTGAGATCACGGGTGTTGTTGTCGTGGTGGTTGGTTTGAAGTGTGAAGCGTCTGAGGTCATTTCCCCTCCAAAGCTTGACACTTCTGACCAAAAGCCGAAGCGTAAAAGCTCAGTTAAAGCAAAGTCGTCTGTTCCCAAACACACACACACACCTAAAAAGACAAAGCTTGATCGTGAATGTGATGTTGATTGGGATGTTGTTTGTACCGGTGCCACAGATGATGCTCTTGATTTTATTCCTCTTCAGGAGAATGTTTGTAGGGCACTGTGTAAGAACCTAAACATTGACTATGAGAGACTCGCTGTAGCAGAACCAGAAACAATAGATCCTTTGAGATCGTTAAAGTTAGATGTGCCGTGTACAAATGATAAAATCGTTGCCGACGGTAACTGTTTCTTTCGCTCGATCTCGCAGGCTGTTAGTGGCACGCAGAAATATCATAGGAAACTTAGACTTGCGGTCGTTAAACATCTTAAAAGTAATGCATCAAAATACAATAGTCTTTTGCGCGATGGCTGCTCTTCTGTGGCCCAGTATATTAACGATAGTAATATGCATAGAGTTAACACGTGGGCCACTGAGATAGAGATCCAAGCAACAGCAGATCTTTTATGTGTAGATATATATACGTTTTTGAGTGGACGTTGGCTTAAATATGGTTGTACTACCAGGCCTTTGTCAACCAGCGGCATCTACCTCGAAAATATTAACAATATTCACTATGAAAATGTAACTTGCGTTAAAAACCCTGTGACCCATAGTTGTTACGGAAGCTGCCAAATTAATACTTCTATTCTTATGGGTTACAACACTAGGTCTAGACAGGTAGATGCCCAATCAGTGGTTAGTCCAAACACTGAAACGAATGTACAACACTGTAAATTATCCAAGTACATTCAAAACAAAAAGCATAAACATTTAAAAAGCAAATATGCCACAATTAAAGATAGACTTCGTGAAACATTGAGAAGTAGGTATAGGGAAAATGTAGATTATAGACAGGGAAAGAAGGCTGCAGACAAAGTTAAATATAGAGAAGATGTAGGTTATAGACAGGCAAAGAAGGCTACAGTCAATCTTAGATATAGAGATGATGTAGATTATAGAGAGCAAAAAAAGTCTGAAAATAGTGTTGCTGTCAATCTTAAATATAGAGAAAATGTATTTTATAAAGAGGAAAAGAAGGCTGCGGTCAATCTTAAATATCGAGACGATGTTGATTATAGAGAGAAAAAGAAGGTGGCAATAAAGGCAGCAAATAAACTTAAGTATAGTGATAATGTTAAGTACAGACAAAAGAAAAAGGCACTGACCGTACATAAATACCACAAGGATGTAGACTATAGAAAAAACCTCAAGGCAGCTAGCATTAAAAAGTATGAAGAGAACTTAAAGCACAAACACGATGTCAGGGCCGCCAGTAAACAGAAGTACAAAGATAGTCCCAAACATAGGCAGAAAGTAAAAACCTATAGCAAAGTTAAATACCACAAAGATGAGCAATACAAAGCTCAAACTCGTGTTGCTTACAGAAATCGTAAAAGGCAAATTAAGCAACAATTGGCCGATAATTTTGATTTGGTTAAGGAACGCTTTTGGCGGGAAGTTGAACACGGTCCTGAACACATTTGTTGCGTGTGCTTTAAATTATTATTTATCAACCAGGTCTTACCTTGTAGAAAGGATGATTTTATGGTTGATCCTAAATGTGCTGCTGTTGCTGAGGCCTGTATCTCAGATGCCTATTTACATACGTGCAGTAAGAGTTGTCCGTCACCGTGTCCGCTGTCTGATTGTAGAGGGAGTTTGTGGATCTGCTACACTTGTAACTCTAAACTCAAAAAGGGTCAAATGCCGGCTGAATGCTCAATAAACAATTTACAATTAGATGATATTCCTCCTGAACTCGCGTGTTTGAACACTGTCGAACAGCATTTAGTGGCGCTCAATATAGTGTTTATGCAGATGTACGCTCTGCCAAAGGGGGGTCAAGGGGGGACTCATGGTCCGGCCACATGTGTGCCGTCCAATATTATTGACACCACTAAGCTGTTACCGCGTCGTAGCATGGACGGATGGTTATTACCTGTGAAATTAAAGCGTAAACTTACTTACAAAGGCCATTATGAATATCAATACGTCGACACGGGTCGGATAAAGAGCGCGATAGCATTTCTTAAGGCAAACAACCAGCATTATTTGGACATAGAGTTTGATGAAGAGTGGGTTAATGAGTTCATGAGGCAGGAAGAGGAAGCTATAGATACGGGGACGACACCGATGGAACAGGCGGGTCAGGGACAGGCGGGTCAGGGACAGGCGGGTCAGGGAAAGGCAACGCAGGGACAGGCGGTGCAGGGACAGGCAATTCAGGGGCAGATGGGGGCTGCACAGGGACAGGAAGCACAGGGACAGGCGGTGCAGGGACAGGAGATGCAGGGGCAGATGGGGGCTGCACAGGGACAGGAAGCACAGGGACAGTCGGTGCAGGGACAGGAGATGCAGGGGCAGATGGGGGCTGCACAGGGACAGGAAGCACAGGGACAGTCGGTGCAGGGACAGGAGATGCAGGGGCAGATGGGGGCTGCACAGGGACAGGAAGCACAGGGACAGGCGGTGCAGGGACGGGCAACGCAGGGGACGAAGGGGCGACCGACGAAGGGGCGACCGACGAAGGGGCGACCGACGAAGGGGCGCGCAGCAAAGGGACGCGCAACAAAGGGACAGGCAGGACAGGCGAAAGGACAGGGGGGAGAGGGACAGGCAGCACAGGGACAGGCAGCACAGGGACAGGCAGCACAGGGACAGGTAGCACAGGGACAGGTAGCACAGGGACAGGCAGCACAGGGACAGGCAGCACAGGGACAGGCAGCACAGGGAGAGGATGAAGATTTAGATGATGAGCATCTCCATGACCGTCAGCGTCATTGTATGTTCCAGGACACCTTCTTTATGCCTGCAGATATGGCTCAGGAGGCTCTTGACCACTACTTCCAGGGTGTACTGAATTTGGCTCCGGCGGAGGGGAACAGTCCAGTTAGTTTGCTCACTGATAAGGAAAATGAGGCTAAATGCTTCCCAAAAGAGTTCCCCTTTGGGCGTAATACGTTTCACACCCGTAGGCCTGTTCGTATTACTTTGTGCCGGTATTTCATTAACAGGCTATTGCACGCGGACGGTCGTTTTGCGCGTAATCTTAAATTTCTATTCATGGCTCTGTACATGTTGGAAGTAGAGCAGGTCGTATCGAAGGTCTCCATAGCTTTACGAAAGGGACATGCGTGTCAGGGTTCGGGTAATGCTGCTGCAGATGAAGAATCTTTGGAAAATTTATTACAGTTTGATAGTGGTTATCGTTTTTTAAAGCCTATTAGAGGCACGCCCCCATACTGGCAATCCACACTCAAAGACTTAATCGCGATGGTGCGCCAGCTCGGTATTCCAACATGGTTCTGTTCATTTAGTTCGGCAGATATGCGTTGGCCAGAAGTCCTCGAGGCCCTGTTAAAAATAGAGGGTAGTACCAGGAGTGTAGAGGACTTAAATTGGGCAGACAGATGTGATCTTTTGCGTCGCCACCCCACAACTGTCGCCCGTATGTTTGATCAGCGGTGGCATAGATTTCAAAATACCGTCCTGAAGTCCCCGACTCACCCGATAGGCGAAATTATAGATTCCTTTTATCGTGTAGAGTTTCAGCAGCGCGGAAGCCCTCATGTACATTGTTTATATTGGGTTAGAGATGCCCCCAAGCTAGGAGTTAATACAGACGAGGAGGTAATTGACTTTATTGATAAGTACATTAGTTGTGAATTACCCTCTGATCCAAAATTATTGGAAAAAGTTACTTCAGTGCAGCAGCATTCAAAGCGTCACTCCAAAACGTGTAAAAAGGGAAAAAAGAAGTGTCGCTTTAATTTCCCACGTCCTCCGTCCATGCGTACATTTATTAAAAAAGTAGACCCGGAACAGGAACCGATTATGCCTAAAGAGGAAGCTGTGGCGTTTATGACTGCACTTAAAGATGCTATTGTCGATGAGAATGTTCCCATTGATAGTGTGCAGTCATTGTTTGCAGCTGCCGGTTTAACACAGGACTCGTTTGAAATGGTGTACCAGGCTTTAGGCGGTCACACTCATGTAGTTTTAAAGCGGGGGATTAAGGAAGTCTGGATTAATAATTATAACGCAAAATTGTTGGATGCTTGGGATGCGAATATGGATATTCAGTTTGTTGTAGATGCGTGGGCGTGCATAGTTTATATAATTTCATATATTTCTAAGGCAGAGAGGGAGATGGGTTTGCTCTTGGGCGCTGCCCAAAAAGAAGCTTCCAAAGATAATGTTAGTGCAAAAGAGGCATTGAAAAAGTTAGGACGCGTTTATCTTCATAATCGTGATGTCTCTGCGCAGGAAGCTGTTTATCGCGTTACAAACATGCACCTTAAGGAATTCTCACGTAAAGTGGAATTCATTCCGACGGGGAACAACATTGTTAGATTGAGCAAACCCATCAGTCAGTTAGATGGTGATTCGGCTGCGGACGATATTTGGATGACCAACATTATAGATCGCTTTAAGAGTAGGCCAAACGATAGCACTTTTAATGATATGTGTATTGCTTCTTTTGTATCTGAATACCGTGTACTTAGTCAAACAGATACTTGTCAAAAGGCTATTCCTTTACAAAATTCTTTAGGTGCTGTCGCTAAACGGCAGAACACCAAGCCTGCAATTGTTAGGTATGCACGGTTTTCAGAGACAAAAGATTCAGAGTTATTCCATCTAAGCATCCTTCAATTGTTTTTACCATATCGCGATGAAGCCGACCTTAAGCCGGCTCCATATGAAACATATAAGGACTTCTATGAAAATGGGGAAGTGCGCTATAGTGACGGGTCTGTGCATTCGGTGAAGGCGATCGTTGATGCGAATAGGTGTCGCTTTGAAGTGGAGGCTGAGGATCTGGATGAGATCCAAGAGGCAATGAACTCTGAAGAGCTTTTGGAAGAGGCATGGGCCGATCTCTGCCCAGAGCTGGAAGTTGAAAGGTTGGAGTCGAAGGAGGAGTTTAGGGAGATGTTGCAGGAGGTCCTCTCTGAGCATGAGCAAGAGCCCATCCCTGACTTAGCTGTAAGGAACGAGGACATTTGTCATTTGGAGAGGACAAATGTTATGAGTCGTCCAGAGGGTCTTGCACTTGTGCGAAGCCTGAATGAGCAACAGCTGTCCATTTTTTACAAAATACGGCAATGGTGCTTAGACAAGGTTGCCGGTAACAACCCTGAGCCATTGCACGTATTTATATCAGGTGGAGCTGGCACCGGGAAGAGTCACCTGATTAGGGCTATTCAGTACGAAGCGTCGCGGTTATTGGCTCCTATTTGTCATAGTCCGGATAACATTAGCGTTTTATTAACGGCTCCGACCGGGATAGCAGCGTATAACTTAGAGGCGGCGACAATCCATACGACGTTTTCTATCCCTGCGAATCCTCCAGCAAAGTATGGTAAGCTTGGAGAGGAAAAGTTAAGTACACTGCGCGCTAGATACATCGATGTTGAAATTGTTGTAATCGACGAAATATCGATGGTTGACAAAAGGATTTTTGAGTGGATTGACGGTCGTTTGGGTCAAATTAAACAGACGGATGAGGAGATTAAATTTGGAAACGTTTGCGTTATTGCAGTTGGGGATTTTTATCAGTTAGCTCCTGTTGGGGGGGAGGTTCTGTATAAAGAAAATGTAGGCGTCGATTTTTTCAACGATTTGTTTAAAGTAGCGGAATTAAAAACTGTTGTTAGACAACAGGATAGTACTTTCGCGGACCTCTTAAACCGGCTAAGAGTGCGCACGAGAGGGACACCCATGCTCCAAAGCGACATAGACATATTGAAGCGTTGTGAAACAGGCGAAGAGCCCGACGTATTGCATATTTTCGCGAGGAGGGTTCATGTTGGGGAATATAACTTAAGAAAGCTTAGTAGCGTTTGTTCAGAGGTGATGACCATAGAGGCGCGGGATTTTGGGATCGATAAGGGCTCCGGTAAAATTAAGGAACTCCATGGTCATCTGTGTTTCCATAAGTCCAAAAAAAAACAACCTAGTTTGGCGGAGGCACTGCATATCGGCGTCAATGCACGCGTTATGCTTTGTAAAAACATAGATCTTTCTGACGGTCTAGTAAATGGGGTATGTGGCATTGTAACTTATATAGTCGAAGATCCCCAGAACCAGAGGTTTCCTTTAGCTATTTACGTGAAATTCGATGACGATAGAGTGGGCGCGAAGACAAGGAAACAGACCCGTACCCCTGCAGACCTGACTGGTTCTACCCGCATAGGACCAGCTGAAGAACAGGTGAATAAACGCAACGAGAGGCGTAGACAGTTTCCGCTTAAACTCGCGTGGGCCTGTACAGTACACAAAGTACAAGGGGTAACTGTAGATGAAGCTGTGGTGTCCCTGAAGAAAATATTTACCGCGGGTCAGGCGTATGTGGCCTTAAGTCGCGTCCGGAGTTTAGAGGGTCTTGTAATTCAAGACTTTTCGGAAAAGGCCATTTACTGCAAGGACAACATTAGAGCCGCGTTAGAGAACCTGCCTCCCTTCGTGGTCGACAGTTTGCCCTGGCACAGACAAGAGGCACATGTTTTGACAGTATTTTTTATGAATGTACAGGGATTAGCCCGACATGTGTCTGACTTAGCTTCACGCACACAGCTTTTGCAGCCTAACTGTATCGCTGTGGTAGAGACATGGTTATCTGTAGACTCATCTTTTGATAGTTGTCAAATTGAAGGTTATACCTTCCATAGTCGTCCCCGTAGTATCTCCTACCAGCGCAGTAACCACACAGCGTTGGTTAGTTTACGTGGCCAACAGTACGGTGGAGTTGGCATGTACTGTGAGGAAAACCTTAACTATGAAATCACAGTACGAGATTTCGATTTGGAGTGTTTAGTTAACTATTTTGCAGAGCATAAAATCATCATAGCAGTAATTTACCGGCCACCGTCTTATCCCATGTCTCTATTCAAGTATAACTTTGACAGGTTATTGAATTGGCTGAGCTCACATTGTGCCACTGTGGCTGTGATGGGAGATTTTAATGACGATGTATTGAAATCTACAAGTCTCTGCAATTTTATGGTAGAAAGAGGTTATGTTCAATACGTCACATCTCCCACAACTGAGAGAGGGACATTAATTGATCATTTCTATCTAAAGTCTAGTGAGTATGATATTGATTGTTCAGTCGTGCCAACATACTTTAGCGACCATGAAGGGATCGTCTGTTCTTTTAGGGGGAAGTGCGTTGAAACGCCGCGTTTAGATTAGACTTACTTTATAGTTTAAATGGACAGCTGTTGTTTATTGTGTCGGCTCATCACATTGCTCCTTATATATGACTTGTCTTGTGTCTCTTACAACTTTGTCTACCCATGCCCTTTCATCATGCCCTAAGCAGTTCATTCCTCTCTTGATTATTGAGCATTCAGGATTGACTCTTTGTTAAAATTGTATATAACATTTTTATAATTGGCAGCAATCATGTATTTTGACTTTTGTGTGTGTTTGTCTTTGGAAACATTTCGAGTGTTGTATATATTTATGTGTTGGTTTGTTTTGATGATAGGCTTTAGATGTTGGATCATGGAAATTCAGTAATGGTGCGTTTTCAAATATTTATTTGCAGAGGTTTTCTCTTTGCTGACAGGTTTTTTGTGAACATGCAATACAATATTGGTCTTCCTCCTCTCGTCCTCTTTATTAGGTGAAGCTGTGCTCTGTCTTGTAGTTTTCTAATGTCATTTTGTCAGACTGGGAAAACTTATCTGTGACCATGCAGTTAACATTTTCCCATTTTGTCTGACAAAAGTACATTTGAAGACTACAAGCCTTTACACAGTGACATCATGTGAAGAGGGAGGTTTCTGAGGAAAACCAAACTTGTAAAGCAGGTGAACAAACAAACCTGTCTGTGAAGAGACTGCTTTGCTATGGATCATGTGTTTGCTGATTTAGGCGTTGTAGTTTTAGGGCCTTTGGTTGTAATTGTTGTTAGTTTTGGCTTTGTGTGTTGTACCTTACAGTGATGCGTGCACACATACTGTAAGGTTTGTTGTCTCTGGTCTTGAACCATTCTGACTGGTTCAAAGGGTCCCTTGAATAATAAATTAATTATGTAATGTATATATAAATGCAACATAATAATGTATGTATTCTATTTATATTGTAATTTTTGATGTATTGTTATGTATTTTATAATGTATTATTAATGTAAATCATGTATTCAATTGTTGTGACACTAATAATGTTAATAAATTTTCCTCTCCTTGAACCACCACCTTATCGTGGTGGAGAGGTTTGAGCGCCTGAAGGATCCTAGGAGCTATGTTGTGAGGGGCTTTATGCCTCTGTAGGGACTCCCAGGGCAAACAGGTTCTAGGTGACAGGCCAGACCAAGAGTGGTTCAGATCATATTAAATTAAACTACAATGAAGTTTTCACTGATTGATCCTCATTTTTTGTTGTTGTGTATGATGTAAATAGGTTTGAATGCATTCACAAGCTTTTTTTTTTAAGTATTCATGTTGTAATAATGTGACAGAAATTGAAAATGTTTTGTGTTTGTATTTTAAGGGACAGTTGCTATTGTTTGAAACATGTGTATAAATGTTTTGTTAATGTCAATTTAAAGAAGTATTCAACTCAATAAATGTTTTGTTACACTTGTTATTGATTTTGCTTACATTCAAGGCTTAGTTATTTTTCTGGTGTAGACATTTTATTATGACAAATTACAAAGACAGCAGATGAAAGAATTCAGACATATAGAGCAGATTAAGTGTTTCAGATACATGACACATGTTTATCTTAAATGGTCAAACACTGTCAGGTCTTTATAATGTTTCCTGCCATTTTAGCTGCAACTTCTGAACACAAAGAAACCAAGAGGTCATAATTGATTTTCGGACAAACAGGAAAACACCTCAAAGTGGTCTGTGGATTGATGGGGTGGAATGGAGAGGGTGTCAGACTTCAAGTTTTTGGGTGTGCAGATCAGTGAGGAACTGACATGGAGGGTAAACACCTGCATTATTAAAGTCCCTATACCTGATATTTTTATTTCAAATAATTGGCACTTTACACAACTTGTAGGGTCACTTTTCAGGATCACTTTCTATCATTTTACCATAGAAAGCATACTACTTGCATACATACTACTGCACAGCATGGTACGTGAGCTGCTGCTGAGAAGGACCTGCAGTGTGTGATAAGGACAGCAGACAGGATCTTGGGCTCCTCTGCCAAACCTGGACGACATCTACGCCACTCGACTGCTCACACGTGCAACCAGGATCAGGATCCCACTCACCCAGGAAACTGCCTCTTCACCACTCTCTCCTCAGGCAGACACCAAACTCCCAGGGCGCACACAAATAGGATGCAGAACAGGTTTACCCACGATCAGTGGAAACATGGCGCAAAGTGCAATAACAGTTGTGTTTGTAATCCTTTTTCAACTGAAGGTGTACTTTTAAAATTAACTCATGTTTATGATTTCTTATGGTATTGGGATGAACGGGGTAGAGACTGAGTGCACTTTAGTGAGCTCCATCAGTGTTCTGGTCTATGGTTCCTTTGTAGTTTGTACATTGACAACAAAGATCTGTCTTATCTTTTCTACTTATGAAAAAATTGCATCATTAGGTTATGTTCTCATGATGTCACAAACAGCTTACAATTTAAAATCAAGTTGGCACAGTTACAAATTTTATTGTTTTAACCATGATTACTATTGGTTTATGGCTGGACATATCCATATGAAACAAAACTTGTCCCAAGGTCCAGCGTCTTCTCTCTCAGCACATGAACTACAACACATGACTTTCTCATGAAGGCATCCAAAAGTGCTGATATTTTTCATTTGTCTTGGTTTTTGGCTAAAATCTGTCACAATGTTCAGGATTTTCTGTCAGCAATTATGAAATTAGGTCAATATATTTTCCCATAAATGTCTAAAGAAGATTATTGTAAAGTAAATTAAAAAAGCAACATGACTGTGTGGCACTTTCAAGCAATACCAATATGTTTGGTCACTGTTTGAGACGATGAGATTTTGTATGAATGGGGGACAGTGCATTTTACCTTTCTCAGGGAAAATGTTAGCTTCTCTATGTGAGAAAACGGCTCCAACCCACAGAGGGCGCTTGCATGCCCAAAATCTTTTTCATTTCACAAGGGAAATTTCAACTCCATGTCGGCTGTCCAAACGCACCTTACAGAGGGCGACAACGCGCTGTAATTCTGTACAATGGGACATTTATAACCAGCATAGCTAGCGTGCCCAAAATCTTTTTTTTAATTCACAAGCAGCATCGGACCGCCCAAACGGGCCGTACTTCAATTACTACTGTCCACACGCTGCTGACAGGAGGTTCCCAGTCGTTCCCATGGCAACACCACACAAATTATGGTATGGGTCCCTTTGGCTTTCTTGATCGGGATGCCATCAACTATTTTTGTACCGAATTTCATCCATTTCTGAGAAACTAATTGACACATAATGCATTTTTTCTTCTGCACCTAGAGGGGGCGCTATCGCGCCCGATGTCCCTTTTTCACATTTGTTGTGTCCAGGGGTGAAAGGTCAATAAAATGTATATTTCCGATTTTTAATCGGAAATATTAAATTATTTTATCAAATTATTTTAATAATTGTGCAAATGGGAGCAATTTGTAGTTTACAATAAGTCGCAAAATTCTTCGTAAAGATTGCGGCTTCGCCGCAAACAAACCGTAAAACGTAGCCAAAAAATTTGGATAACTTTTGATGCCCCACATCTCGAGATGAGCTGGAGCGATTTTGAGCTCATTCGGTGAAACGCCCCAGGAGGAGTTCGTTAAAATGCGACATCAGCGAAAACGCTGACTCAGCATTTTACAGACTTCCTGTCAAAATGGTGGACTTCCGGTTTATCAGGGAGCGTGGCCACAATCATATTTTTTGTTTCTCGTCACATGACTAATGTCTGTACCGAATCCCATCGCTCTACGACAAAGTTGACGTTGACACCACCTGTGAATAATGGCTCCAAAATCCAGAGGGCACTAACGCGCCCATAATCTTTTTTATTTCACAAGCAGCATCAGACGGCCCTAACGGGCCGTACTTCAATTACTACTGTCCATACGCTGCTGACAGAGGGCGCTAACGTGCCATGATTGTGTAAAATGTGAGATTTAGGTGTCCATCCCATTGAAATAACATGTGGGTTCCCGGTCGTTCCCATGGCAATACCGTACAAATTACGGTATGGGTCCCATTGGCTTTTTTGATCGGGATACCATCAACTATTTTCTTGCTGAAATTCATTCATTTCCGTGAAACTAATTTTTTTCCCCATAATGCATTTTTTCTTCTGCACCTGGAGGGGGCGCTATCGCGCCCAGTGTGACTTTTCCACATTTGCTGTGTCCAGGGCTGAAAGGTCAACAAAATGTACATTTCCGTTTTTTAATCGGAGTTTCTTTGTGCGAATGGGAGCAATTTTTAGTTTACGATGAATTGCAAAATTGTTCGCAAAGATTGCGGCTTCGCCGCAAACAAACCATAAAACTTAGCCAAAATATTTGGATAACTTTTGATGCCCCACATCTCGAGATGAGCTGGAGCGATTTTGAGCTCATTCGGTGAAACGCCCTAGGAGGAGTTCGTTAAAATGCGACGTCAGCGAAAACGCTGACTCAGCATTCTCCAGGCTTCCTGTCAAAATGGCGGACTTCCGGTTTCTCAGGGGCAGTGGCCACAATAATATTTTTTGTTTGTCGTCACATGACGAATATCTGTACCGAATCTCGTCGCTCTACGACAAAGTTGACGTTGGCCCCGGTTGGTCCCGCCTCCATAGACGCAATGTATTTTGATTCACCATGGCAACACCGTACAAAATACGATATGGGTCTCATTGGCTTTTTGGATCGGGATGCCATCATCTATTTCTCTACCGAATTTCATCCATTTCCGACAAACTAATTTTTTTCCCATAATGCATTTTTTCTTCTGCACCTGGAGGGGGCGCTATCGCGCCCAATGTCACTTTTTCACATTTGTTGTGTCCAGGGGTGAAAGGTCAATAAAATGTATATTTCCGATTTTTAATCAGAGTTTGTTTGTGCAAATGGGAGCAATTTTTCGTTTTTGATGAATCGCAAAATTCTTCGTAAAGATTGCGGCTTCGCCGCAAACAAACCGTAAAACGTAGCCAAAAAATTTGGATAACTTTTGATGCCCCACATCTCGAGATGAGCTGGAGCGATTTTGAGCTCATTTGGTGAAACGCCCTAGGAGGAGTTCGTTAAAATACGAAGTCAGCGAAAACGCTGACTCAGCATGCTCCGGTCTTCCTTTGAAAATGGCTCACTTCCGGTTTGTCAGGGGGCGTGGCCACAATAATATTTTTTTTTTGGCGTCACATGACGAATGTCTGTACCGAATCTCGTTGCTCTACGACAAAGTTTTCTTCGGCCCCTCCCCCATTGGCGCAATGTATTTTGATTTTTGTAGGTGGCGCTGTCGCGCCATTTTTTTTCCCCCCAATATGAAACACACATTTTAATTAATTTTTCGCCGGACCTGAATTTTGGGCAAAGTTTGGTGAGTTTTCGACTATGTTCAGGGGGTCAAATTCCTGCTCAAAGAGCAGAAGAAGAAGAAAGAAGAAAGAATAATAATAATATTTTTTACAAAAACAATATCGTCGCTTTCGCGACGATATCATATTATACATTTTTGGAAAGCTTTCAACGATCCGCACGCATCCGTGGGGTTCCTGGGTGGATGACGAGCGCTTCGCGCTCGTCATCCACTTTATACCCCCATTCACACTATATACCCCCAGTCATTTTAATGCAATAATAAGTATAAAGGCCCCACACCTTTGGTGTGGGCTGTCACTGTTTTACATGGTGAGTTTACGGTTGACATGGGGACAGCGCTTCGCGCTGTTTTTGTGCGCTCCGCGCACTTAGGTTCAGTGCGCTGCGCGCACTGCGCTGTGATTACGATTACAATAGGCCCTTGCGACGGCAGGCCGCTCGGGCCTAATAATAATATTTCCGAGAAAAACAATATCGTCGCTTTCGCGACGATGTCATATTATACATTTTTGGAAAGCTTTCAACGATCCGCACGCATCCGTGGGGGTCCTGAGTGGATGACGAGCGCTTCGCGCTCGTCATCCACTATATACCCCCATTCACACTATATACCCCCATTCATTTTAAAGCAATAATAAGTATAAAGGGCCCACACCTCCGGTGTGGGCTGTCACTGTTTTACATGGTGAGTTTACGGTTGACATGGGGACAGCGCTTCGCGCTGTTTTTGTGCGCTCCGCGCACTTAGGTTCAGTGCGCTGCGCGCACTGCGCTGTGATTGCGATTACAATAGGCCCTTGCGACGGCAGGCCGCTCGGGCCTAATAAAAATATTAAATCTTTGTAGGAGCTTAACAAAGGACAAGTAAACAAATTCATAATAGATATACATACGCAAATAATAATGCACATGTTAAAATCTGTATGAAATTATGAATGTAAAAAAGATTAATTGAGGAAAAACTCCATGTAATTAGTATCTATTAAAAAATGTAAAAATAAATACAACTAAACCGTGTCTTTGCCCAAACATAAAACCTGCCATGCATTTAGATATAAATATAAAAACACTCCTCCTTTGCTCCACAGTTGTTCCCCCTGCTTCCCGCTCTGTTCCCGTGCGCACTCCTCCCCCTGCCGGTGCTCAGCCTGCACTCCCTCAGCCTCGCCATATGCTCTGCACTCATTTACATGCTGATCCCTCTTATCTATAATTCATAACTACATGTTTTCAAATTAATATTCAAAATAAGACGCTGCTGTTTTATCCTGCTGGGGTAAGCACAGATAGGATTTTTATTTTTATTCCCCCCCCCCCCCCCCACGTGTTTAGCTGTGCGAGCATTACTTTTTAATATGTGTACATTTGGGTAACGCTGCCTTTTATCTGTCCCTGTATATTTGGGATTTTGCGCGTGGATAATATTGGGATTTGAAGCAGTTTGTAATAGTGCGTGGTCAGTTGTAGCTGCGTGTTCTGCAAGCTATGACGAAAGTACAAGATAAAGGGAACAAATGTTGAATAGCGCAACAGTTTTCCTCTCAGTCTGTTGGACAGTTCAGCATGAAAACGCACCTCTTCTCCCTGGACTTCAATACTCGCTAGTTGAGTGTATCTTGCTCTGTTATCTTTTATTTTTTATAATTTTGCACTTTGAAGAAGAATCAGAACAGTTTTTATTGCCTTGTTTGAGAACAGGTTGACAAAATAGATTTTTTTCTCAGTGCAGACGTGCAACATAAAACATAAAACACTTCACACAGAATGAGCCTATATGTAACATGAAATTATGCAAATAAAACATTTAAGCAACACTAGGGCTGGGTACCGTTATTTTATGTATTTTTTTTAAGTGCTTAAAGATACACGGTTTTTGATCCTGATACTTTTTCGGCACATCTTTTCAATACTTTTATTTGTTCCGATACCAGATGCACCTAAACTTTTTGGGTATCGCTTCAGTTTAACGTGTACTCATCAAGTATTAATAAGCATTAGAAATCATTTTAGGGTAAGGCTTAAGGTTAGGGTTAGGTTTAGGGTTGGCTATGAATAAGCCGATTATTAATGGCCTATTAGTATGTTAACAGATAAAAGTATAATAAGCAGTGTGTTAATACTTTACAAGCATGTTATTAATGCTCATTAGTACCTTATTAATACTTAATGAGTACCTTAATATACAGCGCTACCTTTTTTTTTAAACAATACTCAACCCTATGTGACAGAATGTATTTACAATATTTACATCAATCAACATTGAGGGGTGGAGTAATCTGGGCAAAGGGCAGTACATATGCATAACCAAACTTAATCTTTTAATTATTTAGTGGTAATTTTAGTGTCGGACGAATCAAGTCAGTTCATAGTGAATTCTTTAACTTTTCTCTATTCTAGATCTCAAAAATATTGTAATTACAGTTTTTTAGCTGCCGTTTTTTTTTAGCATTCTCCTTTCATTTTGATATTACTTTCTCTAATCCAAGGATATTTAGGGCATGACAAAAAACTGTCCCAACATTTTGCACAGTATTCCAAATCCACCTTTTACAGTCATTTAGAGATTTCAGTCATTTCTCTCACATTCCATAAAATAAGCTAATATATATTACAAAATATAAAATACTGAAGTCTCAACCCCCTTTTGAGTTGTCTTGTCTACGGGCCAAAAATCCTTTAAAATGTATGTTAAGCATTTGGACTTCACAGTGTATCTCTCTCTCTCTTTTTTTCTTATATTGTATTTTATCATTGTATCCTTGGACACTGTTTGCTCGCACCGACTTAAAATGGCGGATTTCTAAGGTAACATTTAATTCATAATCTCCCATCTCGGACTCCATGTTAATTGTTTTTGCGCGTGTGTCTACAATAGCACCGTGACAAAGGAGGAGCCAAAGAGGGGAGTGAAAAACGCCTCTCTCTTTAGTCGCTTTGAGAAGAATTAACGGCACTACAAGACGCTGATTTTTGACAATGGCCATTAAGAATTAATCAAGCCGCCGCTCAATAATTTATTCTGCTTCCCAAAGTCCCCCATTAATTTTTGATCCCCTCCGTCCCCGTCCATTATTTGCATGGAATCAAATGAAATGTTGAAATAATGTGTTTCTTGAGTGACATCAGAAAGGCGCCTATGCGTTTGGTATGTATGTAAGGCTTTAAGTGGGGGGAGAGCGCGATGTGACGAGAGGGATAAAAGATTCATTATTAGATGCTCAACGCAGTCGCTGTTGGACCCTGTGAGGTTCCCATTCATCTGGGACTCTTCTGTAATGTTTACCGTTCCTTCTTCCACAAATAAGTACATTCTAGAGCAAAAACTTGGAAGTGAATCCTAATCCTCTAAATCCCATTAATATCATACATGTTAAATAGCATTACATCTATTCCAATACATACTGCGTGTGTTATCTTGATTGTTTTGACCTCGTCCATTTCATTGGGAGAATTGATATGTTTTTGAACGTCTACCTCTCAAACAAACGAATGGCACCTTCAGGAAGCACGGACCAATCAAAAGCCAGGCTGATCAAATTAGGTTAAAGAAAAAAAAACATATCTTAAAGAAAAGATGTGCAGCAGACCCACAGGCCTGACTTACTGCTGACGATGTAAACCCGGCTCTGAGGGAGACTCAGGTTCCAGCTGTCGAGTATCAGGGCCGTTCAGAGGATGCCTGAACTCAAAGCGCCACACCGTAGTCATCATTCATTCACGCCATACTCAGTGGTGGTAAGCTACTGTTGTAGCCACAGCTGCCCTTTGGGTAGACAGAAGCGAGGCAGCCATTGGTCACTCTGACCACCATCAGCCACTCACTCACACACTACATTCACCCAGGCTTCCTGGTGTTCCAAAACAGTCTCTTATCCAAGAACCAGCCAGGCCCTTCCCTGCTTAGCTTCCGAGGTCTGACTGGATCGGGCGGTTTGGATACAGGCCATGTCCGGTGATATCATCTTATGCCACATTTATGCCCACCTCAAATGTATCCGATTGTCACAAAAACTGCCATTAGGATTAGGATGCTCTCTCTATAGAGAGTGAGAGAGACGGTGGCTGCAGTAAAATAAATGCATTGTTTTATAATTGTTTTCACCAGCTGATTAACTGAAAATGTGTTGCATTTTAAACCAAGCATTTTAAACAAGAAATGGGCAACCCAGATAAGATAAGATAAGATAAGATAAGATAAACCTTTATTAATCTCACAAAGGAGAAATTCACTTGTTACAGTCGGCGTTACTTCACAGTCTTATTGTACAGTCTGACAGCAGTGGGGATGAAGGCTTTGCGGTAGCGCTCCGTCCTGCACTGAGGGTGTCTCAGTCTGCCACTGAGAGAGCTGCACAGCTCTTCTACAGTCCCGTGCAGTGGGTGGGAGGTGTTGTCCATGATGGAGGTGAGCTTGGCTAACACCCTCCTGTCCCTCACCTCCTCCACAGAGTCCAGGGGGCAGCCCAGGACGGAGCTGGCCCTCCTGACCAGCTTGTTCAGTCTGTTCTTGTCCCGCTCTGTGCTGCCCGGGGCCCAGCACATGGCAGCGTAGTGGAGAGCAGAGGCCACCACAGAGTCATAAAAAGTCCTGAGCAGAGGCCTGCTCACTCCGAAGGACCTCAGTCTCCTCAGAAGGTGGAGGCGACTTTGGCCCTTCTTGTACAGGGCGTTGGTGTTGTGGGACCAGTCCAGTTTATTGTTGAGGTGAACACCCAGGTACTTGAAACTGTCCACCTCCTCAATGTCCTCCCCCTGGATGTTCAGCGGTGTGTGCGGCAGTGGCTTCCTCGTGAAGTCGATCACCATCTCCTTCGTCTTACTGATGTTCAAGCACAGGTGGTTGCGCTCACACCAGTCCACAAAGTCTAGGATGACTGACCGGTACTCCAGGTCGTTCCCCTTAGACACACAGCCCACGATGACGGAGTCGTCGGAGAACTTCTGGAGATGACAGCTGTCCGTGTTGTATGTGAAGTCCGATGTATAGATGGTGAAGAGAAACGGTGAGAGGACGGTGCCCTGAGGGGCCCCAGATGGCCCATACCCCTGGCACCACCACACAAACTACACACTTTGGATATCCCACTGTGAGTTAAACAATGTCCATGTTCTGAGAGAGAAATAATATACCGATGGTAAATTATCACATTAATATAGCTCCTTTCTACCTGCTTTAGGCACTCAAAGCACTTTAAATCAAGGAACCAGTCATACATTCACACTCGTAATCACACACCTTACTGGAGGTAAGGTGGGGGAAGTGACTTGCCCAAGGACACAACAACAGTGTGCACCTGCGGGATTTGAACCATTGATCCTCTGATCAAAAGACGACCCGCTCTACTGTCTGTGCCTCCGTCGCCCCGCTCTGGCACTGGTATTGAAGAGTACAGGGCTCTGTATGCCATAGAAACATGATCAAAACACCAGCACGTGAACCCACTCTCGGTCCGCGGAGAGCCGAGTGTGAAGCAACTGGATTAAAAATCAGCACCTTCAAATGCACGGTTCTCGATTGGTGTCTTTCCTCTTGAGGTCAGTGGAGAGTCCCTGAGAGTTTAAGTTTCACAGGGTCTTATTCACGAGTGAGATTGACAGATAGAGTGGAGTAGCTCTTGATTCACCTGTCGATGTTCTAACACTCGCCTATGGTCATGAGTTCTTCATCATGACCAACAGGGCATCATCGCACATACAAATAGTCTAAATAAGTTTCCTTGGAGGGTGACTGGGCACTCCCTAAGAGCATAAGATGTGGAGATGCTTGCAGTAGAGCTGCTGCTCATCCATATGTTCTGTTTTGTGGGGAGGTGTCCTGGGCACATTGCACCAGGAGGAGGCCTCAAGAAAGGACATGCAAAAGGACTATGTGTGTCAGGTAGCCTGGGAATGCCTTGGATTCCCCTTGGAGGAGTTGGAGAAATGTGTGTGGAGAGGAAAGTCTGGGCATCATTTTCATTTTGTTTGTTTGTAGGTTTGTAAAATTAAGTTGCATTACGATGGCAATGAAGTAAATTGCAGTAAGGGACCTTTTACAATGCAGTGTAAAAAAGCTGGAAATATTTTGAAGCAAGGTGATCTGAGGAGAAACTCTTCCTCTCAGAAATGGTCAAAGACAAGTCAGATATTCCGAGCATTAAAAAGTCATTGAACATTTAAAAAAGTAGGCTACACCATCACCGGCTGTCTTTTATTCTGGACAAAGCTAATACCCTTGATTCAAAGTAGCAGCGCACTGGTCACGGGGGTATTAGCAGTAGCCGGGAGCGCTAGTGTCAGCTTCCCTATGCTAATGGACGTGTGGCCTGGAAAAATTAGCATGGAGCTCTCAGGGGCACAGAGCAGATCACCTTGCTCTCCCATTCTCCGCTGTTGTTCTCATTAAATATAAAATGTTGCCCTCATCATCATTTGTAAAAGCTGTCACACCTGCGTTTAGGCCTGATTGTAACTTATGGCCTGGTTCGCTCTGATTCGTCCTGCAGATCCGACTGAGCTTCATTATGCACAGCGGCATGTTGAAAAGCATTTTTATTTGGCCAATTTAGGAGGGATCTCAGAACGAACTGTGGTTATATTGCCAATAATAACACCAAAAATATTCAGAGTTTTAATTATATGTATTTGTTACGTAGAAGTATAGTTCTTTTGGGGGGGAGACAATCTACACTCCTCTTAAAGACAATTACCTAAAATCCTATGGGTAAACACCACAGAAAAAAAAATTAAGTGAAATACTCTTCTCTGCAGTGTATGAATGTCTGATAATAAGTTGTCTTTCTCCTCTGCACAGTCACTGTGGCCATTATTCACTGCTAGCCCCTGCACTGGCCTTCACAGTGAGCAGTGTGACATTGACATTGTTAAAAATTAACAACTCTAATTAATCATGTGATTTATCACTGCTCTGCTCCACTGAATTAGACCGAGAATCGTTTGGACTGATGTCGCATTGTCTCCAAAGAAGTGGTGATTTTATCTAAGTCACATCACTTCCACATTATACATTTGTAACTCCATGCTCTGATAGTAAAGACCGTGATACTTTCAGACACTTGAAGCGATGCTATTCATGCAGATTTTGAACAGATGTTTTCTCTTCGTGAGTGCCTTTCTTTTTCGTTACCTGGCCTTTTTCTGTCTCATTTTTCAGTCACTCAAACATTTAGTGGAGAGCCAAGAGAAAGCATGAAGTTGCTACACTGGACTAAACCAGGTTGAACTAGTGCAGAGGGGTGTTCAGCGACGCAGTAAAATAGAAGCACAATGCTTAAGTTGTATTTCATCATTCCTGATGTCACCTGACTTTTGCTGACCTTTCTTTTTACCATAATTAATATGAGCTTTCCAATTAAATTTTTCGTCTAAAACAACACCTCGGAACTGAACTTCCTTGACTCTTTTATACTGTACCGTCAATTGTAATTTTCACATTATCAATTTTGCTATAATTACTGAAAATCATATAGTTTGCTTTGTCCCAATTTAAAGATAACTTATTTTCATTAAATCAGTTTCTCACTTTTAACATTTCTTCTTCAATTCTGTCTGATAGCTCCAATAAATCACTTCCTGATTGAAATATACTTGTGTCATCAGCAAACAACAAAAAATGTAACCTGTTTGTTGAGTCACAAATGTCATTAATAAACAAAATAAAAAGCAATGGCCCTAAAACAGACCCTTGCGGAGCTCAACATGTGACTTCTCTGCAATCATTATCATTATCATCATCATCAGTTAGGAAATGTCCCAGCTCTCTCGATTACCCAGGATGCCACAGAAACCTAAGGTTCGTTTTTATGATGGAACAATCTGGTAACGTATTTGAAAGCACAAGTCAATATAAAGATGCACGGTACTTGTTTACATTATACTTATTACAAAAGTTTAAACACTGTATATAACCTCGCAATAATAAATTAACCATGTGTACTTTATTCCTCCTGCAGTGCTCTACATTTTTCACAGTAGCATCCAAAACATACTAATAATGCATTTTGTGTCAGGCCATTAAATCACTGAACACACCAAAATGGGTTAGCTTCTGGTTTTCCTGGAGCAAACTACAGAGAAAGCACAGTCTAACTAGATCTTAAAAAATGCTCCAATTCTTGTATTTTGATGATGACAAATGCACAACGGTGTTTCCCATACTGTTGCACATAAAGTTGCAACAGTAGAGGCCTCTCTGCCATAACCCCCATATCTATTATTACGGCAGTATTTTTCATAACATTACTCATAAGGGGCGACGAGGGCTGCAGCGGCCCAGAGGTGCAGCAAAAAAGAAAGAGAGGGAAAAAATGGAGCTACTTCCTATGGCTAAATTTACACTGGGAAAGTTGAGCGTACAGATGTAAAAACTAACTGTGTGATTCAACACAATGCTCTTCTGCTCTCTGTCGGTAAGAGGCGAACATGGACGTGGATAACTTCTGCACAGCGCGTCACTCAGGGAAACATGTGTGGTACGCAAAACATGTGGAGAACATCAGCAAACCAAAGCAAGCAGACCTACATGTGAGCTGGAAGCTCCTGTAATCTTTTATACAAGTCTATTAAAAGGAAATGAATACAGTGCACAGAGCGCAGCCGCAGTCTATACAAAACTGCTACTGTGTCAATATGTCACATGTGCATCTCACCGGCCTGTTTGCAGCGCAGTGCCGGTCTGCGAGAAAGGTCAGAGCAGGTCCCGCACTGTTTGTGTGGTATAAATGCAAAATAACTGGAGGGCCTAAAAAGTCACAGTGCTGTTTAGTTCGCCAACATGTGTGCAAAATGTTTGTTGAAGATGTGAAGAATGTCAACACTTGGGAGACATTTTTAAATCTTATGTAATGCAATGTAGCGCAAGTTTCCTGAGCACAATATTGCAGAATGTGCAATTTATGCAACAACAATGCAGTTTGGCACTGGAAAACTGGAAAAAACAACATTAAGAGAGATGTTTTTACACAGAATAGAATCTATGTACTGGGGCCAAAGTTATGGACTACTTTGAGTCATCAGGAACCATATAGTCTGTAGCCTATTGCTGGGTTGCAAATGACATCACAGTTCATTAATACATTTTTTATTTTATTACATTTTATTTGTATTAAAGGTCTATAATACAGTATTATATAGAGGTAAAATTATTTAGTTTTTGAGGAGATTTGTGGTGTTGTACAGAGAGATCATGGACCCAGTTACTGATATTAATGATCATTATTGTAATTCCTACATTTTCTTTTTAGACACGACTTGTGAAAGTGTAATGCAGTTAATAGGAAAAACTAGCTCCTGCCCCCACTGGGTCCTGTGACATCATCACATTCTATGCCTGCAACCCAGCAATAACATACCTGTCTATCATTGGATTTTTCGCAAATCCTTTGAAACATTCAAAGGCCCTGTATCTATTTTTTTAACCATGTGTCCAAAATCTCACGCAAAAAAGGATATTGCTTTAGTTGTGAACAGACAAGTCGGGTGTAGGTTATACAGTAGACGACACCAGCAAATCCTCCGGGTTAGATTGAAATAAAACTACAATGCAGACTGTATGCTGCCGTCAGTCTACTCCATCAAGGCAACTGTTGGAAGTAGCTTCGTGTGGCATGTGCTACATTTAGTCTTCAGAAAACTATTTTGTGCTCTTTCTTTTGTTTTTGCCCCCTGCCACACCCTCCAGCCGTTCTACCCAAGCAGCGACTCCATCATTCCGTCTGATTGCCATCTTAAAGAGCTGGAGATGGAGAGAGTTACAGCAGTGGAGAGGGAGGGGGGAGGGACGGTGGAGGGGGGGGGGAGAAGAGGGCCTTTATTAAACCTGCTGCTAATTGAGATAGCACGAAAATAATGGGTAGTGACACTTTAATGAAGACATGCTACGTATTACCACTCTTGCTTTCCTCCCATCCGCCACGGTGCAATGAAGGCAACAGTGAGGAAGATCGAGAGAGGGTGTTTTATTGCAAAAAAAGTGGGGAGGGGAGAAAAAAAAAAAGTCAGACGGAATTGATACCAGCTTGAGAGCGCAATATGTTTTTGGTGTCACGTCAAAAAGTAAGAGTTAAATGGAGTTACGGGCAGGGATATTGTTCTATCGTGTTAAAACACAATTATGTTTCATCAAGGCTGCTCTCTTTGTACAGGGAGTTTCAGAGATTTTGTGCGCGGATTTTTTTTGGGGGGGGAGAAGTCAGAAAAAGGCAGGGTGATATTGTGTATATTTGGTTAGAGCACTCAAAAGCTGACACGGGCTGACAATCATTGGATTTGGGAGCGAGGGTGATGATCGGCATTATGAAGAAAACGGTGCTTCATCAAATAACAATATAGCACGAGCGGTGGGGAGGCATGCTTTGGGATGTAAAAAATAGCTAAAACATGAAAATACATGTGCAAAAATATGTTAATGTAGATGCAAGCATAAGACACTTGACACAGTTATTGTTGTTTTTTGATTTATTTTTTTCCGACACAAACCCATGATAGTTCTTTTTAAGGAAAACAATGGTATGTGTGTTTTGTTCTATATGGATCTGTCATCATGACCATCATCACCAGAGGGGTGCAAACATGGTCCTCAAATGGTTTGTTGAAAACTTTTTTTTTTTACTTTTTTACATTCTACATGATCATAACAACATGGTATATTGTGTGAGAGCTAACGTTAAAGGTGCATTATGAAACTTTTTATGGGAAAGAAACCTTACTATTAGTGTGTATTTGACCTTGTAGTGACCCAGTAGCTGTATGGATGGCTAGCTAGCATTCTGCCTTTACTTTCACACGCAGTGGCCAAGTATCAATTGTTCTTTAGGGTTTCTGGTAGGTTTGCTCTGCTGATTGAACCACCTTCATGGCCACGCATACATTCCATCCAGAAAAACCTACCAAAAACCATAAATAGAAACAATGGATCCACTGTGATGGAAAGTAAAGCCGCTCTGCTAAACACTCTGCACTACTCTGCTAATACATCTGCTGGGTCACTGAAAGGTCAATTACACACAAATATCAAGAGTTTTGTATCCCCTTATAAAACGTTCCATAATGCACCTTTAAAGTGAAAAGTTTAAATGTTTTACTAATTTAACAGAAGGTAAGGCAAGTTTAATTGTAGAGCACATACCATACACAAGGCAATTCAAAGTTGCACAAAATTACAAGAAAACAGATCAATTCAATCCATAAAACATTAATAACAGAAAAAATCAAGAGCGCAAATAAAATACTTTGTCATACAGTATCCATGGGAAAAACTGTTTTCAGCCTGGATCAGAGTTGAGGCCTATCTCACATCCTCATGAAGTCTGAAATGAATATTATTAATTCTGGGAACCACCAGGAGATCCCTCCCTGAAGTTCTCAGGGGCCGAGATGGTTCATACGGCTCAAACATGTCAGAAATGTACTTTGGTGATAAACCATAAAAAGACTTGTTCAGGAAGGGAGTGCTAAGGCCGGAGCACTGGACTAATATGGACGTATTTCCTGGTTCCTGTCGGGACTTGAGCTGTGGCGTTCTTTGGAGAGGCCCGTGATGGCCTGGGCCTGCAATTTGACATTATGTTAGTAATAAAAAAGCCCCTCCCTTTGATTTCAGCAGCTACTCATTGACCAATGAGACGAGCTTTCCTGTGGACCGGCCTGTCAGACCCAATCAGGAGGGAGGGGGATGGAGAAAGCTTGATTGTTTACCTTTAAAAGTTCTTTCTCGCGGTCCCGATTTTGCAAAGCAGGAGTGGCTTTCAGGTCCAATCATGAGGTGAGAGAACTTTATTTTTTACTTTTGAAATTTATCTCTCTTTCCTTATTTTGCAATCTTTGGCGGTGTCCGCATGTCCACCCCAGCCCTTAACCCTCATTCAGAAGACCTGCACTATATCATAGACTATGTAGTCCATTCTGCTGGCGTTTCAGACACGTTGCTCACTAGTTTCTCACTAGCTATGTTGGAAACACCAGCAGACTGAGTGCACTATCTACGATAAATTCTCTAAACTATGGTTATAATGTATTTCCGCAATAAATACCAAGCAAATTCAAGAGACGGTATAATGTTTTTGGATAAATATTAATCAAATCAGTTTGATTTAACATGGATTTTACATGAATAAAGAAAACAACTTGGATTATTGCCAAATCTAGTGCTCAGGCAAAAAGGCTGAAACAGAGCCATAGAGACTATCACTTTAAGGTTCTAAGCCTGAAGAAAAGGTTCAGCTGCAACCTTAAAACCGATTCGCTGCATTGACTGGTTTGCAGCCCTCCGTATTGTCTACACCTCATGTGGCCTGTGATGAAAAACTTTTTACACCCCTGGGCTGCACTCTTTTGCATAATTTTACTGCAAGTGAATTTGATTTTCAGCATAACGACAGGGAAAAGATAATGTTAGAAATATCGTATAAATACAATGTCATTATGTCCACCCTCTCCTTCTTCTTGGATTATTTTACATAACTTTACATCCTAACCACATAACACTGGCATTCTGCCGCCCTTTGGGTAATGTGCCACTTGAATGCCAGACCAACGCCTAATTCGGAAAAAACAAGTGGACCGAGTCAGGCAGACCAACAACTGCTACGAGGCACGACTTTCACATTCAAGACGAAAACTAAGTCACATTATTGGCCACGTTTAGATGACGCGCACCTTGACAAATATCACATTACTTGATTTAGTGACATGCATTCGAATTTCAATCTTGGTGACAAATGCCTGTGTATTTTAACCAGTGTTATCTATAAAGCACAGCTGGATTACTTGCATCTGTGTATGTGTGATGTATCTGTCTATGTTTGAGCGAAAAATGCAGCCGTTTGATACTTTAAAGTTCCCCGGTGGAGATGATTTTGTTCGGCTGAGATTGAAAAGTCTGACTGCGGGATGACTCCAATCTCCACCACACACACACATACGCTCACACACACGTATACCTATACACAATGAAGACACAAAGCCCCCTCCTGTACTGTAGATCTGCAGATGAATATGAAATCACAAAGAGGTATAAATATTTATGAAATGCATTATTCTTTGGCTTTTTGCTAAAGGAGAGGTGAGCATAATTTGGCCCTGTCTCCCCGTGTTGTGCAGCCTCTTCACAATAGCCGGGCAATAAGCAGGTGTTAACTACATGCACACACTGGGAAACACACACTTATGTAAAAGCATGAAGAAATACGAAGCAGGGCGCACTAACTGAAACAGTGAATGAGAACGCAGGTGTAGGTGATATAGCTGACAGCTATACATTACATGTATACTGTACATTCTCTGCATGCGGGTCTAAAAGTTCAATTCTTTACGAAACCGGTGGAACAGAAGTGTTGTCACTCGAAGGCGTGAAGTGGGACTACATGGCTTTTATTTTATTTTCTTATTGATTCGGTTTATTTGCTCCCCTACTTTATTATTGTATAGGTACCAGGGAACAAATCTGCCTCATGTTCAGACAACCGATCGGACCGGTCTTTAAGTTTACAGCGGCTCCAACACCATAATCCTAACCTGAACCTAGTCTTTGTTTTGGCAAAATGGATGGACAAGTTTATAGAAAGTCTATTGGTGGTTGTATTCCCTTTTCTAAATAAATAGATTCCCTTTGCCTGCACAATGATATGTGACATTATATTTGACCATAGGGCTCTTCAAACATCCGCGTAATTTTCCGTTTTTGCCTGTGAATGACAGATTGTGTACGATAAATTGAGTTTTTCTCAGTAAATCATGCCTAAAAGCTGTTGTGCGGTTGGATGTTCCATTTTGTCGGAACCACAGCGTTCAATTTTGTAAACTGAGTAAAGTTAAGTTAAGGATTAGAATCGACATCTGGAAATCTAAACAAATTGTGTGGATTATGTATTATACGGACACATCAGGCTCCACATTCTACGATTGACTTTGCTTTAAACTTAAAATAAATAAATAAAATGTTTAATGTCATGACATGCGTTAGCTATATCATGCTTTCGCTAAATCTAAAGTCTAAAGTTTAACTTAGATCATAAATGTTTGAAATTTAGCACAAAGTGCTGAATTTCAAGATTATTGAAGCGTAGTAGGTTACCTCTTGGCAGTTTGTAAAAAATTTTTTCCAGAGCTCAAGTAAAGAAGTACTAAATAACTTGTTTACCTTAATAAATCCTTTCCGTAGTTCCTCTGGGGGTAATACAAGTGTTAATGGGATAATTGGGGGGGCTTTCATCTCCCCCTGGTGTCTCTGGCCAGAAAAACACAATTGCAACTTCTCTACACCGGGTCGGAGGCGCAATACACACTAATAGAATCACAAAGAAGAAGCTAACAGGCTAACGGGCAAAGCTAACTGCGGGCTAACGTCACTTAAACAGTATTTACAGCCAAGAATGAACAAAATTATCTCCATGGTGTAATTGGATGTACAATATCCCTCTCTCCCTTTGTCTTTTCTGTCAGCGTAGTATTTACTCTCAGACAATTAATGAGTAAAAAAAACATGCTATGACACCTGCAGTGATGCTTATGGCCTCTAGGGGCATGAATTAATTTAAGTACTGCTATAAGTGCCTCAATAAGCAGGTTATTGCTAACCTGGCTAACACCAGGCTGCTGTGTGCGCTCGAATTATTTCGAACTGCACAACAGCCTGGGGACCATGGCCACATCTCCGGTGGATTTGGGAACCAATCACAGAGCGAGGAGGGACGGCAAGACGATGACGCGCTATTCGAGATATGGAAGCTTGTAGTTTATTTACGGATAATAAAAAAAAAAGTTTATTTACGGATCCAACGTGACAGCAGCAGACACGATGGTATTTTTTGATCAAGCTTTAGACCTTGTTCTAAATAGTTTATATTCAAAAGTTTACAGCGGGTACGTCATACGTCATCTCATACGATGATATGATTGGCCATGGCTACGTGCAGACGCAAGAGACTTTTTTTTTTTTTTTTCGTATCGCCCAATAAACGAGTATGGACGATCGTAAACCACACCTCTCCTACGAGAAAATGAATTGGTGGTCCCCAGACTAAATATCACTTGTGATTTTAGTCTGGTGTTAGCCAGGCTAGGTTATTGCGGTAATCAATTGACATTTCATCACAATCTGACAATTATTTACCTTAATAAATCCTCTCAAATCCTCTCCAATCCCATCGTTTTCAATGAAGCCGAGAGCGTTGTATTCACCTCCGCTTGATTGGTGACGTAACACCGAGAGAGCTCTATAGAAACAACTAAGCGTCACACATGATGTCCGCAGGCTATTTAGCACATCTGTTTGTCTTTCAAGCTGTGAAGACCATGTCAGGTCAAAACTCAATAACGATTTTTACAATAACATGCTTCAGACCTTCAATTCTCCTCTCAGTCATTTTTTTAATGTACTCTCTTAAAAGAGCAGGCCACTGTTTTTCCATACTGAGATATATTCTTAATTGAGCTTAGATGAGTTGATGCGTATCTGTATGGTCTTTACGCGTGTGCTCAGTTGCGCAAAAAGACTGAAGATGTAATATCTTCACTTTACTGCATGGGCGTCGAAGTGCTCCTATGGTGTTATTACGCCTCACAATATAGTACCCCCTTTTATCCGCTTAGAAAATCGACATGTTTAATTTTGTGTAACTATGCTTGGTTCATGTAACTACTCATGTATTTAAATAGGGAAAATGTGGAGGAGCTTGGTCGCTTCTAACTTCATCCCCGTTTGGCCCCATAGAGGACAGGAGGAGAGGCTAAATGCTAACAACATCTTTGGTCTTTTTGCGTGACTGAGGGCACGCACAAAGACCAGATGAGTACGCATCAACTCGTCTAAGCTCAGGGAAAAACGGTCGCCTGTTCCTTTAAGGGCTTTTTTCCTTCTCTCTCACAAAGTCACCCCATCCTTTGACTCAGTAACAATAAACTTGGCCAGTTAGAAGCAACTCATGACATCCTGCAAAATCTGAATCACATGCTTTGCCTGTGCATTGGGAATATTGATTTTTATTTTTTTTATTTTTTTCAAGACAATAGTAGTATTTAAAGCATCACAATTGCTCAATTTTACAGATTATATATTTACAGTTTTCATGCCAAAGTTATTTGGAGGTACTCTTGCTCACTGTGTCACTGATCCAGAGTCGGGTCTAGTCGATATGGTACCCAAGGCTAAATTGGTCTTTGGCACCTCCATTCCTCCTGTTGCCCTCTAATGTCACAAGGCATTATGGGACATGTAGTTCTAATAGTAAATGCACTATATTGATCTGAAAATAAGAATTATAAATGTGCAATTTAGCACATACAATAAATGGCAGGAGGCCAGCGAGATAATGAATCCCTTGATGCAACATAATAACACTAAATACAAATCCCATCAAAAATAATCATCTGAAAAATAATGAAAAAGGCAGTCATTCAATGTGCAATTTTGTCGTTGCAAGCAAACACCGTTGCTTTTATGCTAAACATCAAGCTAAATTGCTGTCTGTCAGTGATATGGTCATGACAACAACCTTCGCAATCATCTTTATGAAAAGCTTTTCACCTTGTTGAGCATCCGACCGCGCCGGCTTGATGAAGTCTGCCGCGCGAATTACCGTGTTACGAGTTGGAGCGAAATCCACAGCGTCATGCACTCATCAGAAGGTAAAGTGCGCCGCAAACAAAGTTATTCCGTCTCTCTCCCCTCTCCTCTCTCCCCTAATTCCCGTGTCCTCCAGTGTGATGGTAAAAAATGAGGCTCCTTACGCTGCGAGCTGGAGCCTTTTTTGATTGAAGTGAGTGATTTTCCCCGGCCGCGCACCTGCGTAAAACAGATGATAATGCTGTTGGAGTCATTTACCGTGACTTTACTAAGATGAATTTGAGCGCCGCTTTCTCATCATGCAAATGCGGCTACGCAGGGGAAGGAAAAAAAATAATAAAAAGAAAACCATCGTGCCTTCTCTCTTCTCTGGGGAAACCTATTTTTGCAAGCATTACAAAGAAAGATTACCCGTAACCAAGTGATTCAACTCTTTATCTGCCAATGTAAACCCGGCCTTAACCATCGAGGTGACTGTTATTATTATTTGTTTTGGGTATAACGCTATATTTAACGCAATTTTGCGGTTAGAAGGAGGTAGCTGTGGGCTGCGCAGTCATGCTCAGATTGATAGGAAGACATCATCATTATAGGACAGCTCAGTGCCACATAGCCTGTAGCCTAAATGTCCACTGTCGGCCTCTGTGTCGGTCCTTCCTGTCTGTCTTCTCTTTCTCTCCCGCCTCCTCGCTCGCTCAAATAGCCGTTCATTTGCTCTGCCCATTGCCCCTGCAGGCCACGTGTAGCACTCTGGGTGACCCGGCCAGCAAAGGTACACCGACCTGATTACTTACTTACAGGCGCAAGTGCACATATGTATTCTCATATCGGACAATGCGCTGTGGAGAACAAGAGATAAAGGTACAAAAAAATGGATTTTGCATGCAGTTTGAAGTCAGAAAACTGGCATAAATAGACAGTTACACAATGACGTCACACACTATGACATCACTGAAGTCTAATAATGTGTCTTCTTTAATCTCTCCAGGAGATTGAAGTCTTTAAAGGAACAGGCCACCGTTTTTTCCATTCTGAGATATGTTCTAACCTGAGCTTAGGGGAGTTGATGCGTACTGTCTGGCCTTTTTGCGTGCCTGTGGAAGAGCGTGGTAGCTTCTAACTTTACTCCGTTTGGAGCTACAGAAATATACTGGGAGAGGCCAAATGATAACAACATCTTTGGTCTTTTTGCGTGGCTGAGGGCACACAGTTCTTCCATACTGTGATATGTTCTTACCTGAGCTTAGACACGTTGATGCGTACCTGTCTGGTCTTTGTGCGTGACTGTGACTGAAGAGCGTAGTAGCTTCCAACTTCACCCCCGTTTGGAGCTATAGGAATACATTGGGAGAGGCCAAATGTTAACAACATCTTTGGTCGTCTTGCATGACTGAGCACACGCACAAAGACCAGACAGTTACGTATCAACTTGTCTAAGCTCAGGTAAGAACATATCTCAGTATGTAAAATCGGTGGCCTGTTCCTTTAAAGGTTTTTAGCAAGTAATGTTTTTGTTGTTGTTTATCTCTTGATATCCAATGTAGTTAATACTCAATCTGAATTCTGGAGTTTCTGAGTTTATGTGTTATGTGCAAAACTTGATTTGCAGCTTTAGGCGACCCTGGATGAGTTGTGATAGCAATGGTATCTTTAACCCAACAATCAGTTCCGACCATACGTAAAGCACATACAGAGCACATTACACAGTCCACTGAAAAGAGTGTCATCCGGCTTGACCTCCAAAGAGTGTACAATAGACTCTACATGTAGAGACAGGCTAATGTATGGATTTGCGTTTTCATGAACACTGTGTCAACTTTCAAAAATGTAGTTTTGTTAAGTCAACTATAGCAAGAAAGTGCTGTCTCAATTCACCAGAGGAAAGACACTATAGAAATGCCTCAGTTTTGGAACGAGAAGCCTCTGCAAAATGTGCTATGTTCCCCGGTATTTTTTTTTTTCCTACTTTACCTTTTTAACCAGAAAAGGCACATGAAGATTTGATTATCTCATTTACAGGGAGTTCAGGGAGCCGGGAGCAACCCTATTTTACATGTTTTCAGTGACAGAGAAAACAGCAGAAACAGGAGAAGATCGTTCAACCCAGCATACCTAAAATGCACAATCAAGATCCACTAGTTTATCAGTTCTTAAGTGGTCAAATAAGGTATTTGTAATCCCCCATTGGGCGGAAATAGAATATACTGCAGTATATGATGATACATGGGACACTCAACAACAAATGCAAACTATTAGGCTGAAGGACTTACCTTAAAGCACATATTTATCATTTTATGTTATTTGCACAAAGTTATGCTGCAGCTCAGGGTGATTTGATAGCATCGTTCAAGTTGTCCTATCGGCATATACACTTTAGGCTAAGTGTGATTACAATACATCAAGACAAAGCACTCAGGGGAAATGGCTGCTCCATCACCAGTCCTATCTTGTTCCATCATTGTCATAAGCGCATTTCTCATGTGCCATTTGAAAACGTATTACCTTTGCAAGCAAGGATTTTGATGGCAAGATTTTCGACTTCGGCCTGTTTTGGTATTTATGAATAGTTGCGTCAGGGGACCGGAGATTGTTCTCTCTCCACGCCAGTGCAATGTGTTAGCATGCGTGGGTACATTGAGGAATGGAGTATAAGTAAGTGACCTGGGACTCCCCCATGTTTAATCTGAGTGAAAACAGAACTCATCTGTGGGCTGAATATTGAGAATGGGAGCGTACGTACTCTGCAGGACTTATATGCCCATATTCTAGTGTCAGGAGGATGAAAGTAATGTTCACTTGCCTTCACGGAATGAACAAGAGATGGAATCCTCTAATAAATTCTCCCATGGGATTGGAACCGGGTGTTTCTCTGACTCCAAAATATGCTCCAGGCTCAGGCCTACAATTTACAATGTGGTTATATTGTGAAATAATGCAATGCAGATTATATTGTGTTGTGAATCATTACAGATTGATGACGATTGTCCTCATGGGGAAATAAAGTAGTTCTATCCGTTTGATCAATTTTACTATGCTACTTAGGCAACCTGTCAGGAGGCGACTGCAGTGCAGTCCCTTTCCTAGATCTTAAGCCAGGTTCATGATCAGGGATACCTGGTGGAAACTCACCCAGTGCAAGAAAATGTGTTGTAGACTTTATTCTTCGAGCCAATCTTCAACCATTGTCTCTGGACAACCAGTCAGGAGCAGTGGGCAACTACAGCACGACACCTGGGATGCATCTCTAGATCATGAGCGAGAGATCAGCTGTAGGACATGACTGATAACCATTCAGCGACCATGCTGACCAATGCGGAAAGACATCTCTGACCTTAATGGGGCTAGGACTGTGTGGTGGCCAATACATGTGTGAACATGATGTCTCATGCTTCCTGAGCCACTGTTTCACAATGTGAGCCCGATGGATCCTGGCATTGTCATCTGGGAATGTGCCCGTGCCATCAGGGAAGAAGAAATCCATTGAAGGAATAACCTGGTCATTCAGGATGTTCAGGTCGTCAGCTGATCTTTGGGCACATTGTGTTACTGGACAGACCTGACCAACTGCAGATACTCCAAATAATAACAGTTAGTTAAAGCCAGGTGGCAAATTTCTTTTCTTTTCTTTTTTGGGTCAGGCAGTGCATTTTTTTTTTAACATTTTGGTAAATTTTGTAAAGCATAAGTAAAAACTTCAGTCATTATCTTGGCTATTTATTCTACCTTAATGCCTAAGCTACACAATTTCCTCCTAACCTGTTACTTGCTGTCCCCCCTGATCGGGGTTAGGGTTATGGCTAGGGATCACTCACACAGATCTTACACATATGTTTTTATAAACTAGAAGGTATTGGCTTTCAAACGAGATATCACACTGGCCTGTAGGCTGTAAGCTCCCCTGTCAATACACTTTGGGATTTGGATATACATAATTGGAGAAAATAACACCCTAGACCTAACACTAAGACAACAGTTGACAGGTTAAGCATCTTGAGCTGCTCAAAATTGCTTATAGGGTAAAAAAAAAGTTGGCTTCTTGTTATTGGACGACTGCTCTCCCACTTATTGTTATTGTTCAGTACTCCCATTCACTGGTCCAAGCCATTTGTAAAAAGGTGACTATTTGTACCGCTGGAGTTACTGGCCGAAGAAATCCGCGCAAACCTCCGGGTATACTCTTCCTTCTGCTTAAGTGGATATAGTGAGTGTAGTGTTCAGGGCTTTAGCAGATGAGGTTAAGAAGTTCCAGCCTTTTATCTCCGTATCTCGGGTGTGTTGTTCCCTGTGATCATTAGGATGTTTTAATTCAACACCAAAGGATCGGGAGAGTGGCCTGGAGTCTTTCACCATCTCTCATCATCACCACCCCCTCTGCTCTGAGCCTCACAGGTTAGATCCGCCAGTGTGCTGTGTGTGCGCGTGGATTTTTCTTCCTTTTTTTTTGAGCAACACTGATCAAAGACTTCCACCTACAGTGCCAGTGATCCTTCTTCCTTGGCACTCTCTCCATCAGCAGCAGCTGTCTCAAATCTCCTACGAGTACAGAGTTGAGTTGAGTTCATGTTAAACACATAAGGTCTGTTAAGGGCAGGGTGTGTAAGATTGTTTGTACATTTCATAAATATCTCTGTCTGTGAAAGGTGCTATATAAATAAACTACTTAGTCAGTGGAGAAGTGCAAATAATGATCAAACTTTAGCAAAACCACTGCATCAGTGAAGTGAAAGTTACTTAAGTCACAGCCTTCAATTTAACGCTATGTAGCACGTTTTGATTATAGGTAGTATCTAATGTGGAGAAACATTCATATAACATTAGCATCTTAGTTACCAGTTGCCTGGAATGCACCATAAAACCGGTTGCTGTTAACCAGAAACGTATGATGCCTTAAGGAGCCAGATCATGACTTAATTTTTGATGTGCATTTTAAACCGTCATGATCACAAAAATGGCATAATCGAGAAATAACGATTATTAAGGATGCTCTACCGCAAAAAGTCTGTCTTGCACTGTGTGTGTGAAATACCAGCTGAAATACTAGCGCAGCGTGATAGATCTGTTAATTATATCACACTAATATTTTTTATACGTAGCTCTTGAGATAACGCCACTGTAAGTGCTCACCTTGTGCTGAAAGGGGAAGAGCGGTTTAGAAGCCTCGATATCCTTTGCCCAGACACTGGTTGTAAAAGAGTCTGAAACTTTTCCTTATTTCATGCCGCTGTGATGACTGTTTCTGTTCCCTTCGCATTTCACAAGCTAAAGGCTCATGCTTTGGTCTGACACACAAACATTAGCGCTGTGTGATCATTAGGGGTGTCCATGGTTAACCGATTAACCGCTAAAAATTGCGTATTCCGAGTAAAAGCATTTTGCTCGGATAAGTGACGTCTTTAATTTGCCGTGCCATTGAAAATACTTAGTTCCTGTCATACACTTAGATATACTTTGAATACAACTTTGTTGTACCATCTCAACAGCCGATACCCGGGCACTTATAGTAGCTAGGTAAGCTTTCTCGTTATTTTTATAAAGTCGTGGAAATAGATGTTATTGTTGTTATACGCATGAATGACTGTTTCTTCAAAAGCAGGCTAAATGATTGCAGGTAAAATAAATTTAAATACTCTATGGCCTTGTGAACGCAAAAGTCAGTGACCTACTTTTACTGCTCTGTCATTACCACTGCGTTTTATTTCTATAAATTAATTTTGTTTCAAATGTGTTCCAGCCATTTAATAAAGGTGTTAACAATGAAATACCCCTTTTGCGTTTATATAACGTGATGGAGGGGAACAGTGCGTGCCGGGGGGTGGGGGTTGGTTACTGCGCATACTATTGTTTAACCGAGTATTAACCGCTAAGGGCCTTGGTTAACGGTTACTGAAAAACTTGGAAAAATGCAGCCCTAGTGATGATGTCATCAGGCTGCGCCGCTCTGTTTGCTTGGACAGGTGTGGGGGCAGGCCAGCAGGGGGCAGGTATCTCTTAATAGAGGATTAGTTTAGAAACGTGAGCATATTTAATTTTTTTTTTTTATTGTCCAAAGGAAATGGTTTGCATAGTTAAATATAAATAAGTAAAATACAGATTAATCGAGCTGCTCTATCCTATACTTTTTGAAACGCACAACTGCCCTTATTTTAACATCTGAAAT